>NC_141335.1:17631382-18301382 GCF_037954235.1 Aulostomus chinensis | reverse complement strand
GGAAAGGATGCACTTACAGAGTGGCTAACTTAGGGCAGGAAAGCCCTGAACATGAAGGACCCCCAGAAGGGACCCATTCCATCAAACGACTGACCAATAACCTGCCTCTCCACAAGATGTAAGTCTGTCAGGTTTCTTGGCAGCTAAAATAAGTAAACATCTGGGTCAATACATGAACGGGGTTCAGAAAGGAATTGGAACTAACACTTGAGGAATGGTTATAGATATCGGTTCCAAAGGTTAGCAACAATTAGCCACCTACTCTACATGGATGACATCAAGGTGTAAGCCAGGAATGAACAAGAAATTGACTCACTGATCAACACCACCAGGATCTACAGCAATGATATCGGGATGACAAATATGGCCGGATGGTATCATGGAGAGGTAAGATGATCAGAACAGAAGGAAATATAGATGAAATGCAGAGCATTTACAAGTACCTCGGGATCCCTCAGGCAAATGGAAGCCATGAGGGGCAGCAAGGAAGTCAACCACTGCTATATATGTGTGTGTGTGTGTATATATATACAGAGAAATAGTAGTTCCAAGACATTACAGACATATAGCCCTTCCCTTGTTGTCAGGGAAAATAAAGTGAATAAAATAAAAATAAAATAAAGTCAAATTGATTGATATGGTATTGTATTTGTCAATGGTTAGGTCAACAACAGACATCAGAGAAGCCATCTATTCATCTGGGTTATCATGGGGATGCTACAGCTTGGTTTCTTTTGTTTTTAGTTTAACATCACTTTTCTCACCAATTTATGTTGATCAACATGCAAATTCACTAAAATCCTTCAGTTATGGAAACTAAACAGGTACAATTGAATAAAGATAATGTCCATTTTACTTGAAAGGCTTGAATTGAATCACTACAAAAATTACTTCAACTTTTTTTCCTTAAAATCAGTCAGCATTGGATCAGGATCAAACTTTGTGTGTATACAGTCTTACTTGAGCCCAAAGGAAGTGCAGTGGCAAGTTTGTGGGTCTGAGATAACAAAGCTATTGGAATGACAGAAAGGAATGATACAAGATTCTGGATAGTTTTGATGCCGTAGATGTAAGTATGTATGAATGTGTTGATCAGAGCAGTCAAATGACAGGCAAATGACTGAAATCAATGTAAGAGATTAGAGTAAGCACCCCCAGTATCAAAGTCAGACCTTGAGACTAAAGTCAGAGATTATAGGTTTTGTAACTTCATCAGACACTGCAGTAATGGCATTGTTGAGAAATTTGTGATAATCAACAACAACAAGAGCAGCACTAAAGAACAGAGAAAACATTTTCAAATAGCAATTCCACATCAAGCATTTAAAGTTAAACTAAATCACTTGTTTGTGTTCTGGGGCATGAGAGTAAATCTCTGTGTGTATGTATACCAAATACTTAATATACAATAGTGTTTGCATACTGAGTGTGATGCACATGAGATCAGTGTGTGTGTGTGTGTGTGTGTGTGTGTGTGTGTGTGTGTGTGTGTGTGTGTGTGTGCAGCTCCCAGCGCCCAGTGATGGTGGCCCATTATTGAGCCTTTGAGAGACGAAGTAGCTGATAAATTCAAACTCTTTGTGTGTAATTGTCTTTTGCATCTGAATACAAATCCCTGCTGCTTATGATTCATCATATTTATTTTTTTATTTCCTTCGGCAACATCTTTTATTAGTTTTGCACTCAGCGGCAAGATTTAATTTCTGCGGGAGGGGACAACAGCGTCGGCTTGATGATTATTATTGAGAATGTGATACTACAGAGGCTGAAATAAAATCTATAGTGCATTAAAGTGACAGATTAGGAGGGGCGGAGGGTTCATTTACAAGTGTTAAGACATCAGTGGCTAATGCCCTGCAACGCCAAATAGCAATACACCCTGGTCCCTGCTCTGTTGGAGTGTGCTTGAGGGGAACAGCATGAGAGTGTGAACAAAAAAACGTGTGTGTGTGTGTGTGTGCGTGTGTGTGTTTGTTATAATCAACAGGGAGCCTCTAGTGGATACATTAAAGCATTGCCAGAACAGAGAGCAAGCTTTCAAAAGTCAGGGTCCAGACTGAAATAATTCTGTCCCAAGTTCTTAAAATGAACATCAAATATCAAATAATGTAATTTTTCTACCTTTGTCTACACTGCAAAATAAATTGCATTGACATTTAGCCTCATGATATTATATTTGTCAAAATGTGGATTTACTAACTCTCTAGGGCACATCAAGAATATATGTGTGAATTATTGCTAACTTTTCTTGCATATGCATATGCCAGACCTAAAATTCACAAGAGTTCTACCAGCCGTTTGCTGTTGAAACATATTGATTGCCAGACGTTAACCCTACTGATCATCAGGCCCGTGTCTTTTGGTGTGCCTTTTCAACAGTTCTGCTCGGGCTTAAGTGTGGATGCAGGAAAATTATTTACAAAAATACATTTAAGACATCAATCTTTATGCAGGGGTTACCAATAAATTCCAATTTGTGTAAAATGAAGCATCAGCTGGGTCCTCAGCTTTCTTAGTGTGTATCTGTTTTGTAGTGTAACAGAGTCTTAACTCACTAGGAATGCAATATACTTTATTTCCACACTGGTGATTTCAGAGGGGAAGAGGGTGGTTCTAATCATTGATGTATCTCCACCAAGATGGCTTAGCTGCAGCTTCTTGTTAATGCTAACATAGTTGAGCATGCGTCTGTCTGTGACTGTTTGTTTGGGCGCAACTAAGTAGGAGATAAGGGGAAAAAATAAAGGGGAAGGGAAGAGAAAGAAAAAAAAGTATAATTTAGACACATAAAAGTGGCTGCTTTTTTGCCTTTGGTGTATTTTATCATTTCTAAATACTTATCACAACTGTTGCATGGACAGGATTCTACAGCTTTTGATCTCTTACTTCCTGTATTTATAATTTCCACACAGATTAAATAAATAAAAAAAAAACCTACACACGTTGGCAATAATTCAGGGCCTGGTGTGTGAAACTGGTTGAAGTTTATGACAATGGACAGTCAGGGTTATGCATATCCCCACTAAATGAGAGACTAACAATGGAGACACAAGAAGAGGAAGATGAAATTAGCTCTAATGATAAAAATGGCCTGTCTCTTTAGAGCTGACATGTTGAGTCACTCTGCGACTGGTCAAGTCGCATCCATTTTCATCAGGGGTAGAAACCTGATCCACACTTGGTCCTCTTTTTCATAGATGCCCCCAGATATTTATGTCTAGTGTCTGATTTTACCGAGCAGGGGCTTAATCAGATCCAGAGTCAGCTCCATCAGTATTCAATCCAGCTGCTAAGAAGAGCGATAAAGTGAGCTAAGACAGAGAGGAGGAGGACAACCACTGAGTGACAAGGTAGGGAGCAAAGGTGCAATGTTCCAGTGTGGTGGAACATCTGTATCTCCTGCATGTGTTTTAAACTACTGGAGATCAGAAACCTCGGATAATAAGAAAACCGTGCTTATCAGTTCTGTCAAAAAGAGCAATGGTAAAATAATTATATTTGAAAATAACTAAATTGACATGAAACTTGAACTAATAAATAAGTAAAATGAAACAAAAACATAATTATGGGACTTAATACAAACAGTAAATAAATTCAGAAGCAAATTAAAATCCAAAATATTAATAAATCAGACTGTATCAATTAATCACTGCCTGCATGTATTTTTTTAAATTAAAATGATTAACATTATTTTTGGTACCTTTAATAGTGTATTATTTTATTTATTAATTTCTTCAAGTATTTATTTATTTATTTATTTATTTATGTGTTTATTTTTGGTTTTGGTCTTCAATGAAAAACAGCCAAAATGGCAATGTGTTTATATTCATTTGGGACAGGGTTATGTTACCTGATACCTGATTACCTGATAACAAAAGAAAAAATAAAGGATTTCCTTCCAGCTGAAATGGATAAACCTTAACCTTAAATACACTGTAATTTATTAAGTTAGACAAAGCAAAGTTTAAGTTCAAGAATCTGTCCTGAAGAGACAACATACATCAATGTACAGGTCTTGATTCATACCACTAAAAATACAATTATTAAACGTAGTTCAAACCACTACTTTGGACTGTAAGAATTAACAACAGAACATATGCCTGTCCAGAACTTTACAGAGAAAGCAGAAGGCTTGGGGTAATCACCAGGGTCTTGACATGGTACCTTGACACAGTGAAATTTAGTCTCTTCCGTCATGTTGTACTTGTCAAATTATAGAGACAAAGGTCGAAATTCTAACAAGCTCATTTCCACTTAAGTACCCATAAGTATGGGTGCCGACATTTTCTCTCAACTGTGAGATATCTGCCTGGCGAAAGAAGAAAAACATTCAGACTGTCAAGGTATCAGTTTGAACATGTTTTACACCCTTCCTCTCATCTTCTCTCTTCACCAGGACCATTCAGCAGACACCTGATCTGTCATTATCTGGAGTGTAATTGTGTGATCAGATGTGTGATGTCTTTACCCTTTTCCTCTGTGCAACACTCTCCCGGTGAACCTTCACTGATCTGTATCAAAACTGCAGGTCACTTGGGCTCTCTGAGAACTCCTTGGAAATAGGCTTGCTTCACAAATGTGATACACAGGAAGGTGACATAAAAAAACAACAACAAAAAAACAACAATAACATGCAGTAAAGGCCTCTACCTTGCCCCCAGCCCACAGGTAGCATTGTTAGTTTCACTCATCTTTGTGCTTAGAGCTATAAATGAGGAGTAGTCAAGGGGCTTGATGGTGCAAAGGGTAGGTCTAATATCACTGGTGCAGCCTTTTTTCCTGTATTCGAAGTGCACGCTATTTAGACATACAAATGCACTAAAGTAAGCAGCTGCACTTAAACCTGTTCCAAACGTGAAAAAAAATGTGCAGTAGTAAAAACATCTAGAGGGTCACAACGAAAACATTCTTCAGTAAAATGTTAAAGTTGTGTATTGTGTCAGCATGTGGAGAACTTTAAAATCAATGTATTTATTATTGCATTGGTGTATAGTTGTTTTATTAACAGTTAAAACATCCTTTAAATAGCAACCATCCATCCATCCATTTTCTATAACACTTATCCGTTAAGGGTCCTGGGGGTTTTGGAGCCTATCCCAGCTGACATTGGGCAAGAGGTGTGGTACACCCTGGATGGGTCACCTTTACATAGGGGTGAGGTGGAATTTGATTTTATTTATGCCCAAACACACCAGAATTGTTTGAAGGAAAATGACAACCCCTGCACACTGTCTGCCAGACTTGGCAGTAAGATTACGAACCCTTTAACTACTCTCAATGGACTAGAACCCCTAAAGGTACTGACAACTTCCAGTTTAGACCACAGACTTAAATATAGTGCCTGAGGTTTCTGGCCATCATAAGCCAGACCAGCTTCAAAGCACCTTAGCAAAGACTCACAACACTTCTTTCAGAAGGTATCAACTGAACCATTTTTGGTGATCAAATATCTCCCAAAATTATTCAATTCATTTGTGGTGGTGTTGAGTTCACATCAAACCCTTCAGTATTCTATGGGTGGCGACATCAAATTGACAAAAAAAAAATGCGTCTGGATAGAAGATATAAAACATTAATCGAGGGCTACTTTCATCAGCATATATCGGGGCTGTAAATATTGGTGTGCTGCATATCTAATTTCCCATCTCTTTTTTTCTCCAGTTGCCACCTGATTCATGGTCCCCCACAGCAGAGTACGAGTATAAGCAGTGTGAGCTGCTATTATGTGGAGCCCACGGTGCATTAACAACAGCAGCAGGTGTCGGCTCTCACATCTGATCACACTAAATCAGACAAATGTGGATGAGAGGTGAAGGGAGGGAAGGGGGGTGGATGGTCTGAAGGGATCCGGGAGGGATGAGCTGACTGTCAATGTCTAGGTGTGACATGCACACTAGTTGCAGAGACTAAACTAATGTAACTAACACTTGCAAAATACACACACACACACACACACACACACACATTATAAAAGTCCTTTTCTTGCTAAATATCAACAGCAACTTCGCATGTCGGGGGGGGGGGGGGGTATCTGTTTCATATATCGCAAGCAACACCTCATCTCAATTACTTCCAGTGTGTAAATATATAAATAAAGGGAGATCCAACATAATCAGAAATGAGTATGTGAGCCCCTGTCATCCCTAAAGACCCAAGCTCTCAGATCTACTTTGTCATTTCTGCAGCTGGGAAGCCACTGGGCTCATGGAGGTCACAGAGCTCAGGCCTCATCAGCAGGGCTAATTTGATTGTGGTGGAACAATGGTTACTGAAGCCCAGCCCGGTGCTGGCTGGCTTACAATGTGCATATTAATGGCTGCTGGAGACTTTAGTCCAGCTTTACCCTGCAGGAAGGGGGAAGGACATGGACAGGGTGATGAGGGCTTTATCATGCGCCTTTACACACTCCAACTAAAACAGCAGCAGCAGTCAAATTTGGTTGACTCTTTATAAAATGATTGATTTTTTTTCTTTCTTTAATAGTGATGTAGTGGAAAGTCACTTGAAAGATGAAATCACTCATGCATTACTTTTCTGTTTCATTTGTTCTCAACTTCTTTCTTAAAATGCTTCTGTGTTTCTTTTCTTCAAATGTACAGTTCATGTGACACTTAAGATCCCCAGAAAGTTTTGGTGTCTAATTCTGTTGCAAAAAAAAGCTAACCTCCTTAGCATGACCTAAAGGTGAAATTTTGAAGTCACCAGTACATTCCAACAGTCACATAGGCAAAGATTTGGTTAATTACAAAAATCATAATAATAATAATAATAATAATCCTGCAGTGTAGCCTCAGCTCCCTTATGCTGCTACAGTGTCTATTATTCATTATTTGCTTAGTTTATTTCATTCATTGACTAAAGAAAAGAGGCAGAGGAATAAGGAAATAGGAAAAAATGTATATAAAGACAAAAAGTTACCAGATCCTGAATGAAAGGGAGCAGGAAGGGGATAAGTCTTTACGTCTTGCTGGGTGAAGAGCTCCAGAGACAGATTGTTAGTTACCGTAACTCCATGAGTATGATTATAGGTGCAACCTTCCATTACAGCAGCGGTACTTTCACTCTACAGTGCCAGACTATCACCGGGGGGAGAGCTCTGGAGAGAGATCAGAGAAGTGCTTTGGCTCCTTCACACCGCAGTGACTAACTGTCACCTCTTGAGGAACAAAGTAGCACTGCAAGTTGAAACAGACCAGCCTGAGCTTGGTCTGGTGAAAAATGACCCTCCTGTCAAAAGCTGCCCCACTTTGATTATCTTAAAAAGTTATCACAACTCTTGTTAGCAAACCTTTGCCTGAATATATCCAGCAGCAACACAACATGGAGTATTGATTTTGCTGACGCCCCAACTATTACTGTTATTAAGTCTTACTTTCAGTCTTCAGCGTCCATCATCTTTCTGGTAACAATATCTGGATCAATTTTAAGCTGCTAAAGGATAAATCAATCAATGCTGCTTTCAAAGGCATCAATCCAGAGAGCTGGATGTTTTCAGTGACCAGCAACAGCTTACTTACTGTACAATATCCAATTTCTGACCAGACAAAGCAAGTAACTGAGGTGAACAGACTCATGCTTTAAAAGAGGTCACAACTTGTAGTTGGTTATCAATCTCTATGTAAACTTCTAGTAAACTGACAGATGCAATAAATATCATCCCTGCCAGTGTTTATGCTCTCATCTCACTGAAGTGAACAAATAAAATCAACCAACTTGTTGCATCTCCTGAGATTAGTTAGCAAATAGCGTTTCATATTTTAATCACTTACATGTTACTCCACAATATTGCATGTTACTGGCCTTCACATGTGTTTTTTTGAATCAGACTAAATAGATATATTTTAGCTTTAATGTACCTGCTCACAAGGCTACGTATCCAGACGGGTCAAACTAATGATGAACACAGCCCAGCCCAGCACTGTCTACTGAGAAGTGAGCAGACAAATGGCTATTGTAGCTTTGCATAACCTCGTAGTCCCACAGTGAAGCCTACTAATGTCGCTGAAGCCGAATGCGGCCCTGCTGCACCAAAGAGCATACTAATTACCACTGCTGCCCTTTCTCTGTGACCTTGGCAGGTCACTTAGCGGTGTGATCAGTCCCTGACTCCTAATAAAGACATTTAACAGGGTGAGCCACAAGAGCAGAGCTTTTTTTCACCTCCTTTCACTCACTTTCTATTCATTTGCATTGTATATTTTCAGTGTAAGAGCAGTGCAGTGCATGCATTCAATGAGAATAGCTATGCATATGCCGAAGGCCCCATTTTATCAATATAGTGCTTTGTCCACAATGTATCAAAAGAACTTTTCACTAGAAGGATTCAAACCTTCCCCACAGTCGAGAGAAACTGGTAACCTTTATGCCTTGTAGAACTAGAGTGTGGAATATACTTGGAGAAAAATAAAAAGCAGATAGAGTCATACACTTGTCCCTGAAATATTAAATAGCATTTCTTAGGATGGCAGTGTGAGTCAGTTGTTTTAGTGCTCAATCGTAGTGTGACCTTCTTGATCTGATAGGCTTTACTCAAATATAAAAGTATTTTGAGCTAAAGGCTGAATTCATAGAAGAACATACTATTTTAGCATGCTAGCATGCAATAGCAAATAAAAACTTTGATCTGAGCATGCAACTGGAAAAATAACACTTTGCTTGTACTAGACAATGTCTTTGAGGTATGGGTAAGGTAATTGTCATGCTCCAAAAGATGCCCAGCACACATAGACAAGAGCAATAACAAGAATTAAAATGAAAATGAAAAACAAAAAATATGGATCCAAGTCAAGAAGCACACAAGAAGCATCTATTTGAAGCACGGACTGTATCTTTAAATAGCTCTCTTCTACACAATTGGTAAATTTGTCAACACAAACTGAGCTAAGAGAAACATTTTATCTGTAAACAGGTATGAAGTATGTAATCATTAGATATAAAGTCCGAATCAGGACATTCTGCTGACACATTAAGAGAAAACCTGTGTCATAGATTGCAATAAATGACAATAAAAATAAAAGTGCATTGAATTTTCAGTCTGACACTGGTGAAACTTTGTATTCTCCTTTGGGATTGAATAAGATTTTACAGTTTGTGCAACCAGATTTAGTAAACATCTCAACCAGGCACAAACAGATCTCTTAGCTCTTGTGAGGTTCAGATCAATTTAAGGTTGAGTTTGATGCCCCAAGTGATTCCTTTGCCAAATTATATTAAACATTCTTAGTAAAACTATGCACAATATGTTCCAACATGTAGCTGGATCTGATTATTTTATATCGAGACATACTTACCCAATTAGATTGATTTACTGAACGTTACCCCCACCATATTCTATTTCAGACAGAACAGAATTCAGTTTATCTCTTCCTGTGATTTTTTAAAAATTTCCTTGATACTTGTTTTTACACAGGAATTCTGCAAACCTTTACGTGTAATTGTGAGTTGACTCACTTCATTTCTTTGTCATGTATCCCTTGCACCATTTCCATTCTTTTCCATTTCCATATTCACACACACACACACACACACACACACACACACACACACACACACACACACACACACACACACACACACACACACACACACACACACACACACACACCACCCACCACCTTGAATCCCTTTGCTTTTCCATCTATCTCTCTCTCTCCCTTACCCCCTCAATCCATCCTTCCCTCCAGTGGTGCTGGACGCGCAGGTAGGAAGCAGCAGGTGGTATGGTGCTGGATAATTACCTATTTTTTGGAGCTCCCCAGGAGTCTGGGCCGTCCGGGAGGTGGTGAAGGGGACAGCAAGAAGCTGCATGGGATGTATTTATAATGCTCTCTGCTAAGACTACACTCAAACACTTAGCCAGTGGAAATGTAGGTCCAAATAAATGGGCTTTTGTTGCCACATGAAAAGGAAATGTTAGGAGATGCACTTTTCAACCACCTTTTTTGATGACCCCCCCCCCCCCCCACACACACACACACACACACACACACACCCCTGCAAATTCTTCCTGTTGCAGGTTTACTCAAGACAGTTTTATACAAGAAGGCATAATGTAGAGACTGCTATGACTAGGATTAATCTTGTTTGTTTGCTTTACTGGGTTTCCAGTGGGTGTGCACCATAGGAAATTTGCTCCATAGCTGTCAAGAAAACCGTATGAGGTCACAAGCAAGCACAAATGCACACATACAAACAGTACAGTATAGCAACCTCCGAAACCCTGATAAATTGAGTATATATAGTCAAATGTGTGCAAATCTAAATGAAAAGCCCTTTTGTTTGGTGAAAGCCAACCATTTTCAAAGGTTCAGATCTCTAACAGAATTCCCATTTAAAAAGCCAGTGAGAGCACAGTGGTTTGACCCAATCAAACTCAGTGGAATTGGCCAGAGCTGAGCCAACAGGAGCATCCGCTTGCTCACTTGTCCAGGCTATATTAGCCTAGAGGAGTATCAGTGGGGGATTAGACAGCCTTTCAAACCTCATCCAGCACAACATTCAAGCAGCCACTGCCACCACCACTACCCCCTCCTCACCCCCAATCCCTCGCCAGCTCTCTTAGTGTGAGCCAGGCTCTCCTGACTGGGCCGCAAGCTTGGCCAGAGCCCTCATGTCTCAGGAGCCTCTGCCGCTCTCTGCTTTAGCCTCAGCTGCTGGAGATGTTGTCCCTAATTAACAAGGGATTAAGCCATCATCTCAGCTTGTAATACACCCTGAATGGGAATTCCAATATGGGATAGTGAGGGGGGAAAAAAAGAGCAAGGGGGAGGAGGTGGAGTGGGTGACTGGATTGGATGGGGTAAAAAGAGAGGAAGAGAGAAAACTAGTGGCGTTTAGCAGCTCAGTAAATTACTCTTGACCCGGAGGACTGAGGGGAGTCTATCGGCATGGCAAGCTGGCTGCCAATTACAACAGCACAGGCATGCCAAAAGTTTTATTGGATGGAGGGTGGGGGGCAAGTTGGAAGGTGATTGGTGTGTGTGTGTGTGTGTGTGTGTGTGTGTGTGTGTGTGTCTGTATCTGTGAAGGGGGGGCTCATTTTAATGGCCTTTTACCATATTACTTTCTGTCAAAATTGGACGTGTTTGCATTTGGAGGGATATTGACATAATTATGATGAGAATTTGGTAGAGGTTGAAAATGAAAATAGAACGTCTACCTTCCCGCCCACAGTCCCCTACAAACCTACTGTCTTCATTACATTGTCAAACATTCAGCTGTGTTGCCAAAGCTTTTTTCCTTGTTATTGTTAGTTTCATAAGTAGTATTGTTAGCATTAGCAGCACTCGATGTTAGCAAGGAGCATCTGTAAAATCACATCACTGGTAATATATATATTTTTTTGTGCAATTATCGAATGAGACAATTTTGTGACAACAGAACGATGCATGAAACTCAATGTGGGTCAACAGCTTCTGTATAATGTCAACAAATGTTGGAATGAGAAAACTGATCACAGTGTGATCAGTTTTCTCATTCCAACATTTGTAATCCAAATCACTGCTATTCAGTGATTTGGATTGTGACATAATTGTTGGTGCCAGACGAAGTGGTTTGAGTAAATCTGCAACTGCTCTCTCCTGGGATATGGCTTGAAAGCTCATTCATAATGATGATAAGAAAATAAAAATTAAAAAAAATGAAGAAAATCACTAAGTTTCAGTTCAGACAGAGTTCGAGTAATAGCATAATACGTTAAGTCATTTGGCTGATAAATCCAGTAGCCTATGAACATTTTTGACAAAATTAAAACATGTTGGACGCCTGGATATTTATTAATGTTTAAACTTTAGTTTAAAGATGCTGAATGAACCTGCCAGAGTTTCAGGCATTTATTTACATTCACCATGGGTATAGCATACAGAGTCTTCTTTCCACACTTGTAAATCCCACTGGGGACTCACCTGATTACTTTGTACTTAGAGAGAAAGAAGTCTTTATTTACATTGTACATAGGCTATATACCTAAAAATCTCCTCTGTATTTAACCAATCTTCTACAGAGAAGGTATCCACTGAACACAGTAGCACTGTAACTGGGGACCTTCTTACTGTGAGGCAGTGGTTACCCCTTTGCTTTTTTTTTTAGAGAGTTTTTTTTTTTTTTTACAGTATCATTTTCATTTTATGATCATTCACTTGCCACATGATAGCCACTGATCCATTTGAAACTTTTTTCCGCTGATGACAACATATTCCATCAATCTGGATTATCGACTAAAGATAATATTTGCTGCATGAAAAAAGCTTGCTCAGAATATCAAATAAATCAAATCCCATTACTTTATTTTATCAGTCGTACATACTTAAATATATTGTGATAAGTCAAGGCAATTACAATAATGAAAAAAAATGTAACTAGGCTAGGGGATTGTGGCCCTTGAAAAGGGAATCACTGCTTTGAAGGGTTTGCTTTATTTAAACTAGGATTTAATCTATATATTCATTTATTAGAACTATAATGCACCAAATGCATGGCAATTATTGTAGAACTCAATCTTTTATCATAAGTGTCACTTTAGGTTCTACTTTCTTGCAGATATATTGTGAATTCACCTCACAACCTAAATAATATCAGTGTCCTCAGGCGGATTAGAGCTGTAGTCATTGGAGTTTAAAAGGCTATTGCAAACCAAATCATTTAAAAGAGTGCAACAACACAACATTTAGGGTGATGTGGCCTGTTCACTGACTCTCTTTACATCTGTGCTGCCCTCACAGCTGGGGGGGGGTGGAGGTGTCCAGCCCACCACTGTGTCTGCTGCTGATGTAAACTGATGCAACCTTCATTCAAGACACAGCAATAAAAAAAAAGTATGTGGGATCAGGGTCCATTGTGAATAGCAATACACAGGGAGTGTTTGGTGGCAAGTTGCACCGGGGTTTCATAAAGCAGACCTAATAATTGATGACACTGCTGGATAACGATCAAGCGTGTGTGTGTTTGCAAGTGTGTCTGAAAGCTAAGGAGCCAGAGAGAGAGAGAGAGAGAGAGAGAGAGAGCGAGGGAGAAGAAGAAGTGAGTGTTTGTGTGTGAGTGATATGCACACAGATAGTCGAAAAGACAGAACAAGTAACCGTGTCCAAAAAAGGAAAAAGTGAGATGAAGAATCTTACTGAGTTATATGCTGTTGAGGCGTAATGTCTCCTAAATATTACATTCCAAAACTCTGTCTGTAAGAAAAAAAATTCTGCTCCAAGTGCAGTTTTTGTCAACATAACCAGATACATTCACAAATGTCTTCGCTGTCAATGCATTTCATAGTTGTCTTGAAAAGGCAATAGAATGTGCAATTAAACATGTCTCAGCATTAAAGTTCACGCAGGCCATGGAAGTCCACTCAAATCAACAAATCATCTCATGCCCACGGTTATGAAACACTTTTGCCACATATTCCAGCTGTGTATGAATAAAGGAGGTACACGCGGCAGCAGTTGACCGGACTGCTCACTTCATTAAGGAGTGAAATAGTTTGCTGCCATATTCAGAGCCTCAATGCCTTCAGTACTCAACTGGATGAAGTCTGTTCATCAGTAATGTCATTAAAGAAGAGTTTTCATGCACATGTCATCAGACCCGGATCACTCTGTGTCTTTCATGTCAGGATTTATCATCTTACTGCATATTTTTTTTAAACGTGGAATTTCCCTTTCTCTGTCTCTATTTTACTGTCCCAGTGATGCTAATAAGGCCAAGAAGCTACCTGAAGTTCTCAGTTAGCTTTATTTTAACAGGGGGAAAATAACCTTTTTGGTGGGCTATCTTTACATGTTGTCTATACATTGGTTTAATATTACATTTTTTAAGTTTATTATTTAATTGCTCTGCAGTCATTTGCAATGCATGTGCATTAATTTGTGTTGTATTTTCTGGTAGCTCATAGATTGTATCAGATAACTGGGGGATTTGCAACCCGGATTTGTGCTTGTATTTATCGTGGAATCCCAACTAAATTAGTGCTAGTTGCTAATCTGGTTAACTTTGAGAAAGGAGATGACTTGGCGATCATCAGAGTAATGCTACATGTTGTATCCCCCCCCCCCTTTTTTTTTTCAAAAGTGCTATTTGCTAAATGCTATTTATATTTTGGGGGGTCATGTTCTGATAATGTTACTGATCCTTTTTCAAAGTACAAATGTGACTTTTTATGGGGGAGCAGCATGCTTTTCCTTTTTTAATTTGTCTTTTTCCCATACCCTCATCATTTATTATGTCGAAAGTAATCTTATTTACAGCAATATTTTTACTCTTGTAATTATTTTGCATGATAATAACAATGTACATAAAGATGTCGTAATAAATTGATGGCACATAAATCAGGGTATTAGATGAAACACAAACCACATTGCACTGAGAACCATAAAGGTCCTGTGTTTACCATACCATTTACATTATAATAATCTCTACAAAATGCATTTAGGAAAGTAATCTACTGATATGTGAGCATACTTGTATGAGACAGGATTGAAATGTTTAGTGAAGATCCAGTTTCTATCTTCTGCATTTAAGTCTGTTTACCTATTTGAATTTGTATGCATGTGTGTGTGTGTGTGTGTGTGTGTATGTGTGTATGTGTGTAAAGCCATTGTTTTCTGCTCAGTGAAGCAGTGCCCAATTGATGTGTTCCCAATGAAGTGCAATGACAATTAAACAGTTAGTGACCTGCTATTTCCATTCATTTCCTCCCAGTTCTTCGTGCTGTGTCTGTGTGTATTTGTGTGTGCGTGTGTTTATAAACTTACTGTGTTTGACTGTAGGATGCACAGCTGTGACAGAAAAAAGAAAGCGCAGAGTCAGCATTTCTAGAAACAGACATATATAAAATATACACACCTGTAAGAGACTCGCATTTGCATGATACACAGTTACTGAAATTCCTCGTAGCTTATCAGAGAGAATGTCGTACATCGTAAACACATCCAGCAGGTACCGACCGCCTGCTTAAGGCACATTTTATTCCTGTAAACATACATTCAGAACAGCATTTAATCACGCCACCCTGTCTGTGTTGGCTGCATCTTTATACTTCCTTCCCCTTCCATTTTTGTTTCTTCTCCCTTTTGATTTTCCCTTTCCTCCCTCTCTTGCTCTTTCTGTTTCTGTACCTTTTTCCACTCTTTATTTTCCTTCTCTCACTGCCTCCCAGTGCACAAATAAGGATACAAACATAGCCATTTGCATAACAATCTCCACTTGTTTTTCTGCTTAGATGGAATTCACAGTATGGTGCCGGCATGACTGAGACAGGGGTCATTGCTATGTATATCAGAGAGATGAAGAGGTAGTAGCATTGAAAGAGAGAGAGCTTTTATGGTAGTGAAAGGGAGAAGGAGGGAGGTGGCAGTTGCAAAAATACACATCTAGACATACAGTTTCAATGAAGATGCTTATTGGCATACATGCACTGTCTGATGGAGAGAGGTGGAAAAACACCTTGAAAATGTAGAAAGGATGCAGATTAAAGTAGAAGCAAGAAAGTATCTGAGTATATTTTCATGTGATGCTAAATAAAGAAGAAGGGAAAAACGTAGTCATGTGGCCAAGATTTTATTCCTTATTATGATTTTAAGCCAAAAACATGCATTTTTCATTCAGTTGGCTTCTGTGTTACTTTCCTCACAACAAAACAATTACCCAATGCATTTGTTCAAGTTAGCAGCTTTTCCCACTTTTATACAAATTATGAAATGACCAAAATGGCCTGCTCCTTTTGTTTGCTTTTAGCATAAAATACAAAGAATATCACATTCTATCTCCATTTTAAGTATTCAGAAATGTAAAATGTATATGTATTTGTGTCTGTTACTATGTAGCATGACACAAACACACAATCTTGGTATTTGAATACTATTTAGTTTATTTAACATAATGCAAATAAAAGGTGTCTTGGTTGGTTGTAGAGATGCTTTAAGGTCCCTTTAACATTATTTGAGACTGAACATTCTGTCTAAGTCAGTGGCAAACTATTTCTTTATTTGATAACACTACAAAAAGGGTACATTAATTGTTAATGCTTAGTTAACCTTCAGTTGAGTAATCTCTAGTCTAGTATAATTCACTAGGGTTAATTAAAAACAAGGATAGATGTTTTTAGGATGGGTTTGGTGGGTTGTATATTTAGGAAAAGGAGTTGGGATAAAGAGTTATTTAAAGAATAGACTTCCAACTTTATAATAATAGAGTTAGTTGAAAAGTAACTTTTGCTTAAGTAACACTTGTTAAGTGCTTGTATCTAAGATCAATAATGCCACAATAATCCATCCATCCATCCATTTTCTAAACCACTTATCTGTTGGGGGGCAGCTGGAGCCTATTCCAGCTGACTTCGGGCGAGAGGCGGGGTACAGAAAACTATACTTTAGCACCTACTTATGTATGGCTCTTTTTTGGCTGTTTTCAATCTTGAGGAAATGTCCCATAATATAAATTTGACCAATCACAGATCACAAGTCAGTTGACTTGATGACTCTACACAAGTCAGTGGTGACCAAATCTCACCACAGCGTTCATTAATGAAATGAGTGCGGCAAGTGTCCACAGTTGTATACTCAAAATCCTAACCGATTTGAGTACGTCATTCGGGTACTTTTGCACAACCAATCTTCGCATACTATCCATATTTTTGTTTTACATTTTGACTTGAGTATACTCAAAATTTTAAGTATGTAGTATGGAAGTATGTGATTTTGGACACACTATAAGTCTTTGGGCCCCATCTTACGCATGGCAAGAGTTGGTGCTCTCTCAAGCACAACCATCATTGTTACTTTCAACCTGCTACAAATGACGATTACACCACAAGCACCATAGCCCTTTAACTAGCATATGAAGTTGTTCACCTGCACTAGCGGGTGCATTAGCATGTTAATGAAGGCTTGTGTGGCACAGCTATGACGCATTGCTATTTTCAGAACATGTTTATACAGTAGACCGAGAAGAGGCTGGTCTTTGAACAGTGGAGTTATGTGTGGAGTGCTATTTAAAGGGTGCATCAGTCAGGCGGGCAGATGCAATGCAGTTCTCTTGATGCTCAAACAAAAACATGGAGACATTAGCTGTTTCCCCCTCCCAGGCCTGCCTCACCTCTGATGGCTTTGGTGAAAGCCTGCTGCTCCCTTATACAAACATTAGACATTATCATGCAATGGTTGTTTCTTTCGATGAGAAGCACTCACTTCTCCTCAGTTGAAATGCATGTGCCAGTGAAATTTCAATAAACAAAGTCCTGGTGCAACTTGGGCTTTAAAGGGAATGACACACGGCACGCTGATTGGTTTGATTGATGTCACGCCCGAACACACCCATGAATAGGTGTCTAATGACTGCCTCTTTGCGCTGCTCTCTGATTACACGCCCTCTAAATACCTGAGTGAGGTTCAACATTGCCCGAATGCAAGACATACATACTGTATATTGCCATCCACCATCTACCTGACATGCATTGCTTTTCGACTATCCAGTTTTTTTTTATTCTTTGTTTCTAGTTCTATGAATTTTAAATATAAAAGATTTTTTTTTTCCACGGGGAGGGTAGGAAGTATGTCAAACTGACAAACACATACACAGACACACACAAGCATGCACTTTTAGGATCCAGTTGAATACGCATGTTAAAAAGTAATGTACAGAAACAGACAATGAGGACAATCCAAACGACAGAACAAAGAATGTGACAGGACAACAAAGTAGAACGAATGACAGCAGAGAGGAAAAACAAACAAGACAGGCGGCGTGGGCGATCAAGGCGAGTCCGAGTCATTTTTTATCCTTTATTTAATCAGGTTCTCTCACTGAGATCAACATTCATTCCTTTCACAAAACCTGAAAATGGGGGAAAAAAAAGTTGACTCAGAAGTGACAAAAGACTATTCACAAATGCACGTCAGCCTTAACTCGTCAATTCACAGAAGACGACAAAAGGAGGGTGCATTGTAGAAAATATGGGACATACTTATTTGCTTTAAAAACATCAGAACATCATTCTGATTTGGTAAGAGCTTTGGCTCCTGTTCTGTTCGCGCAAGCTTTATCGAGTTAGACCGGGCATTTCTATCTGCAGGTCAGTAAAGGTGCGACAGAGGAGTACTACGAGGGACAAATGGACTAAAACGGCATAACAGAACACTACAGAAATTGCAGTGTGCACACTTTGTTGTTGCCAAAGAATTTGAATGGTAAAAAGGAATATTAAAGCAAATTCCATCTTTTGAAAACCAATATATTACCACAACAAAACCAAAATACGGCATGTCCACAAGATAATAGTTTTGTGTGTGAACATTCAGCTTAATGTGGAAAAGAGTTTACAATGGAACCAAGATAGAAGACAAGTGGTATGAGTGTGCTTTAAAGAGTTCCATCTAACCTGACCATCACCTCTATTCTGATTATTTACATGGGCAAGGCTACAGGAAAGGAGAGCTGTTGCTTTCACACTATAACTTACTGCTGTGACTATATAAGACTGCTGAAGTCAAATGAAGCATTTTGAATCATGAACAACAACACATTTCTGTATGATTTATTTTCATAACAAGAAATTTCACTACAAAACACGACAAAAATCCTGTACTTAATAAAAGAAAACAACATGTATTTGAACATTTTAGCCATATATAGGCATACATTTCTGTTTTTCAAGTGAATAAAATTGTTTGGGATTGATTGTCTGGTTGATGCTTAAAGTGAAACGTCACTTAAAAAGTTTATTTTTAATTTTTAAGTACTCTCAAATGGGTTAATAAAGACTTTTTTCCCCCCTTGGTTAATTACCTGTCAGGCAAATTTAGCTTGAAGTTAATGGTGAACCTGGTCTCCAACTGCAAACAACTCTTCAAAATGTCCATTTCTCTCAGGTACGTCATCCAATATAATACATGTCTTCTTCATCCGGGTGTATTCTCAGTAATCCACAAACAAGGCTTGTTGCCTCTGGGATTGCAGCAGTGCAAATATTCAATATATAATGGACATTATGACCTTTTATACAAATTGCTGATTAATATCCCTTAGCACCAACCTAGTGACTTTTATATTGCTTCTTTTCGTGACTGTTTATATTATTTGCTTAATCCCAACATGGTGCACTTGTATATATTTTCTGTCATTGTTGCTATTTTTATTGTGGCTAAGACAAAACTGTCTTCTTGAAATAATAAAACTAAATTGAATATTAATTTCAATTCATTGTCAGAAGCTTATGGCTGCCCATGTTTTGAAGCATATGAGCATTGCTGTACTGGAATTATGCTACTTTGTCCTCTTCCAAGTGTTCTACTGATAACACCCACTCTGATCTATTTTAAAACATATTTATCTTAAAAGGGGAATGATGCCTAAGTCTTTTTTCTTTTATGATCAGCTACAGTTACTGATAGCACAGGGACAAACTCCCCTGTGTGAGCTCTTGATTGGCAACTCTGTCAATCACTCATGAATTCCATTGTTTTATTGATTCTAGGGTGCTGTCATCTGCACATATTTTACATTAATTTACTTGTGTTAGATGGAGGCAGGATCAAAGAGAAGCCAGTGTTGCATTAGTGTGCATTACTGGCGACCAGATTGAAACCTGAAAATAAAGAGCATTCAATTTGCTGTTAATTTCAGACTGGACAATTTAATTTGAAGTAAAGTCTAGAAAGTACAACAAAGGAGTTCATTCGAATCTTCATTAAGCTGTAAAGATGATGCACCAAATTCTCAGTCACCTTCTTTGACTACAATGCCAGTCTTTAACTCAGTATATAAAACACAGATGCTTATGGTTATTGGTTATATTTTGAATGTAAAACTGAAATATATTAACCAATAAATTAAAATGTAAAATATTCTTCAAAATTAAATTGGAAAAAAAAAGGTCCCTTTTCAAAATAAGTGCATTGATTTAATTAAAATTTTGAAGAATGTGCAATTGTATACTATGAGCGTATGTCTTGTTCAAACATTTTTCAAATTTGCTTCATCCGAAAATACCACTTGAAGCGGCCGTTATCCAGATGGAGCCCCTGAAGGAGCTAGGTTCACGAGCGGTGAAATTCACCGAACTCAGCTTGCCTCTAGATGGTGTTGATAACCCAGATACGACGGCGTTTAGTTTTCCGACGTATTTCTGCCTTCCACGGCAGGTACAACGCAACAGTTCTGTGAATATTCATGGGGAAATGGCGGAAAGAAACGTTGCCGGTAATACTGGCTACTCGGGCAGGTGAGCGAATTTGCGTATTTGTGCGCCACACCGGACCGGTGTGAACACACAGTGACAATCACAAAAGGTACACAATCGATACCAAGACTTACAAATAACCATCACCTTTCGATGCTCCAATCTGTTTGACTTAATTGGGGGTTTAAAAAAGAAAAGAAAACATGTAGCGTGTAAAGTCAAACTTGTGCATTAGTGCAGGAATCATAATTTAGACCCAGTGTGACACACACAGTATAAATGATTAAGACTATCTTTGCATAGGTGTGTGCATTTTCTGATAAACTGAACTCTGAGTGTGTGTGTGTGTGTGTGTGTGTGTGTGTGTGTGTGTGTGTTTGTTTGTGTATGCCAATTTCCCCACTCTGTTTGAATGGCATATAATATGCAGTGTACTCAGTGTTTAAAGATCAGGATCAAATCAATTATCACATGATAATGTATAGGTCTAAATCTGGAATCCATTTCCAACTGATGTTAGTTCTTTTGTGTTTCAGAAATAAACCAAAGACTTCCCTTTTTGACTTGCGCAATGGCTGAAAACTGAGCTCTCTCTGATGGAAGTGCATTCTGTGTTGGCAACAAAAGAAAATGTCCTCATGGTGATACTTGAGCTGGTGAGGGTGGAAGTCCTGAAGGACATTTTAAATTAATATTCAGTTAGCCAAGCTTAAGCAGAATAAGATACTGGATACTGGTTTGAGTGACTTCCCTCTTACGTAAGAAAACTCTGTTTTGCTCAGCAGATGCATTTTTTTTCTCTTATTCATCCTTGTTAATTTTGCCAGAAAGATCCCACTTCAAAGGAGTCCTGGTCAAAAGGGCATCATATATTGTCATATGAAACAATTTCAGGGCCAACTGGAGTTTTTGTACCCCCATTAAATATATGTGATACTAATAAAGGGATTGACTAAGCATGTTAGAATGTTGGTAATATTGTCCTTCTAACGTCCCCATTAATCCTACACACTGGCAATATTTGAAGTTTTGATTTCAGGACAGGGGCAGCACGGTGGTGCAGTGGTTAGCACTGTTGCCTCACAGCAAGAAGGTTTAGGGTTCGAGTCCCGGCTCGGGCACGGGATCTTTCTGTGTGGAGTTTGCATGTTCTCCCTGTGCCTGTGTGGGTTCTCTCCGGGTACTCCAGCTTCCAAAGACATGCAATTAGGGACTAGGCTGATTGATACTCTAAATTGACTGTAGGTATGAATGTGAGTGTGAATGGTTGTTCGTCTCTCTATGTTGACCCTGCGATGGACTGGTGACCTGTCCAGGGTGAACCCCGCCTCTCGCCTGTAGCCACAGGGATAGGCTCCAGCCCCCCCGCGACCCTTAACAGGAATAAGCGGAAGACAATGGATGGATGGATTTCAGGACATGTACAAAAATATAAACCTTTTCTTTCGCCTGTCTAAGCCTGGAGGATAGAATGCAGTAAGGCAGACATAACTGTACTTCAGGAGAGTAGTATCTCCATGGCAATATATACCGGACTGTCTACTGCTGGAGTGCTCAGATAGGGAGGTGGTGACATAGACAAGCACAGTGCTGGCACACACGGACTATTTGGGTTGCATAGTAAAAATGGAATTGAGCAGATTGACTCAGGCAAAAAAATCATGTTTTTAGCCTTTTTTTTTATAGACAAATAGGTCATGCCTGTGTCTGGGGCTGCTGGGTCTGGTGGCATTATTGAGGCAGGGCAGACAGCATGAGAGGTGTTGGAGGAATGCTTATGTGTCAAAAGAAATCAGGCTATTGCAATATGCAAGAGGGGACTAGGCTGATTGGATACTCTAAATTGACAGTAGGTGTGGCTATGAGAGGGAATGGTTATCTGTCTATATGTGTTGGCCCTGTGATGGACTGGTGAACCTATCCTCCCACCTGCCCAAAGGCAGCAAATGGGATTGGCTCCAGCCCCCCCCCCACCCCCCCCACGACCTTTAACGGGATAAGCAGTAGAAAATGGATAGATGGATGGACATATAGTGGAAGACATAAAAAAGTCATTCCACTTCGCTTTCATTTTCTGTCCCCAAAGTCTAAAATCCATAACTGAAGTTACAATTATAATCCACTGAGACTGCCTTCTGCCCAAAAAGGATTAAATCATAAACCATCATTTGCTGTGTATACAGCTAATAGTCAGTGTTGAGGATCCTTGCATTTGAACAACAGGATTAGTTTAACATGCAATGGCTGAATATATTCGCCAGTATTCAGGCATTCTCATTTAGAAAGAATACTTCACTTCAACTAGACAGATATTTCTGAAGCATAATTTCTGAAGGCTGCCCTTGAACTTTACATTATATAGACAAATTGCTTGAAAATCCTCCAACATGATATAAAACCACACTGGATGAGACCTTAATAGAATGGAACTGAATGGCTGCCAATCACCTTGTGTCCACAGTTGTTGCCAAAATCACAGAAATGTGTTGTAAAATCATTACAGGGTTGTAAACTTCATCTGGTTTTGTAGCATTTTGTTTGGACAGCAACATAAGTCACAAATATGTGATGAGACAAAGGAGGCCTACAAAAAGTGATGACGTTCGACAAAGGAGAGAAGTGGGAGGGAAGACCATCAACTAAGTGGCTGGAGTCACAATGTTTGGTGTCATTATGCATGTATGCATGTGAGAGAGGGCTTTTTTTTTCTTTTTTTTTGCTTTACACTCACTAAATGTATTATTCCATTGTAGACACTGTAAGGTCAATGTAGCAAGGGTTGGTTCGGGTGCACATGCACAACCTATTTTTCTTGAAAGGAAAATTAATTTCCCGACTACTGAGTACAGGGTTTGAAAGAAAAGATGACCGCCACAGGTCAAAACAAGAAGAAGGAATAGTCACAGTATCAATGGATGCTTCCATATGGTGCAAAAACTAGATCTCGATCTGTAATACGCAGAGAGAATGAGAGAAAGAAAAAAAACACCTCTCCTCTCAGATGTTTTTTTTATGATGATTCTATTATCATGGCTGAGTTTGTTCAAGACTCCATTAGAATCAAAAGGACAACCGTCTTAATCAAGCTTAATTTATTAAAACAGCAGCCAGCGCTATTAACATTAACAGGATGAGGCAGGATGGCAGACAGTGGGAGGCTGTAATAGGGGAAGAGAGAAACAAAGGAAGGAAGGAAGGAAGAAAATAGAGAAAGGCAGATGAAAGAGAAAATAAAATCAAAATGAATAAAGCGGCACTCAACTCTGACTCTAGCTTTGTTTTTTCGTCCTCATCTTTGGTGCTGTAAGTTGTGTATTGCACTGCATTTCCCAGCAATCACTCTGTTCATCAAACGGAACATCCAAAGTTGCAGTGGTGAAATAAGAGCCATGATATCCTCTGTTTTCCGTTTGAGTTTCTTTGACCAATCACGTTGAGTGGGCCTCGATTGCGTCCACGTGAACAGTGTGATGATTTAACGGTTTGAAATTGCTGAAGGTTACCTGTGGTGCAACCCTTGGCAGCATTCACAAAAAAGTATTTGAAGAACACACGGGTCATTTACAACTTCCTTTTAAAAATTTTTTTTTCTGTTGTCCCCATATTGGAAGCATCAGTAACAGAATGAGCGTTCATGGAACAAAGCTGGTGGCCATCACACTTTGGAAGCTGGCTACCAACAGAGAAAACAGGACAGTGAGTCACAGTCTGTTCACCCATCCATCCATCCATCTATCCATCCATCCATCCATCCCCACATCTTCTGATAGGAAAGAAGACACTTCGTTCTTCCCATTGACATATTAAATTAATAGTGGAAACTAAAAAGTGTGGGGGGTTGATCTCAGGCATATGCATATTTGGCAAAACCACTGTGTGTGTGTGTGTGTGTGTGTGTGTGTGTGTGTGTGTGTGTGTGTGTGTGTGTGTGTGTGTGTGTGTGTGTGTGTGTGTGCAACTAAAGTTATGAATCTACGCTGAGTTATGCATCTGGTGTCTGGTATATTAAGTGCATTTTATCCTGTTTGGAAGACGCATATGTGCAAATATAACTCTTGAGCACTTTTAATCTGGTCATGGGACTCTAGTGGGACTAAACACACATAAAAAGAAGACTCCAACTGTCAAACTTAGACCCACTTGTGAGATGCATATGCAAAGAGACAATCTACTTCTCTAATTACTGCACAACTAAAGATGAAAACTTTGATTCTAACATGTTAATTTGTACAGACACCAATTTACCTCCTGTTGAGTGCACACACTAACACAAACACACACACACACACACACACACACACACACGCACTAGGAGCAGTGTGTGGTGGGGACTGGCCAGGCAGTTCCTTTGCAGAAACTTTATTGATTGGAATAAAGGTCTTTTGATGTGGCAGATTGCTCATCAGGCCGGAATGCCATGCTTCTCAAATGCGATGCCTTTCAGACCAACCCAGGGGCCCATCAACCACAGCATGGCCATCCTTTGTCAACGTGTACATGTTAGTGTGTGTGCCTGTTTGTGTTTAGGTGTGTGTTTGGAGCTCAAACTTAGAACTAGCATTGATTGGAGTTAGGCCCATCATTGTAACCCTAGCCCATGCCTGATTTGCACACCTTAAATAAATAAAAAAAAAAAAGATACCAAAATTTTATGTTGGGCAACACACTAACAGAAATATACTCTGCACAGCTTGCATTCGAGTCCAATCCGAGAATGCAGACGTGCATGTTAGGTTTATGGTTTTTTTGTTGTTGTTTTTGTTTTGTTTTTGTTTTTGGAGAAGAACATTTCATTTCATTTTATTACATTTAATGATTTGACTTTTGTCACTCATTTGTAACTTCAGAAGAAGACAGCAGGAGAAAAGAAAACATAAAACAACAGAGCAGAGAACTTCAGAGTAAGGTGTTAATGCTGTAGGCGGTCTCTTTCATATCACACACTCGTGAAGCTTGTTTAATAAAAAAAAATATTGATTTGTGCAGCTTTAACACAAGTAATCTCATCCCGCATTTACATAATTAAAACAGAACAACTCATGAATAGTAATAACACAACACCATGCCAACTTGAAGAACCTTAATCTGTTTGAATTTGGCAACTCTGAGTTGTAATATGAAAAAAAAAAACTAGTATCAGAGACAAATCCAACAGCGGGAATCTGAGAAAAAAAACCTTTTACTTTCACTGTTCTGTCATCTAACGTGCAAGGTCGCAGCTGCTAAAGAGGGCTTCGTCCAAACTTTAGTATCTGAATTGCAGTTTTGATGTTCACAGTGTTTTGCTCTACCCTGCAAAGATTGTCCACTTTATGTGTATGTGTATTTGTCATTGGTAATCAAGGTATTACATTCCCTTGGCCCGACTGAAAACTCCTTCACAAACAACAAAAACTGTTCTCACAGTTGTGTCCCTCATTACTCTAAATTTTAGTTAAATCACTATGAAATTCTAAATAATTAGAAAGAAAAACAAACATTTATTTGTCCAACACTGAATGCCTTGATTGAATAATCAGGTGTTGATCCAAGTTTTGAGTGGAGCTGAGCGAGATAATGCACTGACTGGAGATGGGCTTGTGTAATAAATTCTGCTGTTTTTTTGGAAACATGATCTTAATTTTATGTCTGTGTAGTCAAGTATGATCCTGGATCAGTTTCACAAATCACTTCCCAACAATGCATCATTACTGTTATCAATTTATCAGGGGTGGCTTTCATAGCTAAACTAATGTAACCTGTGTTGTCTGAACACCAAACACCACTGGACTCAAACATCTGACCCCAAGCATGGGAGGCAAGTCCACTAGCAAGGAGATTAAAAATCCACCGGGTCTAGAATCAGTTGTTTGCCCACTGTGTAGCTATACCCGCCAACTTCCTTTACACTAGCATCACCCTGCGTATAATTACTCAGTCTTCTAATTTTCTCCTTACATTACCTTACCCTCCTCCCTACTAGCACATATGCTGGTCTCCCTACTCCTTTTTTAAAGACTTTGCTGTCATCTTTTCTTGCCTGTCGCTCCGTAATAGAACCCATAATTACAGCAGGATCTTATTGATACTGAAGCTTGGATCATTTACATATGATAGTTGATTGTATACAAGCTTAATTAATATTCCTATCATACAGTTTAATGCTGTGAATAAATACATTTGTGTTACCTGCCACTCAGCATAAGATCTAAAAATAGATTTCCCTCTAAGAGAAACTGATGACCCCAATTCAAGAAAGCTGAGAAAATATTACCTCCCATCTCTAAAATGTACACACTACCAGATTCAGAATTCACAAGGAGTCTACAAAAAACTACCATGACTTTTCTATATAATTCCACATTCAATTTTCAGCCTCCAGTTTCTCTCAATCCTGTCAGCTTTTTTTAACTGACACTCTTTGTCAAGGTCTGCCTCTCCTTTCATTTCTCTTTCCTTTTGTCTTCTCTTCCCAACAAAACCCTGTAATCCAGGGAAGACAGTCTTAACAATACAAGACCAGCTCCGCTCCTCCACATCACTAAATCATATTGATGATTCTTCCATTTTTTTTCCAGATCTTGCTCCTTCCTGTACGAGAGGAGGTAAGATTTAAAAGAGTGGACTCTGTCAGGTCATCCCACTAGTTTCCTTTTTTAGCATTACTGTGATACCCAAGCTATTAATAATTGATTGGAATTGATTTTAACCCGTCCTCGACCTGAGCTGGGATGGACAGGCAGTGGCGCCCAGCCATAACGACAAGTCGATTTGTGTGTTTTTACAGGCATTTGTGCCTACATGGTTTGTGTTTCCCCAGTCATGTGAGTAGTACATTTTCAGTAAACCCCTCAAAATATGCAGTGTGTATTTGTTTTTTTTCACACACTACAGGGCAGGAGAAAAGAGGACAGTGCATTCATCTTAAAAAGCTCCAGACGTGTTCTCAAAATTAAATATTTAAGCAGATGAAGCCCTGACCTCCCTGTGCTTGCAGGGACTCTTAGTTTCCATTGATTTCTGACAAGACAAGTGGGACACCATTACAGCAAAATGCACTATAGCCAGCTGCACATACCCTCTGACACTCTCGCCAGCTTAACCCTTCTTACCAACCTGTATTGGGTTCTCCATGGAAATGGACAGAAGCCTAAATCCTCCCTCTACACCTTTTTTCAGAGAAATTTCACCTCTCTCTAGTGTTGACCAGTATAAACTCTGCTAAAATGCATTTACACACACACACACACACACACACACACACACACACACACACACACACACACACACACACACACACACACACACACACACACACACACCAATCACATACCCAAATGGCAGATCCAAGACAAGCAGCAGTGAAGAGATGGGAGGGAACATATCAGTATTCTTCCACCTGAGACGGAAAAAGACAGATTAAGAGCCTTTTACTGAAAGGGATCACTTTTATATTGTGTTTAATCCCTTGCATTTAACTAGGCTTTAATACATCTGGTATTCAAATAAAAGTGACAGAATCGTGAAATATAGGATCTTAAGTGCTGCAGTGATTCCACCTTCTGTTTAATACTCCCAGTATCACTCTAAGTCTTTCACAGTGGCGTTTATCCATTTTTTTTTTTATTTGCTTGTCAAAATGCGATGAGGAAAAGTTTGGGTTGCTGTGATAAAAATTATTTCATTCCTTTGTAAAACAAAAATAGAGATTTGGTTAAGAAAAGTGGATAAACAGGATGAACAGTGAAATGTCAGGCCATCCTTTTAGCATTTCTTGAATCAACATTTTTAAACCTACTGTTCCACCCTGGTTTTCACTATGTGCCACGGAGTAGCGAGTGAAGATAATTTCTTCTCAGTGGGGTATCCTTGTTGAAAGGTTCCAGTGACTTGAAATGCATTATTGTTTGTTTCATGCGAACTCATAATGTTTATATCTGCGCAATGAAGTTCTAACTTAATTTATCTACTGACAGAGATGCTATATTTTTAGCTACGCTGTCACATTTCAAAATCATGCAATGACTTTGGTGACTGTGTGAAGGAAAATAAATTAATTAATTAAAATTTCACTAAAATGAAAATAAGATCCTGAAAAAATAAAATGAAATACTATGATTCATGTAGTGGCACGGTGGTGCAGTGGTTAGCACTATCGCCTCACAGCAAGATGGTTCCGGGTTCATGTCCTGGCTCGGGCACGGGATTTTCTGTGTGGAGTCTCCATGTTCTCCCTGTGCCTGTGAGGGTTCTCTCCAGGTACTCCAGCTTCCTCCCACAGTCCAAAGACATCAAGAGGGGACGAGGCTGATTGATACTCTAAATTGTAGGTGTGACTGTGAATGGTTGTCTTTCTATATGTGTTGGCCCTGCGATGGACTGGTGACCTGTCCAGGATAGGCTCCAGCCTCCCCCTCCCCCCCCCCCCCCCCCCGCGACCATGTACAGGAATTAGCGGAAGAAAATGGATGCATGGAAATGGACTAGGATTCACAAGACAACAGAGAAGCTGTGATTTGACTCAGCTGAAATCATCAGTGGTTTGATGTATGAAATAAATTTGTGGACAAATAATGAAACCACCTACTTTACAAAAATGTAAGTTGATCAGTATGGGTCCAAATGAATTTTTCCCCAGTTATTGGCAATTGGAAAATCTCTTATGAAAGAGTAAAATATTCCATAAACTAGATTAGAAATCAGGTTGTTCTTTTTCAGTTTTTTTTCATTATAAATGGCATTATAACAGACTGTCATGTCCTTTACTACACAAAAGATATATTTAAATTTGGCCTACATCAAGTGACAATTGTGCTGTTTCCAGTTTGCGAGTTATATCATATTATCAAGGGGAGCCATGGGGAGGGGAGGGTGCCCCCCACAGATTTTTTTTTAAGAGTCCCGATGCAGTTTCCTGAATTTCTGTGCATTTCACAATCAGAATTTGGGAGATTTAATGGGTAGTTTGAACCACTTATGCACACTTCAACAACAGTATTGCTCACAGTAGTATGCCTGAATTAATACTTACTAACGCTGTCTTGCTGGTCGTTGCATTAATCACTGACAACAGAACAGACACAGGCCTATCATGAAGAGAAAATTCACCACCACCACCACCACCACCATTAACAGATGCTGCAACAATAGAGTAGCAACATACAGTAAATAGTAAGCATATTAAGACTTAACCCTGAGAGCCCCAAGCTGATTTGGGGGTAATTTTATATTCTTTACTTTTGAGCTATTATCTTGGTCATTATAAAGTCAATCTCATGCTATATCTTGTTTTTGTTGTTGTTGTTGTTGTTGTTGTTGTTGTTATTGTTGTTTTTTTCTTCAGGGCAGTCTATGCTATCCAGATATGCCATCAGTTCATTTGGTATTACTTACATATATTCTATGAAAAAACAAAAAACAAAAACGTATTACAGTTTTTGGGGATTTTCTTCATCTTTCTCATCATTGAAGGTTTCCGGCACAGATATCTTTGCATGTTGAGCTGGGGGAATTGGGAATCTGACAATATAAGCACCATGATGGTGGGATGTTCTATGACTTCACAATTTGCAAAAACATGTTGTGTGTGCATGGTGAGAATAAAAGCCATTTTACTGAAATAAACACATATTCTGCTTATGATGAAAAATACATTTCTTTTAATAAATTTCTTTTAAAAGAAACATGCATATATAAGGGAAAATACAATTACACATCTATTTACAAGAACACACTGCTAATACTATAAACATTAAAAGGGATTTTCAAGATTCCTTATGGTGTCCCTATTGTTATCATATCACCATATTGTTATTATTTTTTCTTTAAAAATGACAAAATATTTTCTTTTGACGGCTTAAATATAGTTAACACTTGTTACAGAGATTTAAATTGAAGATAAACACTCACTATCATCTCAGTAAACAAAGAAATCTCTCTGAGTGTCAGCATTTTCAAATTAATACATTTATTGAAGTAGAATTCATGATAGGGTTGTTATTAGTGTGCATTACTTTGCACAGAGTCTAATTATGAGGTCAGTGAGTGGATATCTGTAAGTAATAGGCAGGTGGATGAACAAGGTCATAAAAGTCTCTGGTAAATCATTATTTGAAATGAGCCTCTCGGATGTCCTCTCAATGTTCGCTTACATTGCATTATGCTTATTTGCTCTGGTCTTAATCTAGTCTGGTAGCATGCAACTGCCTGAGTGAGTGTAATATTACTTTGCGTTACTGTAACGTTACTGTTACATCATTCATGGTGCTGTGTCTAACTCGGTTAAGAGAGCTAAGAGTTTAGCAAGGTAGCTAATATTTAAGTTAGGTTATCCAAACTTTCTTTAGCTTGCCAACATGTCAAGCTCGACTGACATTATCAGTGATAGACACGAGGTACAGCAAGGGAGACTTATTAAGTTACTTTTTTATTTCACAAACTAGTTATTATAAACTTACCATGGGGCAAACCGCTCAGTTTTAGTATACATGCAATGTTGGTTTTTCAGTTCCATACACTCTCACTCTGTGGGGTTGCTGTGGAGTATGACATGAGTCAGTCAGAGCACCCTCTACTGGATACACAAGGACATAATTTCGAAGAAAAACATCATTGTAATGGCGTTTTATTACTGAAAATTAGGTGTTCCTCACTATCCCATTTGAGTTTTGAGTTTAGTTGATACTTTGAACTGCGTCCAGGACTTCGGCCTGTTGACCCCTTTTTGTTGTACTTTGTATTTGCTCCTCATTTGCTACTTTGAGTCCCTTGTTTGTACTTCGCTTTTTTTAAAAAAATTAAATACTTTTGGCTGAACTCCGTTCGCCTGTCCGTCTGCATTTGGGTCTATTCCTCACCCTCATCTCGTGACATAAGGGGCTTGCAGTACCGTGTAAAACAGAACTAGCATTAATGTAAGTGGTGCTAACCTTTAATTTTATCCACATATGAGTTATAATAAAACTTTATTTTTCATCAGCACCTCAGCAGATTCACTCAGAAGTCATGTCTCCCAAAATTACCATTCCCAAAATTAACTTCAAATACAATCCAATACACTGACTGAGGTCTCACCTACTGAAGTTAAGGCCTGTATCTTGACACTGACTACCTTGGTTAATTCAAAGTATTAGATAACAATAAATTTCACCACCTTGTGGTCTGATGCATCCAAAACAACACAGACCAGGCTGACATCTATTACATCTGTCTTCAGCAATCCAATAGCTTGAGGGGTAATCATGTTTGTCACAAATGCCTCAGCTTTGGCGACTGCTGCACAGTTAGTTGAACAAAAGTTCTGGTTGTGCTTCAGCAGATGGGAGGCAGACATTCTCTCCTGAGTAGCCTGTTTAAAGTTGGATGCCACTAGCATTTAGTTCACTGAAGTTGGTCTGAACAGTGCTACCTCAAACCTGTACTCACCACTTATTGAATGTTTGCTTATATTCATTGTCTGATTCCTCTTGGAAGACAAACATTCAAGTTAACCTCCCTGATTTTATGCAGCAGGTCCTGTCAATATAAGGGTTGGATTAGCGACACAACAGCCTTTCAGCATTGACATTTTATCCACTTGTAAAGATGATATGCCAAGCGGAGATGAGTTAATACATTTTTACCTGTACAACCAGCTATATTTACCTGTGTCTGGACTGGGAATGGGTGAGTTTAAACCAAATGTGGCTGGTGCTTAGACTTGAATTGAGCAGGGCAAAGTGGTTTATTGTTCATAAATAGTGTTACCTTGTTATGTACAGAGAGAATACCAGAGCTTTACCATGTTTAGCTCAAATGCAGCATCCACAAGTGTGTGCACAGCAGATGTGTGTTTGTACACCACATAAAGGCCATAATCCGTGCCCTGTACAGAAGGTTAATCACAGTGTGGATTGGAAAGAGTTGATGCACCAGGACAATGTGCTCTGTTTCACTGACATTAACAGTGACAGAAATAACAAGAGCACTTTAATCCCACTTCAGTGAGCCTCCTGGCCTCCTCTGAGACTTGCGACAAACTCCATTTGTCCTCAACTGAACCATTTCTAATTTTCAATTGTCAAACTGTGATGCGGTCCAGTTTTTAAAGTCTAGGAAACCAAACACATGATACTTTGCCTGCATTGGGCTTCTCTTCCCTCCTCTCTGTCCTCTCTGTCCTCCTATATTCATATGTGTTACTAACTTGTCTTCGTCTCCAGAGCCTTTGTGCTTCTGCACTTCCCAGATCCCTGATTGATACTGATACTGGAGGAGGCTACAGACCTGAAGAGGCTCAAGCTGCCCCCCTTAGCATCACCTGTTCACTTCCCCTTCCCCCACACATCATTATCTTCCCCTTTTACTCCCTCTTTATCCCCACCCTTCTCTTTCCTTCTGTATATCTGTCTCCCTCCATTATCTGTCTTTGTCTCTGCCCCACCCTCCTGCTCTCTTTCCCACCAACCGGTCAAAGCAGATGGCCGTCCCCATTGAGCCTGGATCTGCTTGACACCTGCTGTTGCAAGATGTGCTTGCTCATGGAGAATTGCTGGGTGTAAATTCAGTGAAGGTGTGGTCCTGAACCTGCTCTACTTGTAACGGGTCATGAGATAACTTTTGTTGTGATTTGGCACAAAACAAAACAAAATGACCTGACTTGACTACTTTTATGCTTTCATTTTCATAGTTGATGATGCTAAAGACAAATTTCGTGTGTGTGTGTGTGTGTGGGGGGGGGGGGGCGCTTAGGGGTATAAGAGCACATGAAAATAAATGTTGGATACATAACTTGATTTTACAGTCACAGTGACACAGTCACAGTATTTTTGGTGCAGTGGGGTGCTGACAAAATATATTTAAAAAAGCTTCTTTTTTTTTTTGTAATGCAATGATTCCAGAGCATGCGTTGACATGCAAGTGATGTTTATGAGAGATCTCTTTTGTAACTTGATCAAAGTCACTTGGGTTTTAACCTATGATGGCAAATGCTGCAGTGGGTGCAGATCTGTCTTTGGCCGGAAATTCAGTTCATCTGCAATGCATAACATCAGTGGGGTGGAACAGAATTTTTAAATTGCTACACTGCTATTGTTTGTGCTGCACACCCTTCTGAGAAAACACAGCCAGATCTACAGAGTTCTGTTGTGTGCAATGATTGACAGCAACATCATACTGCATCATATGTATTTTAGCTTTAATGATAGGGAAACTATATTAAACATATTTACCCCCCCCCCCCCCCCCAAAAAAAAGGGAAATATGATATTGTGCTTCATTACAGAAGCTATAGTTGCAGGTCCACTACAGAGACTATTATGAGGGAACAATCTTTTCTTTAAGCTAAGAAGTGAAACATTTCAAATATGTGACTTGTATTTTTACCACAGGTCCCAACAAGCTGACTTTTCAGAACTATTTCAATAGTTATTTTCAGCTGGACCAAACATCATTCCCAACTTTTCTTTTTTTGTCTGGCTCACCTCGCTGTATCAATTCTGCATTCCTCATCTCTCCTCACTCTCTAACACTGCTGGCCTCCAGCAGTTCACACTCCCTGGACTAATCTCTGCCAGTTCAATGTTGTTCAATTAGATTCCAGTTGACATGCATTGGAAGTAGGCACTCCTCCTCGTAATTCAGCCCTCTTTATAGCCAATCTATTTTTTAATAAAGGTTCAGAGGAAAACATTAAAGTATTGATCTTTATTTATCGACCTCGGCCCAAAGCATAGTTAAAGCTGACACAAATCAATCAAAATAAATTTAAAATGATGATAGCACATAGGAGGAGCCTGGCCGCCTGTTTCGGGGAGTAATTAGGGGGCTAGGCATAGGGAACCCAAGGCAATAGAGTAACAGTAATACTCACACACAAACACACACAGAACTGCCGAGAGAGCTGCAGAACTGTTTAGCACGGTGCAGATTAGAAATTTGTTTTGTATTAAATGAGACAACTAAGAGGCAAGGTTAATGAAAGGGCACAGCACTTTGGGGCTGTTGTAATCCACTGAAACCTGCTCTTTACTGACTCTAATGTGCAGCCCATACACACACACACACGGATAGAAACACACACACACACAAATACAAGCCTGTGAGAAGAGAAGCTTCTGGGACATCCTTTGCTCAGCAAAACAATGGATATTAATTTTAGAAAGTGAGTGAAAGATGGCTTATGACTCTGTGTGTGTGTGTGTGTGTGTGTGTGTGTGTGTGTGTGTGTTTGTGTGTGTGTTGGGGGAAGGGAGAGGGAGAGAGAGAGAGAGAACTAGCCCCAAGTGCATTAAATGACTTTAATCTGCCTGATGATGTCCACACAGCAAAGAGGTCAGTCAGTGTGGGTGGACCTGAGGGAATTTACTGTGTGTGGACAAGAAATTATGGAAACTACAAACTGGCTATTCCTCTTGGATGGATCGTTTGTACCGGTTTGGTTACAGTTTGATTTGAAATTTCAAGATATATTTTTACCACAATTTGACATTCACTGCTTGGCAAGTGTATGATATGACATATTTATATTTATATTTTTGTTTTTTTTTTGAATTTGCATTTACCTAAAAGGTACCGCACACATAAATGAATGTTTCAGCTTTTACATCCATGCAGATGTGCCAGTGTTAGCCAGAAGGCTATTTTTTAGTGTGCATCTGTAGTCCCTGGCAGGTCATTCCACAATACAACACATCGAACAACACGGCAACATAGATTGTGAAAACGGTCCCTTTAAAAAAATCGAAGACATTCACTTAATGCTAGCACTCCACATCAGGTCTCACACATCGCATCTGAAAACTTGTGCAAGCATTGGTCTATATAGCCACCTTTTTTTTTTTTTTTTTGTTGCTGTAGTGTTGTCATATCAGTTATTAGGGCCAGAGCCAGAAGGTACTTCAGGCGAAGACCCTGTTATGTTTTTTGTCATGTGTTTGATTGTAGTTTTTTTTACAGATGTGTTTATGTAGAAAAGTAGAAAAAAATCATTTATGTGGTTTGGGTTTTAAGAACACAAAGGATAAAGCAAAAACATACATGAAGGCAAAAAACCCAATCAAACAAAAAAAACACTAAAAATTAAGGAACATAATTATTTTTTCTATTCTTTTAATCCTTTCATGATCTCTCAGATGTTAATGAAAACTCATGATGTCGAGGAAAAAACATTGAGCCATACAGACCCACAAGAACCAGAATACTCTAATAATCATAATAATAATATTAAAAATACGGATTTCAGGACAACAGTGGGACACTCTCTTCGTTATGTTAAAATCATGAGCCCTCAGCTTAAAGTCTCTTAGATTTTTACACAACATAACACTTGAACGGGACCTATTATGATCGTTTGCGTATGCAGCTTTACTTCCTGTACTCCCACTTTCATGTAATTAGTTGATCTCAGGCAGCTCAGAGTCCTCGATTCAAGCTAAAAACCTAATTGTAGATACTAAAATACCAGAAAACTTCAAAGTATTACGTGGTTGTTTCGGACTTTTATTACAACACTCCATTTTTCAGCACCAAGCCCTCATTCAGGAATTGACAGTTCACAGGTTCATAATATGGCCTATCATTTAAAATAAAACAGGCTGTTGTGAAAAAATACTTATCACTGAATGAAAATTAACCCCTCTGGAGTATTTTTAGTGTTGTAATGAAATGTTTTCTTGCAATTAATTTTTGGAGTACGGTCTTATTCATTGAAGTAATCTTTGTGGGGTTTTCCTACTTCTGCTTATCTGACTTACTGGCACCTGGGGTTTTCATTTTCAAACCACCAGAAGCATTTAAGCTCAAATAGGTTGAACTGACAACAAATATGAGGGTTAAACTGAAAAGACATTGGCTGTAAGTTTTTTGTGCAATGTAATGGATGGACTAAACAATAATTACACTTACTGGCCACCCAAGGATGCAAGGATTTTTGAAAAATGTGTTTGGCTTTAAGATAACTCTTAAAAAGTAACATTATACTGAAACCAATGGTTTACTTAGGTCGTGCTCACACCAACCTTGTTTAGTCCAGTTGAACTGAACCCTGGAGCATTTTCTTCCTTGGTGCGGTTTGTTTTGGTTGGTGTGACCGCTGGCCTCAAATTCTGGTGCGTACCAGTCAACCGTTCTCGAGTCCGCCTGGTAGGGGTGGTCTCGGACCGCTATCAAGTGAACTCTGAGCGGTTTACTTATGGTGTGAACCCCATCCGCACCAAACATAGGAAATGCACCGTTTTACATGTCATATTCTGTTTGTATGATGAGCAAACTTTGTGATTTTAACTTGCATAAGATTGTGAGCTTTTTATTGTCTACTTCCCTCACTGGTTGCGCTTGCATGGCAAAGGAAAAAACATTGAGGTAGGCTCTCATTATTGCCTGTTGTCTTCTGTGATATGACCATCCGATTGCAGAGCATCTTCTGCGAAGTGCGTGCATTAATACATTATTTAATTGCCACTGTCTTCCCAGCCGTTCATATGCGCGGTCCGTTAAAGTCCACTGATATGGAGTCCAGATCAGCAACAACATGAAAATGAGCAGACGATTCTCCATGATGTACAGTAAAAATTGCGAGGGAATTGTTGTCTACCCGCCTTAACTGTATAAGCAATTACCGTACGGCTTTGCTGCCACGTGACAATTTTTGGACCGTTTGAGTTTGGCCTTTGTGAACGCGAACCAGACCAGTTGAGAAATTCTAACAATGTATCATCCTCGCTTTGGTTCCAATCAGAAAACAGACCTTTTGGTGTGAACACGACCATGGTGTTTCCAAAAAACAGGAGGGGTGACAGATGACACCAAGTTAGGAAACAGATCCAAATATTAAATTAACGCATTTTCCCCTTTTTTCCATCACTAATTCACATTTACTCATAATTCACTGAAACATTTCATTTTATTAAATAATGAGAAAAAGTAAATGTAAAGTTAATATGTTTTTATTTGGAAAGCATTTAAAAGAAAAGTTTCCATACATCCATTTTATACTGCTTATCCTGTTTAGGGTCAGGGGGGCTGCCTTTGGACGAGAGGTGGGGTTCACCCTGGACGGGTTGCCAGGCCATCACAGGGCCAACACATACAGACAATCATTCACTCTCCTAGACCCACCTACAGTCAATTTAGAGCAGGGTTCCCCAATTAGATTTCACCAAGGGCCAAATTCTGACCTGGGCACCAAGCCGAAGGCCACAGCACCTGTGGGGCACGCGATGGCAGGGAGGGGGGCGCCACCGCACCCCCATTCCAGTGACAGTGCAGATACCAACGTTGAATCTGCACTTAAAGTGCATTATAACATTATTATTAGTTGTGCCCTGGGATTCAGGAATACTGTTTGTGAGAGTCACACAAAGACAAATTGCACTCTGGAAACAAAAGTTGAGAACCAATCTTTACTCAAAATAAATATTTGGTTATTACAGTCTGCTTGGAAAGTTGACAGATTTACTCCCCCCCCCAAATTCTTTTTGCTCACAAGCTGGTGTGGGCCAGTCTGCGCCCTCTCGCAGGCCGCAAATGGCCCGCGGGCCGCCTATTGGGGAACCCTGATTTAGAGTATCCGATTAAATAGTCCCCTCTTGGATGTCTTTCGACTGTGGGAAGAAGCCGGAGTACTCGGAGAGAACCCACGCAGGTAAAGGGAGAATATGCAAACTCCACACAGAAAGACTTGGGGCTCATGCCAGGACTCAAACCTGGGACCTTGAAAGTTCAAGTGTTCCTTCTTACAACAGAGATAATTTTATCGGCTCTTTTTATGGCAAATAAGATTAAATACAGTTTGGAAATGTGATGGTTTGTGAATTGTATTCCTGCTCACTGCACACTGGAGATGTTCAGTACTGATAATGGTTTAATCAGATACTGTATAACTGTGATATCAGAACAAGCAAGTACGCAAAACTGTGAAGAAGTTATTTATATGACATTCATTAGGCAAGAGACGGCAAAATGTCAGCAATGTTCTGAAATTTTACAGACTAAAAATGCATTTATGACCTCATATTGTATTCATATTGTATTCATTCAGGGGTGTAAACACTTTAGTGTCAGATCAGTACATGATCTTGGCCAGTGCTTAAGTTCAGATATCAGAATCAGTAAAGGGATGGAAAAAAAAATGGAATGGGAGCATCTCTAGTGCTGACTGGACTGTATCAGGTTAGAGAAGTAACTGAAACCAAAACCACAACTGAGCAGAATGTTCCTCTGACTGAACGGCATCATCTGTTAAAATCTCTTACATACCATCTCTGCAGTTCTGTGGCGAACCCAGACACCCACACTTCAATGTATTTCCTTCAAACTATCTGTTTATCTTGCCATTTCTACTTAATATTGCCTCAAAAATCTGTCCATGGTCTTCTCCAAGGAACCACCAGCCATTTCAAGCCCGGGTGAGATATTAATGAGTTTACAAGGACCTTCCTGGTCTAATTATGTCGAGCAACTGCTGTCTCTTACTGGGCCACGGCTCCCAGGAGAGAACACAAATCTACCAGGCAAGCAAAACTCGCCTTTCTTTTGACAAAACACTCGACACACGAGGACACAAATAATGGCGGACATTCTTCATAACCACCATGGAGATGTCGCCAATGAGATTAATATCACCACCCAGCATTGCCACCCCAAATTTAAACTGAAAAATACAGGAATTTGGCATAAAGACAGGGCTATTAGTGAGGGGAGGGTTGTCGAGGCAAAGAGAGCTCAGCATCCTCCAGGGGAGATTGTGTCAGAGAGCTCCAAACACTGTACGTACAATTAAACTGATTGGATATGACCTTTGTGTGGACTGAACTACTTCTCATGTTCATGCAAGTTTCTCGCCACACCATGCTGACATTTGAACATTTCCAGTACCAACACTGAAAACTGCAAAGTACAGAGGAAGAATTAAATAGAGAATCTGATCCAGCCTGCTCTTCACACAAAGAAAAGGTTCTAAAATAATCCATATCTTAATTTCTCCTTCTAAAAAACATTTTTTGAGTTACATTTATTTTCCTGATGTTCTTTCCTGGATTATTTCCAAGAATTTCTATGGGTGCAATTGAATAAATTGCCAAATAACTTTTCACAATATAAGAACATGTGACTTTTACTTAAAGCTGTACTGATATTTTCATAACAAATATTTGTTAAGATTTGATAAGACTGCAGAAGCATAACAGTGTTCATGACATATTCACAGAATCAGAATTACAACGGGGGCTATAAAAGTGACTGTATAAACTACTGTATAATTACAGACAATGTAATATGCTTTTAGTTATTATCAACAAAATCTTTTTTTTTTTAAGTACCCCCCCCCCCCCCCATTTTGCTCACAATGTTTTAATCCACTCTTCCTTGTAAAATTTGCTATGGAGCAATTTCAGACTAACCTCAACCAAGCAACTACCCTTTGAAAGTGACCCAAAAAACTCAGTAGGTGGACAATTTACTTCTTACAGTCAATACACAAAAAAAAAACCCTTGACAGTTTTAATCATACTCTTTTTGGTTTGCTCCATTCCCCAGCACAAACATCTCCCTTGGACAACATCCATCCATCCATCTATTTTCTACCGCTTATCCTGTTAAGGGTCGTGGGGGTGGAGCCTATCCCAGCAGCCTTCGGGCGTGAGGTAGGGTTCACCCTGGACAGGTCGCCAGTCCATCGCAGGGCCAACACACATAGACAGACAACCATTCACACTCACAGCCACGCCTACGGTCAATTTAGAGTATCCAATTAGTCCCCAATTGTATGTCTTTGGACTGTGGGAGGAGGCCAGAGTACCTGGAGAGAACTCACACAGGCACAGGGACAACATGCAAACGCCACACAGAAAGACCCTCTGCTCGAGCCGCGGCTCCTTGCTGTGAGTTGACAGTGCTGACCACTGCACCGTGCTGCCCTTGGACAACAGTAGGCAGCTAAATGATTGACAAAATGAAGCAATGAAATGTGAAAAACATTATAAGTCATGTTTTTCACATTTTAGTGCTTCATTTTGTGGTGCAGTGGTCAAACTATAGTTTGACAATTGCACATATAGGAAGCAACGCACCAACAGGAATAGATTCTTTTTGCCTGGATAATGGGACAAGCAACTGGGACAAAGAGCTATGGGTAATTTGCAGGTTATAGCTGTTTCCTATTAATGACTAGAAAAACAATAGTCTGAGTGTAATTATGTTTGACTTATAGTTTTAAGTGGACATGTACTAGTACAGTTGGAGATGTAAAATGGGAGCAGAGGAGAAAAGCTGCCATAGAAAGTGGACTGCACTACAAAATGTCTCGATGTACTTTGTCAGGTGTGGGATGGGGTTGAACATTAAAAAAAAAAAAAACAATAATAATAGGAGTGGCGATTTTGCACTGTGGTCTGTGTTAGCCTTTGTCTGGTATTTCTCTCAGCTATTAGTGAGGACCCGCAGAGAGCTAAAAGCGGACTGAATATTTGACTTGATATTCATCATTGTAGCTTCAAATGAATGATCTTGCTCTTTGATCCGTCAAAACAGGTGAGATGTTTCCTTTAATATTTAGTGCAGTATGATCTGTGTAGGATTATTTGATCAAGATTATTGTGAGATGAAACCAAAGTGAAGTGTGATTTAATTTATGTAGACTCTGAATGTTTGTTTTATCTTGTTGGACTCAATTGATTTCTCCATTTTTTTGAAAGCATTGTTGTATTTAAGCTGCAGTACAATTATATGGTAAAATATACAAAAGAAATTCTGAACTGTGCACAGAATTATAATATAAATTGACTCCTATCAGGGTTGTAGTCTTTGTTTAAAAAAAAAAGTTTGACCAAGGTTTGAAAAGAAGGAATTAAAGCAGTGCAGCTTGTTCTGAGTATATGTCCACTTTGCTAACAGTGAACCATCATTGAAATGCATCTCTGAGGACCAAATGACTTCACCTCCATATCTTATGCAAATATCCAGTAGGATCCATTACATAGCAGGCGAGGTAAGTGCGTCCAGAGCGGAGCAAGGCCCACTCATACTCACAGCTCACCTCTTGTACAGTATATTTTCACTCAAACACACACACACACACACACACACACACACACACACACACACACACACACACATACTGTGAGTAGTGCATTAAGCATAAGTTAGCTCACACACATGCACATACACTCAGACACACACACACACACACACACTTATCTCTCCCCCTCTAATACAGAAATAAGACACTTGACACTGCAGTGATGGCAGTGACACTGTGCATGGTGGAGGTGATGGAGTATAATGGCCTTTTAAATTTGTATTCCCAGAGAAAGAAAGATAGAGGGAAAGATAGAGATTAGCATTAAGCTAACTCTGACTTCATCTGCACTTATATGTTGTATTTACAACCAAAAGGATGGCAATGGTTTGAAGTAGGCCAGCACTTATATTGGCCCTTTCATCGTGGATATATGCTGCTTTTTAAAATAAACTCATTCATTTTGAGAATTTTGAAGCAATTTACATTACAGTGAATCCTAGAAGCCAGGGTGGATCAGGGACAGTAAAGTTCCACAGCAAAATTCAGAACACAAACTTATAAATGAGGGGGCTTTGCCTAGAGGCTGACCTCTCATCAGGAACACCGTGCATCCAATGGGAGACATGTGCCATTAGGACAGATACATTTCACCATCAGGTGTGAAAAAGAAGCCAAAACTTGTGGAATTGAGAACACCTGGGCTAACCTCTGCTTTACTAGGTTATTTGGATCATTGTTCTATTTAGATGTCACCTTTCATTGCTTTTGGATTAATTCCTCACATACAGTCAGCCGGGTCAGTCAGTCAGGAAAAATAATAAACCATCACTTCATCTTCCATGTATCAGTGTGACAGCACAAGGAGACATTTGTTTCATTTATTTTATTGTATCCCTACCGTTGAAAACTTTCTGCTGCTATTAACATGTCTGATCTAACCTCATATCCCTGATGGCCGATGGCTGCAGAAAAAGTTAAAATAATATGCAAGTTTGCACTAAACTTCTCCCATAATCAAGTGTTCTTTACATTTTTGGATATGACAAAGCACTCAAACTGTGGCAGCTTGCATAAAATAAAGTAAAAAAAAATAGTTGAAGATAATGCAAACTTTCCTTCTGTATTTGTTGCTCCTGCCCCAGAAACATTTTACTAATAAACATACTAAACACTCCCACATGGTTTGAACCATTTTGGTTTCTTACGATTTTTCTCCATGTGAAAGTAACTGATCCAAGACATTTACAAAGTAATTGATGAATACAGACCAAAGCCACCAAACACTGGATGTAATAACCTTAAATGTAGAAAAATGTCAAAGGCTTGAGTTGCTTAGCTTTGTTTTTTTTCTAGTTTCAGATACAATCTCGGCTACACGGTGGTGCAGTGGTTAGCACTGTGGCCTCACAGCAAGAAGGTTCGGGGTTCGAGTCCCGGCTTGGGCACGGGATCTTTCTGTGTGGAGTCTGCATGTTCTCCCTGTGCCTGCGTGGGTTCTCTCTGGGTACTCTGGCTTCCTCCCACCATCCAAAGACATGCAAATGGGGACGAGGCTGATTGATACTCTATATTGACCGTACAGTAGGTATGAATGTGAGTGCGAATGGTTGTCTGTCTATATATGTTGGCCCTGCGATGGACTGGTGACCTGTCCAGGGTGAACCCTACCTCACGCCCGAAGGCTGCTGGGATAGGCTCCACCCCCCACGACCCTTAACAGGATAAGCGGTAGAAAATGGATGGATATAATCTCTAATATACTGTACGTCACACAACCATTAATGTGTAAATTATATTCATGCTGGTGTTAACGTAAATCTGAGGCTTGATTACTTAGCTGCAGAAAATACTACTACCAGTGCTCCGTGCGGGCTGCAAAATGCTTAAATGAGCATTTGCAAACAGTAGTATGGTAAAATGTTGTGCAACAGCTGCTAGCATAGACATCAAGCTCAATGCCTACTATGTCATTTCCATGTTGAATGAACCACTGGAAGCCAAGGCTCATACTGTAGATATATAGTCTGATGTCATTATTGAAATAGTATATACTTGAACCTTGTCTAAGTATTTATATTTGGTTGCCTCAGTATTGTGTTGAAAAACGTACCTGTCCCAAAAATGTGAATGAATTTTGCAATTTTTTTCTTTTTTTTTTTACCTTTTGAATGACATCTAGTTGTCAAAGAAATCATATGGCTCTTAGGAGGATGACTAGAAAATGGTTAGGTTTGCATTAACCGTTCCGATGCTGTGTTCTTATTCTTTTCTCAGCCAACTATTGCACTCACTTTAACCCATTAGCAAGCTAAGCCATAGATGTGCTGGTGTTATTTGTTGCACTTCAAAACCAAGTAATCAGAATTAGGTGACAAAGTGTTGACGTTTAATGCACATGCGCAACCTATATCTCTCAAGAACACCAACCTCTCCACCCGATGACTAGAGATATAAAAAGACAGGAATGAGAGAGAGGTCAGTGCTGGCCACTCTGCTTTTTTCTCACGCCTCAATAATAAATGTTTTAAAGTTTAAGTGCTGCCAGAGGGCTATGAGCCCTGCTGTTCATTAAGTCAGCCACAGCCATGGAGCTGCATTTACATCGACAGTGCTCTAGATGCCTGCTCTGTCTGAGCAATTACATCCACTCTTGAGTCCTGGATAACAGTCAGAAAGAGGACAGGAAAAAGCTAGGGTAAAGAATAAGAAGACTGTAATGGAGACAAAGAGAGAAATAAACAACACACACACACACACACACACACACACATACACACACACACACACACACACACACACTTGGTGCTTGGGGCAACATTAAAACGCCATGAGATACCAGCAGCTCACATGGAAAAACAACAGCCGCCACATTCGTCACCGTACACTCACTCTGAAAAGCGAAACACAATCAGTTGCTTATGTAGCCACAACAGGGGAGGCAGGGAGGATAGCCCTCAGCGACATATGTGTTCTATTATGCTTGTCACAACAACACGTTTCATCTGCTAAATACGCTCCACCAGGCAACAAATCTGACACAAGAGCAACACAAATGTATTTATGGACAAAGTGACGTCTCACAAAGATGTCCAGAGGTGGATGGCAGTCAAAATCTGATCACGCTGCAACTCTTTTCACTTGTAATGCCTTTGATGAATATTTATACACAAACAAGCAGGATACAGAGGATTTTCTTTGGTGTGAAGCTACTTTTAAACTGATCAGACACACTTACACTTCATCATTTATGTAACCTTTTTTTCTCTAAGCTCTTTCATTTGTCGTCACGTTTTTCAAGGGCTTGTGAACCCATAAAATGAAGTAATGTTTGCATGTGGTGGCATTATGAAATTACGTCTGGACATTAGTTTTTGAAAACTTGAACACTAGATTTAAATGATATATTTTGCTACAAGAAAAAAAAACTCAAATTAATGAAATTCAGAAGGTTATTTATGACAGTGTTTATAGCTTAAGACCTCTGAGCTATACCTGCTTCACAACCCAGATTGGCTGCTGCTGTTGAGCTCAAAAGTGTGCTTCAACAAGTCAAAATATCTGGCATTCGCCATGGAGGAGTTGATTATTATCCATAATGTCATAAACATCTGAGGCCAACTCACTAAAAGCAGACAGTTTTTAAAACTATGTTCATTGTACATTCACCCCCAAGTTCAAAGAATGTCAACCTTCTGATAAGGAAAAGTGTTAAGTAGCAATCTCACTAAGAATTACAATATTACCCATAATTCTTGAGCATGTCATTGTGTGTGTCGCTAATTGGTGGAGCATACTGGTACCATGAAAATGTTGACTGAAGTTGTCAGTATCAGCCATTTGACTTTCATGAGCTCCTTTGAGCATCTGAGAGGAACCCGGCTACACAAACATGATTTCCCTTTCAAACAAGAAATGTTGAATGTTGTATGTTTAATATTCATAGTATGTTAGCTAGAAACAGCAAAATGGTCAGTTGGTCAGAAAATGCAGTTATTTCAAATACTGTTGGGTCAGAAATGCCTTATGGGATGAGTAGTTCCTTAACTCTTAAGATGAGTCTGGACACATTGTACCTCTCTCTTATTTTCTTTTTTCCTGTTATCTTTTAATGACAGCTTTTTTTTCAGTTTTTTCATTATTTTCATTAGTTTACTTGTTTACTCAGTTATTTTTCATTAGTTTGACTAATGCATGTGCTGACTCACACACAACTTACACTTGTTGTTCTGACAAACTGATACGACAAACAGTTGCTTCTTTACTGTAGCTTCGTCTTCATTTGGGCTCATTATGGTCTTACTTGTCTGGCTTCAATTTAACTCAAACCTATGTTATGCTCAACCAGCTAGTTGCTGGGTTGTTTTTTGGTACTGTACAGGGCGCTTATCAGAGCTGTGGTCTGACATGAATATGAGCAACTAAATCAAAAGATTTAATGTGTTTACGCACACTTTTATAATGTAATAATTGAAAAAAATGGTTTAAATGTTTTAGACAACAGTTGGATTTCTCTCCAACTAAATAAGACTGAATCAGCCAATACTTAATCAGTGTCATCTGTTCCAAAAAGTCCAAAATATTTGGAAAATTTCATAAATTATATATTAATCTACAAGTGTTCCTCAACATAAACAACAGGTGATGAGCAAAAAAGAGGAGACTTGAGCAAAACTGGCAAAAAGACTAATACCGACATATTTAAAAAAATATATCTGCTGGTACCAAAAATGTGGCAATATTTTCCTGCATTCCTAATAGAGACAAAGAGACATCACACTAAAGATAATTCTCATATTCTCACTTTCCTCCATCACACTGATATAGAAGCAGAAATGTGTAACTGGCCAAATAAAACCAAAAGTAACAGCATGTCTTGATATCAATAATAAAGTAAAGTAGTTGAGTTAGGAAATTATACTGACTGACTCTATTTGAAAATTATCAAGCAAAAATGAACATTAGAACATTTCAACATTATTAGGGAGGGCTGACAGTGTACATGTTCATTGTGCAGCTTCGTGCTGTAGACTACAGCTGCCCTCTGGCCCCATAAACATAAAAAAATTATGTTTCATATTAAACAGAATTTGATGGAATGTCACTGATGGGAAGTCGGCTTTTTTGAGAAACAAAGGTGTTTGACTTACTGGAAGAATGTTGCAGTTCCTTGTGAATTTGCTACAGCACAAAACTCATTTGTCCATGTTGTCTCAACTTGGCTGTAAGCCTGAACACATTAGAAAACCCCATTTGGAAACGGTTTCAACACTAAAATAGTACAATGCTTTAAAAAAAATCCTATTTAGTGAGGAGTTTGTCTTTGTGAACCTAGCGTCATGCTAAAACCCTATTTTCACTGGGAACGGCCACCCTATCACAAACTCAGCAGGGGAGCCACATTAGAGGTAATGTCATCCACAGTTTAGCCCTCCTCTCCTCATTCCTCCATCTCTCCCCTAATGAACTCCCACTGAATTACCACTTCACCAGCGCCCTGCCTTTTTATGATTCTATTTGTTTATCCATCTCTGATTTCCTCTCTCTTCTTCTTCTGCGCCTGGACACGCACCGGCTCTTGCGTTTTATACGCCACCGTTAGCAGGCGGCAAGTTGAGGTGTTTGGCTTGTCTGATAAAGCGCCTCCCCTCTTCAGCCCCTCCACCCCGGTTGGTGAGATTAGCAGATTAGGGCTCTCATCTTTCATCAGCCGGGGAGGGGGACCCCTGCCGTGGCAGGCTACAGCCAAATCACACAAACATCTCTGGAAGGCATTATGCCATAATTGAATGCACAATAATTTCCTCCCATTAATACATCGCTCATATTGCGGCTTACGCATGAAATGTCCACATTATCAGTTGCAGTTTTCTGCTAATCTTTTCACTCTTCAACAGTAAATCTAAAAAGAGAAGTAAAAGGAAATATGAAAAAAGGGCACGTAAATATGTCATTTTTCATTTTTCCGCTCTAATTAGATGTCATAAGAAAATAGTCAAGACTGATCACAATTTACTGCTTCACCTACCTGCGGAAATTCACACACACTAACTGATAGCCATGGTGCTATGTAGTCTTGTTGTCTTGTCGTAAATTTTTATGAAAACCAAGAGACAAAATATTATACATACATGTCAGCATGCACAGACATTCATTCATCTTTATCATTTGTTTATCTTAAAGAGATGAACCTTAAGATCCCCTTTGACACTCACAGTCATATCTTCAGTCAATTTAGAGTATCAATCAGCCTCGTCCCCATTTGCATGTCTTTGGATTGTGGAAGGAAGCTGGAGTACCTGGAGAGAACCCATGCAGGCACAGGGGGAACATGGAGACTCCACACAGGAAGATCTCGCACCCGAGCCGGGGCTCGAACCCAGAACCCTCTTGCTGTGAGGTGACAGTGCTAACCACTGCACCACGGTGCCACCGTTGAATAACCTTTGGAAATATTTTTGCATGCAGTATTATATGAACTGTTCTAAACCTGAAAGTAATCTCATGTCCATCAGTGTCAAAGAAGGTAAGGTTTTGCAAGGTAAGGATCATTCATTCTAGTGATGGAGCTCTCAAGCTAAACATTTAAAGGCGGGTAAAATATCCCTGTGACACATTGAAGTAGACCATCGAAAAGCCAAATATTCTTCAGAACTAGTTTTACCATCTAAGATTAAAACAGAACTGTAAGAAAAGGTTATGGACTTTATTTCCCTAATCCAAAGGTGAAAAAAACTTAATGAAGACAAAACAAAACTTCACTGGACTGGGATGCCAACAAAACTCAATAAATCATTTTGTTTAATTTTCTAATGATACACAGCAAAAGTGTGGATTGTGACTTTGTCTGACACTGGAAATTTGCATGGATCAAAGACAACACCAAGCCCTCTCTGTTTGCTCTGCACTATTGTTTTCTTTTGCTCCATGGCCAACTTAGTTAGTGTGCGTAGTTATCTCCAGTCTCCACGCTTCAAGATGTTCATACACAAACACCAGAGTAAACTCAGCCCTCACTTTTGTCTCTAGTGCTTGATCCCTTAAATGTTGCCATGGTTTTGCAGAATAGCTGTCTCCCTGTGTGCATGTGTGTATGCTTGCATGTGTGGGTGCAGGCGTGTGCATGTGTGTGTGTGTGCACATGTGTGTGTGTGTGAGAGAGAGAGAGAGAAGAAGAAGCGTATACATGCTTTACACACTCGCACCTTTAATTCTTTCTCTTCAGCAGCCTGCAAACAGTGAGGGTGCTTGACGTGCTGGCTGAACAGTAGACATATTAACTCTTACAGTCGGAGGTGATGGTTTGTGTAAGTGTGAGGAGAAGAAAAAAGCGAAAATGGAAACACAGGTAATCTATCTTTTAGATCAAAGTAGATTACATAAGGGAATCGTACTGCAAATGTACCACTTCCTTTCCCTTGCAAGTGCATTAGGTACTGAAAATGTGGAATTTTTTTTATTTGATTTATTTACATTTTGTAAATACATAATAAAAAAATCATTAAAATTCAAAGGAAAATCATTAAGATATCTATTTTCAATATCGTCAATGTTTCAATCGTGAATAAAGAAGGGAGCTGGTGAAGAAGGCCCGGCAGATACTCTTCTTTCTGCAGACCCTCAGGAAAACAAGCCTACCGCAGAAACTCCTCACAAATTTCTACCAGTGCACCATAGAGAGTGTCCTGAGCTATGGATGCACCGTGTGGTTCTCCAGCTGCACCTCACAGGAGAGGAGAGACCTGCAGCGGATCATCAATACTGCCCAAAAAATCACCAGCATCCCTCTCACACCCCTCGATCAGATCTACTCCACCCGGTTGGAAAATAGAGCTGAAAAAAATCAGGCCTGACTGAACACACCCTGGACAAGGTCGTTTTGAGCCCCTTCCCCCTGGCAGGCTCAGAGTCATGAGGGCTCTGACAGAAAAGCTGAGAAACAGCTTCTTCCCCAGGGCTGTGAAAGCTCTGATGACAGCCTGAACTGGACTGTTGTTGCATCTTTTATCCTGCACTTTACCTGTGATGGACATTCAATCCACAACCCTACAACATCATTGGCCTCACTGCACTATTCTTTATTTTTTTCTATCCTGTTATCTATTTTCTGTTTTTATTTATCTATTTATGCTGCTGTGTGACAGACTGTGTCTAACTACACTGCATTGTGCAGAAATGTTCAATAACAACAAAGAAATCTTTAACCTTTAAGAAACCATGAAAAGGGTGGCATGGTGGTGCAGTGGATAGCACTGTTGCCTCACAGCAAGAAGGTTCTGGGTTCGAGTCCTGGCTTGGGCCATAAGTGGAAGAAAATGGATGGATGGATGGATGGAAAACTATCACAAGTATGGATTTGATGCAGTCCATAGACATGCTGCTGACCTGATGGGTCACCTGCAGCTTTAGCCAAGAACACCAGAATGAAACAAGTGAATCACAAAACTGACATGCACACCAGCTTGTAACTCAGCAGTCTTGTCTACACAGTAAAGCGCAGTAAGTCCCATACATGATAGTGACTTCAGGCTAAAAAAGCTCACATTTGCAACACTAAAGATTACTGCTGGAAAATAAAATTGACTGCTGAGAACTACATGACATTTATCAAGAGAGTACTGAATAACTGAGGAACAAATGCCTGTGATAAAAGCTTGTTTGTGGCATGAAAATCATTCATTCAAAACCTAGAGGTGCGCAAACTTCTGCCAAGTCCAAATAGCAGATAAATGAAATAAAATATCCTATATTAATGTTAATGAAATGCTTAAAGGTGAGTTACTCAACAGGAAGTCTCCTGCGTCACCAATATGAGGTCCTTCGCTATGTTGAACTCATCTTTGGTTCATTTTACACCCATGCACCTGTTTCAGAGAGATCTACCTGGCAGTTTTTGTATGATCCTGCCAGCAGACCAGCAAATGCATGTGCATGTAATTACAAAATTACAAAGTGGATGAGTCTCACATATCGAATAAATCCATCATTAACAGTCAACAAATCTAGCTTTGAGATGCAGTGCAACATAACAATGGTGGATGACTCAGGCTCTGCAAGTTGACACAATGTAAAGTCACTTGTAGGGCATAACTACGTTAACATCATGGAACAAATGGGTCGTCTGACTAGTAAAGTCTATTTACTAACCCAATACAAAAACGTGTGCTCAAATGAATGTTGCTAATTCAGAATTATTTTATGTTATATCTTTAATATCGGTTGTTTTATTGACATATAACTTTGATATATCACTATTCAGATATACACGCATTATTGAAAAGGCATAATGCAAACATTAAAAGAATGTATTGAAGCAATTTAGCAAATGTATTTTTCAGCCCAGATTAAGATTGAAATATTTTGACTTCATTTGTTGTTGCCATCCAATGTGATCAGGAAAATATTTAAATTAAACTACTTTTCCAGCCACCTGTCAAAACTTATTCAAATAGCTGTGGACACATCAGGCAATATGTAATTTGAAAGTTACATGAGGGTCCAAGTACATTATGTGTTAGAAATAAGCAGATATACTGCTTTTACAGATGAAATCATCAATATGTGTGGATAAATTTAACTCACCTACAGTAGCATCCGTGCATTTATTACTTTCTTTCCCTGTGTTCCGGTACGCCCTGTATGATTTGTGTATTTGCATGTATTCCTCCATATCTGTGTGATTGTGCTGTTGTGCGTGTTTGTGGCATGTGTGTGTGGCCTTGCTCAGGGAAGCGCACCGCCCCGCGGATGACACTCAGAATGCATTATAACCATTAATGAAAAAGTTAATGGGGCATTTTCTTACATATCAATTTACATTTGGACTATCTGGGCACGCAAATGATGTCTGGGCGGTCGTGGCCAACGCCACTCTGCACCAAAACAGAGAGGTCTAATGTGTTTTTGCGGACATCAAATGTTGTGAATAATGAGGCGTCCACTGAATGCAAATCAGATGACACTTGATAGGCCATGATCAACAGTGCCTGCATGGAACTTTCACCCACAGACACAATGGGAGAGAGAGAACTCATAGGGAGCTGCTGTCTTCAGGACAAAACCTTTCCCTGCTCCATAGCTACGTTACACCTTTCAGATATGATGTAAAGCCACATTCATTATCTTACATAAACCATGCATCCTCATATGCATAATAGGCTAGTATATTCACAGAAAGCCTAAGAAGATAAAGGCACTACATGTGTAATACACACACACACACACACACACGCACTCCCTCCCTCTGAATTTTGTGTAAGAAAGAACACAATGTCCTTATGCATGATGCTATTGTGTAGCCATGTATATTCATGCCATCATTTTTCTGTTTGAGAACAGTGTGTAGCACAACCATATTTTCACCTGTTGGCCTTAGGAGGATCAATTTGGGAGTCATTTACTCAAGGCAAAGATTGTGTTGGCATATACTTAGAATTACTTGTTCTCCATTCATGTTCTTGTGGAATCAAAATGTTTTTGTTGTTGTTTGCTGGTAAAGATTTGGTTCTGGGAACATTTGATTCCAATTCAAATATTTTATTGTCCGAACGATTGATATTTTGTTATCAAGAGATTAATTGATTATGAAAACAATCTTTACTCTAAAAAGACAATCTCTTCAAATCTCCGTCCAGCAGTGATCCACATGTCATCCTGGTGGTTGATTAGGTGACAAAAAAAACGACAAAAACATCATTCTGACCAATCTTTCCCATTTTGCTGAATAATATGTGTTTTTTTTGCCTATTAGCAGATTTAAGGACAGGATGAAGAGAAAAAATGACAACAGCATCTTCTTCTACAACTGCATTATCAACATGCACTGTGTAGAGAGTCAGTCATACTTTAATTTAAACAGCATAATTCAATAAAACATAAATTTGTTGATTCGGGCTAAGAACATTATTTAATGCATATTTTTCCAAGTTGGGTGAAGCACTTTGGCTCTCATAATCTGACCCGCTGATTCACTGTTTTCCTGTTGTACTTCAATCCAACTTTCATTTTAATTTATCAAATGCAAATTTAAACTATTCCACATTACCTCTTTAGCTGAAAGTAATTTCATCTATAGCTCATCTCTGACTCATCTCTCTGACATGCATTTTTTACAAAAATCAGTTAACTAGTAAAAAGTGCTAATGCTCATGACAGTTGCCAGTTTCACTGAAAGCATTGGTTGTGTGTAAAATCAAAAATGTAATAGCTGTGCACTTTTCGTTTTCAAATAGTCATCAGATTAATGATGTTGTAATTGATCTGAGGGATGGGTCATAGTTTACGCGAAACAAACAGGGAAAGCAAACCCTGCAATGGTGCTGCTTTTAGATTTCAGAGGTGTGTAAGTTGACTTAATTGTCTAATGGCTTTGAGGAATGCCACCTATTTCACATCTCACATCTCAATTCTCATTTTCATTACCTCATATTGCCACTTATTCCTCCAACTGCAAATGAAAAGCCACCCTGCAGTTTCCTTTTTTCCCACTATTGCTCCCGTCCCTCGCTTTCCTTCCAGGCTCACCTATCACTCATTATCTCATTCCTTTAGTCGACGCCTCCCCGCCCCCTTTGCTGGTGAGTGGGCGAGCACGATGGGCAATAAACCAGCACGACACTTTTCGACATAGTGCTACCTGCTATGCTAATATCATTAATCAATAGAGCCCAGATTGTCTTTGTCGTGATTTGGAGGATGTAAGGGTCCCAGCGGTGCAAAGGTACCTTTTCTTTTCTTTTTTTCCCCCTACCCACCTCCCCCTCCTCCCCCTCTTTTCTTTCACCAAAAAAAAAGCTCATTTGCAAAGGCCCCCAAGATGGCTGACTTAATGACGACCACAGAAGTTTTTCCAACAAATTTCATGGGGCATGATCCAAAGATAATAGCTTTTCAGCCCCAATGACAATCCAATTACCGTGCCAATCAAAGCCCACGGCATGCTGTCTAATTATGATCAAATCTGGCTGTCAGCTCAAATACTAAAACAGCAGCTTTAAGTCCAACAAATCACAGTTTAGAGATGGAGCGCAGTTTGTTCAACCATGATCGGGGAAAGCAGGGTTTAACTTTGTTTGACAAAAAGTAAAAGTGTGTCTTGTTTTGTACAAGTGCACTGATGTGATTGACACCGCACACACAATAATGAACCTAAATAACATTTTAATAGACTTCATTATGCATGCATTGCAGGGCACAAGAGGTAAAAAGCAAACAGAAATGAAAAAGACACATTTTGTAAGCTCTCTTTTTGAGACATGCACACACACACACACACACACACACACACACACACACACACACACACACACACACAGATGGATGCATAACATGCAAAAAATAGACACATAAGACCCTAACAGTCGCTCACACTTTCTAACAAACAAAAAGGCGGCATCAATAACACAAATGATTAAACATTCATGGCCTTTTCAGTGGAACATCTGCTGTGTATGGGGCTCTAGCCTCAGGGACTGGGCGAATCAAGAGGATTTCTCCCCGAGAAGCTCAAGAAAGCAATAAGACGGGGGGCAGGAGATTTACACACACATTCACACACACTGCACAGACACACAATTGTATGCATGTTGGTACAGACATGGTCGCACGTACACACACACAGTAAATACAAGATAACGGCAGCTCAAACAAGCAGCTTTTACAGCAGTTGCTGGAAAATACACTGTTCTACATCTGAACACACATGAGAAGTCTGCGAGAAGCCACACTTACCTTGAAGACATTTTTCAACATATCTCTAAATATAAGAAAGAGCTGGTCTTTCTCCCTGGCTTTATTGTGTGATTTTTGTGTAACCAAAGTAATACAATTCATATTAAAACTGACATTTCTATTTTCTGTTTTTTCTGTTTTTTGTTTTTTTTTTGCAAGCATGCATGTCTGTCAAGCATGAAGAAATTATTTACAATTAGAATAATACATTATTGTGCGCCATTCATTCACAGATTCTTGGGTGACTTCTTCCTTTTCTACCCACTTTTAAAACAATTGAATGAAAGATGTCCCAATATTATTAAACAACAATACATGAACAGTGTATTATTATATTAGCATAATTCTGAAATTCAAATACTGATAAACAGCATCTCATTTATTTTAGACGAGATCCATGTGTGTAATTGGTGAAGGTACAAGCTTACTCTAGGAAATTGTCAAGGCAACATCAAAATATATCATTTGAAACATAGTTATTTATATTATGGTACATAATAATTATAATAATAATATCACTCAAATTAAGCTTTATTTGTACAGCACTTTTCAAATCCTATTGAGAAAGTGCTTCACAACAGTAAAAGTTAAAGGCCTAATCTGATATTAAAAAAAACCCCGACGTAAATGCATTATAAAGGAAATAAAACTATATATATAATAAAGCAGTATAATTTTTAGGTCCACAAAGCAAGTAATAAGACAAAAGCACATTTTAAAAAGTGTTTTTTTTTTTGGGGGGGGGGTGTTAAAAAAAAAAAAAAAAAGGACAATAATGTGGCTTGCCTGATCACCTCCAGCAAGTCATTTCATAGCAGCAGGGCCCTGATAACAAATGCCTGGTCACTCTTTGTTTTCTGTATGGATTTAGGAATATCCAGTACCCACCAGAGAATTTCAGACCATAGGCCTGAGCTGAGACATTTGTACCTTAAAGGTGTTCAGTAAAATCATAAAATCTATTCTAAAATGCACCGGGAGCCAGTGTAAGGATGCTGTTTGTTTTTTGTTAAGAGAAGTTGGCAAGAGTACAGTGAGTTAAAGTAAGCTAAATGTGATCTAATGAATGCACGATATACTTGTACACAACAATCTACAATAAACTTATGGGTATCATAAGTAACCATCTGTGTCACGATTAAAAAAAAACACACTATAAATATTGTTTGGACAAATAATTTCAATTGAATTAATGTGGAGCAGCTCATAAGTGTATAGACATAATGTGGAGCAGAGGAGGTTTCCAGTTTGATGTGTCACTCAAAGTTGCACTGTGTGCTCTCCTCATAACTAAGTGGCAGTACATGTATCAGTTAGAAGGGTTTGTGACATCACAACTACTTTGGAGCAAACGATGATCCAGTACACTACTCCAAATTTATAATCCTGAATCGCAACCACTAAGAATGGACTAGATCTTCATTAAATGAATATTATTTGATAATTATAGTTTTTTTTTTTAAGTTTCAGAAGGGAGTACAAACATGTAAGGGTTTCTAAATTGGTTTATTTTTTTATTGCATGAAAACCACAAAGGAAGGATATTTTAAAAGCTTAATCATGCCGGTGGCTTTAAATATTCAACTGACAGCAACTGAAATGTTTTTCATACTGTCAAGATATAATATGTATTCTTATGGTATAAATTATTATACTATGGTCAGCTGAATGCTCTAATCTGATTGGTTATTGAGTGTCCATTAATTCCTGATATATGAACACCTAGCAAGTCATTATTAAATTCTTCTGGTACATGAATGTGGTATAAGAGAATGGCTGTGGAGGGTACATACTGTCCCATATCATTTCATGTCATCCCTAATACACATGCATACACACACTGGAGCAGTGGGCAGCTGATGCATAGCACCCGAGGAGCAGCTGGGCGTAAGGTGCTTTGCTCAAGGGTAAGTCATTCAACAATGAGTGAGGGGACCTGCAGGTCTGGAGTCCTGCACAAGTGTGTTTCTGCTCTGAATCCATTTTTACTGCTACTGAAGTATCGTGAAATGCACAAAGGTTTACACATAAAGAAGGAACTTTCTATTGCATGAAGGATTACATTTTAGTAAACACAATCCCTTCAGTACTTTGGCAAAAGCTCAGATTAGGGAAAAGCAACATTTTACTAAATACCATCTGAGCTGCTATAAATAGTAATTAATAAATTGCCACAATGCTTGGTTTGGTTATTTCTTTTGAAGGGAGGATAACTATTTTATTTTCACCTGTCAGATTTGTTGCATTTTCAAGAGCCCATATGATCCATTTTACAGTTCTAAGCTGTCACGAACATGCTGGCCTCATCAGTGGCCTGTATCACAAAGCAGGATTTGTAGGTTCGTAAGGAAACTTCAGGTTCAGCCCAGGGTTTTCTGTGTAACAATGAGGGTTCAGTAGCATATATCATCAAAATAAGATATCAAAAAGGATAAAAATGCCATTCTGTATTTTTTTTTTAATTTCCTTGCTTCAGTTAATTGTAAAAGTGTTTTATCATTCTGCCTGCATTTGTATAATGCTTTAGGCCTAATTGTTTTTGTTTGTTTTTTTTTTCCTTTTATGATGTGTTGTTACTTTTTTAATTGTTGACAACATATGTAATTGAAATCTGAAAATAAGATTAAGGATCCAATGTGTGTGACTCCTGATAAAAAATTGTGTGTTAAAATAAGTGAAATGAACAGTTTGGAAGTAGACAGGTAGTCACTAACAGTTGAGCACAGCACACTCCCATCCACTTTGACTTCATTCTGTTGTGCTGTTATACATTTAAACTTATATTGACAAAGACAGCACACACACACACACACACACACACACACACACACACACACACACTTTCTTTTTAAAGTTTTTTTTTTTTTTTTTTAGAATGGCAAAGAACATTGACACAAATTTCTTTGAGGAAATGTATAGAACAGCATATAAGTCAAGATATTTGTTCTGTACATTTAATTAATGGTCTGAAATAACCAAAGTTTGTAATGGTGGCCAGAAGATAGAGCCCAACACACCCAGAGGTGCAGTGGTGACCGACACTAGTTCCCACAGCTTCTAGCCTCCTGTATGGGAGCTCATCAAATAATTTTTAATTTGACCAACTTTTGCCAAGGCATGTAACACTTCCAGTCTTGACTGCAGCATGATTTTGTTGTTGTTGTTGTTTTTTTTATAACTTTTCCATACTTGTGGTAATCCAAATTAGTTTTGATACATTTTCAACAAAAGTGTATTTATATTATCTATGCAAAATTCTATCCTAAATGAACAAACAGCATAAGTTCAAAAAAGTAAGTTTTTTGTTTTGTGTAAATTTGTACCACTGCTCCACCCATGGAACGACTGATAGTTATATTGTCTTATATTGTATTGTTGTATATTTTACCAAAAACTATTAAGGAGAAAGAAGATGAGGCTCCCACAGTTATATTTTAACATTTAATTTATTTTTATATTGATCCCTGTGTTAGTTTGTATCATTCTCACGACACAATTTTAGTTTTCTGGATCATCTCTTTGACGGTGAAGGTTTACTGCCCTGGACCTTGGCAACGAATTGTGGTTTGGTTTCTTGTTCAGCATTCTGTGGGCCCTTCAGATTTGCAGGCTGGCATCTATTGGTAGTGGATAATTCCTCAACAAATTTTGTGTTGAGTTACCCTCTTTGTCCTCGGGTATTTCAAAGATACAGATAATATTTCTTCTCCTTGATGCCTGTCAGCTTTCCTTGCAAAGATCTGTACAGTGCGTCCTTCACTGTCATGGCTAACCGTTCTATTACTTTGTTAATTCATGTTTGTATAGTTTTGGTGTGAGTTGCTGGTGTAACTATTTTCCTTTTCCTTGTTCCTTGAGTAAAGATTTCATGTCTTTCGTAACTTGTTCTTTGAGTGTGTTTAAGCCTGTTTTCAATTCAGCTTCAAGGCCCCATATCTTCAGCCCCAGGTGCGTTGTTGCGGCTTACAGAATATCCAGAATACATCTCTCACACTCATAACACTTCAAAATCAGTTGAGTCTGTTGGTTTTTTTTATTAATTGCAGTGAAGTTTGTATTAGCAAGCTATCAAGAGCTTGCTCATGCAGTCATTTTCCTCACCCCAGAGATTTCTCACTGCAGATTGAAGGTCTTCACTCGACCAAAACATTTTCTGCTCTTGTTTCTATTCAAGTTCAATTGGTTGGACTTGAAGTATTATCTATACGGTCAGTTCTCTTTCTTTCTCTCTCTCTCTCTCTCTCTCTCTCTCTCTCTCGCAAACACACACACACACACACACACACACACACACACTGCAAACCCTTTCTGAGTTAGAGGCACACAGTGGCACTGAAACAATCGGGTGACTTATTTCAATTCATAAAGTTGCTCATGTCCAGATTTCATTAGCGGCACATTAGCTGCAGTTTTATGCTTTATGTTTATTACAGGCCTGACATGATCTATAAATAACAAGTTAAGCGGGTCTGGACACTGGGGACGGCCATGGCACTGTAATGCTAAAGGGATCTATCATTGCAGCTGACAATTGTTAATAGCCAGCCCTCTGGGTCAATCACTGCAAATTACAGCGGCTCAATTACGTGCCATCATTTCTGGCCGTCCAGTAAGCGAGGTGTATGGCATGAAGCCCTGAGATAACGACAGAGAGGCTGTAATAATGTAGGGGAAAATGTAGAGGAGGGCATAATCTGACTCAGGTGTATGATTAGCAGACAAGATTTAGAAAAACAATTGAATAAATCTAACAGGGAAAGTGAGAAATAAACATTTGCTTCAGAATAACTGCTGAAAAATTGTCTCTCCCTTTCCCGTGATGTGGTGACTTGCTCCTGCTTCAGTCCAATGACTTAGACGGGGATAGACATGGAGGTGATGAATGGACATTTTAAACTACATGGTCTTGTTGTCAAAGGAAGACTTGATCATTTGTCTACAAGTGTTTTTCAGCAGGTTCTCGCAAGAACAGGACCATTGTGTAGGACTGTGAAGTTGTAAGTTTACAGATTCTTTAACAATGCGTTCACCTTAAAGGATGATAAAATAAAAAGATCTGCTTCCATTTTAGGCAAAATGTTCATCTTCACTGACTTTTGTGATCAGACCGAATGCAACTGATGCAAATTTAACGCAAGCAATGCATTGCGAGTAACAATACATTTGATCACAGAATAATTTTCATTTTCATTCTAGGTGCCTTCAGACCAGGAGTAGCTATGTTCTCCATTTTTAAATCAACATCCATGTTGGGAGAGATTCAACACTGCCTGTGACACACTTATTCTCACCATAGTTTCATCTCGCACAACATTGTATAATGACTTCACGTAAGACTGTCGGATTGTTGTAATCTATATTGCATTTGACTGTAAACACTAAAGAGGTGCACATGAAGATCTTTTATCTATTATCAAAAAGAAATCTCTTACAGGCATCTGTATTCATCATCATGTACACATATCACAGTCTACATAATCTCAATTTATTGAGCTGTTTCTTTTTTGATAAAGGCCAAATTTTTAAAAAATCTTTACCATGTAAAGGATACAACTATGGCGTGCAGAGGGAAACAAAGGGATTACCTTCATGGTGCTCTAATAGAGATAAAAGCAGAGGACTTGACTGATTCTGTCAATTTTTTTTTTTTTTTTTACTTTGAGCACTTTTTTTTAATGTAATCCTCATCAGTGCTTCATTTGTCTGCATTGAGTTTTTCAGTAAACTGATAAATTTCATATTAACACAGAGATGTATATGTATAGTAATTATAAAGCTAAACAATATTCTTTATAATGCTTTTTTTTATTATTAAAATGACCATACAAGTAAAATACATGATGCTTGAGGATTATCTATCTGCCTGTCTGCCTCATTTGTGCTGATGATATCTCAGGAACACCTGGGGGGAATTTCTTCAAATTAGTCCCAAATGTCACTTAGGACTCAAGGATGAGCTCCACACATTTTGGTGGTCAAAGGTTACTATGACAAGCACTCGGAGGTTTCCATGTTGCTAGCAAACTCCATTAAGGATGATCATCAGTATTGTAATTAATGTTAAAATCCGAAAATAAGTGTTTTAGGATTTAGATCTTCAAAACACTGGCCTGACACTAAAGCATTAACCCCACAATTTAGAGATGCAACTACACTCGTTTTTTTTCGAACTGAACAACTTGCTACTGCATGCTAAATTCCAGTGCTCTGTCTTTTTGTTTCTACTAATCTCAGATACACTGCATTTATTGAAGTACTTTTACAGAAAAAAATGTTTTGCATAGTCTCATGTTGAACTTCATTTCCTCTCACTTTCATAACTGATAGGTTTAAACGTCTGTTTGAATAAAGGAGAAACAAGCTTTAAGATGTGATATTAGCTTAAATGTCTCACTGGATATTTTTACAATGTTCCTTAGGATGAAAGAACTGAAAGATAAACCACCAAATCCACCATTCAGTTGCATTTGGCTACTACCTCATGGTAATTTTACGCTGTGCTTATAATAAATTATATTTATGCCGTTCTTATAATAAATGATATTTATCATTACATTCTGATACCATAAAGCAGCAAAATGTCATGGATTGGGATTGTCACATAAATCACTCTTCTATATTTTGACACATGATGTGCATAATGTGCAGATTATGTGCTTTCCATTTTAGCTTCATCTGTGTCTCTGCCTTCACAACAAACACTTTTAATAAAGTCACAATTGTGAAGGAGAGAGGGCCAAATCTACTCCCACACACACGCACGCACATCATTAAATACACAGCCACACATGCACATATACAGACACTGATGCTATTGTCAGTGAAGCCGCATATAGAGTCAGCTTATGTGCGAGCATGGGTAATCATCTGACACACAAACAGACCAGTACACCTTTCACGCAAGTACACAGGAACAAAAGGCTTGCGTTAGAGTGATTAGTACCATATGGGTTGAAAGAAAGATTCACCTCTCTGCCTCCTGCCAAAGCTCTGCACTAAAAATGACTTTAATCACAAACAGCAGAGTTCAATTCAAGGATTTACACATCTTGAATGAGAACTTCTAAGTCTAAGAAACCATCTTCTATCAGAGGAAGTCTGTAAAAGGAGTCAAAAAGCCAAACACATTTGAATGGCCACTCGTCAGGACACTACAACACTCAAGATTGGCGTGGCTAGTTTAAGCCTTTTCTGTCAGTTGTGTGGAGTAGCTCACAATAATTAGTTTATCTTTATGCAATTTTCTCTGGTATGTAAAATAGTATTTGCACTAGACTTCAGTGTCATCAAATCACTCGTCTTCACCTCAGACTTTTTGTGTTTTTGCCAAAAAATAAGGCATTTTTGTCCGCAAATTACATTTGGATATGTATAACATTCAAGGACTGGAAATTTACATAATTACATCAGCAGATGTTCTCTTTGATCTGAACGAATAGTCGTTCTCGTGCTACAGAGGGACCCTATTACGTCAAGAGTGTTGTATTATGGGTTGTTTCAAAGCTTGAAATGGCACTCCAGCAAATGAGTGTTGCACTTCCATAAAGTTGGGGGAACTGTGAGAGACAGTTTAAAAAAAGAATAGAAAAATTTTAAGCAGCACCAGCTGAGGAGACTTTCAGTCTCTTGTCCAGGAAAAATGCTAAAAGCACTGAATTCTTTATTTCCCATGATACAACTTGTTTTTTTATGGTATACTACAAACTGTCTTTCCAATTCCTTTTCAACAGTTTTGTGAAGAAGGCTTTTTTGTCATACAGGATAGGACTACCATTACTGTTATTAATGGCTGAAATAGTTTAACTGGTGTTGATGGATACTTTGTCTTGAGTGTGTCTGTCAAGTCAGAACTAAAATTGTCCAGTTAGTACATATCCAGAGGTCAAGAATCAACTAGATGCAGCGATTAATAAACAGTATCACGTCATATTATATTAGATGATGACAAATCCAAAATCCTAACCTGCCCCCAATCCTAATAACAGTTTTGGTAAATAAAACACAATCAATTTTTACCATTTAAACTGGTTTAAACGGTGGTCAGTTCCATGCAAAAAAGTGAGATGCTACAAGTTTAATGTTCTTAAAGACTTAAAAACAGCATAAAGTACAGTTCGTCAGTTAACACAGCACTTGTGATTTCTGAAGCATCTGTGGGTCTTAAAAAGGGCGGGTGCAGACAAGTTTCTAAATGAGACAAAGGCATTGCAGATATTTAATGTCATAACACCAAAAAAGAAGAAGCACCAAGCTAGAAGTGACAATGAAGAGCTTATTTTGTAATTAATCCAAAATTTGATGTAAAAGTCTCCAGTACTAATTTACAGTTTGGCCGACCAAAGTATATCATCCCTTCAGCAGTTTCACAATATAAACCTTGGAGATGTAGCTCTTCTAGAGAATATTATTGTTTTGCCATGTAGACTCATGTTAGCAAATCTCTATCATAGAGGTATCAAATATATAGATATCTCTGCAAAACACTCTACAATGGCTCAAATTAAAATGGTGTAATCCCAAGAGTTTGAATGTGAGTGTGGGACAATGAAACTAAAGAACAGGATGATGAAAGGAGAGAGAGAGAGAAAGAGAGAGAGAGGTGACAGACAGGTCAGCGATAAGCCAAGGTTTAAACTAACACGAATTAATAACTCTGATTGAGAGCACTCTGGGTTTTTTATGTGGAAAAAGTCCCCTGACCTCTCCAAATACACTCTTCATCGTGATTGTTTTCAACAAAATCTAAATAACATTGACCTATTTACTACTTAACTTTTACCAGATGTGTGTGTGTGTGTGTGTGTGTGTGTGTGTGTGTGTGTGTGTGTGTGTGTGTGTGCATGTGAAAGAGAAATAAATGAGGGACAGAGATTTGTTGCTCTTCCGTTCACTGCAGCTGTTACTTGTCCAGAGCTTGTAGCTTACATCAGATGGTTTCCATGAGATACTACTGAGAATCGGGTTTATCATTTTACCCTCTAACACATCAGTAGCAGGCAAGATGTTGGTATCATAAAGAACACCTTAGCAAAATCTAAGACAAATGTATACCATATCTCAGCATCACACACACACAAATGTGCATGCACACAAACACATGCATATACACAACTAATATTATTTGTCATGAATGCATACCATTTCATTGTTCATGTCCAAGATCTTGATACTGTCCATGGAAGCTCACCAGAATGCACTGAACCCGGTATTAACGTACTCATCATACTTATAATTGTCCTGCTCAGATGGGTCAAAATGTCTGCAGTGAAAAAGACCTATTAGAGTTAGGAGAGTGCACAGATCTCCTAATGAGGACCATCTTAGAGCATATCTCGTATTCTTAGAACTTTCCTTTGAGTTAAAGCAGTTCAAATGAATGTGTTGAGACCAGTATTGGCAAAGTCATGTCATGGAATGCACCACAAATTACTAGTTACAGTCATTTGAAAGTAATGACTTACTCACAATATCACTTGTGGTGTATTGTATTGAGTTAAGTTACTGTTACTTTCCCCAATTAAGCAAAGAAGTATGATGGCAAAATTGAAGAGGCTAATGTCATTCATTCTTTACATTTCATAGTATTCCACTAACCGAAATGAACTGAAAGTAATGTCAGATCACAAATGCTGAGTCTGACTCAGCTATGATCTCAACCATCACATTCCAGTCGCAGGAAATACACATTTTTTCCAGTGGGATAATGGTTTGAGCAGTGATTGAATAAAATAAAGAAGAGAAGAAACGCCATCACTCTATGTAGGTTGGTCACGCAGTTAAACTCACATTAGTTATATATTAACATCAAAACTACGACTGAAAATGTTTTAGTAAGTATTGTTACTTGGTAAGTGCATTCCTTCAGACCAAACAAAGCTTTTTTCTTTTTTTTTTGCCTTAAGAATTAAAAAAAGTATAATGTCAACTTAAAGAATCAGAATCAGAAATCCATTATTAATCCCTTGTTGGAATTTGTTGAAGAAAAACAGAAAAGAAGTATAACATTACACTAAATGAATAGAAAGTTTAGAAAGTGAATCAGGAATGACTGCAACAGACTGCACGCGAATTGACGCATGCACACAAGAACGACATGTCCAAAGACATGGATAGGCATGAATTTAAACACCATAAACAAAATGGTGGGAAATGCAAATTCTTTATATTAAGACAAAACACACTATGAATTACAAATGTAATATTTCAAGGAACTGTTTACAAGATTAAGAGGAAGATTTTAAAAACCATGATGAGTATTTAAAATTGTTTCACTACTTTATCGCCGAGAAACATTGTGTTTTTATTAGCTTAGAATTGGCCCTGTATAGAGACAGCAGGTCATCTTCAATGGAATCTGCCATGTTGCATCCACAGTGGCCAAAAATAGACAAAACAGAATCTTTGTGTGTCAGTTTGTTCAATTCACTCAACAACACTCATTTCATTGTTTATCCCAGGAGTCAGGTGATTGTTAAAGCTGGTTGGTCGAGCGTCATGATGACCACAATAACTGACATCTGAAAGGAATTTGGGAGGACATACGGAGGATGCAGGTGAGGAAAAAAGTGACAAGGGATGACAGCCGAGTAATGACAACAGAGATTGATAGACAAGAGGAGGTTTAAACCATGTGTGTACATATCTCTTCTGAATTTCATTTGGAAGCAAACTTGCAGACAGACTTTGGTATCTGGAGAATAGCCTTTCGGAAACAGAAGCACTTTAACATATTGAGGTGAACCAGGGTCGTGACATCATCGCTGGGTTATGATGTCAGTAAATTTGCCATAAAAAGATCCTACAAGAAACAATACTTAATGCTTAAAATAAACTTTCAACATACTTTAAAACACTTAAAGTGATATATTGCAAGAATGCAATCAAATGGGTCTATAAACATAAGGATTGGTTACATGCATGGAAAAATAGAAGTGGCAAAATTTCTCTATCTCTCCCTCTCTCATTCTCTCACACACACGCGCACACACACACACACACACACACACACACACACACACACACACACACACACACATCAACAGAAGAAAGGCAAAGCCGCTACATCTAACTGCAAATTTTTCACCATTGATTTTATTAATTTTTATTTAGGCGTGATTTTAAAACTTTTATTTGAAAAGTGTCATGAGACAATTAATTGTACCTCGACGTGATACAAATGAAATGAACACTTTTTTTCAAGTATCAAGTGATTGGTGTCTTTTTTTGTGTGTGTTTGTTTGCATTTTTAAGTTAAATGACATTCAAGTAATACACAAAAATTCAATTGTGGAAAATTGTGGACGGTGATTTAAAGGTCTGCAGCAAGAACCTCTTATGAATAAAGGAATCAAACAGCAGCTTATTGTTCAAGTTGAACCAGGAGATATTTGGTTGCAGTCTTTAGATAACGTTTTCTCTTCAACAGAAATTGATATCATAAATTTGTCACGTTAACATGTGAACAAGAACTACAACTCTGACCAAACTCACAGTGCATATCAACATTTTTGACAGAAAAGACATTTCAGATGCAATTTTATAGACATGTTCAAATAACCATCTCTAACCAGCATTGGTGTATAGTGTTTCCCCACTGCACCCACAGTACCATTGCAATTACGTTTTTATTACGTTAACTGTTTGTTGATTTGAATAATGTGGAGTAAGACCACCAACACTTCTTGCTGAGATGCTTGTGAGAGCATCAATAAACTGAATCGACTCAGATGGTGTTGTATTCAGTATGCGATTAATAACTTTACTGCTGAGCTGAGGATCTTCACACTCAACAACAGCAACAACAACAAGCCCCTCGACTCATTCTGTTTCGTTCTTTGACGTGATTGTCTGCAAGATGCAACGGGGAATACAGGGCTCCTCTTTCATATACTTCTCAATATTTCACACTACGTCCATATGCCTGCATTTAACGAGATCTTCCCTCCAGATTTGATCAAAGAAAGGGAAAGTTGATGTAATTAAATATGCATTAAGGCTTGGTTGAATTTGTCGCTGATTAAAAGAGCAACCGAGTTTTGTTTTTTCCGTCTGTAAAGTAATTTCATTTCTTCTTCAGAAAGTTTTAGTCTTTCCCCCAGCTAGTGGAAGTTAAGGAACAGCGGGGTCAAATTATAGCATAAATGGTGGTATGTTAAGTTTCTAATGGATGTTTCAGTTACGTACGTGCAAAGATGACATTGGCCATAATAGACCAACTAGGTTTACTGTGTGTGGGTACAGTAAATAACCACGTTAAAGTCTAGATCAATAGAAGGTGGAGTGCCACTTTCATGTTTTGTGTTTCCTGTCAAAATTAAGTAGGAAGGAACTTCTTGCAGAAGGTTCCAGGTTCGAGTCCAGGCTTGGGCACGGGATCTTTCTGTGTTGAGTCTGCATGTTCTCCCTGTGCCTGCGCGGGTTCGCTCCGGGTACTCTGGCTTCCTCCCAGAGTCCAAAGACATGCAATTGGGGACTAGGTTAATTGGACACTCTAAATTGACCGTAGGTATGACTGTGAGTGTGAATGGTTGTCTGTCTATATGTGTTGGCCCTGCAATGGACTGGTGGCCTGTCCAGGGTGAACCCTGCCTCTCGCCCGAAAGCCGCTGGGATAGGCTCCAGCCCCCCACAACCCTTAGTCAGGATAAGCAGAAGAAAATGGATGGATGGAGAAAAATAGCAGCAAATCACATGAGCTTTCAATGTATGTTACAATACCCTGACTGTGCTCAACAGTGAGCATCCAATGACCTTAACCGGCTTCATGCAAAGTGCTTTCCATACACAATTGAGGCTGCACCGAAAGCACCCGACAGGCTGGGGTCAGAGTGACGAAGAGTAATAACAATACAGTGTGGAGGTGTTTTTCTTGGTGGATTTGGCTCCTGAATCCCTGGGCTGAGTCAGCTAAGAGGCCTGCTAAAGGTAGCTGGACAATTAACCATAGTAAGATGTCGGTGAAGATTCTCAGTCATCCAGGTCATGGTATGTCTTAAGTGTTGTGTCAGAGTCAACTGGACTGTTTCAGTTTCCTTGAGGATGCTTCGCCTGTCATCTCTCATCTGCAGAAGCCTCTTAAATGAAATGTGAAACATCTTTAAGTCCAGTTGATTACGACACTTAACCAGGAATACTGTCCAGCTGACAACTGGCTGAAATTGGTACGTACATGGTGAAGCTCTTGCCATTTTTTTTCCACAGGAAGAAAAATATAACATTGAAAAATAAATAATATACGAAGAAACTGATTTTATGTCATGTTTGGGGCATACATTGTTAAATAGGTGAAAAATGTATTCAATTTTGAAACTACTCTGGAAGAAATTGGGCATCTCACAATTTGATTACGATCCCGGAGTGTCCAATTCAATGATAATATGACTATCGATGTATGTCAAACTTGTCACTATATTCTTCATTACAGTAGCTACATTACTCACCATGCATTTAAACGTGCACTCCCTCAGCACAATCGCTCAACTCTCTCCTTCTTTCTGACTTTTTTGCACTAATCCTATAGTAGTTTATACACATTCAAAACCAGCAACTCACTTTACGTACCTTAGCAGTGATAGCTTATTTCTCTCCCTGCCCTGTTCTCTGGTGTGTTTAATGTTAAACTATCCTTCTGTCTGCTTTATTAATATTTTTTGTGTTTAATTTTGTTTGCTATGTTGGAGGAGAGACTCAGTGGGTCCTTGTTAGCTGCTCGTTACCTGGTGGGCACTGACCCAGCCGATAGGTTTATGTATTTTGTTGCGTCGCAATGAATTTTTAAATGAGGAAATCAGCAATTCTAAAGGCATTCTAAAGTGGTTGAATCGGTAGAAGAACAGAACTTACAGCTACACACATCGCATCCTTTGGTATGCCTCCTCAAACTATCCGGCTGCATGCTGTGATGCACCTCTTTTGTTCTACTTTGTCATATTAAAAAAAACACATCTAAACACTGATGTCAACTTATTCGGGTCTGCGTCACGATGTATTTAAGAATCGAGTTTTCCCCGATAATTCTCTTCCCATTTTCAAAAAGATCTTGGACCAATCTTTCCTCTCCTATCTGCTACAAAACACTTTCAAACTACAATGTGAATTTATCCCTCATCAAATGATTTCTAAGTATCGAAAAATTGCTGTGATTTCTTTTACATCAATTGAGCCATCCCACTCCTCAAAAATGCACTTCAACTTGTGGTAAATTGTAATCTTTTGTCTCTTCATTTTTTTTTCCTTTTTGGTAAGAGGCCATTAACAGCAAAAGCATCAATCAGCTTTTAAAGACATTTCTCTTTATCAAACACCAGGGAGCTCGAAACAGAAATCTACTCAGGTTGTAAATGATCGAAATGTAAATTAGGTAAAGAATCATAATTAGGTTTATTACTCAAATTAACAGTTCCTCTCAACCTTTTGAATCATGGTTGGTGTTAAAAGGGAGCAGTTTTTTTTTCTTCTTTTCTTTTCTTTCTGTCTTAGTAGTCAGACACATCTCCCTTTGGACTCTTGACGGAGTGATTTTGGAGGTATTATATTCATGAGGGGTTCCAGTAATTGGATTAAATTGGTTCCAGAATGTAGCAATTTATATTATAATATCCCATTACTTCTAATACTGTTCTTAATTAATTAGCCTGGTTTTTTTGGTCCATGTTCCTGATAAGTTAAGTTGGCTCAGGAGGAGATCTGTCCCACCGTGGTGCCTCGCAGCAGTAATACAGTCACACACCTGGACACAACATGCACAGTGAATGAAAATCCTGCCACTCGCAGCTGAGCAAATGACCTGTGTCTTTATTGAAGCAGAGAAGGAGGAGAATTTAAACACATTTGGATGAACAGGCTATGAAATTAAGATGTAAAGGGGCAAACTGAAGGACTGCCTTAAAAGAAAAAATAAACACTGCATGCATTCCATACAATGCTGGTATGTGTGCTTATACAATGGGTTCCTCATGAGCAAAAGTTCAATATCATCACCTGTCAACTCTTGCAGCCTTTGTCTGATTTAGCTTTAATATGAGGAGGTAATTCTCCTTTGAATATAACAAATTAATATCATTTTCAAACAATTTCCATATGCAAATATGATTTAATCAAGAAAATGAAACTCTCAAATGTGCCGCCTGAGGGCTAAAAGTGAGCTCTGTGTGTGGGCGAGTATGAGGGAGGGAGAGAGAGTGTGTGTGTTTGTGTGCGTGTGTGTGTGTGTGTGTGTGTCCAGGCCTTTTATATAGCACCTTCTTCTCTGCGTATGTGTATATACTCCAAGGTTTCAGTGGTTTTTGAAAGCATATGAGCTGAAAATAAACAAGCTTCTAAATAGCCTGATAAAAAATGCGTGATTTGTGCTCCAGCATAATTTCTTTACTATCATCATGTGCGGTTATTCGTAGCTAGTAACTTTTCTGAATCTGAATCTGAATGAATCATTACCTCATTCAGCCTTTATAAAAACCTGAAATTTTGCTTCCAAACAAGCTTGACAGCTGATATGTACACAAGACAGCCAAAAACTTGTTCTTTTTAAGTACTTGCATGCATACAGTAATAACTCAGAGCTACCCTTCACCCTGACTTTTGGCCTATTGTTTTCCCTGCGGAGCAGCCACTCCATTATTGAGGGTTCCTGAATACCAGTAAAGCATTTAAGTCTGTGCAGTTTTAGTAGTTAACTTGAACATTTCCATCCTGTACGTAATATTTTATTCCACTAGAAGTACAGTTAATAATTCAGAAGCTTGATTATACAATGTAATGTATCCTCTGCATTTTTCCCATCATCTATGGCATCTACAACTGAAGACTGCATTGAGACCCTCAACTGGGTTGCAAAAGATTCTATAATGGACCAGCTGATGGATCCTCCTCAATTTTTTTTCATTTTTCCTCCTCTTCCCAATTTTTTTTTTCTTCATCATCCTCCTCCATCTGGAAAAAAATACCATGCTCCGTCCCTCTGATGCTCAGCAGCTTTTATTTTAATCTTGGTTAACAAATAATAGCTCATGATTGTCATTATGAAGTCCAGAGTATATCTGCATTAAACATTTGAACTACCGTACATGAGGACAGTTCTTACTTTTCTGCTCTTGTACACCAGACTGGAAAAAATAACAAAAAACAAGCAGACTTACCTATTAGGCAAGTAAACGGTACATATTTTCAACTGAGGTTTCACACAAGTGATGCAGCGGGAAAGACAAATTAACTGAGTTATACAGTAGTTGCTTTTAAACAATTTTCATATTTTTTTGAATAGTTTAACCATGAATCCAAAATGAAAGGTTGGTTTAGGCAACATTATGTTAAACAGTAAGACAACAATATTATAGTAACAACAAAGATAAATGTTGTACACATGAAAAAAACAACATAGCTATTAAGATCAGACTGGATGCACAAATGGCAAATGAAGCAAAGTTAAAAGAACATTACTGGCTCAAAAAGTAAGGAGTTTAGAGGACTCTGTCCTCTGCAGCTTTCCCAGATGTCTCTTCCTGTTTTCCCTGTTAAAAGGCCTTCTAAGTTTGTTTTGAAATGAGCGCACATTAAAAGGCTGTGGCGTGGAGTGGAGTTTTATGGTTTTCCATAATAAGGGTCTTAACTTCCTTCGTTGTGTGATAGTAAAAGGTTTGAAAAATTTCACATGTATGTAAACATTTTTTTCCTTTTTCTGAAGAGCTTCTGTTTGGTTGATAAATTATGTTCTGTCAAGGACCTGACCTGAGTATTAGAGCTGCGACTTCCATCCACATCTGCCTGGATGACAAGCTGACCAACATCTACTGAAGGTAAGGAGACACCAACAATGGATGACTATACCTCCTAAAAAACACAAAGAAAGAAAATCGAACAATCCCTTCGAACAGGAGGAGATGTTTTCCTTCAAGAGAAATTTGAGTTTGCTTCATCCCATCGCGGTTCTGATCAATTCCACAAGTGTACTCTTTGATCAGCTCTGGTGAAGAGTTATGGCTTATTGGCTTTTATATCTACATCTTGTGCTAATAAATGGCAAGTGATTGTCTATCAGTGGATATATAGCTTTGCAAAGGCAATACATTAATTCCTAAGATGTTGTCCCTGTGCCACAGAGTTGCTGTCCAGCAGGATGTTTCCAACCCTCCATTTGAAAGTGTATTACTGGCTAACAGCTTTGTTGTTCATCTTTTACCCAGGCCTGCAGCACGGGTCATATTTTTCACCAGAGCTTGTCATAGCTTGTGATGAATCATGCGGAGCTATTCTCGGGTTCTATCACTCTTCGACTAGACACAGCAGTGTGACACACAGGCCACAAGGCGTTAAAGCCAATCATCTGCTTTTTACAATCATCTTCCAGCCATTTTGCAGCGGCCATTTTAAACAGGTCTTGTCTCACTTGGGACTTTACATTGGTGCAAAAGAACTCAAAGTCACTTTCACCTTAACTTATCTGAAAAAAAACTGACTGGACATACAGTAAGAGTAGTACTGGCCTGTGTAACAAGCTTGTGGTAATAGAGCAGGCCACTTTCAGCAAATGTGTGGGATGATATTTCTTATTTGATTGACATAAAAATTAGAAGTGTACCAACTGCATTTTTTCTCTGCCCATTGTCTCTTTGTTTATGTATGTATATCACTCTCATACAGGGAACATATTTATACTGTGTCCTCATCAGGTCTGTTTTTGCGATCAGCAGCATGCACATGGTGTAAAATTTTTGATATTGACCAGATATATGATGCCATTTGTTGGGAGATTTCCTGACTGGCTAAATCTACTATGTGCAGATTAATGCACAGTCCTTTAATAATAGACTACTCGCTATTCGTGAAGTGGCGTGTCGTGGCAAGGCACTGGTTAGGAATAATAAACACATAACACTAACTGACTGGTCAACGGTCAAGCAAGGCTTGAAAACTGCCAGTCCTTAGTGCAGTAACAGAGTAACAACTTTCTAATAAAATGTTGGTAATGATATTTCATATGCTGTTTTCAGTGACAAAACAGCATATGAAAAGAAAAGAAAATCCCCCACATAAGAATTGCGTTGACGTAGTAGCGACAGGGCAGCAGTGAAGTCATACTCATTTTCTCAGACAAAGGGGCAAAAACTTGGCAATAATATACTTCATGTGCTGGGAAGCTGAAGGAACTGTCTACAGCTAGAAATAGCACAAGTAGCATCAGAAAGGTATATGATAACATGAAATTAACTGTGAAAGCAGGTGTTTCTCACAAGCAGAATACCTGAAGGGGGCATAAAAGTATGAGCACACTAAAACAACAAAAGGTGGATTTCTCCGTGTCAGAAATCAAGATGCTTGATCAAGGAGAAATTTGAAGGCTCGTGGTGGAGTACATAGTTGAGGACATGAAGCTTCTCTCTACTGCTGAGTCACCAGCTTTTAATTCTTTCCATTGAGGAGTTTTCTATTCTACTGTCATGTGGTAAAGGGCAATGCTACATGTCTAGCTAAAAAAAAAAGGGAAGAAGAAGATAAGGAACCCAGAAGACAGCAAATGGATCAATGTTGCTGGTCTCTTAGGGGCCACTAGGTAAATTTAGAAGCACTTAAGTAGACGAGGGGTGGGGTGGGGGGACGAAAACTGTTTATTTTTTGTGATGTAGGATCAAAGTAATAATATGGGTTTAAGAAAAAGGAAACAATGAATAATACATGCATTGAAGCAATTTTATGCTTGAAAATCACTTCTTTTACAAAATTAGTTTTTTTTATTAAACTAGTCCTCATCAAATAGTGATTAAAATAAAACAAATGGATGAACTTACAAAGGAAACTTTATAAATGAAAATAAAGGCTTTGTTCCATCTCAGTTTCTTTTTCTAAATATTGCATGAAATATTTTGGGGGTCTCGAAAGACATCTTAGAATGTTCAAAAATGCTGGCAGCTTTTGTTTTTTTAAACACCGGCAGGGAAAGAGTTAAATTTCATTAACAAATCCAATCAGAACAAGTCAAGTAACAACTGCCATAGTAATACAGCCATAATGTTAAGTTACAGACAAAAAACAGTGATTGCTTATTCAAGATGTGTCACTGGAGGGGATGAGAATAGGGGTAAAAACTTTTGTTGTTGCAATGTTAGTTACTTGTATTTGCAGATGGAATGTCATGTTTCTCTTTATTACTTCATAAATCTGAAAATACCTTTATAAAAATCCAACTTTCTGTCTCAGAGCTTGAGAGTAAAATCATTTTTAAAGGACGATCTAAAAAAATGTATTGTAAATTCATATACTTACATACTTGTAATACAGATGAGTAGAGTAAAATTGAAATATATGACTAGATGGAACAATCCCCTACAACCAGTATTTCTTGAGATAAAGGGATCCTCATGCCGGCATGCTGAGATCTTCATCCCACAGATAGCAGGAGGGGGTCTCAGGTACCAAAATATCAGTGCCATAGTTTTAGGAGAGGGCTTGCAGCTGATTGCAGGGAGGACACAGGCTTCACTGAGTCATCAAGTGGGCACCCTCCTACAGCGGTGTTTTGATGCATAGCCCACAACACCTCCAGAGAGTGCATCAGGAACACCTGGCGTCCCAGGTATGCCCCCCTCTACTCTGTAGCCCCTGCTTACTCAGTTGCTACCCCTGATTCTTTGCAGCCCAAACACTGTCCCTCCTCTTCATCCAGAGCCAGCAACTTGACTGTTCTGCAGCGCTAGAGAGGAAGTTGGTAGACTGCCACAAAGCTTGAGATCAGATCCCAAAGTCCTTCAGCAGCTTGGTTGTTGATCTGCCCACAAACCCTTTGCAGCCAACCTCGATTGGATAGACCTTGACTTTTCCATCCTTGTTGCTCTGTATCAGCTGCCAGGTCGGCGTACTTGAGGCTTTGCACTCATAGGCCTCCCCGATGGAATCTTTCCAGGGCAGTCAACTCCACTATGAAAGTGATGCGAAGGGAGGAAGACCAGAACAACATTTTAGGTCTGAGGTTTGTCACATTGATCTTGACAGGGAAGCAGAGTCATTGGTCCACAAGTAGCCCCCAGTCCCTTGCACCTCCCAGCATACCAGGGTGTGGTTTGGATACAGGGGCTCTGTTGGTTGTTGCACCAGCGTTGATGAACTACATTATGGATGTTGTCCGCTCGGCATCTCAATACTTGTTTGTGCTGCCAGGTGTAACGGCCTTGTGACAGACTTGTTTTGCAACCAAAGTTTTGCTTCAGGCTGGCTGGAAATGGAAACAGTGTGTATGTGGAGTCTTCTCCATACCACTGGTTGAGGTTGGTTGGAGATGGGAGGACATCGTAGACTGCACGAATGAGGATGCTGACTTGGTATGCCTCCATTCCCTTTTGCTCCTTCCATGAGATTCTCCTCTTCTCAACCACCTCCCACTGGCCCTGTTTTCCATGCAAGACTGCCTTGGTGGACCTCAGAGCCTGTTCTTGCTCACGCATCACTTCCACCACCAATCCTAGGCACTCTGTTGCTTGTCCCAGTGCAGTCGGCTCTCCCCAGTTCCTAGCCCTCCTCTCCCTAGCAGTACAGACCCAACGATGTCTTGGTGTCAGACAGCAGACTTTGCTTACTATGTTGCATTACCTGAGGACCACTTCCCTCCAGCTGACAAGTTAAGGGCTGTTTGGGCAACCACTGGGTCCAAAGACTCCCTGGTTGTCATTTCCAGCTGAATTTATGAGCATTCAACTCCTTTGTGAAGCTGGATACTGGTAGCTCTAGGACTCCTTTCCCCTGCAATGTTATAATGGTAATACACCTGGTGAGGCTGAGCCACTGCCTGGCAAAAGAGCTGATCAGCCGTCCAACTTGTCAACCTTGGACAGTGGGATGTCGTAGACAGTCAGAGGCCACATGAGTCAAGGAAGAAGCCCAAACTGCAGACACAAGAGCTTCAACCTGCCAGGCAGAAAGGTCTTATCATTGGCCTTCAGGCAACTGATGGTGTCCTCTTTAAGCCGGTCTGCTTGCACCGTGTTTCTGAGGGAGACGTCGTATGAACAACCAGGACTCTTGAAGGGGTTCTCTGCCACAGCTGGAATTGGCTCCTCGTTGATGAAAAACGGTGCTCTGCAAGTTTCACATTCACAACCGATATGCTCCTGTATTTACTGGTCTCAATCTTCAAAAGTGTAACATATAATACTTCTATGTTATTTTGGTGAAAGTGAAAAATTTTGTGTAATCAGTAACTTACTACTTTACAGAGGCAGTAACATTTTGAAGTAAATTATTACTTTCAAATTAAGACATCTAGAAATATTTAATAATATATTTTGTCAGTAACATGCTCAACATTGGTCCAAATACCAACACATGCAGGTGAGAAAGAAATTTATATAAAAACAAAATGATATGTCTACGTGGCAAGATAAAAAGACCCTTGAGTGTCTAATATTAAGGGCTGATGTTAAATCAGCAAAACAAACAACAACCCAGAAGATAACAAATGAACCAGCTTCATGACCAGAGCATTCTATCTTTCACCCTTCATCCAGGCATCAACCCTCATCTAAACCAAACTGAGCATCTCCAGTTAGTGAGAAAACATTGTGTATGGCATTTTCCTGTTGTGTGCTGTATTTAAAAAAATAAACTCTGATTCAGCTGAATCTCATACACTGTCCAAAATTTATGAGTTAAAATGTCTCAAGACCCATGTGACCTCATTAACAATGGTGGTGTCAAAGAATAAGTTTAGCAGTTAAGCTCAGTAAATGGTCCCTTTATGGATCTGTGGTATGCAGTAAGGTAGCAAGTTAGGTAGAACTAAAAGTGAACAGCTTTATCTATGTGATACACTCTTGGTGCTTTCATAGATATTAAAAAAATAAACTAATTAAAAAAAATGTGTACTTACTCCTTCTTACTACATCACTTTGAGGTCTTCTGCAGCCAAGTAGGAGTCTGGGTTGATGAGTTCAACTGGTCTTGGAACCATCAAATTTATGACAGAAATCCTGCAACTCAATGAAATGTGCGATACAAAATCCCTCAAGGGCCTTAAAGCATAAATACTTAGACATCTGTGTGGATATTTATGTTTCATACCACACTGAATGTCACTTTTTAATGAACTCCAAAAATAGAAATGAAGCACATGGCTCAGTGTACACTACGCAAAAAAAAAATATTGGTAAACATACATATATTCACAGGGTAACAATGGGCTGTGTGTATTGTACACTTACAACCCATTTTTTATTATTTATTTGTTTTTATACAGGACACAGTGTGATTCAGCATGACTTCAAGGTTCATTCTTTACCTTTAACCTTCATGTTTAGAATGTAACAAAAGCGTTTTTCCAGCAGCTCCTCATAAGTTCAAAGTATGTTAACACATCAGTATACACAATAGGTGTTCTTCACAACACAAGGGGAGGGTCTAGTCAGCTTTTGTCTGCTAGGGTTAGTACTTCATTCAGACTTGACTTTAGATTTCATTGAATAAAAATACATTGGTAAATCATAATGAAATCGAAGTGCTCCATTCTGTTTGTATGCCTCCGTGATGTGTGACCATAAACTCTGACCCCTAATATCTTATCAGTTCATCGACAAGTCCCAGTGGACATTTAGGGTAAGTCTGCTGAAATTCCCTCAAGGCCTGAGATATCATGTAAATGAGATTGGGATGGACAGATGGACAATTCGAAAACTTAATGCCTCTGACTTATGGCTGTCATCGGCATGGAGGCATAAAAATGAAACACACATTATGTTACCCCTCAATTAATCCAAGGAACAGCGGCTTTCAAGCGCAACTCTTTAGGGTTGTAACTGTCACACACACACACCCACACATGCACACCACTGTCGCAAGAGCGGCTGCAGTGGTGATCAAACACACATGTAGCTACTGATGGCTTTGTAAAATATTTAAATGAAAAAATAATGGATAGGAGGAATAAATGTTAAAATATGAAGGAACTTGATTTCATCTGCTTTCATCTGTGTCCATCTTCTCTGTATCTCAGACAGACAACGAACAGACAGGTCATAGCACAAAGAAATGATCACTTCCCATGAAATTCTCACACAAACACAAATGCACACACACAAACACCCAATCAGTAATACATCAGCAGCCTGTATAACCACAGCAACAATCAGAAGAATAAATGCTCTCCAATTTTTTTTTTTTTTTTTGCTTATTTTAGAACCTCCTAGGCTCTTGAAATTTAGGAAAAGTCACACACTGAAAGTTTTCTTATTTAAATGAAATGGAATTATTTGCATTAAAAACCCGAACAGTCCATCAGGCCATCGCTGAGATTTCTTGTGATAATTATTGAAACCTCTGAGCTTCTGAACAGTATTAATGAAGTTTTGGATATGATGTTGCAGGCAGTGTCCTTATCAGCACTATTATTATTATAATAGTGATGTTTTATTTTTACTGCTAGCACCATTGGAAAATTGCATTATGCTATGTTCTTTTTGCCTTTTGCTGTCCTCTATTTCAAGGTTTAAGGCATACCGTATACCTAATATGGCACTAGAGAGGAAGAACCCAATTCATACACTGGCACAGAAAGTGAGGAGAGGCAAAGAAATTGATTCAGAAGCATCAACAACAATAGGAAGTCTGTTCATTGGCCATTTTCAAAGTAAGAGCAGCAATAAAAAAATAAAAAAAACACCTGGCAACGCATGACTGTTTGAACCGCTTGGTGTTTCCTAGGAGAAGCTTATCTATTGTCACGGCCGTGAGCAGCAGGAAAGTAATTCAACATTACATGAGGTCGGACACTGGCGGCTTACTGGTGTGACACATCCGTAACATGCTTCGAATTAACATGCAATGGTGTCAATTAAAAGCATGAAATGCACTTAGGGGAGGCTCGAATGTTTCCCTGCGCCTGAACTGCCTGAAACAAAGTGACTGAGGAGGTATGATGGGTTTCTATCACACTGTTTGCATGAAGTGTGTGCAGAAGTGACAATTAGCACCATGCGCCAATTCTTGGTGGGTGATTATCAAGTTGGACTGCGGCTCACACGTTGCCTGAAGTGAGGTGATAATATCACAGAAAAAGAGTACGTTTCGTCACTCCCCACCCCCCCACCCCCCCCAAATAACAGATGCACCTTTGGTTTGATTACAGCCACCCACTAGTTTCCTATCAAGATGGCCAAATAGAAATACTTTGAAGTAACAGACAAGTGCGTGCAAATTTGGTCAGGCTCATCAACAATCTTTCACTGGCGCCGTGTGTGTGCGGATTTGCTCTTTCATCACACTAAACAGCAGTAGTGTTTGTATGGATTTTTTTTTCATATCCCATTGTTGTTGTCTCGCTGTGCATCAGCTCACAACTGCGACTCACACTAGTGTGGAATTGTGTCTCAGCTTGACGTGCTGAAAAAAAAGACAAAAACAATGAAGGTAGTTCAAGGGATGGATAATGACAGATGGACAAGGAAGCAAAGGAGTGTGTGTATGAGTTGGGGGAAGAGATCAGTTGCGTGCGTGTGTGTGCATGTGTGTGTGTGTCTGTGTGCATGTATGTGTGTTTGCTATAGCCTCGCACCGTCTCAACTTGTGCTGCTCATCGTCGGCGGTGTAATAACAATATCAGTCATCTCATATCCTCAGCTTACTTTGCTTTCACTGCCGCCCCCTTGCTCCACATTTATCATATTCATTTGATATTCAGAAATAAATGTAGCAGAAAGAGAATAATGCACCTCCTGTACGCGCCGTTCATTACAGATACATTTACACGGGGGTCTGCCTTCATGGTTTCAAATGGAGCAATGTTCACTGGTGTTCCTCACATTTTCAGAGGGGGGGATAGTTCTCTTCACATCAGTGAGCGATGATAAATGGGTCGATCTATCCATCTCTGCTGTCACATTCATAAAAGAAATTTGGCCTTCGTCAAGGGAATCAAGTGCCGAGTTGTAATATCCGCAACACGTATCCATCAAGTCTAACTTGAGACGTATTGAAACGCTATAGTGAATATACCTGAGTGAATAATATTTCATCCATGATAATGTAGCACTGAAAAATCTGCATTTCTCTGTCTCAGCTGCAGAGGATGGCGGAGGAGGTGAGCTACTGATCATATTCAATCTGGAGGCGATCATGTAAATAGCCCTCCATCTTGGGAAGGCGATATGCAAAGCAGCCCGTCTCCCCTGTGTCAGGATCAGATTAATGGAAACCTAAAAGTGGGAATTACGGCCCTTATCCAGCGCGGCGTTCTAGGGAGGGGCTGGGATAAGGGCCCTGGGGGAATCTGCCTGGTTCAAAGCCCATTCCTCTGGTTAAGGAACTCACTAAGATCCATGCACTGAGGTGAAGGGTAATTTCCTTTGATATGCAGCAATGTATTACTGTATGTAGTGTGGAAGCTGCATGCCCCACTGGCTCTGAGTGTATGTGTGAAAGTGTATGCATGTGTGCATCATGCAAATGTATGCACACAAACAGCTGAACAAAGATGTCATGGCTGTAAACACAATGAGTGGACAGAGGCCTGCATGTGATCACGACCTCACAGTTAAAATCTACAACATTTGTGCCAACAAGTACTTTTTACCTTAACAGAAGAAAAAAAAAAATATATGTGTGTGTTTGTGTGTGTATATATATATATATATATATATATATATATATATATATATATATATATATATATATATATACCGTATATAAAATTTTAAATGTGTGGCTGCAGTAGCACAGAGCAGAGCCTCAGCTGCATCCAATTCAAATGGGATTTGATGCTAGTTAGCCTGTTAGCCTTGGCCCACTTAAAAGTGCAACAAAGACAGTACCACTGAAGGTATTAATTAGCACCATATATAACCCACAAGTGCATTGTAACTGCAAAACAAAACAACCCCAAACATGTAAGCTGCAGCTGTGAATCCCCTTCCGCAATTCCTGACAGATCACCAGGCAAGAGAGGACAACAATCACATAAATATATATGGGCTGCTTGAATTCCACAAAATAATGTATGAGTGGTCTTGGCATAACCGATATCAAAGGCCAGCTTTTCATCTGTCTTGATCCTCGGGGTTGGGGGGCTTTGCGCGCTCTGTGTGGATATGACAACAAGCCAGAGTCTATTACCTGAAGCTCGGCGTGTCTATCTTATCGAGGCTGCCCACGGTGTGAGGCGCTGCAATATGCACCACCACCTGACTTGAAGGTGCTCAGCGAGGGTAGGAAATATGGAATAAACCCGCATGCACATGATGCACATGCCTGTGCACAAACAAAGCTCGCAATCTAGTAAAGTCTGTCAGCTTCGGTAAAACGACAACAGAAAATGCAGTCGTTGGATCTCATGAAGAATGCGGATGAAACATTATAAAAGGCCAATTAGTCCCTCTACGTTCATACGTCTTCTTTCTTCCTCCAAGATGCAATCAAGTGTTTGGCTGTCCTCCAGCACTTCCGCCCCTCCTCTCTTTCCTCAGCTTGCTTTAATTTGAATAATACATTACCTGGCCTAACTGTGACATCACCAGTACATTCTTTCACACCTATATACTGTACATCTACAATCTGAATCTTCTTTCACTGTGGATGTGCAGCTGTTCACAGCTGATGTTTTCAACGATTTATCAAGCAGCAGCAAAGTGGCACTGCCCACTGCCTATGTGTCATGTACCATGCATATTCTTGGTGAATTTATTCAGTATGAGCAGGATTTTTTTTTTTTTTTTTTATTACTATAAAAGCTCAAACTGTGTGTTTGCGCCCCTGTGTGTCAGCCAGCATGTGTATGTGTGATGCAGTCAGAGCATCTGGCTCCTCTCTGCTCCCCGACATTAGCGCAGACAAGAGAATCAGTGGACTATTGAATGCAATTACAGTGTGCGGGCCAGACAATAAAGATTGATCGTTCTTTCGCCTTTTATCACACACCAAACATACCAGAGGTTAAAGTCTGTGAGCCCTGATCTGCCGGCATTCTAATAATGATTGAAAATATGCCACTCCAGTGACGAGGTATACTTATGAAAAAATTACAGGAACACATAGAATAAGAGGGGAGGGTTTTTTTTCCTCTGGATGGCTGGTTTGTATTTCATAAAGGTCATACCAAAAATGGTAAATAAGGTGAAGAAACAACCCAGAAATAAAAATGAACAATATCCTTTTTTTTTTCTTTACAATAAGTGAGAATGGATCAATTTGCCTCTTTAAATAATAACCAAGCAACAAGCTGGCCCACATAGCCACTCTTGATTCACTCATCACCTCTAATTGCAGATATATATACACTGTCCTCATTTCAAATTTTCAAATTCTGTACATGCATGAATAACTTCATACCTACCTAGCCCTTCAAACCTGCTCATATCTACTGAAATAATTTCCTAAAGAAACAACAGCAGTTTTGTTTCATCATTGCCATGGAATTCATCCTGACATATCAAAGCAGATCTTTTTATCTAGGTGTTCACAGGACAAAATGTGCCCAGGAGCGAGGAAGATGCATTAAAATAGTTAGTTGCCAAAAACATACAATGCATCATGATGAAGGAATAATGGGGAGATGTGACCAAGGACGGATCTGAAAGAGGAACGAAGGAAACAAAGAACAGGACAGAACAAGAAGATGAAAATGACAGGAGGAGAAAAAGGGACAAAGGGCGATAAAACTTTTTTTATTTAATTTTTAAAGGGAGTAACAGCCACATGAATAGCAGCGGATGAGTGACAGAGTCATTTTTCTATTATGTGGCTGACTGGCCACAGCCCTTTAACATATGAACATGCAAGTATGGCAGCTCTTTTTTTTCCCCCTGGTTTATTGGTGACATTCTCCTGCAGGCAGTCTTCTTTCTTTCTGTGCATAGACAGAATAAATACACTTTACCTTGGGACAATACCCATCATACAGAGTTTGTTTCACAGAGAACAAAAACCACAATTGATTCCTCTTGAAAGTGCAAATCTGATTTTCATACTCTATTTCTATTGTTGAGTTTATAAAGAATATAGTTACATTTTCTTTTAAACAGAGCAGTCATTTTACAAAAGTACTTTTTTCATCTTTAGACATTCAAAGTATTTGCCAACCAGTGTAAATGAGCAGGTACACCATTATTTGTATCTGTTCAACCAACTATATTATCTGTATGTGTAATCAGATGTGGGTAGAGTTTATAGCAAAGGTGTAGATGGTATGATGGAGAAGTGGGTGGCATTTAGTCTGAAGTTGGTATTTTGTGGGTGCATTCGAAAAGTCCATCCAACTCTGATTCCCATCTGCTTTTCCTTGACCCTGATGGAAAAGGTCATGAGGTTAATGTAAGGTAGTAGTGAGAAAACATTTGGAGTTTGGGAAAGATGATGGTGGTGCAGATAGAGACTGACAACACTTTCCTTCAGCAGTGTCATGAAGTGTCAGTGCATATTGTCGATATGCATTTGCATTCTCATGAAATTAAAATGTCCTGAAGATGGACTACAGAACATGATTCTTTATAACTTTGCTTGGAGTGAAAATAGGACTTCATTGGGAGGTTGATCTGCTGTCTGTCACAAATGTGACTGTCAATCATTTTTAACACATAAATCCCAGTTATTATTGAAGGAGATTATTGAAACATGAATGAATGACAGGTATAATAGATTACAAATCTTCTGTAACATCATACTAGTTTAAGTTTTAGCATCACTGGTTGCCAGGGTAACATGTCTTTGGTCATTTTTACAGCAGCAAAATAACAATCACAGTTCACCTGAAAGAGTTAAATATTGGAAGTTAAAACACAAAAGCATATTAGCAGAATACGGAATATGAGATTAATACATATTGATTGTATTAAATGCCTGCAGTGAAATCCCACAGCAGAAAACAAGTGTCTCCAGCCCCAATGAAAATTTACACACAAGGTTTCAATGATTTAAACCACCAACATGCCAGAGTGAAGCAGCTGTCCTCCTTTAATGCTGATTGAATGTACGTTGTATTGATGATTGTTGTTTCTTTTTTTAGTTAATGTAAATGTTAGAGTAGCTACGAAGGTCATTAAAAATGTATCCATGATATATATGCAGCAGCAGCATATTGTTGAGCATAACCAGCAAACTACAAACTGCAGTTCTTAACTTTGTTCAATTTTTAGCTTTTTTGATATTGTTTTAGACTAGCAAGTGAAAACATATCTTCCGGTTTTGGTTTCATTTTTTTTCTGATTGCCAATATCAAAACCCTCCCCCCCCCAAAAAGTAGATTGGCACTTGCTGATTCATAAGACAAAATTTAAAAACTAAATCAAGCACACTTTTATGCTGTTTTATTATACAAGTTGAAAAAATAATTAGGTGGATAAATGGATATGTATGGGTTAGAGCAGGGGTGTCAAACTGGTCCAGTAAAGGGCCGGTGTGGCTGCAGGTTTTCATTCCAACTGAACAAAAGCAACACCTGAATCTACTTAAATCAACCAAGCTGTGTCCACACAGCTCATTGGTTGGATCAGGTGTTGCTTTTGCTTGGTTGGAATGAAAACCTGCAGCTACACCGGTCCTTTACTGGACCAGTTTGACACCCCTGGGTTAGAGGGTTAAAAAGTCTATCTAAACGTCTGACACATTAGTGGATCCTATGGGGCTGCACTGCATATTTCTCTGAAGTGCAACGCCCTTTCCACAATAAGCTTTAACTGTCATCATCTTGGAAATTTCATGTATAACTTAAAAGATACTGAATTGCTCCATTTATTATTTTGCTCAAATGATGTGCTTCTGCATTGACTTCTTGTATAAATGAACTTCATGAACTCAATAGACAACTAATCCAAAGTATGAGGTCTTTGTCCTTGCTGACCGGTGATTGCAAATCCAGGGATAATTTGTTTGCGTTTATTCCCTGTCTCAAACTAACACAAACAGCCAGTGCAGCAGATGCCTAATCTGTCCAACCGATGCTGGGCAGTAGACGCTTTTACTGGTCAGTACTGTGTTTACCCTATTTCAAACATATTTGCATATGAAACAATGTCCTCAGATAATTCTCCAGGAAATATTAGCAGATTAGAAGCAGACAGGATTAATGTGTGGTGTTATGCCATATTCTGATACAGTGGAGACACTGGCGGTTGCACATGTTGATGTAAATCATCAGCATAAATACACACAGTCCCGCTCCTAACCTGTGTCACTCACACAGATACGGGAAGCGGTAGGATGACGGTTCACAGATTGCCTGATAACGGTCAAATTCAGACACCTATTTAAAAAGCTGATATTTTAGTAGCAAACATGTAAGATTTCTTCATTATTTGACAACTCCCACATCTGCCTTGTAGGGAGCTTTCCGTTACGATGCTTATCTGAAATGTCAGAAAGAATTATGCTGATAGCAGTTTGTATGAATAGGGCCTACGCCATCTCTGATAAGGAAGCATGTGAACTCCAATACTCACCTAACAAACAGTGGACTTCCTGCACATCAAAAAAGGTCCTAATTCTACATTAATATGAATATGTTAGTCACCCCAATCCCCTCCCACCTATCAATAGAAAGAATATGGTCCCCATGAACCAATCCTCTCTCTCCTTACCTCTGGCACTGACAAAAATGCCACGGTAATGTCAGGAGAGATGTAACGATTTAGATTCCAACGATTGTCCAGTGTCATCCGTCAGCCTGGACGAGTTGATTAGAGCTGAGACATCAAAAGAAGCTCAGTTTAGAAAGATACTCACATGTTTCCCGTCAGGAATTAAGGAGTGGTAGTTTCAACAAAACTCTGTCTGTTTCACCTTCTGCTATCTCAAAAGAGTTGGCAGTGACTGGCTTTTTTGCATAAAAGCCAAGATAATCTGAGCCTGTTTAGATCAATTTAAGGGAAGATAGGGAGTACAGTGAATAAACTGGAGAGGGTGTGTAAAAGGCAGATGTGTGCCTACGGGTATGAAGGTGTGTTTTCTAGTTTCTCTGTTTCAACAAATATCCTCATAAAGATGAAATGATGAGCAAAAGCTACCAGGTGGAATGCAATTTTGCCTTTGTGGCATTTTAAATTAACGCGACTGTGGGCCTTTTGCTATAGATAATTTTAAAATAACAGACCCTTCAAGATATAATTTTTAGTGCTGACATCAAAAGATGTTCTATTGATTAGCTGATCAACAGAAAATGAATTGCCAACAACTTTTTGTTACTTTATTTATGATCATAACCCTCTTTTTTGTCAAATTCTCTTCTTCAGCCTGTTTCCTCCCTTCTGATTGCCTTTGGCTGACAGTTAGACACATCACTGTGTCACCTCATATTTTATATGTGGCCAAAAAGATAAAACGTGCCATACATCAAGGATAGTGTGATGTTTTGATCAGATTGGTGCAGTGTTGAAATTGCACCACAAATACCACTAAGACAAATTAGCTGATTTTGAAACTAATGCAGCTTAGTTTTTCATAACAACCTACATATTCTGCAATTGTAGTTTTTTCCAATTTTCAAATATGTACATGGTTGTCTCTGTTGAACTAGTACCCCTTTAGCTCTTTGAGTGTGTGTCTTCTCTTCAGCATCTGCCCTTTTCCAATTCCTATTCCCTCCTCGCCCTCAGTATCTCAATTTAACACCGCAGCCCTTAGAGGTCAAACAGACACCCTGGCGCCAGCTGTCCATCCAAAAGAGGATGGAGAAGTTGTGTGAGTAGGGTGGAGGGTGGGGTTGAGTTGGGTTATGGGGATGGGGGGGGGTGATTAATTATACATAGGCTGTATTTTGCATAATTCTCCTCCTTTGCCCCCTTCACACCACTGTCAGGCTTTAACAGGTTCAGAAGCGAAGGCTGCATCCGCTCCATGATAACATCTCCAATAACAATTAAGGTGGAAACATGTAATTTGCCAAGGAGAAAAAAACTGTCAATAGGCTTTGGTGGCTTTGCATACTAAACACAGGCTGGAGGTGCCTTTTTTTTTTTCTTTTCATGTTACTTTAGAGCTACTATTTGAAGTAGCAAACTAAGAATGGAACCATACATGGCGCAGTAACAGTTCCGTTTGTAACAGGAAAGTAAAAAGTGAGATGAAATTTCAATATAATACATCTGACATAGTATGAAAAACATTTTTAACAATGTTGCCATTCAGTAATGTCAAAAGTACGATAAATAAAAAGTTTAAAACAGGCAATTTGAATAACTGCCAAGACATAATACTTGACCTGTGTTCGTGACAACAGCAACTTGCAGACACCAGAATAGCTTAATATGTTTCTAGGTCATTGTCATAACCCTCAGTTTTGGTCTTCACTGGAAATCCTTCTACCTTGGGAATGTTTGCATGTGCACATTTGTTGGATGAGTACACACTGACATTTCTCAATAAAAACTTGAAAATATGTTATTAAATTCAGTAAAAATGAAGCCTGGCTGTCGATTGTTGCCTTTGCAGGAGTTCATATTTTATGATGACTCTGGTCTCCTGAACACGTAAACTTGAACAGTTGTTCTAGATTTTATGAAATAATCTGATATTCATTCAGAATGAGTCTTTATTTTATTCCTACTGCAGCATTTGACTCTCAAAAAATAAAATAAGCAATGTTTATATTTGAATGTCATCTTTGAAAAGACAAGATGAATAAAGTCGTTTTATATAAGTAACAGCTGTGCAACTGTCAAATGTAAAATCTGAACAACAAACTATATCCTGTTGAATTGGCTTGAACCAATTTCATTGTTAGGTGAGTTAGATGAGATTATTTAGATTATATCAGTTTTTATTTTGTTTTAGTAAGTTTGTTTTTAATAACCTTTCTGCCTATCTGAAAATTTGGGTTTGATGGCCAAATGATCATTATTAGATACATACTAAACCCTATGCCACGATCCAGTGATTACCTAAGCTAGCAAGACCTGCTTTTGAGACACTTCCATGATGAGTGTTGATCCTTGTTAAAATTTTTATCTTGGAAATTTGCTTTGTTGTACATTTCTGACTGTTCTGTCTTGGGGCAAAGTCCCATCTTTGGTTTTGCTGTTCCATTTTTTTTTTGAATGGTTCAGTGAGAAAATTTACTTAATAGAATGTTAGATGAGAAAAGCAGCATGGGTATTAAGTATTTTGAGCTTTCCTTCACTCATCATGAGATAACTTTGGTAGGTCTGCTTGCTTAATTTTGCCCCAAACAGCTTAATAGAGCATTATGCATTGACCTCAGTGCACCAACGTAAGAGGTGAAACCCACTGATTGTAACAAGGTGGTATAATGAACTATATATACAGCAAACAGAAGACATTCTTTGGACATTTGGAGAACACTATCCATATCCGTACCTTAAGGGACATCAAGGGATTACTTGACTATTCTAATACTTTACTGGTGTTACATTTTGTGTTAACTGTGTCAATCTGTGACGGGTCCGGGAAGTTGTATATTACAAAATCTCTTCAAAACACATTATCTGTGCATTTCAAAGAATTAATTTACATCAATTAACAGAACTAATGACAAGTAAGATGTCAAAGGGTAATGTCAGAAAGCATGCAAATCTTCATCTTTTCTCATCAAGATAGAGTGCAATGAGGGATGCTGCACCTTCTGTACATTTCAACCTGCAACTGGAAGAGTTTCATCTTCCCACCACTGGGAAAACACCCTGATCCTTTTAAGCATGTATCCAAACTGACCCCATCCTTTCATCAAAAGTGATAAAAGCTTTGCCTTTACTTCTGATGCCACCTTCCCCCCAAGCATCCCACTTCCTTACTACCTACAGTCACTCTATGACTGCTACATCTGAATCAAGAATGCAAATGGGGCTGAAGACTCACAAAGCCTGGGGTGACCTATATTACAGCTAATGATGGGCCACAGTGTCGGAAGAGGAGCTGGAATGAAAGAGAATTTGAATGAAGCTGACCCACATACAAAGGCACGACCAGTTGGAAAGGCATGTTCTCTTCCCACTAAGTAGGCCACAATGGGCTTCAGGATTATGCACAAGTTCCCCTTTTCTCCTGATGGATGGAAATGGGAAGTGATGGGGAGCCCTTGGCAACAAGAGTCATCCCTTACACATCCCGCTAACAGGTTTGTAGAAAGGTGTGAGTCTCAGTTCTGATAAATTGGGACCAGTTTTCTACACCAAATAGCACACAACTGACATGCGATGTACACAGGTAGCACAGGAAATCCAACTGCTGAGTTCATACAGAGCGCAGTATCCCTTTATCAACTAAATCAAAGCATAACCAGAGCAGAGATCTCTTCTGTAACCACATCAAACAGAATAGACAAACCCTGAAGTAATATGTTACTGTATGAAAAAGGTAAGTAAGCTTCATTTATAGCTCAGCAGAACTCAAACTGCTTTACAGTGTTGCCTTCTTCATCCAATCACACACATCCACAATCATGCAATAATGGGAGCCATGCAAAATGCCAAACTGGTCACTGAGAGCAGTTAGAGGTTCAGTGTCACAAAGGCCTCTAATTTCCTTAGCATGAGCTGAAGGTTAAACTTTACAAAAGGTTTTATGCCCCAACACTAACTAGTGGTCATAAGTGGTGGGTATTGTCTGCTGTCACTGCAGCACCTTCCCACTGACTCTTAAATAAGATCATTTTAAGTGCTAATAATTTTTACAGTTGGAAACTATGTACTGCAATGTAATGCAATGCAAGATATGAATGGTGGTCTATTCACAGAGTATCTAAAAGTATTCTTTAACACATTATAACATTCGTTCCCAAACTGGGGTACATGTATCCCCAGGGTTATGCAAGTTGACATAGGTACTGAGCACTACATGAAATTAAAACCTCATTTGCCATCAGCCAGATTACACTGAGACTGGAATATGAATAGAAATATGGTCGAGATCAATTTGGTGAGAAATAATTTACTGTAAGAGATTTTATTTGATGTGTCTTAGTGTGTTTTTGTGTGTGGGGGCTGGACACTAACTAGTCTTTTTTTTTAAAGTGGGGTAGGGGGTACATATTGTAGCTGAAGGTCAAGTGTCTGAAGGGGTAAGGGACTGAAAAGTTTGGGAACCACTGCACTATAACAAAGCGTTTATTTATTTATTGTCTTTCATGGTCAGTCTGGTTTGTAATCCAGCCAATCCAGCCTTCTACTATAATGTAGTCAGTTTTTAAATTATCCATTCATAATCCTCCAAAATGTATAAGTATTTGCATGCCCTTCATTTACACAGAGTACAGTGAGTCCCCCCTTTGTAAGAGACACTGATAGGAAATGTTTTATTTCATGAGCTCATGTGGCGAGCAGGTAGTAATTGGCGCGTGTGTTAATCCTGGGATAACAAGTGTTTTCCAAGGAGAGTCAATGATCATCTTACAAGGTCAGTTTAGCCCTGTACGCTGCATGCATAATAGAGAATGCAAAGGCTAATAGGAACATAATCACATCACACACACACACACACACACACACACACACACACACACACACACACACACACACACAAACACACCCATAAACACACACACACACACACACATGCTTGTGTTTCGTACAGCTAAAGGTTGTGCACCCACAGAGTAATAAAGTTTTTTCCTCAGCTGACATCTTTTCTCTCTGGAAGGGTTTTTGATGGAATTGGGACACCCTGCGGTCGAACCCATGCTTTACCATCATTTTAGCAAGGGACCCTTCCCCTCTAGCCAATGGGATTACAGCCAGGAGGTGGCGGTGATAGCGACCACGCACTGTGACCCGTCCATTTTTTCACGACTTCATTATTTTCCCTCCCTGCCATGCTCGTTTTCATTTGCCAAAGCGGGGACATAATGACTGCACTATAAAAATGCTGCTTTGACGTTTGCATACTGTTCTCATTTGGTCTGGCCCTCAACCCTTCAGCTAGCATATGGCAGGTAATCAGGTCTGCAATCAGGGCTGCATGTTACACAGGGCCCCGCTTTCAGCACAGGGGCTATTACCCATCTGTCTCACAACACACACACTCATACAGATACACATGTGTATTTATGCAAGCAAGCAAACACACGTATGCACAAGTAGATACTTCAACACAAATTCATTGTATACTCAAACATAGGTGTGCACACAGTCACACACATAAAAAGTATCCATACAAGAGACTCAATTTGATGATGTTTTCTATCCAATGTGTTGTATTTATGCATTCTGACACTTTTCTCACCTTATACACCATCTAATAGCAAAATGACCTATAATTATACAGTTGACACATGTCTTTGCCTGAATGAGAGCATATTTAAAAAAGCTAGTCATATAATAGCCAAAACCTTGTGCCCCTCACCTCTACTGCCAAGGAATGATCATTTCGCACACATCAAGGCTTATACATTCACAATAGCTTCAGCATATGCTCCAATCATTAAATATGAAGAACATGCATAGCCTGTGAAATCTCTTTCCTGGGACCCCTAATGATATGTATGACCCATAGTCCTTTCAAATATATGTGTTGCTTTTTTGTTTAATACCAGCATGAGACTTGGGACTGATGTCAAGTTACAGCAATACATAGTTTTCTGATATATTTCACAGTCTCTAACATGCCCTCATTAATCCACAGCCTTAAAATTCAGTTTAATGGTTTAAGAACATATGTGCCCTTAACTGAATGCACATAAAACAACCATGACACACACTTGTTTCACATACTTGCCTGGTTTTCTCGGGCAAGTCTTAAAAGTGTATCCATTAGGTGGAAGATTAAGGCCTAATTGCCTCTGGCAGGCTGCCATCCATCAGGTGCAAAACCTCACACCAATAACTGCTTCTTCATGTCTGCTGCTGCATCATATTCTTTGTTGTGAATAATTATATTTTATTTATTTCATATATTTAAGGCTCTTGAATACGTTGACCTCCTACTACTTTAATTACTTGCTTTTATCAGTTACTCATCATTATTCATGCTGATTGTATTGACCAATATTACCAGGGCAAAGTCTTTGTATTTAAAAAAAAAACAAAAACTAAACCTGGCATAAACCTGACTCTGATCATGGCTTACAAAGTGGTCAATAGCTTCACAAAGATTTCCACTGTTGTCATTAGTCAAGTCTGCTGCTGACCTCTGGTGAAGTTTTTATCCCAAACTTTTTCTTTTCCCCTGACACACAAACCTTAAAACTTTCCAAATGTAAACATTTGGGAAATTCAACCAGTGTCTCATTTTGAGCCACATGACCACCCGGCTGTTAAATATGAGAGAAAAAGAGAAAAATATTTTCTTAACTTTATAACTCACAATGGGTAAAATGGGATTGAATGCGCATTGCAAAATAAATTCATTAAGCCTCTTCCATGGTTATATCTGTGGCACACTTTTGGATCACATAAGGAAGCTTTTTTTTAACCACACCATAATTCTAACAGATTCTGCATAGTGTAATTTTAAGTAAGTACAACCCCAATTGGGGAAGATTTTGGATTTGAGTGCATGAGGAGTTTACACAATCTCGGTGTATCAGAGGCTTCCAGGTTTGAAAAAAAATATGAGCAGAAAACCTGTAGTAGCCAGTGGAAGTGACTTGACCACAATTTTTTTCAAACTCACCTTCACCTTGTGCTTCAAAATGCATAAACCATGCCAGCTCTGCCTTTAAACCTGAATTCCTCCACAGTATACATAACAATGCACAAATGCAACCAGGTGATGACAAGCGTACCCCTACCAAGAGTACCCCTAGTTGTTGTAAGACCACTCAGGAATTGTATTTGCTGATATCTCCTGATATCTATGTTCTAACATTATTAAGAATCTGTCAAGATCAGTATCTGTAGTCCCCTTTTTTTTTTTTTTAATAAGCTTCCATTAAAAAAAAATCTTTTGTAAAACAGGCTTAAGTATTTCAGTAAAAAAAAAAAATCTAATTTATACATAACACTACAATGGCCGATAGACATGCCAAATATAAACCTCATGAGATTTCAAAAAATGGTGCATCTGATAAAAGTCCACGGATGTGCTGTCAAAATTCGGTGTCAGCCTTACGAACCAAATGGATGAGTGAAGATTTGGCCTTGAAACACTAGGTGAAGATAGATTTTTGTATTTAAAAAATAAGCTTTGTTTTCACGCTCAGGTCAGTGGACATTTTATATGGTGGCATTTGACTTAAGTATTTAAGTAAAAAGTCAGTGGACATTTTATGTGGCTGCGTTTGAGATCCTGGATGAAATACCGACAATTGTGTAGTATTGATGGATTTAATTTGACTGACAAGCAACTGTACAATCCAAAGGTCACAGTTACTGACTGGGGGGTAAAACCTAAAAGGCATGTCTCCATCAGCCGCAGAAAAAAAAATTCCAGCCAAAGTCAAAAGAGGCATTTCAAGTCAGCGTAAAATACAACAGAGGCAATTCTGAGGGCAGGCAAAAGATAAAACATAGTTGTCAGTAAATATAGCAGCGATGACAGGACGAACCCAATCTGGCAACGGGGATGGAAACCATTACTTCCAACCAGGCTGAAGCTTTGAAGATTGAAGAAATCTAGTGGTGGGATATCCAGCCCCCAACCAGGCTCCCCAGCAGAATCCATCACTACTCTCTCATTTGTACAGATGTCCAGCCAACTCGTGAGTGTGTATGCTGATGTCTGTGCGCACATCCACAATGTATACACTCGTTCTCTACCTAGGCACCCACGTTTCATCCTCGGCTCTCCCTGTGTTGTGTTTGTCAAGCTCTCCCAACTCCATTATTACCTACTGAAATGACAACTCATTTCCACAAATGTAATCCCTTCCCTTGCCTGTGTGAGGCTGTAAAGTAAACACAGACCTCTCAAAGGAAAGCACCTTGAAAGTTAGGTAGGGAGGCACTTCTACAAATTTGAAAAGGGAAAGTGAACATTAGACCCACAGAGTTAAGATGATAAAGACTGAGTGGATTTATTCAAAAGCATCAGTAAGGTACTGTATCCCAGTATAATTTGTGGGCATATGTTGTGTAATGCTGCAATGCCCCCCTGACAATCTCTGGCTTTGATCTCAGTCATCGTGTCAGTCAGTGCAGTGCAGTGCCTGAATTCTGTCATCTCTGATTTCTGACTGCTTTCTTTTAGAAAGGAAGACAGTATTAAAGCTATGTCATCTCAGTCAGTCACGCTGTCTGTCACCTCTATCATAGAGGTGACAGACAGCGTGACTGACTGATAGAGGCTCTATCAGCATTTTGTCTGTCATCACAGTCTGTCATCTCAGTCGGTCATTGCAGTCTGTCATCTCAGTCTGTCATTTTGTCCATCATCACAGCCATTCTGTCCATCATCAGAGTCAGTCATCTCAGTCTACATTAGCACTGTATCAGTCATCCTGGTCAGTTATCATGTCTTACATCTTATTCTGTCATTGCAGTCTGCCATCTCATTCTGTCATTGGAGTATTCCATCTTGTTCAGTTATACAGTCTGTCAGTCTGCCATCTCATTCTGTCATTGGAGTATTCCATCTTGTTCAGTTATACAGTCTGTCAGTCTGCCATCTCATTCTGTCATTGGAGTATTCCGTCTTGTTCAGTTATACAGTCTGTCAGTCTGCCATCTCATTCTGTCATTGGAGTATTCCATCTTGTTCAGTTATACAGTCTGTCAGTCTGCCATCTCATTCTGTCATTGGAGTATTCCATCTTGTTCAGTTATACAGTCTGTCAGTCTGCCATCTCATTCTGTCATTGGAGTATTCCGTCTTGTTCAGTTATACAGTCTGTCAGTCTGCCATCTCATTCTGTCATTGGAGTATTCCATCTTGTTCAGTTATACAGTCTGTCAGTCTGCCATCTCATTCTGTCATTGGAGTATTCCATCTTGTTCAGTTATACAGTCTGTCAGTCTGCCATCTCATTCTGTCATTGGAGTATTCCGTCTTGTTCAGTTATACAGTCTGTCAGTCTGCCATCTCATTCTGTCATTGGAGTATTCCATCTTGTTCAGTTATACAGTCTGTCAGTCTGCCATCTCATTCTGTCATTGGAGTATTCCATCTTGTTCAGTCATACTGTCTGTCAGTCTGCCATCTCATTCTGTCATTGGAGTATTCCATCTTGTTCAGTCATACTGTCTGTCAGTCTGCCATCTCATTCTGTCATTGGAGTATTCCATCTTGTTCAGTCATACTGTCTGTCAGTCTGCCATCTCATTCTGTCATTGGAGTATTCCATCTTGTTCAGTCATACTGTCTGTCACCTCAGTCTGCCGTCTTAGTCTGTCATCACACTCAACCATCTCGGTCTACATGAGAATACGCCTACCTGGGTGGTTGAGGTTCATCGCAGGCTCAAATGTCTGTAGATGTTAAAACATGATATGAGGTCCTGCCTGCGGAACAAAGTTAATTAAATGTTTAGATCAGTGGTTCTGAAATTTGTTGAGACACCCTGGTGTGACTGGAAATATTATAATACAATCTGGTCCCCACTTAGCTTTATATAATTGTTTTGTCAATCATGTTAATCATTTACATTAATTATTATTATGTACATATATTATCATTATTATTATTATTATTATTATTATTATTATTTATCTTACAAACATTTCATCATCATAAAATGCAAATGGATAATGATCTCATGCCACATCATTAATGGAAAAAGTAGCAGTACTTCCTGAGCAGTAGATTACATTCATTCATATGTAACTTTTGAGAAAGATGAGGATCAACGTTAATTAACCAGCACAAACACAGCTCTTCTGTCGCTGGTTACAATAACTCACATCAATATTCCACATTCAAAGCACTTGTTTTAAAGGTTTCTAATATTCAATTACTCATTTCAACACAGGGAAATCAGCAAAATACAAACCATGCCATTTAGAACAACCTTTGGAATAGATTGACAAGGTTACAAAGTGCAAGTGAATGCACAATGAAGTCATGCTTGCAGTAATTGGGATTTACTGTCTAGTGGAAGCTCCATCAATCTAGTTGTGAAGTGGAAACGCACAACTCCATCTCTCAGGTGTAGATGGTAGATGTGTCCTGCTGGGAGGTTTATTTGAAGTGAGGGGAGAACAAGTCCCGATGCAGGTGTTTACTCCTGTATGGGACGAGCAGCAGGGAACGTAGCTCTAAAAATATAACACAACCGAGAGCCCTTTCATCCAATCAGTCCGACTCGAGCGGTAGTTTTGAATTTGCTCCGATGCAGATGACGTCATCATTTGGGTTCAACTTCATCTGGGTTCAACACACACACACACACACACACACACACACACACACACACACACACACACACAGAGTCGACCGACTGTTCAGGGAACAGTGAACAGGGGTGAAAAGTAATCATAATACAACATACTGAACACTGACCTTCCCATGAATCTTTTAACTGGCAGCATAATCTATGCTCCACCCACTGAGAGATCAGTCAAGTTTCAGTTTTAAGCTTATGATACATTCTGTCAGCTGAATACATTTAAAACCCACTCAATCTACATATTATACAAATTCTTATAACTAAATTCCCAAATTGCATGTGATGGACCCAATAGCCACATTTGTGTGTACTTTAGTAGGATCATATAAAAAAAGATGTGTGTTTTGCTTTCATTTATTGAATTGGTGTTTAAAAAAAGTCTGATGGGTCTTTAAGTGAATAGAAAACAGTGTTTTCTTTTCCTAAGTATTTTTTCCCTGTACTTTCTCAGTTATACTAATAAAAATGTGCCCCGCTTCTCAAGGCAAGTAAAAGTCAGCTGTTTGCCACCAACCTCCCACTGACACAAACATCTTCAATGTCACAGCAGTCCTAAAGCGGCTGAAAATATGGTCAGGAAATTCGCTTAATAGGATCATCACCATAGAGAATGGCTCTCTTGTTGTTAAGGTGTGTTTGTTTGCGCAAGTTTTGCCACAGGATCTATTCTCATCATTTGCATGAACTTTTTTCCCCCTGTGAGGAGAATTTCTTTCCGCCATTTCTTTCCATTATCAACCAGCTGAAGTTACAATCATTGCTGGTTTGTACCTGTCGTGGAAGTCCCACACATGGCGGAAAACCAAACGCCACCATATCTGGATCCATGACACAATCCGGAGGTGCACACAGCTGGGTGAAGTTCACCGCCTTCTCCAGGAAATGCACCGGTCTCTGTGCTTGGGTGACATAGTGTCGTAAAGCTCGGGGGTGACCACAAACTGCGACGACTAGTCCTCCATTTTCTGACTCAACACTACACCAGGACTGTTGACGTCACTAACGTCACTGACACCAGGGGAATCAAAACGCTGATAGGCTCTCTCGACACAGCGTCATGCAAATATGTCGCTCAAGTGGAATATTTTCAACTTGCGTATAGACTATTCGCATCACGTTATTTGCGTCATTGGCGCCACCCAACAAGAATACATGCGAATTTGCATCTACCCGCCTCTCTATATAGACTTTACATGTAATCTTAATATGTGAAAAATTCACACCGCAGTTGGTGTGAATATATCTTTACAAGTCCACTGACAGATGGATCACATTTATCATCATTTATGGTCTGTATAGCACCCTGCTCAAACAATCTATAACTAAGAAAACTGATCAAATATGAATCATGATGCTTTTTTCTGCATTGCCTTTTTACTCGACTCAAATGTTTCAGAAACATACTGTAAAATAAGATGGTTTGGCCAATCTGTTGGACACAGTTAAAATGCCGCTCAACTACACAGCATATCACCAGTTAGTTCGCTACCAGTCAGAGTGATCAGTGATCTCATATGTATTGATACAAAGCCACAGTGGAAGTCAGCGCCATATGCCACTTTGTGCTAATTCAATTTGAACAAGCTGCCACCAATGGGAAATTCCATCACCCGATCACTGACCAATGGTATAATCGATCATCATTCAGGCACTCAGAAACAGAGCCGTTTATAGTGCTAGCCCTCCATTCAACCAAATAATAGCTCAGGGAAATGTCTAGCCCCCGGGGAACCTTCGCTTTCTGACAATGTGACAATGCCTCCAGAAAGAATAGCCTTGCTCAAGACCCTGAGACAAACTTGGACTGTACATTGCTAGTGCCTCAAGAAAATGCAGTATTGAGTCTGATGTCTGGGGGATGTCTGGGTCCAATGGTCCAGCTTATGAGATGAGAGTCAAAATGACTGAGATGACAGAATTCTGATATCAGTATGTGACATGATTATCTCAACAACCATTCATCCAGTGGGCATTGCTGGTGCCTCAATAAAGGGGGCATTTTGACCACATTTTCAGAGTAAATGAGCCCTTTAATTGACTTGAATGTTTTGTATTCAAGATCTGTCAGGCTTCTCTTTGAGGTCAACGTGGCAATGTGTTTCATATCACCATTATTAATGCAACAGACTGAGTTTGATCAGTCTGAATTCTGTCACCAAATGGTAACACAAACATTAACTTTGGAATTGCCTTGTACTAGTTGAAAGACAGGCACTTGATAGTTAAAGTTATAAAATTAAAAGAATAAATAAATTCAACAGGATATTATTGTCCTCTGCTTCTGTCTATCTTTGTAGGTATTTAGCCTTTGAACAACATTTTCAATATGGTAAAAACAATAAATGGAAGCATGAACCTTGCAGGGTGGTCTGGCAACAGTCTAACAGTGCCAGAAATTACATTTATATAACCACAATAACAGCAATGAAATATTTATGGCAGTTATGCAGTTAATAACGCAAAACTGATGCAAAATAGTCAATTTCTGAACCTATGGTATAGCTGGCTAACCACATATGCTCTATGTGAGAGTCACGTTCTCTCATCAAATAGGCCTATGATGTAACAGGAAGAGCTGAATTTAGGTACAGTGATCTGCTTCAGCTTCCATAATCACTGCTCCTGCTGCTGAGTAGATAAACCATTGCACCTGGGTTTTTGGCAAATGGTGAGTAAGGGCACTGGGAGTCAGCCCCACATTCACTACATGATCACATTCTGGCCAAGAACTCGACAGGGTCTTGCCACAGATCGGCAAGGGCTCAGCCATGGAGGAAAAGGAAATTAAAGGTGACGTGGTCTTCTCGTTGAAAAAACTAGTACAGTGCCATTGTTTGAGCGGGGGCCAGAACAATGGCGTTCTTAAACGCATCTCCAAGTGCCCTCACCTTGTCAGCCTCATTTTTCTGCCACTACTTTTTCAGCACCACAAAAATCAAAGCACAGCGTCATACATCTGGAACTTGACCTTCAGACATCGTTTCCCCCCTAGTGAAAGAAATATACCTGGTTTCCAGCTGGCTACATTTATCTGTACTAAGTCTGCGTCAAAGAGTCAAGGCAGCCAATAAGTGACTTCACTGACATCCTGCTCTCTGCTTTATGATGGTGCCTTTTCAGGTACCCAGCTACCATCTGGTGAATTGACACTCTCAGTTGTTGTTACAACACAGCTCAACTCCAGTCCTTCCACTGGTGTATTGGTCCTTTTCCATCATGTCATTCTATTGGGAGACAGCCTGTATCTTTTTCTAACCAATGTTTTTTTTTCTCAAATGGCAATGACGTGACAAAGCATGTTGTCAGAAGAAAAGTGAATAGGATTTGCATCACTATGTTTGTGCCATTATAGAGTATATTTCTGATCGTATGTTCTCATGTTCTCTTTGACCACCAGAACTATAAGGCTTTCTGAGCTGACAGACCAGCCAAAGTCAAAGGGATCTGTCTACTCCCAGAACCTGAGCGACACTTGCGTGAGGCAGCTCTTCAACCAGGTTAGCCTGAATTTGCCTGTCAGAGATAATTTCAGATACTATGTAATCAAGATGTACCAGGATCCAAATATGACTCTAGATAAGCATGAATAACAACATACATACAGATTTTGTTAACATCTATCAAACTATGTTACTATCCAAATATTAAGATATAGAAATGGAGAATGATGTCTCATAACACCCAAATGATGCAGAGTCACCAGAAGGGTGTGGGACAGTTTGACTTAAACTAACTCAATCTTATCAAACTTGGTATTTGCATGGCTGGTGCCTGAAAGAAGTGCAGTGCTGTTTGAAATCTGGGGTCTTAATGTCTGTGGTCTGAGGGTATAGGGTCTTACCCCTAATATGTACCGTTCATACTTACTTATGTATAGAGAAAGCAGGGTGTGACAACAATTCCTTCACTGAAAAGGCTATGTAAAAGGAACTGCCAAGTTGATGTACCATGAAAAACTTGGGGTGGCAAACAGGAAACCAACACCCGTAGGGCTTGATAGCACAAGCATTTCACTTGCATTTTGAACGAAAAATAGATGTGTGCATAATGTAAATGTGCAAGGAGAAAAAAAAAATTGCCCCACTCACGAACTATTTTTTTCACTCATCGAAAATGAGCGCCACAGCACCAGACCGATGCTGTGCGATCTGCTACTGTCTCCGTCATGCTCTGGATGTATTGCTGTTTATGGCCTGATTGCAGCCACTCCTGACATAGCTTGTGACTCCACCAGAGGAACCACACGACTCAGTGCTTCACAGAGAATATGCAAAAGTTTTGTTCGACAGCAGGTGCATCAAGTTGCCCATAGTAGATCAAGTCAGCCAAGAAGTCCCCACAGAAATGACTGGGTGAACCCACAATTTTCTTAAAATAGCAAACTCCCAATTGTCAAAACAGACAAGAAAGGATGAATTATGTACATGATAGAAACACATGAACCAAGAGAAAATGATCAAATCCACATAATCTCAGTAAGAAACTGCAAGAGTAATATTTTCTGTAATTCTGAAAATAACATTTTAAATTGAAAGAGAGTGGATTTTTTCATCTTTAATATTCTGGTAAGTATAGTTATTCGAGGGAATCCTCAAAAAGTAGTAACAGCAGGTTCCACTTACAAAAAATTGGAATCAGCCAAGAAAAATGCAATTAGTCCATCTCTAGTGTCTATATGTGGCCTTGTGATGGCCTGGCGATCTGTCCAGGGTGTACCCAGTGACAGCTGGGACAGTCTCCAGCCCCCCAAAACCCTGAAAACAGGATAAGCGGTTGACTATGGGTGAATGAATGGAACACATGTGCTCCTTGGGGAAAAAGGAAAACCGTGAACTATCTCCAGCTGTGTCAGGGTTTATGAAACTCATCCACGACCTTTTTTATACATGTTGACTGCATATGATATAATAGTCAATAGGGTTACATAGAGGGTATGTTAATGCATTGCGATGTGGTATCAGATCCATTTGATGAGTGTGTGAGTATGTTATTTTTATTGTACATGCTAGGATACTGTAAACAAAATGTCACAGGCTTAATGAAAGATAGCATGGGCTTCGATTCTGCTGATTATCCACCTGTGGAACATTATCATATCTATTTATACATATTATATTTAGACATTGTCTTTTATTAATTTATTTTTTTTTGTGGGTTAGAGGCTTAAAAAAGAGCCAATTAAGGGTTAGAGGCTTAAAAAAGAATCAATTAAGGGTTCAGTATCTTGCTCGAGGATACTTTGACATGGTCACCGGGGAAAGTGAGGATCGAACCAGCAACCCTTCGGTTGCTAGACAGCCACTCTACCACTGAGCAATGCTGCCCGAAATTAAATGTCATGTGGTTGAAAGTACATTGGGAACATGTGACAATGTGTATAGGAATACATTTTTCATGTCCAAAGATTTTTTTTTTCCTGTTTGAACAGTAATTTAGGTAAAATCATGGAATCTTTTTCTGTTAAATGAGCTTATAATTGATGCCATGACTTAGTCGCAGCATCAATCCAAAATTGGAATGTTTTGTACATCCATATAAGCATATCACACATTCACTATGCAAACGCACACACAGGTTGTTGTCTCCCCGACGCACTCAGGGTGATAAACAACAATTAAAAAAGAATCTTCCAGCAGCCTGCCCACCAATCCATCCCTCACTCTCAGCCACATCATATGTGACTGGTTTAATCGCAGGCCAATCACTGCCAGGTCACAATTAATAAAAGACACAACAGCCGCAAATAAACAAGTCCAAATTGCTCCCTTAATCGAATGATGCAAACATTGGTGAGTTACAAAAGTTCACTGCTGCCACTGACAATTTCCTAATTGTATTCACTCATTCATGGCAATTTTATTAACATGGAGTGAATGTCTTCTGCCCTTCCACTGTCACAGCACCGGGGATCTAATTTCATTATTTTCCACAAGATTTGCTTGACTACTGCCGCCATGCAAGTGGCGTGCCATGGCCAGATGTTTATGCTATTTAGATGAGGAAGCAAAGCCTGTTGGGTAAACATAATTAAAGAAAGTTGAAGCCTTCCTTTTTTTTCCTTCAACTTTTCCTCTCTCTTGCCCTCTCTTTGTCTCCCTACCTCCCTTCCTATAAGTCTCTTTCATTCTTAAGTTTACTTCATTAGACAAATTACAATTAACATCAGAGGCACATGTTTCTCAAAACAGGGGCACAAGGCCTGCATGGAGGTCTGGGTAAGCACAGAACTGTGACACAGTGGACAGCAGATACAAACAGAATATGCAAAGATAGTTTGGCCTACACTTAACTTGCAAATGTTTGTATTTATTCACAAATACATCAGTAAGGAAATGAGCTGAACAGAAAAAAACATGATTGTGCTTAAGTCACTGTTTACTGAGTACTTGGGGGGCTCTTGAATCAGTCACAGTTCCCTCCTACCTGTGTAGCTGGTGAATCCAAACACCATTGACCTGTAGCCCACTTGATGTGTCTTTATTAAAATCATCACCCAGTGCAGCTCAATCAAACAAACATTGTTGTCCATGCCTGTTGCATGCTAAATAACAAGGGAGACAGAGTAACAGAGAAAGACAGAGAGTGAGAGAGAAAGAATTGAATCACTCATGTCATACAGCTAATAACCCTGTCTCACTCTCTGAGAGTCAGCGCTATAAAAATAAGTAAAAACAATACAGCAAAAGCATTCTATTAAGTCCAATATGACAGTGTGTTACAAGAGGTCATTAGAAGATTAAGTAAACCAATATAGGCACGTTTCATTGCAGTGGTCATTTACATGTAATTACTCCATCAGAAGTGATTATACAGGGGATGCTTTGGGCTTGTCAAGCCATACGCACACTCAGTATGTGTGTACACATAAATTGAGTTATGTCATGCTAAGGAGGGAGCGTAATCTCAGAAATAGGAGCAAAGGCACAACAGCTTCTGTTTGCTGTCTTTTTGTTTTCCTTTAGAAGGAGAATTTATTCGTTCTCATTTTGCAGTGTGATTTGGGAGGTGCCTCGCTCATAAAAAGCCCTCATTGTAACCACCAGAAGCAGAAGCATTCATTTAGTCCATTTGATTGAAAACACCCCATTCTCTGTGTGCATTTCAGCCACGCGCAGCCGGCTTGATGGCTGAAATATGCTTTGCGGCTCCAGCCATACAGGCACTTTTTAAGTATGCAGCGTGCAGCACATTCGATACCCTTTAGTGCACACGAACTGAGTAGCTGTCAAAAATACAACAGGCAACTCAAGTAATTATGCAGATTTATGCAAAACATTAACAAGAAGAATTAAAGGCACAAATGAGGTGGCTACACTTGAATTGTTAAGATTATGAATAATTACCATGAATCTTTTTACTCTTAATATAACTTGTTTTTGATAAACAAAGCCTTAATTATCGGAATACTTTGGAGGATTCCGGTGACCTTCATTAATCTTAGACAACAAGTCTCCGTTGAGACTTGAGATGAGGCCTGCACACTCATACACATACACACATGCCCACACTCACTCTCACACACACACACACACACACACACACACACACACACTCATATAAGGTAAGCATGCACACATGGTGGCGCATATGCTAACTAGCCACTTCAGCCTGGAGCGAGTAGAAAGACAGGTATGTCTCCTAGTTAAGACAAGAGAGCTTTTCACACTCCCTGGTGTGTCCAGGTATGCAAAGCCAGAAGGACAGCTGCACGGGCACATACACACACACACTTTCACACAGCAGGTGACTCAGATGCTCCTTTGAGAATTGGCAGCACCACGTCCTTCACTAATTACAATTACAACTCACTTCCCTCCCCTTTCCACTTTCCTTCAACTTTGGACATGAATATTCCAGTAGATCCATTGTGCATTGGACACGGTGCTCAATATGTCCCATAATTAAAAGTATGATGTGCAAGATGAAAATACTAAGGGTGCTCAAACTCTGCACAGAGGCTGCTGTAGCAAAGGGAAAAAAATACATTTAGATTTTTTTCCTCCAATTAAAAAATAATTGAGTTGGAAAGAAGAGCAAAAACTGTGTACAACCTCATGTTTTTACATGTCAGCACCACAATAAAACTCCCTCATTCTCTCTCACTATTTTTTTTCTTCTTGCTTCAAAATATCTTAATCCAAAAAAAAAAAATTCCAACTCATATTCTTATCTCAGTTTATGGAAAATGGATAATGGAAATGCGCTGATAACTCAGACATGAAGAGCAATCTTTAGGGTTAGAGGTCTTTGTTGAGCACATTCTGGCATGGGAATTCGTGAATATGAAGGGTTTGAGCCATAATGCACCATAGCAACAATGACTTCCTTAAAGTATAACACTGACTGGATCAATGTAGTTAGCATTGCATTATCACTAGTAGCTGTTGGCTCACTCTCAAACATCTGGATGACCTCTACTTTTGTTGTTTGAACTTTGAAATATCCTGTCAGCTCAGGAATTTTCTGTCAAGATGAGAGCGCCTTTTCTTGTTAAATTTAAACATGCTTGGGCTTCACTTCCGTGTTTCTTTCCTTACAAGAGAGACTTTTGGTCCCGAAGAAAATTTCTGCTCAGCCTTCAAATTGCACCTGCATGGAAACAATATCATAACACCAACTACTCATTGAAAAATAAATAAAGGATTTAACTATCACAGATTGGCTTTCATTAATTATTTAATTGATTTAACACCTGCAGGCACAGCAGCAGACTTGCCAACAGACACAAGCACGCGCACACACACACACACACACGCAAAAGCAACAGTCGGGAGGAGTTGGCTTATTCCTCTTTTTTGCCCTTTGATCCTCATGGCCACAAATATCAATGTCTCTGCTCTCTTTCTGCATTGTCATATCAGTTTCACAACTTCTTCAAGAGTAGCCACACTTATATTCACCAGCTCTCCTCTATTTTTCCTGGCTCCCACTCCCTATTTTTTTCATTCTGTTCACTCTGGTGCTCACTGGGTCATGGTCATTGTTTACAGTGCACCTTGGCTCCTACTGACCAGGTAATACAAGTGACTGCAATTACTTTAGTTAATAAATTATAGTGTAGGAGTTCTCTAAGGTGGCACGGTGGTGCACTGTGGCCTCACAGCAAGAAGGTTCCAGGTTTGAGTCCCGGCTCAAGCACGGGATCTTTCTGTGTGGAGTTTGAATGTTCTCCCTGTGCCTGTGTGGGTTCTCTCTGGGTACTCCGGCTTCTTCCCACAGTCCAAAGACATGCGATTTGGACCCAGGCTAATTGGATACTTTAAATTGATCATAGGTATGACTGTGAATGTGAATGGTTGTCGGTCTCTATGTGTTGGCCCTGCAATGGACTCGCAACCTGTCCAGGGTCAACACCGCCTCTCACCCGAAAGCTGCTGGGATAGGCTCCAGCCCCCGGCGACCCTTCATAAGCGGAAGAAAATGGATGGATAGAAGATTGTATTTCGTCTTTTATTTAGATATAAACTAAAGCCCTAATACATCCATGGGTCAAGAACAATTACTCAGCTAAATACCTAAATATATCAATATAAAATGAATAAACATCAATCATTAAGAAATAAATGGTATGAATAACTATTAATATCTCTTCGAATTTGATGATTATGTGTTGGTGATGAAAGTAAGTGATGACTTTGCATCCTTTGATGCTTCAACAATTAGGCCTTGTCCCTTGGGTATTGGGGCCTCAGGGGTTCTGTCAATCAAATCTCTGTTGATTGTTTTTATTTAGCTGACATGTTTTTTCATTCACGCTCTGTCTCACTCTCTCTCTATCTCTCTCTCTCTCTCTCACACGCACACACACACACACACACAAACTTCTCTGTACCCTCACGCTGTTATATTTCATGAAGAATTTCATCAGACATATATGACTACACATGCTTTTGTAGCATTAGTTAGCAAGAGCAGACCAAAGTGATACATAAAGGCCAATATATGTTGATATTCACACACTACACACACACACACACACACACACACACACACACACACACACATACACACACACACATATATTCATTAAGTAACCTGTTCAGGGTAATGGATAATGTCCCTACTAGCATGGACTGTAATGAACAAACTGCTACTCCAATTGGCAAAGTGAAATATATTAAAATCACACAAAAGGATATATTTCAATTTGTATGAAAGCAATGTGTATAAATCATTATAAAGCAGAGATTTACAAAGAGGGAGGGGTTTCTCCCCAGGGGGGCACAAAACACATTCTGAGGAGCTTCAGTAAATTGAAGTGAAAGAATATTACACAATGATTTCCATTGTTTCTCAAAAAAGGAAAGTCATGTTATTACTAGTAATTTTAATGATTTGGTTAAAGTGATATTGTAGTTCAGAGCTACCACAGTTTCGGGAGGTTTATGGTACTGTATATCCACTACTCCAGGATAACAGGCTTTAGCCCAACAATTTGGTGTTTGGTCATTCATTGCCTGGCCTGGCTGTAGCTGGACAAATTGATTCAGATTTATCGTTCAGAGCATTGTATCTAGAGTATTGACTGACCTCATCTAATTGAAACACGGTAATTGCAACTCAATTATGTTATTGGTTGATCTGGTGCCAGGTGAGGGAACAGGATCGGTTTGCATCACAAAACACCTCCCCTCCTTCCCACCCTTTTACAAAACCAGCATCTCCCCCAGCCAGTAGACTAGAAAAGGCAGTTGACGCCCTCAGGTGCTAATCCAGTCAGAGGTGAATACTCATTTGAAGATGTTTTCTCAGGCCTTAACTGTAATTTGTTTACTTTGTTGTAATACATAGACTGCTCCCAAGCTCTCTTGGTCTTGCATTTTGCTCCTTCCTCTGGCACTGTCACCTGTGAAGCAGTCATTGTTCTCTATCCAGCACCTATGTGACATTGGACAGTCTGTTTCTTTTTATAAGATAGTCAGAGGGAGCAACTCCAAAGCCGTATCAGCGTGCTGCACCAGTGAAGCAGCACTTTTCAACCTTAAGCTTCTCATGAAAGAGTTTTCAGAATAATGAAAACAAAATATATGGCGTATGGGGAGTGAAACCAATGGCTAAAACTGAACCTTGGTGTTTGCTTCACAGCATTGGGGAGGGGAAGTAATTCCTGTACCGTTTTCAATGTTGCAATACCAGTAATATCATGAGTATCACAACGATGTTATCAGCTTGCTCTTTTAACCCAAGTTCTTCTACCTCTGTGGGCTTCCATAAAGATGGGTGTTTACTCTTCTTCTGCACAGGATGTGCCATTAGCACGCTACCTACCTACCTCCTGAAGAACAAGTCTATATATTGGAGAGTTTTGAGTATAAAAAATCTATTCCTGTAAATAGAAACAGTGGAGTTATAGGTTTGGGAAGGCCATGGCTCAGAGGCAGAGTGGCCATGTAGCAATGGAAGAGTCATTGATTTGATCCTCACTTCCCCTGGTGACCATGTCAACATGTCCTTGAGCAAGATACTGAACCCATAATAGCTCCTGATGAGTAGGTTGGCACCCTGCATGGGAGCCTTCATCATCAGCATGGGAGTATGTGTGTGAATGGGTGAATAAGACGACACTGTAAAATGCTTAGAGTGTCACTAAGGTAGACAGGTGATATATAAAAATGACTCCATTTATGGGTTCCATGATGAAATATGCCTTTAAATAACTGTACTTTTTTTGTTCAAATCATGTATATTAAATCACACATGTACACTTTTGGCATTGTGATGCAATGGTTAGCACTGCTGCCTCACAGCAAGAAGGTTCTGGGTTCAAGCATCTTCTCCTTGTGCCTGCGTAGATTCTCTCCAGGTACTCTGGCTTCCTCCCGCAGTCCAATGACATGCAAAAGGGGACTAGGCTAATTGGATACCCTAAATTGACCGTAGCGCGAGAGCGAACGGTTGTCATTCTATATGTATTGGCCCTGCCACAGACGGTCGACCCATCCAGGGTGCATCCCACTTCTCGCCCACAGGCAGCTGGGATAGGCTCCAGCCCCCCCCACCCCCCACAAATTTGGAAATATCTGGTGGTGGAAACAGCTGGTCATCTAAGGAGTTTAAGATTTGTTACAGTATTTAAAAAAGGAGTTTCTGTCTCAAATCTCCTGCTTTGTGAATTTACAAGCATAGTTCTTCATGTATGACATGTTTCATATAGCATACAGTATTATTATACTATTGCAGAATTTGTTTTATGTTACTGAAAGCTGTTTTGGTTATATCAATGTCATATAAGTGTGTAAGACGGGTCACTGTGCAGCATGAGATGTAGATAAAATAATTAATTCACTTACAAAAAAAAACTTTGAGCAAGCTTTGGAACTTTTTTTGCCAAAGTATTCAAATTTTCCATTTTCAACAATCTTTCCTAATGGTATTTTTCAAAATGCACAATAAAATACACTGATGAGAAACTCTTGAGTAGAGGTAGTATTAGCAAAATTAGTTCCTACCGTGATGATTGTCAAAAGGGTGTTACGTTTTCTCGCCTTTTTTATTACCAACAAATCAATGAAACACAATAATAATGCATCAAGAATGTTTCAGTTGTTCGACCAGATACCCTTTTCTTGGGCTGTATAATCCATTTGAGAATTGTGTGGCCCACTGCTCTACTGTCCCTACTAACAATAACTTCAACAGTAACTCACGACCGCTCTATTGATCAAGAAAATGCAGCATCCCTCATCTACAGGAGAACAAAACAAGCCAATATAGCTTTCCAATGCTTTACTGCCCTCTAGAAAACATCGATGCAGGAATATTGGTGCAGTTTACATAGAAGAACTAAAAAAAAGAACAAAGGAGGGGAAAGAGGGGTAAAAAAGATGGCCGCCATTAAGCTGTTAGTCAAGGGAGCCAGATTTACCGTTTCTATTTCTACATTTTCCCTCTGCGGATCGATGAGGAGGAGTCGGTTCATTTTCTCCAACATCAATACTGTGGAGCCCAGCACAGTTCGCTCCTTTCCAACTGCCTTTCATCTTGGCCACACTGGAGCTTTTGGATGTTGGTGTTAGCCTGATGCTTGAGGTAGCAGCTGCCCTCTCCAGCACTGAGTCCAGGATCAGCTCAGCTTCACCCTTCCATGCTGTAACCTCAGCCGCGTGGAGGGAAGGAGAACAGGAAGCAAAAAAATAGATTACCTTTCAAGAGTGGTTCGGGGCGATGTCTGCCTCCTTTATAGTCAGTTGCTGGACCTTTCATGGACCTTTTCTCACTTCCTGCTCGGCAGCAGGATGCAAAGTTTTGGCCAGCTTATGTGTTTCCTGCCCTCGCATTTCACTATGGAGGTGTCTCACAGCTGGAAATCCGTTTTAAATGCCTTTAGAGGTGCCGCCGTGCCCTCACCAGCAGCTTCCAGCAACTATACCAAACCACCCTATCCCCCTGCTGAACCCAGGCTTAAACCATAGCACAGCATATGGAGGGAAAATTGAAGAAAACTGGCCCTGAATCTTCGCGCTCGGGGGCAGCCCCAACCTTGAAATCAGCACCCTGACCTCACCTCCTTGGGGGTGGGGGTAGGGGGCAGGTGGTCGTTAAGTCAGGTTGTGGGGGAAGGAGCGGGGGAGACTTGGCACACAACTTTGGGATTGTGGTCCAAGGTGCACTCAGGAAATCATGCCCCAGGACAGGAGCAATATATACTCTTTTCTCATGATGTTAGTTTGATGCGTGTGTTTCTTTTTGTTTTTTTATCTATGTTTTATGGTGTTTGTCCTTTTATATAAAGAGGCACGTGTACAACCTTTAAAATCAATTAGTTAACCATTACTTAACAGTAATATAGTAATTGTCATTTATAAATTATGACAATATAATAGAATTATAGCATCTCAAATCATCCACAATGGGGGATGGGCACGATTTTGTGAACAACGTGTACTCTTCCACATTCATGCTCAGCACGAAACAAAATTCCTTTGGAGAAGCAGGAAGTGAGTGGTAGTATCTCTAGAGATGCATTCATGGGTGACTAAATTAAAATTAATAAAATGACACTTAAATTTGACTGAAACATGTCTTCACTTTTTCTTATCTGAGAAAGATAAGAGGTACAATTTGTGTTCGATGTGACAAGTTCAAAGCTTCCAAAAGTAAATCGTTTAGATTAGAATAGAGGTTGTTTCCCACCCTCAACAATTTTATTTGGTGATGCCACATTTCACGAGTCTTTATTAAAATGCGCCTCCATACTGTATAGTGTAAATTGGTCTTGATTTTTCCAAGCAATATACAGTACACTAACTATTTAAGAGCCATGTGTCATGATTGCCAAACTAATCTAGGCATACAAGATGTACCTCCCAGGGGTGCACATGGTTACATCAGGGGGTATCCTTTAAAAATGTTTCATCATAAATGAATCAGTGTTTTTTTCCCCTGTTGCATTCTGCAAAGACCTGCTAATTTTCTTCCTCTGGAAAAAATAGCATGGCATCCTGTTTATTACCTAACCCGCTCAAATAATAATAAATGGCTGAAGTGTTCACACCCTATGCCTGTGTGAGAAGCAGTGGGCATATTAAAGGCAGAATCCCAAATATCATAGCCATCTGCTCTGGGACTTCCACGACCATGTCTGACAAAGATAGCATTGATGTTAGCAGTGACAGCGCCATCTGTGGAGGTAAAGTACACGGCAAGTGGTGTGAATGTTTGGAAACCACTGATCTAGTGCTTAGCTTGATGAGCCCAGTGATACTTCCTCACATAAAAGTTGATGTGAACCTGGATGCATAAATCTTCATTTTATTTTGTTGACTGATTCATATGGGCAAAATATTATCCATGCACACTTGAATTAATGTGTGTGTGTGTGTGTGTGTGTGTGTGTGTGTGTGAGAGAGACAAACAGACAGACAGACAGACAGACAGAGAGTGCGTGTGTGTGTATTTGGTCAATGGAACAAACCTTGAATACCACTAGCATTATACTAAAACATTCAATAAACCATGTGCAAAGAAATATGTAAAAAAAAAAACAGAACTTTTCAAAAAAACAGCAATGTATTCTACCAAAAAACCTTTTTGACTCATTTTTTTCACCATAGCATCATTGCCATTCATGCCCATGCATTTTATAAAGTGATGCAGGCTGCAGCTTTGTTCAGCCAGAGCTTTTTAACAGTCATGTATCCCATAATCCACTTTATGAAACCACAGAAGCGTACATGAGACATATTGCTCAGATTCTGTCCCTGAAACCTCACTAATTAGGCTCACATGAAGTGTTGTTGTTTTTGAGCCCCCCTGCCCTCACCTGCAGTTTTGCACACCAACATGGACTTCAGAAAGAAACTGCCAGCGCTGCCATTTGGGCTCTGGTGTGTTTGTGTCTACGTCTGCGCTCCCATGTGTCCAACCACTCACAAACACACTGTGAGACTCTGCCCCCTCCTCCAGGCAAACAGATGTCCCTCTTAGCTAGCATGTCCATGCTGACATACACACCATCTATGACAGAGGCAACATGGATGTTCACACAAAAAAATTAAATCTGGCTTGCTCTGTTCACACTGCACTTCAATCTGTCCCACCTGTGTTTTTTTTCTCATTACAGGTTCCTGAGCAATGCAGACCACATGGATCAAAAATCTGACCACAACATATGACAGTTTCTCACATTGGTAAGTATTTAAAAACATTTGATTGTGTTTTCTTTAGTTGTCTTCTACCAACATTAGAAAAAAATAAAAGGTTTCCACGTCATTTTAATATTGCTGTTAATGCACAGTTGTATGAGACAAGTGTTGGAAAATATGCGTTTTCCTGGAGTCAAAAATGACTTCCCATAATGCAATTGTATGTACCTCTAATTTGAAACACAAATTTTACCCTTTCTTATCTCTCTTACGTACACACAAATGGAGTCACCCTTACACGGCTCTCCACCCCCTTCATTTGTAGTATTGCCATTACTTATGGTGTGTGTGTGTGTGAGAGAGAGAGAGAGAGAGAGAGAGAGAGAAAGCGAGAGATAGGGAGAGGGAGAAAGGGAGGCATTTGTAAGTGAGGCATGAGCAGAACGATCTGACAAATGTATTCCACTCCCTGTAGCACCGTCAGGCCCACAAATTCATGTAAAACACCCAAAACTCCTGGTGTGTTTTTTTTTTTTTTTTAAAGGGATCGGCTGATACAGGATAATGATGGCGATTTTGGCTTTATGATGGGAGCCCATCAAATATCCCATTCCCTTTTTTCACATTCATGAAAAAAAAATAAGCATACAAAACAGACGAAGGTACCTGGAGTTGCAGGCACACAGGCCTGCACAATCGATGGAGGACAAAGAATGTAAGGGGGCAGGAGTATAAAAAATAAATAACTTTTCTTAACTACCACTGAAACTTATTTATTTCTCTTGTGAAAACTTGGCAAACTTCAAAACAAAAAAATAGATCGATGTAGTGAGGCTCAAGCCCACCCATTATTTTGTCTGGTCCTGGTCATCTTCATATTACAACTAATCAAAACGTGTCATATGCTGCCAACTATTGATTTATTTGTTTTGTGTAGAATAACTTAAGTTTTGTTGAATGGAGGTGTGTGTGTTAATGTGTGTGTGTGGGGGGGGGGGGTGCAAGAGGTCAACAAAAAGTCATGGCAGCCATTTCCTTTTATTTCCCCATAAGCAATTTCGAGCGACACAAACGTCAGCTTGAGGAACTTATTGGTTTCTTGTTGATAACCTATGAGATAAATATGCTAAAACATTTGTCTGAGAAGAGAGCAAAAGAACACAAGGATAGGGTGAGAAAGAGAGAGAGGGGTGGGGGTGCAACAGGCGCACACACACACACACACACACACACACATAATCAGAAGTTGCTGGTAATGTGCAGGCATTCACCCACTGGATGAACATCTTTCACTTTATTAGCATGACAAAGAACACAATCATTTTGGATATGCCTGAATGCCGTTTTCATTAACTTCCCAATGATTTATGAACAAAAGTGTCAGGAATGCTGTGAAAGCTGCAGGCCTTTGCCAAAACCAAAAAAGAAAAAAAAAGAAAGAAAAGAAATTAAACAAGTAACTGCAAAAGAAAACAATGCAAAACAAAATCAAGAAATGTCATCTAAGGGAATAAATAATGAGGGGGGGGAAGAGAGACTAAAAAGAAGGGACATGGGTGAATAAGGGGTTAAAAGGTAGATGGTTTTATAACAGCCAATTCCATTCTAAATGTAAAGTATATTCAGTTAATTATGACATTCATTAGGTTTTAACACAGCACATTCAAACTGAGACTCCCAGCTGGGAAACATTCTCCAGTCAGCTAATAGAGAATTACATCAGCCATGGAAGAAATTGAGGCTCATGTGGTTTTATATGCTGGATCTGTAAGTCTGCATATAAAACCAGAAAAAAAAAATGTGGGTGGGTGGCCCACATTGACCCCATTGCTTGTGTAATTGTGTGGAAGCTTGTTCTTTGAGTGATACCAAACAAAAATAGGACGATAATGTGAAAAACAAATACAAAGCTAAATGAACCAACATGCACCTGTGGAGTATGATTCAACGGTCAATTTTAAGTGAAGTGTCCAATGAAATGCGCATGTTTCCAGATGGGAAAAAAGGTACATCATGCTACCAGAAGATGGCAGTAGAGTCAACATCATGCATTAACATAGTAGAAGATGAAGCTTTTATCATCAGCAAAAATTGGAGAGAAGTCCATCCATCCATCCGTTTTCTTCCACTTATCCTGATTAAGGGTCATGGGGCTGGAGCCTATCCCCCTTTCGGGCAAGAGGTGGGGTACATCGCCAGTCCATCGCAGTGCCAATACATAGAGACAGACAACGATTCACACTCACAGCCATACTCTGGTCAATTTAGAGTATCCAATTAGTCTAGTCCCCATTTGCGTGTCTTTGGACTGTGGGAGGAAGCTGGAGTACCCGAAAAGAACCCAAGCAGGCACAGGGAGAACATGCAGACTCCACACAGGAAGATCCCGTGCCCTTCTTGCTGTGAGGTGACAGTGCAAACCACTGTACCACCGTGCCACCCTGGAGAGACGTCTTTTTGTATTATCAGTGGAAGAAGTTGTAGAAATACCTAAGTACGAGCCAGTATTGGACATGTTTAATGCCGCCTGGTGATGAATGGTTTGAGAATCCTTTGAAGTCAGTGGTGGTACAAACAGTAAGTCATTGTTGTAAATTAAAAATCCGCTACATCAGAGCTTATTCAAGTTCCCATCTCTCATTGTGCACATCTACTTTTTTAACAACAAAAGCAAAAACAACATAAAGTCAGTATTACTGTGTGTGTGTGTGTGTGTGTGTGTGTGTGTGTGTGTGTGAGAGAGAGAGAGAGAGAGAGAGAGAGAGAGAGAGAAATTGAGACGAAGTTTAATGTATTTTGCATTTGCTGTCAAGTTTTGTACTGGAGCAGAACCCAAATACGGATAAAGATGAGACGCAGAAATGGCAGGTGAATGGATTCTGTCAAAAGCCGGTAGAAAGCAAACAGAGACTAGAAAGAGGCAAGATGAATTGTAGGTAGGGTTAATTGAGGATTCCACAAGAACTCAAGCAGATAACCAAACTAAAGTATGCACACAACCAATGACACAACAAGAAACAGGTGTGAGAACATAACCGAAGCGAAGGCTGAGAATCACAGGGAGAGGGCTGTGACCGATAAGGACTGATTAACAGACAAGACACATTCGTCCCGAGAAAAGTGGGAACTTGACAAAGACCAAAGGTACAAAGATGACGAAGATGCAGATTCTACAAAATAAAACAGGAACAGACAAGAGCAAACTAAAGGACAAGGACAAACACAAAGTCTGAACACATCAAGGAAAAAAGACAACTAAGAGTCCATGCTAATACAAAGTTAAGGAGTCAAAATGAAGTGTCCATCAGGGTCCCCGTATACACCATTTAAATTTGAGGAGAATTAGATGTGGGTCCTAGGAGGAGAAAGTAAAAATGAAAGATTCAAATCAAAATGGTGTTATGGTCATGATGGACTTTATTGTAGGTACTGTCAAGAATAATGGACCTCCAAACCTTCATGCATGTAGGTGAAACTTGTGGTTGGAGTTAATTTGCTAAAGGTTTCTAGAGAGCGCCATTAAGCTTTTTTCACAACATTTTTTGCAAAATTAAAAGAGTTTTGAGCATATTAAGGTTGCCAAAAATGTCATTGGTTTGGGAGAACTTTCCGCATTCCCAAATGCCACTTGAACCTCAGGCCCTAATAAATGTTATTGAACCAAATTTGACAGATGATTAATTATGATCTGAAGATTCACACCTTCATGAGTAAACAGCTGCAAAAATTGATTAGTTCTCTCCATTCAGTGTTTCCTAAGTTACAAAATAACTAATTTATGAGCCACAGAAACCATAAATGAGTTTCAGATCTTTCTTGATTGAGTCCCTACTGGATCATTGTATGCTTTTATGTGCACATTTTTCATTTGAGTTACTGTATTGGCTGTAAAGATAAGAGCTCATTCTAGTATCTAACAGCATACTTGGTCATCAGTTCAACTTTAAACACCAAAAAACCCCACCCCTATCACAGTTACATTGATAAGAAGGGAACTTCAGAGTTAGCCAACAAGTGTTTTAAAAGATTGAGCTTTCTACCATTGAGCTGATGAACAGCTCTCTCCTTCACAGTACCTCTGAAAAAAAAAAAACAGCCAATAAAATTAAGCTCAACAGTGCAATTTAGAGAGCCTTATAAATCAATCCTAGTGAGTACACATATTTCTGTGCGGGGAGAATTTATATGTTTAATTACCGAGCGCAGGTGCCGGGCCCTGGCTTTACTCATTACAGTAAGATATATGAATGGCAGCAAGAGCCTGGATAGCACAGGACAAAAGGGAGGACGAAGTAATTAGCCAGCTCTTATTTAATGGGACCCTTCCTCAAGTCGTTCTCAGCTCCCGTCGCGGCTCCTTGTCCATATGCTTCAATTCAGAAGTCATTTCATAAAGGACCACTGGTGGCAGGTAGCACAGCGGCAATTAACACTGGCAGGGAATGGAATCGGCGGGAATTGAAAATGAAGTGTTTAACACTGTGTAATATTTGATTGTCCGGCTTTTCTTAGTACAATCCCCCACCCCAGACCCCACCCCCCCCACCCATTTCCTCTGTTCTTTCCTCCCTCCTCCTTCCTTCTCTGATGGATTTTCCCAGGGAGATTGAGAGCCAAATGCCAGGATCCCCTGCAGAGCATGACTGTGCTGCTGGTTTTGGCTGTGTATGTGTGTGCATTTGGCCGAAGTGTGTGTTTACCCTCCCTGTGGCCTGTAAGTGGACTTGGCGGTAGATTCAGCTTTGGCTATCCTGGGCCCATGAGTGTGTGTGTGTGTGTGTGTGTGTGTGTGTGTGTGTGTGTGTGTGTGTGTGTGTGTGTGTGTGTGTGTGTGTGTAGCCAAGTGGCACCTGTACTGTTTGAAGAGACAACGAGTATATGAGAGCCACTGCACATCCCGTATGCCAAGTCCAGGACTGTGCCATCTTACCTCAAGGACTCTGGATAGGTACCAAACAGGACTTTGCCAACTGAAACCACTGACCACTTCCCACAGTGTGTGTGTGTGTGTGCGTGTGTGTGTGTAAGTGTGTGTGTGTGTGTGCGCGCGCGTGCATGGCTGACGATCTGTCAAAAGGTGGAGAGTCAGGAAACCTGCAAGAAAAGGTCATATGACCTGTTGGGGTTACCACACTAGCAGGCAGATCTGCTAACATGTTTCTGGCAACTGACCACTCTGTCTACACACACACACTAACCATTTTGAACCATGCCAACCAGCCTGGGGGCGTTGTTTGGCCAAAGTATCCCTCACTGGACACAGCTTGGCTGTGCCTGACCCGCAATACTCACCGTCTGCCCACAGGCTTGTTGCAATTGGCAGGCCAGCCACATGTGTGGGCCAACTCTGAGTTCATAGCTTTTGACCTGTGTGCTTGGGGGGGGGGGGGGGGGGGTGCGTTTGGCAGAGGAGCGCCCATACTATGATATTAAAACATTAGTCTGAAGCCGGGGACCAGTTTGGCCTGAGCAGACGTGTTTAGCAGGCTGACATAGACCAAATTAAAACACCTGATGTTCTTCTCAGTCTGTCTCTGAACAGTTACTGTCTGATATTAAATACATGAAGTGAGATTATACACTAAGTAGCATTATGAAAACATGTATAAATTGCTTGGAGTTATTTATTTATAATCAGTGCTGATGTTGGTACTGAATGAAAACTATCTCAGCTCTTGGCATGTCTCTACTAATTAAGCTAAAATTGGAAATGCATAATTTCTTGTCTATTGTGGCCTCTGATACACACTAACTCAACTCAATGTATTGATACACAAAGGTTTTAAAAAGTGAAGTTTTTCATGAAAAAAATACAGATTTTCAAATGACGTTTACACAAAACATTGTCATCAGTTTTGGCAGCTAGCTGAGTCAATGTTTGCTACATTTAGTTAGAACTCTCAGGAACTTACAGGCTCCCTGCACCTCTATGCGTTCTGAGTGCCTGACCTATTCAGGGCCAATTTTGGGAGTTAAAAAAGTATTTGTCACTGGGTACGTAATTATAGGCAGTTCTGAAAATCTGCCTGGGGTTACTTGATGCAGATTGGGTTGTCGCAATAAATGTAATGATTTTGTGACTGTGACATAAATGCAAAGACTACAGTGTAGTTGGCAACAACTACAAACATGAGAGAACACAAGGGTAGGAATTCCTTTTTGATCACCATCTGCTTTATCTACTAATTACACATTGTCTGTAATTCGGTGAAAGAATTATTTTGCAATTAAAACTACTGTTGCATAAATACATTATCATTTATTTCTGTGTTCCACCACTTGGTTATAGGATGAACAGACTGCTATGCATCTTCAGCGCAAAATCTAGTGTCCTCACATATTTACTGGCTATTATTTTCAGAATCCAGGACAGGCATATGATTAAAACTGGCTTTTCGTGGCAAGAAAGGATGGACGCCATGAGGCTGTCAATCCAACTGTGGCCATGTGCACAGTAGGGTGCGGATATTGATTGCTCTTTAGTCAGATTATATCTCAATAAGAAGCACTGTACTTTAACAGTTCACGGGATAGAAGAGACCAAGCAGACTATCATGTAAAGATCATAGGAATTGGGAAACTTAAGCTTCCCTTTATGCTCATGCTATTAATGTCAGCAGAGTCGAAACATACATTTCTTTGTCAGTTTGACAGACAATACCAAGATGTTGGATTACTTGTCAGGGTTGGTGTCCCACATTATTCCCCACAAACACACTCTCTGTTCCACATTTACTGACTCCCTAGTAGAAAACTCCTTTAAGTGACGGCCAGCCACAAGAGTAGTTACAAAATATACCATATTGATTATTTCTGAGGAAATCTAAATATTGATTTATGTGTACAAAGACTTCAAAATTATTATTTACTTCACTACAATATTACATCTAACGGTAATCTGCTTATTCAGGGTCTTTCTTGGGGGAAAAACTGCATCATGTCTGCAGCGAGTGCCAGACTCTGTTTTGAATCAGTTGACTGGAATGAAAAAATAAAGGTTTCCTTCCAACCTGCTTGTCAAGCATAAAGCCAATATTACAAAAGACAAGGGGGGGGGGGGGGGGAAATGACACATTTTGGTGATGTCAGCAAACAGCAGCAAACAGATTACTGTCTGGAAGTAAGCTCAGAGCACAGACCTCCACAAAGGCCAATGACCCACTCTCCTACTTTATTCAAATCAGTAACTCATGAAGAGAATACATCTGATTTCCTCATAGACTTTTTGAATAATTTCCTGAAAAATTAATGTTCAAAAAATGTCCAAATATATTTTTAACAATGGTTGAAGAATATGTAACTTTTGTTTTACAAGATCTGCTCTGTGATCATTCTAAAAACATCATGGCTTTGAGGCAGAATCACATAATCCTGTTGACAAAGAAAAACAAAAAAAAGACAAGAGTAGTCAAAAATTATCATATTTGGTAAAGGTACAAATTTTAACAGTTGTAAAAAGTCAAAGAGCTAAAAAAAATATACATTTTACAATGCCTTTAAAAGACATTTAAAAAAACAGCATAGAATCCATGAACAAATAATGAAAGGAAGAAAATGGAAAGGAAAGTGTTTCTCATAGTTTTAGGTGGTATTTTGGAATTTAGAAGTATGATATACTAGAGAATAGTTAATTTTAAATTAGAGTTATATTAATGATAAACACAATATCTAATCTCACAGCTTGATCTTGATAAACAACGGCTCAGTTTTATTGCCTCATCAAACAGTGTTCCTCAAAATCTTCTATCTTGGGACCAAGGTTTGTTTGTTTGTTTGTTTTTTAAATGACAGCCAGATTTACAATGGACCTGATCTACAATATAAATTGTTATTCTAAGATAGCAAAGTTGTGCATCATGATCCTGACCATGTTTTATTAAGGGCCACATTGCACGTGAGTGTGCACACATGTGAAAACATGTCGCATACCTATGTTAAATACTATGTTCCTCTCATCAGTAAAAACAATGGACACATAAGGCATTCTCTGTGGGTCTTTTCTATTAGCCAAGCATCAATGTCTTGTGGCAGAATCTGTCCGAATTATTGCAGTGTGGTAGAAAATCAATGAGCTCCCATATGGGTCTCAGGTGTACTGTATACAAGTGTTAAATAAGACTATGGAGGAAATTCTGCATTTTTCTGCAAATTAAATCTCCTGCACCCCACTAATCTTTAGGAATGGAGCTTTAAGTAACGTATGGTTGTAATCACTGAAGCAATTGCTATGTGCATAGTTAGGTCTGGTATTTTACTTTTATAGGGTTGTGGACTCCTGTAGTTGATTAACAAAGGTCATAATGTACTTAAACTTTTTTAAAGATGTATAAAACTGTACAAGATGAATAACTTATTGGAAGCCATAATTATATACTGATGGCTGCATTTCATCAATGTAAGATACACTAGCATTTATTCATCAAAGTAGACTAGAAAGTAATATAGCTTGTGAACAGCAAGAAGTCAACTGACATATTATCAATATCACATGAAGAGGTGGGATGGAAACAATGTAATGAATGTTTGCTTAACCTGAGCATGAATGCCACTGAGCGATAGAGACTGAATGACTTGAATCCCTACCTGGAAGTCAGCGTGCGTCCTTGGCTGCCCTCCCTCCCCTCAGCCATCCTGGCCAGGCCTGATTCAGCTCACACCAGGGACTAAACTAGAAAAGCACCACAAAGAAAGAACTAATCACTACATCAAATACAGAAGGAAATTGTTTCTGATAATGTGTCACTTTGGCTTTTCTCGGTTTAGCATCAATTATTCCTAAATAGCAGCTCCAAAATCGTAGGTCATTAAGTGTTTGAACAAAGGGCCGACGCTGATGTTTTTCTGATGAGCAGGGTTGGAGACTTCAGCAGTACACATAGTCAGCTTCCATGACAGATTGCTGTAAAGTTGATTTGTGCCACTGCTGGAAGTTGACTTCATTCTGTCACAACTGCGGAACCAGGGAATTGACTCATGCACAGGGATATCACAGGAGGCAAGGTAACAGTTCACAATAAGTCTTTAATGGCTCTCTTTGATGTGGGACAGGTAAGCAGACAGCTTGGCAGACAAATCCAGCAAGGAGTAAGCAGAAGGCAGAAATCCTGATTCAAACCAAAATGCATGCATGAGGACTGAACACATACCTACATACATAGATGTGATCACATTTGAAATGGGGGACGGGGAGGGGGGGGTTCATGTGGGTTATTTTCTGTCAAAGTGGAGGAATAAGAAACAAATTAACACATAGACAAATAAGAAATTGCTGGTAAATGCCTCTTTTTACTTATTTAAAGACATGGGAGAATACCAACAATTTGGTAAAAAGTTACAGAAAACAACCAAGGAAATAAATAAAACATTCAAAGTAAACAAATTTTATTTTTGAGAGCAGCAAAATCATTAATATTTGTAATTATTAAAATGACAATACACTATAGGTGAAAAGTGCCATTTAAAAAAACTGAAATCAAATTCGAATAAAATAAAAAAAATTGTCTCAAAATGTAGTATGTAAATAAAGCTGTAATTAGAAAAAAGCAACACAATATCATGAAGAGAAGGACAGAATGACAGATGCAGGGAAGAGGGAAATGAGAAAAAGGAGGAGACAGAAATATGGTGGTTGGGGGGTAAAGCTCAGTAGGAGGAGCGATGAATTCCCAAAACTAATCTGAGTATAATCAGGGCACTGCCCCAGTGTCCTAACCCCATCTACACACACACACACACACACACACACACACACACACACACACACACACCACACAGCTCCTGCCTACCCATAACCCCCAGTGTGTGGGCGGTGGTGTTCCCATGACCCAATTAGCACATCTGGGTCAGCTGTATTCAACCACCAACTCACACTCACACACACACGCACACACACACATACATACCCAGGTAGGTAGATTTAAAAAAATAACCCCACATACACAGGTCCAGGAGAGGCAGAGGGTGAAGCTAACAGTGTTTAAGGGAATTATTATACAATTTACAAAATATTACACTGAGCAGTCAAAAAAGCAATTCTTATGAGACACATAAAGCTGGTTCCATTGACATCCATCACATCTGCTCATCCAATTCATCTGTTATATTTCTGAGCTTTTACAGTATTGAAAGAGAACTAGTCTCTTCCAAACACTCAGCTTCAGCTGCAGCAGGGGCCCAACACCTCGCCTCCCTTCACCATATATAGAGAACCCTAACCCTAACACTGGATGTAAACTAACAAGGTTTTTCTGGCACGGAGTCGCCTTTTTTTGCAGCGGCAGGAAGTGAGAAAAGGGCACATGAAGAGAGTGGTTTGGCTCTTTAAACGCAGGGCTACTACTGCCTGTATCGCTTCCAAAAATACGTTAAAAAAAACTACATTTGAAGTGTGTTTGTGTTTGAGGCGAGGGAGCAAAGGTGTGCTTTTGCGTTTGAGGCAAAGAGTCAGGAGTGTGTGTGTGTGTGTGTGTGTGCGCGCGCGTGTGCATGCATGCGTGTGCGGGCATGTATTTGTGCGTGGAAGTCCCTCTTGCCAGTTTTAAAAATCATCCGTAGCCCAGGTAAATGGCACGCTGTCCTCTGCACATGCCCGGTGGCTTTCTTTTTCTCTTCACAGGGAAGAGTTCAGAGGGCCAGTTAGCACCGTTCACAGCAGACCCCGAGGCTTCACTCCAACACATACACCGAAACGCACACACAATAAAATTCATGCACAAATATACGCACACATATGCAGCATACACAAAGCCACAACCACATTCACACATGCTCATAGGCTCTCGTGGATTCATGCAGCGGTAGCAGTTGTACATGCATACACACATTTATGCACACACATGAACACACACAGTTGGCCCATGGCTAGAGTGTTCAAACAGGCGTGATATTGAAATCCAGCAGTAGGGAGAACAGTGGGTTCTTCTGAGGTCCATAGCAGGTTATTGATCAAGGTTAGTTTACTGTGAAAACTCTGCCTGTGGCCAAGGGCCATTCACACCAGAGGGGTGTGTGTGTGTGTGTGTGTGTGTGTGTGTGTGTGTGTGTGTGTGTGTGTGTGTGTAAACTAGAGTGCATATGTCACTGTGAGGAGATGTGTAGGTGCATGTGTGTGTTTCTGAGTGTATTTCTGTGCTTACTTGCATTTGTTGGGAGGGTTGTTAACCGAAAATGTGTTGTTGCTAGCAGTTGTGTTTTTATGTCACTGCCATTGTCTCAAATGTTACAATTTCTCTTCATGAATATGTTGACTTTCTCTCACCAATTCAACAGACAGAGTTGATGCTTCATTCATGCACAACCACAAATCTGACCTGAAAATCTGTGTGAAGCTTAATTCTAACTAGAGTATATGTCATTTGTTCCAACCTTCTGATACGATCCATGACCACTAAATTAATCCACTAAACAAATGGCAGATGTGGCAGACTGTGACTTCAAAAACAAATATTAGTTAATCTGATCTGTTTTCTTTTGTGTCAGTGCTATGCCTTACATATGGTCTGATAATTAAAATAATAAATGCTCCGTCCACCGAATGATGTGACAAGGAAGTGCATGGTTTGGGCTGGGGGGGTGTCAAGGAAGGACAAGAAAATGTTAAAGAAACCCAATGCGTAGATCTTAAAAAAAGATTCCAAAAGTAACAGGAGCTCATGATCACAACTTAAGTACTAACAGATATTAATTATGGTCCAGACTGGGACAATATTTCTGTTGTTGTTGTTATTGATAACAAATATTCAAATACAACATTTTTTGGACTTCTATTTCTCTCACACACATACACACCTGCCCAAAGCTATTTACATATTTGGGACAACTTGTAAGCACTGTGGGCAAATCCCTGCATCACTATGGACCGGCACTCAGGGTCTGGTTGGCACTCAGAGTCTGGTTGGCTTACTTTGATAACAAGGTGCAGTGAAGTATTAGTGGTGCTATTAGTTGACCCACACAGAGAGCGGTTTTCTACTTACAGTGTGGTACTGCTGATGGATGACTTCAACCTGAATCAAAAAACTGTGTCTGTATTCCTTCCAGACCTGGCATCAAACAGCCTTCATATGGAGATTCAACACAAACACACACACACACACACACACACACACACACACACACACACACACACACACACACACACACAGCCTGATACATGACCATGAATTGCCTCCACAGGAAGGAGACACATACATTTGTTGGCAGCCATTTTCTTCATGGCAGGAATATGACAAAAGTGCAAAGGTCAGAGACCTCTTTTTCATTCTAATCCTTCCATTCCTTTTCAGTAGCCCTGTTGTCCATCCTTTTACATGAATTCATTCAAACTATTTCACTTCCACTCACTGACCTGTCTTCACAGCACTTGGAGTTGTTTTTACTTCTGAAAAACATGTCTCCACTCACTTAAAGCAATTATATTCAATTTTCAACAATGTGTGCAAGTGAATGACAGTTGTGCAGGCCTGGTTCCACAACAAAATGGCTATGGAGTGCACCTTAGATTAGTGTTACAGTTCCTGCACATTGTTCCTGATGAACTGAAGATGTTCAGGGTTTGAAACCAACAAGGTCATAATATTTCAAGAGTGTTACAAAGGCTTTGCTGAAATATGCTGACCATATAATGAGTATGATCCATACCTTAAGACCTCCTCAAGAAACCTCAAGATTAAAAAGTACTACAGAACACAGACAGCATGAGCCTCAAAAGAGGAGGCATGATAAAGTGCAGACTTCTTGGGAGTGCAGGCATTCCTACGAGTCTATAATAACTATTCAGAAAGCCCTAATAAACTTGTCTGTCCACAGCTGAACATACATTTCTGTGTCTTATGTAAGTCATTGCCCCTTGGTAGTATCACCTTGTACCCATTGTCTTGACACATGACCTGAGCACATTCACATTTACCGGCATGTGAGGAAACTCCAAGATGTTCCCAATTCAGAGGAGCAGCAGTGGACTTTAACGTGTTGAATTTTCTCAGCAGTCCCTTTTTCCCTCCTGCAGTGAACCTGAGGACTACAATCTCAATCAGATACATTGAGCTCCTTTGTGTCACAGTGGGCATAACTGCCAGAGCATCACAGTTCTTCTCTACTGAGGTCCTCATTATCTGGTATTTGCAGATTGCGCAAGAATGGTGTTTGGGGTGAATAGGGGGACTGAGCTTGTGCTAGCGATGGAGAGTTGGTGGTTGTCATGTTATAATCTGTCCTGGTGTCTGCAGCTGTGCACTTCTGGTGTTTGGTAGCTCCAACCATGAAGATCATTACAATTCTGAAAACTCTCACAGACAAAAGCAAGTATAGCCTACACAGAAAATGACCATGCTGCTCTGTGAATGTTGCAAATGATGCATATGTGACCTGAACACATTCTGTCGTAGTTTTTATCATTTTTTATTGACATTTGTCATATATATCAGATGTCCCCTCAATTTTTTCCACTGAGGGTGCTATGCCTGGTTTGGCACCCTCGTACATCTGAGCCTTATGTGATGAGAGCAGCATTGGTCATACTCTACATACTGTATTACAAATTTTGAGTGTTCCAGGTTGGAAGCTAAGAAAAGAAAAAAGTTTAAAAGGCCTGTAAAACATAAACATATCAAAACACGATGATATTGCTTACGTCATACACACGTAATTAGATTTCACATCTCAGGTAATTCTGAAGACTCGCCAATGCTCCAAGGGGTGCCATATATGCAAGGTAGTTTTCATACATGCTTAATCGTAGTTATTTACCCCTAAGAAGCTTCATAGGACATCGGGCTGATCAAACATCAATTGCAGCTAAGACAAGTGTCAGGTAGCCCACACACAGCATTGACAGAATATATTTTAGCTTTGTGACAAAGTTAAGTTCCAATCTTAGCATAAAAGATGCTCCTTTTATTAGACAGTCAGCAGGCTACACACAGCATTGGTATGCTTATAGTGCCTGCTAACAAGTGTCATGGATCAAATGAGTGGATCAAAGTCACTCTGCAAGGCCTTTAACATGGCTGGATGATTAATTGTATTGAAGGTGTTACGTATTTTGATTCCATGTGATCTTATTAAGAAATTGTGACTTACTTTCTCCCTCAGTAAATGACAATATGGCATTATCTTGTGTGATGCAGTGTTGTACAAAACTTAAAAAAAAAAGAGTGACAGCGAGAAACATCCACAAAATGACAGTGTCCAAGTTGTGTAAAGACAGATAAAAACAAAACAAAGTAAAACATAGCATCCTCCTGATGATGGAGAGAAGAAATCTTGCAGTAAAAAAAGGTGCATGTCCTTTTTGTGTTATATGTTTTTGGAGTGCTTTCTGGATTTAGTCGATATGATGAAAGTCGGAAACATATAATATGTGTATTGCAAGGAGTGTTTTTGCCACAGTGGTAGAAGCACCACAGAGTAAGACTATTAACACTACCACAAGCCGTTATATGAGGAAGCTGTACAGGAGGGTTTTGAGATCAACTTGATAGGCTCAATCAACAGCAATGGAAATATGTCATCTGGACGGACACACAAAGTCTCACCCCCTTTCTTGGTCAATAGTATTATTTCACAGATTTCGTCATGAAATCAGGAATACGGTGGCTGCACCTTACTTTCATACAGTGTCAGCTTACATACAAAGAAGGAGCATAAATAAGCCTGGTCTAAAGGCTAAAGAGCTATGGTCGACCAAAGAAGGTTGTGATATCTGTGTTTTCAAAATTTTGCTGAACAGGTAGGTTGACTATATTGATTTTCTGAAACCCCAAAACCGCAATTCAAACGTGAAACTACTCGTGACAAATAATGCCTTCACTATGCAAAGGTATTCTCACAAGGAATAGAGTACACACACAGCAGCCACACATGTTCACGCAATTCCTCCATCCCTTCTCTTTCTGTCTTCTTCAGTCTGGTCAGTGTAATGGATGGTGAATCTGTTGCTTACTCATGCATACAGCTGACAAATTGTCCCTCTCCGATCACAGCACCGCCGCTGTGTGATTTGTGAAAGTCAGGGCACGACAGGATGAGTCGGCAGCTCAGATTGAAAAAGGGCACTGAGTATACAGACAAACTGGTCCGAAAAGGTGCATTTGGAGAAAATTATATATCTGAGGGCTTATAGGCCTCCAGGGTGTGGATGAGCTGTTTTCATGTGTGTGAGTGAGTGAGTATTTGAGAAATGGTAGAACATGTTTTAGCAATGACCTTGCTGTGTAGTAGAATATGATTTTTTTTTTATTTAAGCATGCATGTACAAATTGTATGATGTATTCAAAGAAAACATATCAAAAGACTACACCAACAGAGGCATATGTCTCTGTAGTTCCCTATAGGCACAAATATTATATCAGCCTGAAATGTGAATGTGACTGGATTTATCTGTAAGGTGTAGCCCACATAATCTGCACCAGTCCCCATTAAAGGAATATAACATGACCCATATACATTTCACTGTTCGCAGTATAATTTAACCCACATACTGCAGTATACAGTGTTCCCTGAACTTATTATTTTAATATAACCCATATTCTGTTCAACAGTGTCTGACATTTATAGCAGTCTCCTGAATGGTCAGAGGACTAGCTTTGCTGTACTGTACTGTAAGTCAGATTTTTTAAACAACTGCAACATGAAAATTGTCTTTACACTTATTTGGGTTTGTGCAAATAGAAGATCAACATGATTAATTTAGCATTAATTTCAATTAAATGATGGCAAAATTGTACAATTTCAAGTGGTTTATACTTGAGAAGATGAGTTTAGGTAATTTTGTAATGATTGAAAACACATAAACTTAAAAAAAAAACACTTCTTAATTGGACTGAACATAATGCATGCCAAGCTCTGTTTTGTTTGTGTGTGTGTGTGTGTGTGTGTGTGTGTGTGTGTGTGTGTGTGTGTGTGTGTGTGTGCGCGTGTGTGCATGTGTGTGTGGGGGGGGTTGTGGGGGGAGTGGTAAAAGTGACCTCAAAGACTTCAAATAGCTTGACAACCTTTGTTTTTTGACTTACTGAAAAAAAATCTTTTGTTTCCTATATTAATATGGACATTCAGAAGTCAGCCAACTTGCATGCTGGTCACCTGTTGAATGAAAAAGGTAGTAAATAATCTTCTGAATGCTTTAAATGTTTTCAGTGTCTTTGAGTCTTTAGAAAATATTTTTTTGCAATTCTGAATGAAAGGCAGCTAGTACTGACCCAAAGCAGTAGATGAAAACAAGCACCTAATGTGATCCTTAACATCATGGGCCAGTACAGTAGAGCTTCTATAAATGGCTACTTATATGACTTTATGAGAATCTGCTATCTATTATGAGAAAGTAAGTAAGAAAGTGTATCAAAGAAAAAAGACGGAGAAAGTAAAGGAAGGAAGGTATAGAGGGGCGAGAGTGGGGGTTGAAATGGACCCTTGCTAATTCAGAACACTAGACAAAGCATTGTGTGCCAAGTCTGGCTCTCCTCTCTAACCCCCTACTCCCAACCACCCCAACCCTTTCTATTTCAAAGGACCACAGGGAGTCCTGCAGCTTTCTAGTCATAAACATCTCATGGGTAGGTCTGCACTGGGCCACATTTGCTTATTAAAAAAAAAGATTCTGGCTCTCATTCCCTCTCTCATCATTCCTTGAGGCCAGCAGAGTTGAGGCTGTGATAGAGATTAGGACAGCAGCGCTACTGAGAAGGCAGCTAAATCTACGCCGGCTGACAAACCTGGCAGAAGCAGTGTTTGGGGAGGGATTGTTAAAAAGAAACAGAGAGGGGCTTTGACTAATAGCAGAGAGAGAGAGAGAGAGATGAGGAGTTGGGTCAGGAAATGGAGCATTTTGAATAGAGCCAAAATGGTTGATTGGAGAGGCTGATCAGTTATGATTTAAGGCAGATGTAGGGTTCATGCATGTCTGATTCAGGTTTAATAAAAGACCGTGTGCATGCAGCGTTTACAGTACATCTGCATCTGGGTAGTTAAAACTAACTACACAGTTTGTGTACATAAGAGGGGTGTCAGTGGTACACAGACCATAGGGGCTCTCACATACTGTCTACACTTGCAAAATGCTAAAAGACTTCAAGAGCCACCAATTTACTGCAGCAAACCTCACGACAGCAGTCAGACACAATATGTTGCCCATATGGCATACAGATGAGTTGACTTGGTACATGGCAGTAACCCCCATTGGGTTGGATAACCAATCTTGGTGAGGGCGTGCCTTTGGTTTACTACCTGTCATCCAACAGATTAACATTTGCTTTGACATGGGAAAAGGTAGCCTGTGTATCCAGGCTTGACCCCCACTGAAGTTCTGTTCAAAATAGAATTTATTGTCACTTTTATGATGACTTGAGCATTATCTTTGTAGTTGGGGATATCATTTTTATTGCTGCAAGTTCAAGTAAACAAGAATTCAGCAGTTACATTGGAACCAAACTGACAGTTTACAACAAATACTTATAAAATGACACACATCATATTTGAACAACTATAGCAAGTATAACAGATAAACATTAAGGCATGATATCACCTGTGGCTCGGGCATGGGAAGTTTCCTTAAACCTGTGTTTTGATCAACCGACAACATTATTTTCTTCACCTGTTAGATAGATTTTTTTAGCAAAGTGATTGCATTCCAGCAGTTCATGAAGTAGCATTAAAATGTACCTGGGCTGTTGCCGTAGAAGGATTGAAATATTTTTTAAACCAAGCACAATAGAAAGATAACCGAGAAAAATGTATTCAGTGTCCACGAAAAGTAGAAAACCTTTAATAACCACATTGCACTTGTCTTGTAGCCTTCAGATGCCACTTCCATGCGCTACACCAGTATTGTGAAAGTCATATGGATGAATGGAAAAAAAGGTTTTTTCAAACTTTGCTTGCCTCTTTCGTATCATATTTTTGTTTTGTCCATCTACACATTCCATTCTTGTTAACAAAATATCTTTGGAACGCTTTCAAAGAAAAATAATATGTGGTCAAAGGTCGCGGTCACTGTGATAGGCACATTTCATGGCATGCTACCATGATGCAGTATTTCTAATTAACAAACAACAAATCCAAATCCACTTGCCAAAACAAAACTGCTAACAATCAAAAACATCTGGTTTTGATTGCAGTGTGAACAGCATTAATCACTATTCAATCTCATTTCAAATGACCCCGCAAAAGACATACATATTTATCGGCTCCAACATTGGTAGGTAACAATGTAAACATTTAAGTGATCCAAAATCAATAATGGGGGCAATGAAAGCTGGACAACTCCACCAGTTGCTTCTGCAACATTCTGTCAACTCAACCACAAATTCACTTATCCAAGTTCAAGCAGAACAAAAGCTAGCAAGTTGTGCCTTAGGCAAATGACCGCAAAATGTGAAATTATCTTTTAACTTCACTGCAGAATTATCTCTGTGAAAATCAGATAAATCAAAATAATTCTGCTGAAATAATGGGTTTGCAAATTCGAAACTTGGAAATGTAGCTCTTAAAATCAACAAAAAGAACATAAAAAGTATTCTGGAATTTATTGTTTGTGTATTTGTGAGCTTATTGTAAGATAGTGTGTTGTCACTGTCTGTCTGTCTTTCTTCTTGTCTCTCTGCTTCTCTACACCCACCACCTCACAGTTGCAGATTAGGCCGCTTAGTGCTCACCGCAGGGCGAGCTAATCACCAAGGAGAGGGGCTGGGGAGGAGGTTATGGAGAGAGAGAGGGAGAGAGAGAGAGAGAGAGAGAGAGAGAAAGAGAGAGAGAGAGAGAGAGAGAGAGAGAGATGGGGGGAAGGAGAAGGAGAGAGAGCGAGTAAGAAAAGGAAGGGGAGTGGTGCTAAACTGCCCCCCCACCTCTCATCTAACCATCCGACCCCCGCCAATTCCACCCCCATAATGCCTGTAGGGCACTGTCACGGTGACAGCGGTGTGACAGTAATCTTCCAGTGACACTGTTCTGTTTTTTCTGTCTTTTTAAACTATTTTTAATGGCGGAGGGGTTCAAGCCCCCTCCCCTTCCATATACAGACAACCCCCAAACCTGCCTTTCGCACCCAATGAGTTACCGTGACACTCGGCTTGGTGCCGAACGTTGCTGCACAGCCAGCATGCAGCAAAGAAATTCCTTCCCTCCCTTGCCATTAAAAATACCTCCAGACAATGCATCTGATAATAGGTTTATGCAATGATTCACTGGCACACGGTAGCTTCTCCACCCCAACATCAGCCAACAAAACCAGAAGTGTTTTCTATTTTCACCCGAAAACATTTTACTCTTTTTGATACATCTACATTAAACACATAAGTATGACGTAGTTGGGTTTAAAGAACTCAGCTTTTCCATTCTATGCCTCTCTTTATTCAAGAATCAAACAAATTCCACAGACATGGACTGTATGTTAGTCTGTCTCTCAGCACACTCAAACCTCTCTGTTTTGCAAATGGCTTTCAGACCCATACTCTGCTTAATTCCTGAAAAAAAAAAAAAAACACATTTTTATTGCAAGAAGGGGTAGAGGGACTGAAGTATAATGTGTCTGGCCTGCAATTAACCTGAATCATAAGTCATAACCTTTAAATGGTAGACCTGCTAAAGAATACATAAAGAGAGAAAATAAAAAGGTTCACAGAGAATCACAACCTCTTGCCACACACTACAGTGACTTATAATTACAAAATCACCTGTTTATTGTAAGTTATTTTCTCTGCTTGTAAGAATTTATCTCCTTGTTGAGCACAATGAGGAGCAATGTGTCGGTAAGCAGAAGGTAGCACTCTAGACAATAGGAACAGAGCCAGATTTAAGAGCACTGTCGCTTGGTGTATGCCAGGCATCTCCATAAATCCTAATACACAGTCTTTCCCTGTGGAACAAAAAAAAAAGAAATGCAAAGAAAGGGAGGGAATGAATGCATTTTCTTCTTATCTATCTGTCTTTCACTCTTTCCCTAGTGAGAGAGACAGAAGGGAATAAATGGCTCTTCTCTCCTCTCCTCTCTCCACGGTGTGGGCTGACAGCGCAGCAGATGGTGGTTTAAGCAGTGAATTTATGAGCGCCACAATCTTAATGTTGCAGAAAGAAAAGAAAAGGACTCGCATCAAACGCCACTGACAAATGCACTTGCTAATATTAATGCACTCCTCATTCATCCAATATGCTGCCTAATTGCTTTTCTGTACACAGTAATATGGCACCTGCTGCTCAAGTCCGGCTCTCACGTCAGGAGTTGGGAGATTGAGGTGGAGGGAGATGTGAAAGTAGAGAGAGATGAGACAGAAGCTATCTCTCTCTCTCTCTCTCTCTCTCTCTTTCTGTCTCTCTCTCACATTCTGTCTTTCCTTTTTTTTTTCTGTGATGGATCCAGGGCTGTGGATCATGCACCAGACCTGTCAGCATTCCTAATTAAAATTTTATACTTAGGGCTCAGGAAAGAAAAAAAAAGTAGAAAGCACTCAGTAAACAATCAGCGATGAGAGGAGAGTAAGGAAGATGCAATCACACAAACAAACACACACACACACCACACACACACACACATACACACACCGTGTGACACAGCGAGGTACACAAAATCCAGTTGTAAGTACAGCATCATACATTGAAAATCCTTGGACTTTATTAGAGCTTAACAAGGCCATCTTGCCCGCAGATCAAGCCCGGATCCAAAAAGAGCTGAAAAGCGGCGAGCCCGCTCTTTCATGGGCTCTTGTGGATATGTCAGATGTAATAAAAGCACAAAGGCTGTTCAGCAGTGTGGCTGTGTCACCTTCAAAGTATCAGTGACTAAAGTGGTTTCACAGACATGTTGGATCAGACTCGAAAGTTTTAAAATGTCTGTACAGTTTGCCTCAAATTTCTCCTCAACATGGTGAGAAAAATATTTGGTTCATAGATGTGTTGAGAGTGATTTTTTTTTTTTTTTATAGAACGACATTAGTGCATGCTATTTAGTAAATTTTTTCACAGCACCTTCAACTGAACAGCAAGCAATACCATTAAGTGTTGCTGGTGCTTTTGCTGTACACTTCGGTTTCAGGCAGGGCTTATACTACTCACAACCACACACGCACACACACACACACACACACACACACACACACACACATACACACACACACACTCATGCAAAGTGAAGAATAAACTTTTAGTCCCTTTCCTCCCCTTACTGTACTTTCCCTAAAAGCTTCATGAATAAAGAGCCATTACGTGTAACTCATCCGGCCACCTGTTTAACAGGCATAAACACGCAGAAATGTGATATTTCCAACTGCTTTGGCAGTGGTTACATACAAGCTAAGATAAAATCAGTCTACTTTGCCTGAGTTTAGCTTTGTTTGACTCAAATTAAAATGTGTCAAATTCATCTAAACGTAGTAACTGTCTGAGATGACAGCCCTCCTGTCCAGCAGTTCCTCATCCCTCACCAGGCAGCGGGAGAGATGAGGGAGGAGTTAAAGACTGATATTGAATAATGTCTCCATTCTTTCTAAACTTCCTTCACTAGTTTAACGACAAGAATATTAATTCATCCAGATTTTACATTTGTTTTAGTTAGTCAATCTACACTCTTGCTCATCTAGTAAACCTGCACTGTTGCTAATCTGACTAAATTATACATATTTGATTACTCAATCAATTTCATTCCTTGAATGACACACATGAATTGTTCACTTTTTTCAAGCTTAACTTATATACATGTGTTTTAAACAGAAATTGAGATATATTACTAATTGATATGCATCAACAATCAATTATGAATGGATGTCGCTCTGAATTAATTTGTGAAATGCCTGAATCTCCCCGCCCCTAGTTACTATTAAGCAGCACTGATGCTCGTTGTCATTAGAGCTCATCATGAAACATTCAAACAAATATTTCAATCAAATCTCAATTAAAGAGATCAATACTCTGTGATTGCATCCGAGTTATGAATTATTCAGCACTGATGTCTCACACATGATCCCTTTGAGGTTGTAAAAACACCATCATCTGTATTACCAGAACCTGTTTTTTCATACTTTATTTTTTTTATTTCTCACTCTTTTGTGTGTTATGGAAGCTTCTTACTGAAATCTGACTTTTTAAGACTCATTATTTTAATGCTTTTCATCATGTTTCGGGGTCCATCTGGGGCCCATGTTAGCCCCCTATAGTCCCACCATTATCTGCCCTCCAGCTGCTGTTAAATGCACTAAATTGTAAAATAATGAGTTTGTAAATTGCACACAATTATGGATGCAAATTGAATAAATCCTCCAAACTATAGATTGTCCTTTCTTGCTTAATTGATGTATGTGTGATGGAGAGTAGCGGTGTATTTTCTTGAGTGGGTGGATGGATGAAAAACTGAAAATGCATTTGTTGTTTGAGGCATGAGGTAGGATTTGATTGATCATAACAGATTGTACCAGTTATGGAATGGGAGGTGCAGTATGCATTATTGATTACCTTTTGAATGATTGATGCAATTCAAGTATTTATGCCATGTAAAAACTAAGATCAGAAAAGAAGGTAAATTACAAGAAAATGGGGTATTATTTACACTACAAAAAACCGATTCAAATTAAACTATGAGTACATTTATACTGCAAAAGCAGCAATAGTGAATGGCAATACATTAACTGCAAATGATTAGTTCATCTTAATCATTTTTCTTATGAAAAAAAGGAGAAGTGACTTTAAAATTCACAAATCGTATTGTATTGATTTTCTACCTTAATGCGTAGAACTCAGCCCCCTGGTGGAATGGTAAGGAACTGAAGCTGAACAATCAAGTAATGAGCAAGAGGCCATTTGTTCAAAATTAACAAACAGAACTCATGTAAAATATGTTTTTAAGTTTAAAATAATTATGATAAAATACATATGAGTTGGTATATTATGTTGGTATTGGGATTGATATTCTGGAATTTTAAGTTTGTTACGTGGATAAATTATTCATTTTCACTGGATTACTGAAGGCTGACATTAACCTTTAATTGCACAATTAATGAAATTGAAAAATTTACACAAGGAAATATTTAATCTTATTCTTGTTTGCGTGACGAGAGTTGTGATTGAAGATTTGGGCGTGCAGCAAAATATTTCCAGATTTCAAAAGAGCACTTGCTTTCTTCATTTTTGACGTCCTAAATATTACAGATAGAATCAGTGCTACAACCAGAATTTTAGGAACACTGAAATAACAGTTCACCACAAACTTCATATAGTTCAAGACAAGATCTAAATTGTGTTTCAAAACAATTCAGATTTTTGTTATCGTGATGCTGGAGGAGTACTCAAATGTAAATATGTTGAGTTTGAATTTGAAACTAAAAAGGTATTAGGTTCTGTCTGAAAATAGCATGTAATCTCCACCAGAGGTCATATCAAATTATAGATTCCTTTACATGTAATGTTAATGGATTATCATGTATTAAATTTCTGGCTAATACGTCATATGTGTGATGTATAATAATGCATTGACTGTGACAGACCGCGCCGCGATATAGCCTCCTCCAATGGATTAATATTATCATATATTCTGATCCAGCGCTACCAAATGTTTCTTCTCTAAGCTAAAGAAAGATCAATTATTTATCTGGGAAAAAAACAGCCTAAATTGTAATAATGAGGCAGCAGACAGCATAACATCAGACACACAGTCAATCAGGCAGGATTCTCTTTGAGGATCTGACAAATACACACACACACACACACACACACACACACGCACACATACACACACACACACCTGCTTTGTATCGGTCCTTTTCCTCCAGTGTGTCTGCATATGTGGGTGGATGTTTTGCACGCATTTACCTTGTCCCTGTGAGTGTATATGTACCATATGTTTATGTGTGTTCATGTGTGTGTTTGCGTAAGCTAACTCTTTTATGCATGAAATGGAGAACACTATGCACCTGAAGGCACACGTCAACATGCCAAGAACAGCCATCAGCTCAACATTTGAGTCATATCCAGTAGTTTTAACACACACACACACACACACACACACACACAGGCACACACACAGACACGCACACACACTAGAGCATTTCTGGCTGCATTTATGCATGAAAAAAATGTTTATAATGTGATAAGGAATTATTTTTTACCGTGCAATTCCTCCCACTCGTTTAAAACTGTGATTTAACCCCATGAGAAAAATAACTAGTTTGCAGCATCATACAAACATAATGCATTAAGTCTTGATAAAGCATTGGGTAATAGTTACTGAATTAACACTACTGAAATTATTCAACTGTGTGCTTCCACAGCAATGTTTTTCTGAACATCTGAGGATTTTTTGTAGCAATCGGAGAGGGCCCTCAGATGTAAAATAAAATAATAAATGAGCATAATTCTTCTTATATATATATATATATCTTCGTCCTCTATAAGCCCACTGTCCTTTCACTTTCTGGCAGAATGGGGGGTCACCACAGCACCTAATGTTTTATAAATTGTGTGTTTTAAGGTAAGTTAGAAAAGAAAGCCTCTCCTACAATTGATCAGTGGCCCATTTACAACTCACAGTAGGACCAGAGCATCTCTGCCATCATCATCATCATCATCATCATCATCATGGCTGGAGATATACTACCCACAATGCTTTTTCACAAGCCATCTAATTAGCTGCAGAAAGGTCAAGTAAAGTCAGAGTGTGATTAGAGCACGAAGGAGAGAGAAAGAGTGAGCGAGGATGAGGGGGAAGGAGGGGAGGGAAGAAATGAGACAGACAAGATAAGAGGAGGAAGGGGCTCACATACATCTAGGTTTGGATGTGTGCCAGTCTATTTTTTTCTTTTTTATATTCACCATCCTCTTTTTTTTATGCTTTTTTCTGCATACTTGCTACAGAATTTTGGCTTCAATTTTTAATGAAACACTTGTGCTGCTGCCCCTGGACACATTGGCTAAGCTGGCCCATCAGGTAAGGGGTTCCCTGGAGGGTCATTAAAAAGCAGGGATGCAGTGCTGATCGGACCTGCCTGAGTGCCAGCCTATTAAGTGTGAGGCTTCCAGAATTCAACTGGGGTGTTTCTCTATGCTTTTGAGGAGTGTGTGCAGTTGTATTTTTTTGTTTGTTTGTTTGTTGGGTTTTTTTGGTCATTTTCATGCCTCCACGCCAGAGACAGCCATGGCCGGAGGCATTATGCTCTCTTTTGGTCCATCCCAACATGTTGTCTCAGTATCACCTTTAGAGAAGTCCTTCGAATTTGGTTGCAAATATTCAGCTGGACTCAAGGATGACCTCAAGATCACTGTGACCTGATTAAATAGGGTTTTGGCCATAATTTGCAAATCCCCATGGTGATAAGGACAAAATTAGCCGTTAAAGTCTGCACCTTATTGCTGCAGGGATGACATATTTTTATGTTTCAACCCCAAAGTTTGCGTCACCATAAGTTCCCTCAATCAAAAGCCAGCCAATCATTGCAGAAAATCAGCAAATTTATGAGTCATAATCCTAACAAATGCAACACACTTTTCTGATTTTTGAAGCAGAAATGTAAATTCTGGGAGCACAAAGCTGATGTTATGCTATGAACTTCCCACTAATTTTTTTTTTTTTTTTTTTTGGTATAATGATGTAGTCTCCTTTAGGCATTTGGTATTTTATAAAGGGTTTTACTTTGTTGTTGTTAGATGTTAAACTAAAAAAAAAAAAAAAAGCAGGTGTTGGACCAGACATTTGTAAAACTTAAAAAAGGAAAAGTTTGCATATTGTAGTTCCTTTTACTTGTAATTTAATGGTGCATCCACGGGTGATGTTTTGAGCCCATTGTGCTTCCTCAAGTCGTGGATACAATAAGTTTCACATAAAGGGAAGTACAATGTTCAAACTTCACTTGTTTTTCAGTTGAACAAAAAGTTAAAATGGCCTATGCTACAGAGGCAACAAGAGATCTTATTTTAGGCATTTAAACAAAAACCTGTTCAAAAAGATGAGTGAACCAGATGTTCAACAACACTAACTTGCTTGAGCCTTAGGACACATTTCTACACCGCTCTATTCACGGTATAAACTGCAACTGACCTGTTCAGTGAAGGCATAAAACCACAAATTATAGATGGATTACCAATCCCTGTTTTTTACAGATATATTTTCAGCTGCATATTGTGTATGTGTGCATGTCAGATGCACATCTGTGCTGCATTTTTTTGTGTGTGTGGTTGAGTGCCAAGAGAAAACATGACAGTATCGGACCATAGCTCTTCCCCAGGAGCTCCATGTGGTGGTCTTGCTGCAGGCTTTTCCCCTGGCTCAACAGTGAGTCAAAACATTTCCCATGATTTAAAAAAAAACCAAAACAACAAAAAACAACGATAGCAGCAGTGATGTCAATGACAAAACACAGCAACATGGATGACAATTGCACTGAAACTGCACCTACACTGCACTCCCTATCTTTGGGAATTCACTTGAGTGAGGAGCCAGTGTGTAGTTAGCATCACAGATCCAAATGATGTGCAGCACATGTCATTGTGTAGGCTTTCTACAGCAACATATGCTTTGGGTCACACAGTTCGCATACACACACACACACACACACACACACACACACACACACACACACACACACACACACACACACACACAAACAATGGCTGTTCAATTGCCCTTCTACCTGGAATAGCCTGATCCCTGAGGGGACTGGTGTTTTAAGACATTCAGACACACACACACACACACACACACACACACACAGGCACACGCGCACACACACACACACAAGTATGGTAAGTGGACCCGCAGCCTAATGGAGTTTAATTACTCCCAGCACATCCATCAGGGGCTCCAGTAGGGGAGTGGAGTATTTTATCACCACTTTTAAGGGTTATTAGTACAAATACACTGTCACCCTGCATTACTACTGCAGCGCTTTAGGGTGCCATGCCCTCACCACATTCATTACAATCTCTATCAATATCTTTCAGAACTAAACCTTCCCTCTTTCTCCCTCATCCCTCTTTTTTCCTCATCCTCTTCTCACACTCTCACTGCCATTATAAGACTCATCCTCTCCTCCTCCTTGTGCCTCTCTTTACCTCCTTTGACACGCACCTCTAAAAGTTTTAATCCATTTATTTTCAGACATTATTCCCAAAATGGGAGGCATGACAATGTAGTTTGGAGGCTGGCAAGGACAGTACTAGTCGGTGACATAATGAGACTAGTAGTCAAAAAACCTCTTTTCTGCAATGATAGGAACATTACTCACTTCCGGCCAGTAGACAGTGCACAAAGGTAAGGGAAATGAGGTATTTCTTAAATCCATAAAGTTACCTGAGGAAAGTGGGTGGGTGGGTCTGATACCTACGAGTCCATTACTGACTATGAGACATATTGAAACGTGAGATGTTCTTCTTCAGGTCTTTTTAGGAAACATTTAATTTATAGTTTACTCCTCTGTGTGTCTGCATGTCAAAACTATAAGTCTTTTATTTGCCTATATGTATTTGACTGCAAATATTCAATGCCATATTCATTTAATCTTTATAATTAGGTAAAACGATAACAAGTTGAACTATTCTGGAAGAGTGGATAGCCCAAATTTATAACCAGGACATTTTGTCTCGTTTAAGATTAAAAGAAAAAAACGAAAATGATAACAAAAAACAGTGAAGTTGGTCGAGCAACATTGCTTTACCAACTTCACTGGTTAAATATTAATTAGGTTTCCCTTCCCACCCAGGTGATTGTATTACTATGGCACCTATGTTTATCTGAATCCTCTATACTTGACCGTAGCAATGCCACTGATCTCAGCTGGTGCAGAAGCTTGGAACCATTGCTGAAACACAAATTGTAACAAATGGAATTATTAACTATTAACAATGCCAGTGCAATTTAATTTTAGTTTCAGTGGACTAGTTTCTTTGTGTTCAGGTTACCTAGTACACTGATAACTATTTCATGGAATACATGAAGTGCATGATTATAGAATATGTTAATGAAGCTTCCATCCTAAGTTAGCCTGGCAATACAAATCTATAACTAATATAACTTTACTATACTGAAAAAAATAATTATTTAAATTCAATTTTTTTTTATTTAATTATGGTTAAAAATCCACAAAAAATGCAATACATTAAATATATTACCTTTGGATATTTTCAATAAAAAGCCCATTGGATAGAAGGCAACAGAGAAACAAGACAAGGCAAGAGCTGTGTAGAGTTCATTGATATTCTCCAGGACTGTAACACATGGATGTACCACAAGGGTCCAGAATGTCCCGTTGATGCTTAATAGGAAAACCTTACGGGAAGGCTGCCTGCTGTAGAATGTTCTCAGCTTCTAGAAACTGTGTGCACAACCTAGCAAAATGGGTAGGCTAAAGCAAGGTGAAAATGAGTCAGACAAAGGGCACAACAATGGCAAACAGAGCTTCATGTATTCATGCTTACTTGTGTTAGCCACAGCTGTTTGTCCATGATCACCTAACACTCAGCACTATGGGCCACTCTACAGACAACATTTTATCAGGAAAGCTTTTGCCTACCCTATACCCTTCGTGTTGCCTGGGTGATGAGGTGAAAACGTGAAGTGAAGGGGACACTTTGCATTCAAGAGTCCAATAAATTTGTTTGAATTGGCCCACTGATGTCCTACACCAGACAGTTGTTATGTCAAGGCCTCTGTGGGGATAACAGCTAAGCAGTTGTTAACTGTTCAATGTAAGCTTACTTCCTCTGCTGCATGTGTAGCTGTTCTTAGGCTGTTACACAGATAAATGCTACAATTCTGAACCAGCAAAGTGACACGTCCTCTTCAGGCATCCAGTCAACTGGCTTACTTGCACATCTTGTAAATTTGGGGTGACCTTTTATTGACTCCATCATAAGGAACATTAAAGGTGCAGTGATGTAATGATTGTGGCTCTTAATCAAAAACTTGATATTTTGCATATGTCGGAGACATGGCTTATCTTGTCAATGAAACTGTGGTATAAAAAATGTGAGAACAAATTTAAGTGAAATACAGTCATTAGAAGCATCACAGCGTAGAAAATGTTTATTCTTGCCATTTTAGCTCCTCCCCTCCCATTCAAGCTCATTTCTTCTATAGGGAGCTTTGGCTCCATGTGCAGTTCATCAGATTTTGACTAATTTTGATGTTTGAAATAGTAGCATGGTATGACAGCCTGCAAATAAATTGATTGCCCAGTGAGTCATGATTTTCAGGAGAAGTATTTGTGCAAAATCAAGCAGGCAATTAAAATACAAATGTCCTTGATTGTCTTTATCACACATTGAACAAGATTCTGTGCAATGAAAACAAAAATTGGATCCATCCTGTTTGTTATGAAATAATACTGGTTTCTTTAGGACTGTGAACTGCTGAGGTATTCATACTGTTTCATTTCACCTAATTTTTGTGTTTACACTGACATTAGATAGCAGAGGAACACAATAAAAATATCAAAATAGAAAAGCTGCTCATTATTATTGTTGACGATTACATTTTATATTTGAAAAGAGTATTTGGACCCTGCCTGTTGGCCTGTGCACCCAAAACTTTCACGTTCTTTCAGAGATGATGGTCAGAGATGGTTGAATCCATCATAAAATACTCCAACAAATAACCTTCACATAATCTGGTGCCACAACTCCTATTACTAACAAACACAAAAAACAAGAATCATTTGTTCATTTTTCAAAAAGATTTGTGTTACTGTATTGTGTGTGTATGTTGTGCGTACAAAACTGAAATACAGCAGCACATTTAATTATTGTGCAAAAGCATATAGGAGTGAAATTCTGGTTTATTCAAAATTAGAACCTATCAGATTGTAAAGGCAGAATGGAACAACAATGTAATGTAATTTGTGGCACCAATAAAATATTTGGTATTTTTGGTATTTAGATACAAAGACAGGATGGGTGTTTTGCTGAAAGGGAGATCATAGGATGAGGAAAACAAAAATTACAAAAAATATGATTTCTATTTGATTTCTAAACAAAAACAAAACAATTCTGTATATAGATGTGTGAACAAAATTTTTGAGTCACCTTATTTTAATTATTGAAATAATACCAATGGACTGGCCTAGTCCCTGACTGACCCCCCGGTGGACAAAACTATATTACATTTCTGCATTAGTTGATGAAGACTTGGGATTATTACAAATTATGAATACGAGGGGAATAGTTTTGTTGTTGTTTTTTGTAATGCATTCACTAAACGGTGAAGAGCTTACACAAATATTACTCCATTTTTCTGGAAGCCTTAACATGTATCAGATTGTAGACATTCTTAACATTCTGCACACTACACAATTTTTACATTGTATTCAATGTAGGGATCTCTTTAGCCTGCTGATCATGAGAGAGAAAGAAAACAGAACTTTTTGTGTTGCTTGTATAAACACACAGCGTCTGGCTCCATGGAGCAGTCAATTTGGTCTAGCATGAAATTTTTTTTTTAAAAAGCCACTCGTCCTCATAGATATGTATGTACAAGGTTACCCAAAGGTCTATTTACCTTTTTTTTTAATCTGTAAGTCTAAAATGGTAAGATATTAAATCCAAAGCTCTGAGCCCTGACACTGTTACGTGGCAGCTGTTGGCCACAGGTTCCATGGTTGGGGAAGGTTATTTGGAGGTAAACCCACACAGCTTGGGCTTGCTAAGTGGCACAATTATCTTGCTTATGCAGTGTTTATGTCCATAGCACACACCTGGCAAAATTGTCTTAGTGTGCACTGACGTATAAACCAACCACCAGCAAATAACGTAAACCCCCCTGCCTGAAAAATAAAAGAAACAATTTAAGTTTGAGGTTGATCTATGGCAGCAAACTCTGAATTAAAGAGATTACAGGGAGAAACACTAAAATCCTGCTGCTAAAACAGCCTGAAAGCCTGCAGGTAATGAGACTTTTTTAAAAAAGAAAAAAAAAAAACACCTCAACTGTGTGTATATGGGTTTCATATGTGTGCATCTGCATTTATATGCAATCACGTACACAAAAAAGATATACAGATTGTTAAAAAAAAACCTCCAACATCACATGAACGCCATATGTTGCATCTCCTCTGCCCCCCCACCAAACCACACACACACACACACACACACACACACACACACACACACACACACACACACACACACACACACACACACATGCATGCACACATATTGGAACAGCCCATCCGCTTCAGTCATTTTTTTTTAAGTTCCTGTTTAAACCCCCATCTGACCAGGTGGCTGTTTATTCTCCTTTAATTATTTTCTTCTTTTTTTTTCCAAGGATAATGAAATAAAAATCTATACTTGGATTCCCTGAGTGCTCGTTATCCAGTTGCACATATTTTATAGTGAAATAAAACATCGGTGTAATGAACAGTGGAATTTGACCTCATGCAGTTTGGGCCATGCAAAGGTCAGAAATTAATTTATCCACTCTGGCAGAGGTGGAAGAGGAACAAGTAGTAAGGAATACAAAGGTTATGAATAAAATAAGACATCCTGTGTATTATGAACCTTTTAAACTGCTATTAAGTTGATGATTTAATTCTGTATCCATCGTTTGTTTGTTTCTCAGTTTTTGCTGCGCAAATGTTGTGAAATGGGAACTTTTAGCCCCCAGTTATCAAAGGGTACCTTTTCATTGCTCTCTAAATTTAATCTACCTAAAGTGTGGTTAAGCGTGTGTGTGTGTGTGTGTGTGTGTGTGTGTGTGTGTGTGTGTGTGTGTGTGTGTGTGTGTGTGTGTGTGTGAGAAGCACCCCCAGCCCTGCTGTCATTCCTTTTGAGAACAAAAGCACCCGACACTACATACCGGTCCAAGTCGAGGTTTGCCTGGTTATTTATGGAAAACGAGGAGTGTATGGATTAAAGAGATGATGCCAAGAAGAAGAACAACACCAAAAAGCCATGATTCATTCCCCAAACCATGGAAACGGCCAAAGGACAAACAAATCAATGGCAGTTTGGATGATATCTGGCCGCAAGCATTGACAGGCCCTGGAGTGTTTGGCATGAATGTAAATGTGAAAAGTGCAGTTTCCTTTATATGCAGCAAGGCGGGCCAAAGCTTCAGTATATGCCATTTTGTCCTGATTAACGCAGCTCAATAACATGCATTTGAAGCAGTTAAAGTAGTTCTGAAGCTTTCAGAACCAGCAAGGAGGAGCGGTGTGCTCAATACATATATTTTCCTCTTTTTCAGCTGAACGGATTAAGCAGAAGAAGTGATGCTGGCGATTTTAGGAGACAACAGTGAGATTCATCAAATTAGAAACCAGCCAAAACAATCAAATAATGCACTGGATAAATGATGTCATACTCTAAAATCTATGGCTTATTGTCTGGGCAGTGAGCCAATTCACATCACTACGCTGGTTATGCAAAACGGCAGGAATGCTTCTAACGTGAGCGAGTCATCAATATACAACAATATACTACTGTTTTACAATGTAAATCTGATACACGCCGGCATTTGTGTATTTGCAGCAGCCAGCTAAAACCACATGTGAGGAGAATGAGGAAGAGGAGAGGGAGGAAGAGCAGAGAGGAGACGAGCCCTGGCTGGCTGCCACTCATCTGGGCACCTTCTCTAAGCAGGGCAGAAAATCAGACACGCCAGGAAAGAATTAAAGGAGAAAGAGAGGGAGAGAAAGAGAAAAATGATTTTTCTTATAAATAGCAGGGCTTGCCAGAAGGCAGAGGAAATGAGAGCAAGTGAGCGCTGGAAAAGAAGGGCTTGAGCTTGACACGGGGCTTAAAATTGAGAGGGGGCGGAAAGAAGGGACCTACTGCGCGAAAATGTCTCCAACCAAAGCAAGGATTAGTGTTCCAACCTCCTCCACCGCCAAGATCCGCCAGTACAACTAATCACCTTCACAGCTTCTCTCTCTCTCTCTCTCTCTCTCTCTCTCTCTCTCTCTCTCTCCTCTTCTCTCATGTCCTTTTTCAGTCTTTTCATTTCCCTCTTTTTCTTCTTTCTTTTTTTTGCTTCCACTCTCCTCTGCTCTTTAAAGTATCATTTCGCCCCTCTCATCGTCATTATGGCTAAAATTAAAGCAGAGTATGTTCTGCCAGGCATGATTAGCTGCAGCAGCCTAACTGGGCAAAGTAAGGGGGCTCTGTTTTTTTGTTTTTTTGTTTTTTTTTCAGTCTCGCGTACGGATGCACACTACATTACCAGGCACAGAAACACACCGCAAACTTCAAAAGGTATCTACATATGTGACGACAAGGGATGTCGCAGATAAAAGACACCCCCCCTCCGTCTTTCCTCCCCCTTGCTTTCTGTCTATGTCTGTCACTCAACCCCATGTTCTCTGATCCCACTACCCCACCTTCTCTACCTGTCAGTCCGTTCTTCTCTCCTTCCCTCTCTCCTCCTCTTCTTTTCCTCTCTTCCTCTCTGTCGTTTCCATCCATTTCCTTTCCCCCAGCAAGGCTCCTCACAAAGATGGCGACAAGTACAATGGCGCATAAACATAAACAAGTCAAATTGATCACACAGAAGATGAGCCAGGCGGTGGATTTTTGAGAGAAGTGATGGTGGTGTGGGGTGGGGGGGGGGGCAGACAGGAGCGATTAAGCTTCTTTCTCTATTTTTCTCTAGCTCAATCTCTTTTCGCCTCTTCTATGTGTTGGGGGGGGGGCAGTTGCAGAACCATCCCAGAGAAAGAGCCACTTCATAAGCAGATGCCTGGCATACGATTGCAGTCGGGGGAGTGTGTGAATTCATTCTCCTCCGCTATAAATACACGCCATGTCTCTGTATAGGTGCGAGCGCAAAATGTAATTAGGCAGCGAGGCAGAAAAGCAAGCTGCCTTTCTCAATGTTTGCATATTTTGTCCACAAATAATGTACTACAAAGGCAAAGAGAGGAGAAATCTCTCTTGAATATTCATTTACAAAATAACGGTTTGCTGATAAGGCCAAGGCATGTGATAATCAATTAGCTAAATGTTCTACAAAAACCTGGTGGGGGGGGTGTGGGGTGCCACTAATAATAAATATGCACACACACACACACAAACACACTGCATGTCGGTGTCTCACAAAATGCAAAATGACGATTTCAGCAGAAGTCTGCAATGAATATCCATGACTAGATAAAATATCACAAAGGATACGTGTTTGTAATGGCTGTTGTTACTGTTTCAAGTGTTGGTACGCAATGCAGTTTGTGTAACATACAGTGTGTGTAAACGCACCTGCTGTTGCCTGTGTAGTTTGCCTGGGATTAGGAATATTACAAGTGAAGATACAGATAGTGCAGATGGAACATTGCTCAAGTGTGTGTGTGTGTGTGTGCGCGCGCGCGTGTGTGTGTGTGTGTGTGTGTGTGTGTGTGTGTGTGAGTGTGTGTGCGCGTGTGTGTGTGTGCGTGTGTGCGTGTGTGTGTGTGAATTGTGTGTGACAGTTGGGGAGGTGAGGGAAGAGTCAGGATGAGGCCTGGCACAGTTTTGCGTTAAACTGAGGTTGTTGTTTTTTTTGTTTTGTTTTTTTGTTTGGGTTTTTTTTTTGTTCTTTTCTTAGCAACAAATTGAACTAGCCGTTTATCACAGCGATGAATAAATGTGACTTGTATTAGGCTTGAATTTGAGGCCTTCACAGTCACCCAGGAAACATAACCAGACGGAAATATTTTCTTTATTCATATTATTTTAATTATCCAACAATCTGAATTCATCTATATTTATGAATCAGAATATAAAGAATAATACCATTATAAAGTGTCAGACATAAAGAAAAACGTGATCTTTCCTTGTGAGAAGCTTTAAAAAACTTTTGCATGATTATCAGAACAGTTGCTGCTTAACTTTCAGTAACATAATAAGAAGTTGTAGCGCTGCATCTCACTTGGCAGTATATGCAAGTCATGCAAGTCTTACTGTGCAACATGTCCAGTTCACAAGTAATACAATGCAGAATATTACATTACACTATTACTCCATGTAAAACCAATTACAAAACATGAAAAAGGCTATTTATATATTAATAACCCTTAACAAATAGTGGTGTCAGGTATAAGCAGTTGTTTTAACATGAAGGATAAATGTCACCACCAAGGCTTTATGTCCTCTCCTACAGGCCCACACAGGATACATCGTCCTCTACTGGCCAAAGTGTGAAGTACAGCTGACCCTGGCTCAGTGACTTCCCGCAGCCGGCCTGGCAAGGAACAAAGAGGTAGTGCTGTGCCAAAAAGGACTATCACTTTCTGTCTCCTCCTGTGAGGAAGGTGGAAGATGAAGACAAGCAAAGGCCCGTGGGTGGGGAGGGGTTGGGGGCAGGGTTAAGAGGGTTCTACCAACTGGAGCAATGCAGCTGTGCGCCACGAATCAACTCCTGGCCAAACTGAGGCAAAGTGTTTCAGTGTGTGTGTGTGTGTGTGTGCGCGCGCACGTGTCTGATAAGAGGGGTGAGGATGTAGGGTTATTGGCACCGAGGGGTGGGCTGGTAAGACATCTGTCATCCTATCATCAATGCTGTCACATCATAGAACAAATGGGCTGTGGCATTTTAACAGCCCAAAAACAAGGGCTGGCAAAAGGTGTCGTTACTGTCTGATCTATCGCTGCTCTTTTGTGCCTTTTTCAATAAAGCACCAAGTGCTGGCTAGCATGCGTCACCTCATCAAAATGTGAGGGGAGAAGGATGGATAATGGTTTCTGCATGAGAGCGTAGATGCAAATCTGACAAATCTAAAAATCTAAATTAACTCATCGCACACAGGGCTGGTTCTGCATCTGAACGTCCTTGGCTGAAGCCCAAAGCCACTCTTGGGGTAGGGAACCAACACTTTCAAGCCAGGACGAAGTTAAGAGAAGGGAGCGAGGTATTTTTAATTCTCTTGACCACACCTCAACCCTTTTGTTTTTTGAAGTAGACCAGTGCTCTGAGGCAAGGTCCTCTGTAATGACACCTTGACTGTAAAGAACTTCATCCATTCCGCTGTGCTATCTGGTGCTTGCGTGACAAGTCGGCTGGCTTTGTTGCAAGGAGAGTGGAGGAGAGCTTTGAACTGTAGACTGACAGCGCGGGGGAAGCCGTTCCAGGCGTAAATGTAAATTATTGTTACTTACACGTTTAACCCAGCACCTACAATCTCCCCTCCCTCTTCCCTGTGCACTGGCTTGTACTGGTCTATTGAACCAGGTAGAGCTATAAAGGGGGGTGGGGAACAATTCTGACATCATGTTGCCCTCTTTTGGCAGGTCTTTGCAACTGCACCTTATTGTCCTCACCTTAAAGACAGCAGAAAATCATTGTCTTTTCAACTGCAATGAAGTGATGTGCGTGATTAAATGGACAAGTGACAATGTACTAAGTTCACCAAAGTAATAAAACATACATTAATTTAACCACAATACTATTTTCACATTAAATGTAGCAGCACAAATTTAATTAGGTTAAAAAAATAAAGGAATCACAAATTTAAATCAAGAGACTTGAGAAATAATGTCACTCTACTAAGTACAATTCAGGAACATTCATGAATATTTATGAAATCTACTTAGCTATGAGATTCTGAAACAGTCTATGTATTAGAAGCTATACCACTGAATGAATCAACAAATGTGATCATCTCTAAGTCGCTCTGTGCATGCTCCAGTCGCAGCATATACATACAATTTTTTCGGTCAATTCAAGCACAAGGATGCAAGAAATGTGTATTTTGTTAATCTCAAGATAAGGAGGGGCTAGCCCGATGAGAGATAGTCAATCGGTATTTATGTATGTGCATGTCCAGGATGGCTTTTAAATATAACTAGATCCAGTTATAGAGCCTGGAGCAGTATGCCTTATTTTTAGACACTGATGAAGAGCAGATTGTGCTTACCTCTTAACAATTTTGCAAAAAAGAGAAGAAAAAATTGCTATGATGCCGTCTTGATTATCTTCATAAAATTAAAAAAAGGAACAAAGAAGTAACTCTGTGCCTTGCAGAGGTATAGCATTTAGACACCTTATGAGAAAACAGGTGTGAAAGGAAAACAGATTAATTACTGACCACAGATTGGATTTTAAGTATGAAATGACACTAAATATGGATTGAGGCGTGCATTCTGCTGTTGATCTTATTTCACGTGCAGCCACTGCCACTCCAGAGCTGAGCACAGTGGCAGCGCCTGTCGTCAGGCAAAGCTCCAAGCTTTTCCCCTAGATACATCTCCACGGAATCAACAGGGCCCTTGCAGCATATCATTAGACGTAAGTATTATAATTACTTGTGTTATTAATTTTGCCTTAACACCCGGGATAATATGATATGTAATTCAACCCTGTTGAGGGAAGAGAGAATAAGATAATCACAAATGCATCTCTTATGAAAATCAATGTTGAAATGGATATTCCAATAATGCCAAACCACTACCCCTCTGTTTTTTCTCATGCATATCATCCAATAATTTTCTGCATTCATCTGGAAAAAAATATATAAATATGTCCGACATATTTCACATGGGTGCCCATGTCCGAGGCAAAACAATATGGATTTGTGTTGCCTCGCAAACAATTTTAATAAAAAGCTATTGATTGGGGATTGAGCTGCTAGCCTGTGGGCGCAGTGCACCAGACCCCAGTGGGTCCAGATCATTAAAGTCCTCAACTGCTGGCTTCACTGGTGCAAATTTGTTCAATAAGAGTCTGGCACGCATGCTTCAGGGTTTGATTTTGATACAGACACGGCAAACTGTTTGTGGCTGCTCCACAGGCCACAAATGATAGAGGTTTTCTCCAAAACAAAGACACATTCTGTCAAAACATGGATGGGAACATGTGACATTTTTTATGATGTATTTTTGGTCAAATAGACAAATCAGTGATGATTTTACAATGCAGTGACATGATTAATATTAAACAATATTCCTTATCAGCCTGTAAGCGCTCACTAAAAGCACCTAGAAAACTGTAAGTCTTGTCAGAAGAATGTGCAATGTAATGAATTAAAGAGCCATTAACCCACTGCAATCCATGATCAATCCTCTCTCTCTCTCACTCACACATACACACAAACACATGCATGTGTGCGCACACGTGAACACACACACACACACACACACACACACACACACACAGACACACCACAATGCAAAGTCTGATATTCTGTCTTTATGCACAACCTCATCGAAATGTATGCAGCCATAATATCTACAACCAGGCAGAAACATACTCGCATACACTTTCTTGAGCAGGTATCAAAGCTTTGGCGCAGCGAGACAGTTTTAATTACCAGGTACTTTCCTTATGCTTATGATGTCAATTTCTCCCACAAAGCTGGTAATGATATTCAAAATGCCTGCTGGCGACTCCTTATTTCTCTTCTGTCTTTCCTTCCCGCTAAAATATGAATACCCCAGTTTATCCGAGTTATTTGTCCTCCAGTCACTTTGTAAAATTTTTCGTCCACCCAACATATCTTTTTTAATTCAAGCCTCGTTGGAAGGAATGGCAATAAAGGGTTTTTTGTTGGGGGGGGGGGGCAGGATCAATGCAGAATGTATTAGTCTGCACTGCAGAGACCGACTTCAATAATAAAAGAATTGATCCTTTAAAGTGAGGCTTGTTCTGGGCTGGCATGGTAAAGGAGGATGGTCCATTCCAATACTGCATGGGCCAGATGGAGAATCACAGCAGGCTATTTTGCCCCTCCCACCACACCCCAAAAATCTGATTTGATTTTGAACCACGGCTGGATTCAATGGCACAATTACTGAAGGATTCTTGTTGAATTGCAAGCATTATGAAGGAGCATGTCCAATAATTCCGGAGCAAGCACATGATATGTAAGGGAGAGAACAAAGTTAAATGAGATCGAGAAAGGGGATTACTGGATGACAGGCTATGATTTCATTTATCATTAAGATACATCCAGTGTTGTTTTTAATTTACAGTGTTGCCAAAACAGGAGCTGCTAATATTTCTCGATTTCCATTAGTCACCGAACACATCAGATCCCAGCAGTGTCTCTGTACACAGCTGTCAGTAATAATGTGCCAGCAGTAATAAAGCATGAGGGCTGGATATATAACAAGCACACTTCATAGTGTGCCTAACAAGCACACTTCACACACTAATCAGCTCAAGTGGACTTGCATTGCATCCACATACTTCCCACCTCGAGGAGATGAGGGCTGGTTTAGTTTTGTTAATTTTCTGGATAGTAATGCTAGATAAGGTTATCTGTGATTTGCTGAAAGTAATGAGTTATGTCGAGATGTTTCAGGAAAGGATGATTCCTGTGGTAGTAAGTGATGAAGCAAAGTGCTAAATGCAAAGTGGGGGTCAGAAGTAATCATAGGAAGCACACACACTGTGCTTCTTCTCACCAAACTTTTATTGCTCTTCCTCTAGGCCGCTAAAGACTGCGAGCTGTCCCATTCAACACAACAAGATAGTGTTTAGTTACAAATGGACCTCTGTAAAATATCAGATAATGACAGTGACTGCAAAGGATTATCATTGACATATCTGTTTTCATCAGTAAAGAGGAATGATTATTTTCATTGGTAAATTATCTGCTGATTGTTCTGTTTTATTTAGACCAACCAACAACCCAAAAACCAAACACTTTCAGTTAAGAAAATGCAGACAATCTTAACATTCAAAAGATTGGAACTGCAGCAAACATGAATAATCAGTTCTCAAAATTAACACTGATAAATTCTATGATGTTGGACAATTTGTGCTGGCTCTGCAGCCACTAAAACCTGCTGTGAAGCTGAGATGAATATTATAGATTTATAACAAATAAAAAGATTTTCAACTTGTTTTTCTCATTTAATTATCTTCCTCTACAGGAATGTTCATGTAATTTATTGTTGTGCATAACAGTAACGGCAGTTTAATATACTAAATTTGGCAGAAATATTTGCAAAATATATGCAATCTAAATCTAAATATTTTTACATAAGCATAAGCCTCAAAAATATGTAGTGGTGTAAAGTTAACACACACACACACACACACACACACACACACACACACACACACACACACACACACACACACACACCATATGACCCCCAGTGCCACTGCCACCCATTGATAAGTGCGGTGAGCTTGAGTGAGGTGCAATGGGGAAGGACAGACACCTGCCTCCTGTAATCCCATCAATTCTTGTCAGACAGGAGTCTGGATACAAGCTTGTCTCTGAGGCCTGTAATCCATGGCTAAGTCTTCACACACTGCTTTCCCACATATCTAGAAACACACACACACACACACACACACACACACACACACACACACACATACAACCTCCATATCTTGGACAAAAAGGTGTTTGTGGCTATTTTATGCAACTGGTCTGATATAATATCATTTCTATAAATTGTGTGCTACAGGTAACCCACATTGCTCAACCCAGACATAGAGTACACACTAAAGTATGCATTTCTGCTTTAAATTGATCCAGAAAATAAAAATCCATAAAAAGTTTTAAAAAAAAGAACCCTCTCACAGAAACAGGCAAGGGCACATCATTTTCCATGTGTAATTTGAGTTTCATTCAAAGAGGACAAAGAAAGAAAGAAAGAAAGAAAGAAAGAAAGAAAGAAAGAAAGAAAGAAAGAAAGAAAGAAAGAAAGAAAGAAACAGACAAACAAAGAATGAAAGAAAAAGAAATAAAGAAAGAAAAGGAAAGTTAGAAAGAAAGGATTTTCTTGTGGCATTTATATTGATTAAGACAAATATAAGCAGGAATGAAAGCTGCAAACCCTCCCATGTTGATCAGACATCATGCATATGATTCAGCTTTCAGACATTGAAAGAAAAATTCAAACATAACATGCCCAAAAGGAACAGAAGACAAGGAAATCTACTCTTGGGGATGCACAAATGCCTGAATCCCTTCAGCACATTTAGCTGTCAAGCCAGTAAATCAATCACCAGTCCAGGAAACAATATGTCCCATTATCATTCAGATACATGCAAAACACCACAGCAAAACAAAGAGAAAAAATGAGAGAGATAAAAGGCTTCTTGGGCAAGGCACCCCTGCTCATGTCTTGCTTCAAAGAGAGAGAGAAAGGAGAGGGAGAGAGCGAGAGAGGGAGACGCAGGGTGCAGGACCCACACGGTGTAGTTCCAGCCAATTGCATTCCAGAGAAGTGACCATGGCCAGTGATAAACAAAGCAACATAGATCATTCCTCTCGCAGACGGAGCCCGGCGCTGGAGGCAGCGGTAGGGAGAGCGGTCAGACAGCGAGGGAGAGAGAAGGAAAAGCAGACAGAGACGGAAGACAACAGAGAGCTCACCGCCTATATGCATCTGCCCCTCTGCTATCCTCTGATGCTACATTTTGACGCCCTTTTTGCAACTGGAATGCCATTAAAAGCCAGCCATGCCGTACGCCTGCAGATTTTCTCGCCATGACAAGAATGAAGAGCCAAAGACTGAGAGAGAAAGAGGGAGGGAAGAGTGCTGCAGCTTCTCCCACTACTACAGTGCCGATGCATCCCATGAAAAACAAATCCTTAAATTGTTCCCATTTCCCTAAGAGAACAAAAAGGGCATTCAACACTTACCCACTCCCAGACACAAGACTCAGATTCAGTGCTCATTTGAGCCCAGTGTGCATCACAACAGAAACCTCAGATATTCCTCCAAAACAGATGTGCAAAGAGGAGCAGTGAGGTTCTCCCTCTTTTGTTTGTGAGCCTGTCTTGCTAGGTTTCTCTGTTTGCATCAGCTGGCTTTTTGCAGCTTTGAAGCAGGTGGATGACAAAAACATCAATCTCTCCAGGCACATTGTGTGGCACGCACGCTTTGACACACCACACTCCCCTCACCAGCTCTATACAGTATAATCACACATTGCTATTCTCTGCTCACATCTTCAGGAATGAATATGAGCTAAAAGGAAACTGAAGGACAAGTGTGCATTGTTGGAGTGTGCTTTCATGTTTTGATTGGTTTAGAATAGGAATTTGCTGTATCTCCAGAGATCTGTTTGCCATATGTTGAGGCAATTTATGGCACAATACGGGAGGACAGTGGCTGATGGATTGAAATTATCATTAGACAATAAGCACAAGTCAGAAACATTAAAAAAAACATCTGTACACAACTGCTATTTTTAAGTGTATATTTATGTGACACATCATTGGAAAGCTTTGCAGTTTAGGGCACTATCAACACCTCTTTCAGACAAAATCTGCAGTCCCATTGTTTTCCTGTAAGTTCCAGCTATTCTGATCTGTAGAGAATGAGTGAATATATATTTCAAGGTGAAATATGCTCCTTTTATTTCACCCCCCCACCGTGACTCTTAACAGGATAAGCGGTACACAATGGATGGATGGATGGTAGTTCATCACCCAAAGTGTGTTTTTACTTTCAAGTGCTTACAAATATGTGTCTCATCATGTCATTTTCCCCCACTGCATTACTTCTTTGTGAATCCAGAATGCAGAAAGAACCAGACACATATATGAAACTCAGCTTTAGATTTAGCGTGAAGCTAATGATGACTGATGGCTAATAAAAGCCAAAGCAACAAAAAAAAATCATGACCTGTAGTCCAGGTCTTTTTGTCAAATCAATACGAGTAGTAGTGATTAGTATTCTACAGACTTTGAATTTAACAAACTAACAACCCTTACAACCCTTGCGCCAAGCACAACCAGCGGACATATTCAGTTGAACCAACTCAAACTTGCCTATATTTATTCATTGTAGCGCTGAACTAGAAGTGTCATACTTAGTTCAATTTTAGATATTTGGAATAGGGGTATAAGGGCTTAAAACTAATCTGTTGCATTACAATGGACATGCATCAAATGGTGACATCATGCCACCACTGCCAATCCAAAATGATTGAGTGAATGCAACAGACTGTAGAGAAAAACATTTGAAAAGCCTGGGCTCTATTTAAATGATCTATGGCACCAGGCAGTTGGCAGATAGCGCTATATGTGGGATATGTGTTTGGGTGTTTAGCCTCATTTTTGTATTTAGAGGGTGTGTAATCAGTGCACAAATCACAGCACAAAGAGGCAGTCATTAGACATCAAATTACTCATAGGTGTGTTTCAGGTGAGACATCAAGCAAACCAATTAGAATGCCTTGTGTCATTCACTTTAAAGCCCAAGTTGCACCAGGACTTGGCGTGTTGCTACTGTACTTCAGGGGAAGAAGTGAACGGTTCTCACCTGAACAAACTTGTGCACCAGAGGACTGTACTACAAAGCGAGATTAGTGGGTTCACGAGGTATGTTGAGACTAAAGCCAGGGTTTTCAATGTCATGAGGGGAGCTCTCCTTTATCCTGTCTAGATCACCAAAGTAACTGAAGCGGCTAACTTAACCTGGTCCGGAGCAGGTTATGTTTAGAGTTTTGGCTTCAGTCAGCTATAAAAAGAGCTGCCCCTTCACTAACCACATCTTTTGAAAATGGCATTACCATTTTTGAATAATCCAGTGGCCCTTGGCGCAATTATTGTGCAAGGTTCTCTTCAGAAGGAGAGAGGATTTAGAGAGAGAGTGATACGCTATCTTTTCCAGCTGAGGGAGTATGTTATTTATGCAAACTGCTGGACCCATATGTGACTAACGCCACAAAAAGGAGCCATGCACGCACAGTAGCCCTAACTGTGTGCTTATCATTGTGGGTTTTTTTGCCACGAGATTTCATGGGAACCTACATGCATTCATTTGGTGATGCAGTAAATCTGAGCAAGAGTACCGTATGCCGCGCCATTTGCAAAGCTGTACGTGCTCTCACTAAACTACTGAACATGTTTTTAGGGTTCCCTGGCCATTTGCCCACAATGGCTATAAAAGAGGCCATCTATAAAATTGCAGGTAACGTACATTTATAGTTCACTATATTAATAATTAGTATGACGAATACTTGAATGTGAAATATTATGTATAAATCTAATTTCTTCATAGGATTCCCTAAGGAGTTTAAGAGCTCTGGATGTGGGAGGCGCAGAGAGTGCATTGAGTGGTAACATAAATATATAATCTTACGAATTTACACGAATGGCAATTTTCTGCCAGCATTCCTCTTTCGCCTTATTTGCAGCAACTGTGTTGCTTTTTGCTGTCATAATTGTTTGATATTGTTCATAACCCTCCATTATAGTCACTTGTTCTTCTTGACTAAAGTAGGCAACATGCGATCTATCCATTTCCTAAGAGTCAAATGACACATTAAACGCCCCTTTTTATGGGGACGTGCACAGAGCCTGCAGCAGAAAGCCTGAATTGACAAAGAAAGTTCATATCCACTGTTGTGATAACAATTATCGCTGATTGTGAGTTTAGGGTTTGTTGAGCCAACTTATTGAAAGAAAGCCTGGCTATGTGGAACTTGTTTCGTAGTACATCCCTCAGGTGAAGGCACATGTTGTGTTAATAGAAGCAGCAGGCTCACACCCAAACAAGGCAGTGAAGAGGGCATGGGAGGAGGTGGCAACCAATGATTCCACATTGCCGGGCATCAGTAGAACTGCAAAGCTGCATATCTGCTCATCTGGTTAATGCACCCTTTAAATAGCATTTAACACATATAACCATTGACCAGAGAGGAGCCTCTACTTGGTCTATGGCACATTTTTTTCTGGTACCCCAAAATAGCAAAGCACCATGCCAGACCATACCAAATTAACATACTCAGGTGCAAACGGCGTGCAAGTTCATTTGCTAGTTGAAGGGTGAGGGCGCTTGGCTTGAAAATGTCAACTGAACTGAATTGTGTTCAGCTCTCCATGCAGTACTTCAACTGAAAAAGGGTATTTTAAAGTACTTTAAAAAAGTTGCCTTGAGCTCACAAATAAGTTTTTTCATTGCAGCATCACTTTTTGTCACTCCAGAATACAGAAAAATCCAGCCACATATATTGATCTTGAAACTGATGGCAGCCAATAGCCACCAACTTTGAACAACAGGAAACTGTGAAAAAAAACCTACAACCCTTCTGCTTTGTCTTTACCATGGACAAGTGACAAATCAGAAAGCCTGTAATTTGTTTTTAGGTTAAATAAAAGTGTTTGATGGTGGCACGGTGGTGCAGTGGTTAGCGCTGTCGCCTCACAGCAAGAAGGTTCTGGGTTCGAGTCCCGGCTCGGGCACAGAATCTTTCTGTGTGGAGTTTGCATGTTCTCCCTGTGCCTGCATGGGTTCTCTCCGGGTACTCCGTCTACTTCCCACCGTCCAAAGACATGCAATTAGGGACTAGGCTAATTGATACTCTAAATTGACTGTAGGTATGACTGTGAGCGTGAATGGTTGTTTGTCTCTATGTGTTGGCCCTGCGATGGACTGGTGACCTGTCCAGGGTGAACCCCGCCTCTTGCCTGTAGCTGCTGGGATAGACTCCAGGCCCCCCGCGACCCTTAATAGGAAGACAATGGATGGAAAAGTGTTTGTGAACGCAGTAATGAAAAAAAAAATCTTTGTGAAGGCAAATAGCTGTTAGTACTTGGTGCTGAATCACTTTAACTGAAGCTGTGTTTTCAGGTTTATGTCTCTTGTGCATGTCTGTTAAGATTTGACGAATTTAATTGATTAATGTGTATTCACATTCAGCTGTATATCATGTTTAATAGTAAAATTGGATTTCCTGACTTTGCAGATTCACAATACAGTATCTAAATAACAAAATAACAGGAAACGTTTGTCAGGAATTTATAGAAAATGGAATGTCCACGCACTACTACATACAGCCATGGTTTAAAGTCCGCTTTGAAACATCCCTGACAAGTATAGAACATCGTCTGTTAAAGAGCTTGTACTCCTGTCACTCAGCAAGATAATGAATATCACTTGTATGATTTTTGAAACTTACATACAATTCCTAGAAGTAACGTTCAAATTCAAACGAAGGTTACCTCAGATGCATGACATCAGTGTCACCACAACTGAGCTATGTGCTTCTTTTCTGTCCAGTGTGACTTTATTCAATGTCTATAACGTCCTCTGTAGTCTAGTTTAGCCATTTTTTAGATCACATTAAAAGCTTGGAAATTTAAAAATGTGTTGTTTGTGAGCCTATAACTAAACATTCAGATTTCTGATATTCAACCAAAAATCCATTCACAACTGACTTTGAGACAAGAGAATTATTTCCAGATTTTTGTGTTTTTCTTGTGCAACTCCATAGATTGACATGTCAATGCTGTTTCTAAATTCAGTCAAGACCATGTTCAAGCTCTGCAGAACAATATACCATTATGGTGCCTATCCGGAGAGAGAAAATTATTTTCAAAAAGTAAAATCACAGTCTTGGAGGCCATATTTTAAAAACCGTATACCTCTCTATTCTAGGCAGACTTCTGTAAAATATTGTAAAATGTTTAACTCTAAGCTGAAAATTTTAAACAAGGTATCCTGATATGTAAATTGCTGGCATGTGCTGATGATTTCTGTGTTAGTTATGAAATTGTGATCAAATATAACAAGAAAATAAACTTCCCACATAAGATTGACTGATTTTGGTAAAAAAAAAAAAATATATTTTTAAAGACACACGTCAGAAAATTTGTGGGAATATAGTTGGACCAGTTACTCTTTATAATACATAGGAACAGGTCAAGCTCAGATTATGGCAGCAGGTAAAAGGTTGGCACAGATATTTAGAGACATTACAGATGATCAAATTTACATCTAATTGTTCTCTCAGCCCCTCTCAGCCCCTTATTGACCATGTTGAATTGAAAAGGAAAGGTTCTCTTTCTCTCTCTCTCTCTCTCTCTCTCTCTCTCTCTATATATATATATATATATATATATATATATATATATGCCAATGAAAAGGCAACCACACAATACCGTGACTCCTGAGAAATACAGGCTAATGTTAATGATACCATTACAATATGTTAACAAGCAAACACCACAAGTTTATGAGACTCGAAATCCATTTGCTTTTACTCTAAACACTGAAGATATACAGTAAGTCCAAAGTTCAGAAGAAAATTAATATAACTCATTTATGAAATGAATCTTAGATTGAACCTTAAAAAATACAGCTAAATTTGAATTTGGAATTTGCATCTCTGATACATCTATTTGACATGACATGAAAAAATGTATACTATCACAGTTTTTTTTAGCCTCAGGCCACAAATTAACTCCCTTTTTTTCAGTGAAATAATCTCTCAATCTTACAATGTCTTCTTTCAAAAAGAAAAGTGTGCATAAATCCAGGAAGTGAGGAAGAAAATAGAGAAATAAGTCTTGAGTTTTTTTAAAATTAGTTCATGATAATAACATATGTTTAAATAGAAGAAACTAAGGGATCCTACAGTAATGGCCACACTATCATTTCATGGAGAAATTATTCATGCTATGATCAAGTACAAATTAGTTCTTCCAGAAATTGCACTGAGTTGCTTTTGATTATACTGCATGGGATAAAGCATCACAATGCGTCATATAATTATTTTTTAAGTAGAAAATATATACATTTTAACATAATTTGCCAATTTCCCAACTGTGGGGCGAATAAAGAGTTATCTTAATTCATAAATTGCATGGCCCAGAGGTAGATTGGACGTCTAGCAACAGAAGGCGCTGGTTCCATCCTCACCTCCCCATCCTACAGCAAGATACCCAGCCCCTAATTGCCCCTTATGGCCCTGCGACGGACTGGCGACTCGTCCAGGGTGTACCCAGTCTCTTACCCAATGTCAGTTTTGGGATAGACCCCTCCCCAACCGAATGCATGGATTAGGAGTCACTGACGTATTCAACTGTAACAGCTGGCGATGGCTATAATTCCGACATTTTCTTCAGACCTGGAAGGCAACCCTGACACGTCACATGTTTCGGTTTTCATGGCGGGCTGCGGAAGTTTCTCCTTCGACTTGCTAGCAGTTCCACTATAAACGCGACATAATTTCTGTGTAAATCTGCTTTTTAACTGGCAAATGCGTGAGTCAAGGCTCAGGTGTTTGTTTAATGCCACGAAGAAACAGTACAACTTAGCCTGTGTATCTTTTCGCGTAAATCAAGGAAGCAGTGAATTCTAAAGATTAGCGTGATGGAGTCTGTTTTGGAAAATGACAACCCACTACTTTTACCCCTAAACAAAGAGAAAACTTTCTATGACGGATTTATCACGGTCCAGGTAGGTTAATATGTCAATGGAGTGTTCCTGCTCATTGAAGATTACATCCAGACCTTGAAAAAGCAGTCGTAGCATTATGTTGAATTTGCCTTTGTATCAACTTGTTATAACTTTTCAGACAAGATGCCCTAAATATTTTGCTATTAAACAATGGATTTCATTCAATTTAACAGTCTTAGATGTCGTTTGATAAGGCAGCTGGCTAACGTTATGTCGTCCTGAGTCATGAATGTATTATACTTAAAATAGTGTTTTGTGGCTGTGGTGTAACTTGGACTATTGCTACTTTATCACAGGAGAGACACTTCAGAATGAGAATAATACTGCCAGAGGATCATCAACTCAAAAAAGCCAAGTACAGACATGACAAAATTTTACTCACTGCTACTGTTGTCTGTTCTAATGAAAATTCCACAAAATTCACGGATATGAAACTTGATATTAAGATAATATCTATCTATAACTGAAGAACAATAATGTCATTATTGTTTCAGAGCTAACATCCCATCACTAGATTATGTGCAAGTCATTTGACAGCACACTGTTCCAATTGCCACATAGAGCATACAGTTCATCTCCATGTCTAGTAAGACTTGCCCACTTTTTAACATGCTAATCATACTTCTCCCTAATTCATATCTTGCCTTCTTGGCCTTTTTTCATTTTAGGAAATGCCTAACCATATGGTCTTACCATTGTCAAGGGGTAGTAACTCTGCATAACTTTGTTCTCGTAGGTTGCACTGCTGTTGGCAGTTAAAACACCTGTTGCGTGGGTATGAGCACATAGTGAAGCAGGTAAACTTTACATACAGGACCAAAGACTGTGTTGTACATTGCTGCCAATTGCATCATCATATTTTGTGTTGTTTTGTTTAAGCCATCTCTGATTGTTCTATTTTAATTTGGTATAGAAGCCATTTTGGCTCTTTTGTGTTGGCTGCATCATGCTTGGCATTTTTCCTGTACTGTTTCCATCAGGCTTGCTTCACTCTTAAGCAGAGAAAAATATTTTTCACTGTTTAATTAACATCGCCTGGTAAATGTCCCTATTTGTTATGTGGCCCCTCAGGGTTATTTGCATGAGATTGATATTTCACCCCGGGCTGCAAAGTTCATTATTTTCGCAGCCTTTAAGCTATCATTAATTATTAAAGCAGGTGGCAGCCCCCATTAATCACAAACACTGTGTTTGATTTGAATGGCTGGCTAGAGGAAAAAAATAGAGAGTGTCACTTCATTATCTTCCCATTCAAGGGTGTCTTTTCTCTGTTGTTTGACTCCTCACAGAGGCTGCAGCAGTCGCCTGATCTTGTCAGTTTCATTCTGGAGTTGAAGACTGTCTTGGTAAGGACAAGAATGACACCATGCTTTGCACTGTCACTTTGACATTGTAGGTGTATGAAAAAGAATTAAATGAGAACCTTCACACATTATCGATAGCCTTGGTTTGGAGCACAGGTGTACATGTATACTCCGCTCAATACATGAAAAAGGCAACAATCTGGACCTAACTGGCCATGAGTCACCTCAGCTGTATTTATATTATGTTGTTTGTTGTTTGAAAAATAATTGTCCAGTGTGGTGAGGATGTTATATGATGTGCATAGTAATCCAGGTTTGATAAGTGCTCTCTCTCTCTCTCATTGCAGGAATTTGGCCTCAAGTGTAATCCAGAGTGCAGCTCTATCCGGCCTCCACAGTACTACTCCCAGCTCATCTCAGAGATGGAGACCCTTGGGTGGGACAAGTAAGTGAGCTACCAGGAGGTAAAACAGTCCGACCAACCAGTCTTCATCATTTAAAGACTATGAGTCACTTAAGGGATAGTTCACAGTTTTGAAGCCTAGTCTTACCTTCAAGTAGGGCTGGGCGATATCACGATATATATCGTCTGGATGATAGAAAATGTCTATTATTTAATGTTAAACTTTATTGTTTATATCGCGGTATCGCAAAACAGGCTTTACGGCAGTATTTTACGTCACCGACGCGCCTTACGGCAAGCCCAGGCACGCGGCTCAAACATACACAGCCATGGAGGAAGACGTTGGACACCACACAGAAGAACATGTTACCAATTCTCAATCTAAACAACAACAAGATGACGAACAACCAGCGCAAACCGACGAGCTTGTACTTAAAAGAGGGGGAACTTCTGTCATATAGCGGTGGTTTGGATATAAAAAGACCGACAAGGATCAAACCACTGCACTTTGTAAAGTATGCTGCTGCCCGATCCAACAACAGACTCGAACACGAATAACTTTTTTATCACCTGAAAAAGAATCATGAAAAAGAATACAGAGAGAGTCAACGAGAAAAAGCAGCAAAAGCTGGGCCGAGTGACGTTGACGTTAAGAAGAAACTCCAGATGCAGACATTGCAACAGGCTTTTACCCGCGGCAAACCATATAGCCATACTTCCCGCAGGTGGAAGGAACTAACCATGGCTGTTAGGGTTAGCACATCTGTAAAGATATGATTCCAATCTACATGGTCGAGAAACGGGGGTTTCTGGAGTTAGTGCAAACACTCGACCCTAGATATGAAATGCCCAGCTGAAAACACATCAGTAGCGTTGTGTTACCTGCTTTATATGATGAGTGCCGGGCAAAAGTGGAGGAAGAAATAAAAATAAAATAAACTGTTCATTCATTGAATTTTCCAAAAATGTGCTATATCATGATGTATATCGTATCAGGATATAAAATGAGCTATATCGGGATATAAAATTTTGGTCATATCGCCCAGCCCTACCTTCAAGTGATAATTTTGATTGGTAGAGTAATTTGTCAGCACAATCCACCCTGTTGTATTATCGTTTGAAAATTGGGCCAAGGGTGCATGGTGAATGTTGTCATGCCCCTGTTTGTAAAAATTAGTTGAGGCGTAGAGATGCATAGTATTGGATATTGTATCTGATATGCTGAGAACTGATTTTGCCATTGTATTTCCTAAATCTAAAACCTTTCCTCTCTTGGGATTTCCTACCAATAGTAGAGAATAAAAGTCCATTTCTTGGCTGCTACTGCCTGGTGAGAAAATATGGCTTGTGTACAAGTTTATGCTTGTTGAACAGGTGATTTGATGAATTACTCTTGTTGGCTCTTTTTTCAAAAGGCTTTTATTTCTTTCACAGGAGTGTCGTTTTGTTATTGACCCTCCTCTGTGAACCTCAGCTCCAATTCAAACACTGGCAGGATTTTAAATGACACCGCTATACCCCTTTGTGCATCTATTTGACTTTGGTGATGTGAAAAAATACATAGAATAGCATGAAAACCCAGATTTTTTGTCAGCCTTTGGCCAGGTGCTCTAGTATTCAAACTTGATTTAGATTTATGTACCCAAGGTGCACCTGTAGCCATATAGTACCACAAAGCTCAAAGTCATTCGCTGCATTTCAACTGTCATTCTTGAAAGTACATCAGGAAACTCAACACAGCGGTATAGAAACGCTGCCCAAACTATCCAGACAGCCGTAGTTATGTAAATGCTCACGTACAGTTTGGGTCTGGCTATAAGTCTTCAAGTCTTCATTATTTAGTGATTTTGTCAACATTTCTGCATCACAGAAATCATAACAGCAGATTTTAGGAGACGAAAATGGTATATATTTCTTATTTATTTTTATGAGTAAGAAGAATTAGAAGAATTATTATTGTCAACATCAATATGATACTGTCAGCAAAAAAAAAAGTCAATATTAAGGGGATTGCTTGTCAATAGACACTATTTAATTTACCCCCTCTTACTCTGAGCCCAACCCATTTATCTACCTCCCAAAATTTGTATTATTTTAGAAGACTTAAAAGGTCTAGATTTAGAAAACATAATTAACCAACTAATCCATGGTAAATTTCTATATTCTGTATAACACCCAGGAAGATTTATGAGAAAAATTGATGGGTCACCCAGCTGTACACTGTGCACCTTTTACTCATGATGTTAATGCTTCAAAATTATGATTCTCCTATGGAATTTAGTGTGTCACACAGACAGCTGTTTTTTGCTGCACGTGAAAATTTATCAAGATGAGCTTATTGAAAAGAACTATCTGGCTGTCAAGCAAATGCTTAAAGATAAAATGTTGAAGTATTTGTGTATATTCTCAGTCATCCAGGTCATCCTAATTCTCAACTGGAGAGGTGAGTCCAGTTGCTTAATTGATTATTTTTGAGTATAAAGTGTTGAAGTAACTCCTCAGTGTAACAACAGAACCTACTTCTGCAATACTTGCTCAATTTAAATTGGCTTATAGTGAGATTCAAATAGTTAATAAAATAATTATTTCCTCCTAATGAACAACGCTTTTATGTTCCTTTCCTTGCTTACATGGTCCCAGGACACTCTGAAAGTAATTTGTCTGCCGAGTGCTGGCGGTGCTTGTTCCACAATGATCCAGATCTCAACTCTGGTTTTCTTCCTAGAAGCTATATAGAGAACTTAAAGAGAACACCTCAAGTGTTTACGTACAAAATTAAGCAGTCATGAGCTGCTCACCGAAACTGTAATTTATTGATTTTTATTTTAACTCTTTCTCCCCAGAGGTAAGATTAACATATCTAGCTGGGGTGTAGAAACCTCCTCTGCTTTAAATGGCTATATAGAGCAATGCCCCCCCCCCCCCCGCACACCACCCCGAAGTCTAAAACTGATTGGACAGCCTGAAACAACATTGCCACACATTAACAAATGTATCTTAATGACTTCCTTATTTTTAGTTATTGAGTTATAGTTAAATCCAGGTCACATTTAATAACTGTCAACCCATGTGTGGTGACAGGCCCGGCTAGTACCACTGTGTCCCCCGTCAGGAGAGGAGGGGTGGGCTTGAGATATCTATTCTCCCACAGCTTGGATTAAGCCTTCACTACTACACTCATTTTCCACTTTACTATTAATGACCACGGCGACAATTATGATATTAGCAAAATGCAAATAGCTCTAATTGAAGACTCTCAGGTTTTAATAGGAGAAGGGGGGGGGATGAAGGTATGCTTTATGCTAGAAATGGGACCAACATCATTTTCAGTGTCGCGTTACGGTTAGGAGGCATTATACACAGTGGGCCTCAATCTCCAAAGCACTTGAGATTCGCTTAGTGTCTTAATTGGCAAGGGCCGTGCTAATAGCCACCAGGGGTTTTCAGCTGTAATTCTGTTTGCTGATTGGGCCAGGTAAATGAGTCTGTCTGTCTCTCTCTCTTTCTCTCTCTCTCTGTCTCTCTGTGTCTCTCTCTCTCACTCTCACTCTCTCCCCCCGTCCTTCCATTTCTGTGTTTTGAGTGTGTGGTCATCTTAATTGGCTGAGGATGGCATACCGTGTGTTAATTAATGGAAAATGAGGTCAAGTAGGTCAGTTGCCATCACTTGGTGGCCCCAGAACATGGCCCTGGAAGATGCAGGCTTCATTACAGCCACAGCTGACACTCAATGTTCACAGTGTCTTGGTGCACGTACAGTGTGATGTCTGTTATCACTGTGTTATCACTCTGTCACACTGGGTTGCTGCTCCTCTGGGGTGATTTGTAGCAGCTCTTTGTCAGCAGGACATTGCTGGGCCATCCAGCCCGTGTGTGTGTGTGTGTGTGTGTGTGTGTGTGTGTGTGTGTGTGTGTCTGTGTGTGTGTCTGTGTGTGTGTCTGTGTCTGTGTCTGTGTCTGTGTGTGTGTCTGTGCGCGAGCGCGTGCATTACCAGGACAGTGACTAACTTCCTATCATCATGTGAGACTTGCAGTCAGTGTAGGAGGATTTCAAATACTTTTTCATCAACTTTTCCAACTGTTTAAATTGCTGTTAAGCTTTTAAAAAAGCATTCATTCTCTTTCTATAAACACCTTTTGAACATGTAGGTCTGTTAATGCAGCAGTAAATTCAAACCAATGTCCTTAAAAACATGAATAAAGTTGAAATCAACTAACAACTGCAATAGCTACATTTAATTGGGTTACATCACAGGTTTCACTGTCAGTGTCAGTCTTTGGTATTCATGATTGATACGGCTGTTTTTCTTCCACACAGTATTTCAGTGGTACAGTAATTCAGTTTTTAGCACTCACATCAAGTGAGTTATGAGTTCAAGTTCTGAAAAGTGTGTGGATTTTGAATGTACTCTCCATTTTTGCTTTGGTTTCCTTGACCAATGCTATTAAAGAATCTAATCATGTATTAATCAGCAACACCAAAAAAATTCCTAAACATTTAACTGCCCGTCTCGGTGTTGGAGTTCAACTTCAATGTTAATCTATCACTTGTTTGATTGATGCTGCTGATAAGGAATATCATCTGATATCCTTTGTTTAGAACTTCTTGCTCTTCATCCTCGTAATTCGTCTGTAAGGTGAAGAGCTGATATAACCCCTGGGCCTTGACCTGGGTCTGACGTGAACCTGTGGTGTCTTCCATAAATTCTGTCATAATGGTAACTTTGATGTTTGAACACTTACTGATAATAAAGCTGACACTTGCGACATAAGCATTGTCCAGATGCATAGCTATGTTCAGATTACGTGAAAGGTCACATTTGTGCAGGATGTTCCACTTAGGTTTTACTGGTAGTGCCTGACGTTACTCGAATGACTGTTTATGAGGGGTGGTACTCAGATGTTCTGGGGGAGCTGACTCAACCTTTTTTACAGAGAACCTTGTACATCTGTATTGGATATTCAGTAAAGTGTCTAGTGTAAGCCATCTCTGAATTTCCAGCACTTTGGCATTTTCTCCTGCTGATTTTCAATACTTCATACAATTGCAAAGGGAGTTACGGTACTCAGTTACATGCAGTATCATCCTCTAAGATGATGAGAATACCCTGCTTAGTTCATTAATCATGAACTGATTCAAAAATGTAAATCAGAATGACATATATATATATATATATATATATATATATATATATATATATATATATATATATATATATATATATATATATATAAAATGTATAAAATATGTCTCTGTGCTTAAAAAAAGTGTTATTTTGTCCATTTGATTTATACATACATTTTTGTCCTATTTCCTTTAAAGTTTCCTTTATCATTTTGCGTGTGAATTTGTCATGCAGCACACACCCGCATACACGTGTGTTGATCTCACTGGTCATGAATCACTTGCTCAACACAAGCACACATGCACAAGCACAAATGTGTGTGTCGTACTCTGTCTGGAAGCCGCTCACTTGGCTGTGGAGTTGCAAATGGGATGCTCTCATCAGTCTTCCCAGCAGGACATCTGACTGTCACGCTGTTTCCATCATGGCCAAGTAGGGGTTGAAACTAGTCCTTGCTATCATGGGCATGAGACCCCAGAGGAGAGGAGGTAGAAATATGTGTGTTAGTATGCACTGATGCAACTTTTTCATTGTAGATGCAAAACTAAACTTTAAGTAAAGTTTGGTGATATTCAGAGCTGTCTACTCTGTCTTTATGCAAAATTAAATAAGTGATCTTACTGACATTATATCTCCTTCTGGAACATTAATATACTTTGGGAGTTTTTTCCACACTGACGAGAATGCAAATCTGTGGACATAGAATATGAGATTGCAATTTATGAGTGGGACACATGGAGGGCATGTTGGTAAAGACAAATAAGCCCACACGTTGTTGGCTAACAAATGTTGACCAATATTCAGATGATTTCATTGTGCTGTTTGGTTTGCATTTCACTTAGCTTGTTCGGCTAACTTATTAATCAGCACCGATTCTTATTTGATGGTACATTAGTGTTTGAAGTGTTTCCCCTGCCTGTATAGGACCACTATAGCGTGGTTAGCACTGTTGCCTCACAGCAAGAAGGTTCCGGGTTTGAGCCCTGGCTCGGGCATGGGGTCTTTCTGTGTGGAGTTTGCATGTTCTCCCTGTGCCTGTGTGGGTTCTCTCTGGGTACTCTGGTTGCCTCCCACATTCCAAAGACATGCAAATGGGACTAGGCTAATTGAATACTCTAAATTGACAGCGTGGCTGTATGTGTGAATGGTTGTCTGTCTATAGGTGTTGGTCCTGTGATGGATTGGCGACCTGTTCCGGGCGAACTCCGCCTTACGCCTGAAAGCTGCTGGGGTAGGTTTGAGCCCCCACATGACCCTTAACAAGATAAGCGGAAGAAAATGGATGATAGGATGGGTGGATGGTTCTATGTCCATCCATCCATTTTTTACACCGCTTTTCCAAACAGAAACAAACAATATTTTTATCGCTTCTTCAGATGGATATTTAGGCAAATTACAGTACCAACACTGGTACTACATATACATGAATGTAAAATAATCAAAAGAACACTCATGTAGTTGGGTGTTGTCTTTATATTACCTTAAGACCCTTGTTCCACTTCTATAGAGAAAACACATTATTCATGAATTCTACAAATCATCTGTATTTTATTTCTGTAAGTCAACTTTTTTTTTAATTGATTTTAATGCTGTGGATCCTTGCCACTTTCTTCACTTACATAGGTCTATTAACCAGTTTTGCTTGACAGATTTGTGTATTTATTACTCTTAGCAGTAATGGACATTTTATGGGTCTGTGCTATTTGTATATGACTACCCAAGGATATGAAATATCTGGGTTGTTGTCTGTTGAGGACGTTCTTCTCTACTGCTGGATTGAATCAACATATTTCACCAGATTGCACAAAATGTGACAAATTTGTGTGATTGGGTCTGTGAGTGTGATGAAGAGATTTTAATATAGCTTTAGAGGTACAGGAGAGATGAGGGGGTAAAGTGTGTAAGCAATGGGGCAAAAGAGACTCAAATTGGCCTGCTCATTATATCGTGTGTTTGTATGTGCAGACATCTTTGACAGTCCAACATGATGCCCTTCGCCTGTGTTTGATCATGAGTGAACAGACACTTTTATGAGCCGGGCGTTGCAGACATTGCCTGCCATCATTCAATCACTTCCGCAAGTGCGTTGTGTCATCCCTGAGCACACTGCTCACATCACTCTTCTCTAACACACTACATAAATTCTTAGCAGATATACAGCAACGTCAGGCCCTGCACAATGTCCTTCGTGATGTACTGTAAATCTGGAGAAGAACTGTCCCAATCCTTTGTCTGAGATCTGTGTTTTGTCTCGAAGTCTCAGAAGAGTGGACTGAAGAGAGGGAGGACCTCACTTCTTCATGGAGTGCTCGAGCAGCAGTGGGAGCAGTAAATCTGACAGTCGTGTTGGTGCAGGCTTGGGTCGGATCAGTGTCGTGTCCTCTACCTCAGTAGGTTATAATTAGCTCAGGAAGGATGAGTCTAATTTACAAGGGGCCTCAGGCTTTCACATTCAAACTCCCACCCTGAGGTCACACCACCAAACCTAATTTTAAGAGTTTGAACTTACTGAAAGAATCAAAGCGGTTGCATAATGTTTGGAATCTTATGCTTGAATCAAAAACTTGGCCTGAAACAAATTTGAAAGCATGAGAGAGAGTGCTCCTCCATTGGTCAAAGTCAGTTTTCATCTTGATTGGCCATGAACATAACTGCTCTGGTCAAACTAAGAATGTTTCATATCACGCACACGGCAGACAGTAGTTTGTAACAGTTAGTAGTAGTTTCATTACCTTACCTGCCAAAGTGGCAGGTAGGTTAAAGAGGAATTGGAATGCAATTGAATCTTTCTGTGAAAAAGTTAGCTCAGTGGCATCTGAAGTGATGTGACACATTAGACTAGATGCCTCACATGCACACCTGTGCAGGGCCATGGTGTGCATGTGAGGCATCTCGTCTGAAGCCAATATCACCAGAAGAAGACAAAATAAAGTTGGACCGGAGTGCACTCTAGGCCTGGGCGATATGAAGTAAGAATAAAATGTATATGAATAAAAATTTGATTCACCATTATTTCCGATTTTTTTTTAAGAAAATAAGAAGTACAAAGGACAGAGAGAACTCAGAACAAATTCTGCTTTTACTTTATCAAAAAATTAACTGACCACTGTATAAATAGGTACCATATCTTTAGCGATGTGCAAAGCGATCACTTCAGTGATTGCTCTCAATCGTGCCCTTTCTTATCATACATGGTCCCGTGGGTAAATGATTGCATCACAGTAAGCTGTTTTTTTATTGGGAGTTTGTTGGTTATAGCAGTCTTGTTCCCCTCGCAAAGAGTGGCATTTCTCCTGCTCGGCTGGATGCCTCTTTTTTTAGATGCTGAAATAAGTTTGTTGTGCTGCTGCTTTTTGTTGCAATGGACAGACAAACCCAAACCAGTTCCAAACCACTGACAATACTACTCCTTCCCTAGAAACAAACTTCTCGCTCTTCTTAGCCATGTTGCTGTTATGTGTGCGCAGGAAACAAGGGAGAAGGGTGAGTGAGAAAGCCATGGAAGCTCCTGGGGGACAAAAGGTGCGCCATAGCAAGAAGAGTAAAAACTCAATTTTAAATTTTTTAGATTGTCCGCAACAAAAAAACTCAAATTAATCAATAAAATCGAGACATCGCCAAGGCCTAGTGCACTCTCACTCAGATATGTTATTTGGTGACGTAGCATTAAATTACAAATGTAAAAAAAGTGGCTGATGTCATGTCAAATGTCAGACTTCATGGGCCATTGAGTCGAGTCAAGTCAATTTTATTTGTATAGCACCAAATCACAACAAAAGTTATATCATGACACTTTAGAGTAGGTCTAGTACCACACTCCTTTGATGAATTTACACCCAGCAATTCTCCATGAGCAAGCACATCAGGCAACAACGGCAACAAAAATCTTCCTTTTAACAGGCAGGAGCGTTGAGCAGATCCAGGCTGAATGGCGACAGTCTTCTGTTTTGACAGGTTGGGGGGAAAGAGCAGGAGAGTGGTGCAAGACAAAGACAGATATCGGAGGAAGACAGATATATATAAGAGAGGGACAGAGATAAAGAGAGAGAGAAAGGGAAGAGACTGATGGACAGATGGGGACAGGAGCAGGTAGTGCTACAGTTGGCTGCTTGAGCCTCTTCAGTTCTGTAGCCTCCTCCAGCAGCACCTAGGATCTGGGATGCGGGGGGCCTGAAGGCTCTGGAGAAGAAGATGAGTTAGTAAGACATATGAGTATGATTTATGTATAACACATATAGGAGGACAGAGAGGAGGAGAGAGAAGCCCAGTGAATCATGGGAGGTCCCCCGGCAGTCTAAGCCTATAGCAGCATATCTAAGGGCCAGCTTAAGCAGCCCTAACTATAAGCCTGATCAAAAAGGAAGGTCTTAAGTCTGCTCTTACAGGTAGAGAGGGTGTCTGCATCCAAGACCGAAACAGGGAGACGGTTCCACAGGAGGGGAGTTTGATAGCTGAAGGCCCTGGTTCCCATTCTACTTTTAGAAACTCTAGGAGCCACCAGTAACCCCGTTTCCTGGGAGTGAAGGGTTCTAGCTGGATAATAGGGGACTATGAGCTCTGTCAAATAGGTGCCTGATTGGAGGCAAGGACTTTGTATGTTAGAGGAAGAATTTTAAATTCTATTCTGAATTTGATAGGGAGCCAATGTAGAGAAGCCAGTACAGGAGAGACATGGTCCCTTCTACCAGTTCGAGTCAACACACGGGCAAAAGTGTTTTGGACCAGCTGGAGGGTCTTTAGGGACTGGGATTGGTGCAGCCTGATAGGAGGGAGTTGCAGTGATCCAGCCTGAAAGTGACATAAGCATGGACTATTTTTTCTGCATCTTTTTGAGACAGGCGGTAATTACCTGATGCTGATACAGTGCTAGCCGGTCACAAATCGGTGTAGAAGAAGAAGATATCGCGTTGTCATGGCAGTATGCGATTTGGGACAGCACTGCAACCTCGAAACTTGCGCACTGCGCGATTGAGTACATAGTTTGCTTAGTACACTCAATTTGAAAATTTAAGTATGCTTTATGGAAGTACGAGCTTTCGGACACACCAATGGTCTCTTCTACTAGTTCTTGTGAACACACGCGCAGCAGCGTTCTGGACCAGCTAGAGAGTCTTTAGGGGCTTACTGGTGCAGCTTGATAGGAGGGAATTGCAGTAATCCAGCCTGGAAGTGACACAAGCATGGACTAGTTTTTCTGCATCTTTTGAGACAGGATTTGCCTGATCTTAGCGATGTTACGTACATCAAAGAAAGCAGTTCTGGAAATTTGCTTAATGTGGGCGTTAAAGGACAGATCCTGATCAAAGAGAACTCCTAGGTTCCTTACAGTAGTGCTGGGGGCCAGGGTGATGCCATCCAGGATACCTATCTCATTAGATAGGGTGTCTGTAAGGTGTTTGGTGTTTTGGGCCCAGCACAATAACTTCAGTTTTGTCAGAGTTTAATAAAAATGGACATCAATGTTATCTCCTTTAGCCAGACCTCCAGTTTTGTCAGCTGATTTGTTTCAAGTGGATGCATTGCTAAGTACAGCTGCATATCATCTGCATAGCAGTGAAAATTAATTGAGTGTTTCTTTATAGTGTGACCTTATAATGTAAGCAGGTTTAGTGTGAGGAGGACTGGTTCAAGCACAGACCCTTGTGGAACACCATAACTGACTGTAGTAGTTTCAGAGGGGTTATCATTAGTTAGTACGAACTGAGATCGACCTAGTAAATATGATCTAAACCAATTTAGTGCAGTTCCTTTACTGCCACTGACATGTTCCAGTCCCTGTTGGAGGATATGATGTTCAGTGGTATCGAAAGCTGTACTAAGATCTAATAAGACCAGCACAGAGACGAGTCCCTCATCTGATGCCAGTAGGAGGTCAAAGGTAACCCTGACTAGTGCTGTTTCTGTGCTATGATGAATCCTGAAACCTGACTGGAAATCCTCTAATAAGCAATTGCTGTTGAGAAAGTCACTGAGCTGTTTAGCAACTGCTTTCTCCAGAATTTTGGAGAGAAAAGGAAGATTTGATATTGGTCTGTAGTTGGCCAAAACATCTGGATCCAGAGTTGTTTTTGAGAAGGGTCTTAATTACTTCTACTTTAAAGGACTGTGGGATGTAACCAGATAACTGCGACACATTGATCATATCTAAGAGAGAGGTGCTAACGAGGGGTAGAGAGTCTTTAAGCAGCTTGGTTGGGATGGGGTCTAGACGACAGGTGGATGGTTTAGAGGAGGAAATTATTGCACTAACCTCATGAAGGCTGATGGGAGAAAAACTTTCAAAGTGTATGTCTGGTCCAACAGCTGCCTCTAAGGTTTCTTGGGTTGTGGGTGCCATGTTGTCAGTTGATGGCAGGGGGAGAAGAATTTTCTCTCTAATTAGTAGAATTTTGTGTCATTGAAGAAGTCCATGAAATCTTTGCTACCCAGGGAAACAGGAATACTTGGTTCAATAGAGCTGTGGCTCTCTGTCTACAGTACTGAAGAGAAACCTGGGGTTGTTCTTGTGTTCCTCGGTTAGTGCAGAGTTGTAGGCTGCTCTAGTTTTACGAAGGGCTTTCTTATAGCTTTAAGTCTATTTTGCTAGACTATATGTGACTCCTTCAGTTTGATTTGGTTGAGGCACATACTGAAATTGCCATAAAGGTTGTAAAAAACATTTCGCGATTCATTTTTGTTGAACTGCATCTGTCAATATTTTCCTCGTGAGTTGTGAAAACAGAAAGTACATTCAAGTGTATTTCTGTATGATTAGATAATAAATAAATATAATAATATAATAAACAAATTAAATAATGCTTTAAGGCTCTGTGTTATAGGTTTTGTTATATTCCTTTGCATTAAAAGAACACTCTGGAGGGCAATGTAGTATATAGTCTTAGAGGAAGAAAGCTTCCAGTTGTCTATTTATTTGGGTATGAAAGTGGCATTTTAGCCTAGTATAATGTCACTGTTTGTATCACAGGTGCCAAATCTGAAGCCAGAGTTTTACTTTCTACAGCCGTGATGAATGGTGAATGATGGCTGCTGTGCTATCAGTGCACTTTGTCCTCTCTGAACAGTTGCAGTTGCGGTATAATGAATTTATTTTGTGTTTTCATCTTCAGGCTATTTTTCATAGACACTCAGTTCCGAACGTTGAGGCTGAAGGCTGAAGACTCCTCTGGAAGACAGCACATTCTCACTGTAAACCTCAAGTCTAGGGTAAGTCGCGCTTGACACTAAAAATATTTCTTTATCAAATGCTCCACAGCTGGATGCTGACATGCAGCCAATCATTATACAAAGAGGTATACTTCGCAAAACACATAGGGGATGTTCAATTTGCTGATAGCAAATCAGTGCAAATCATCTGTGCCCTAAAATCTAGGACAGACTGGAGATGGTGTGGAGAGACACGACAACCTACTGTGACTGAGATATAGCACAGATAAAACATCTCCACATAGACCTCAGCATGATGGAAAAGCTTCTTCTTTGAGTGGAGAAAATGAACACATACACACTCATCTGCATAGACTAGTCTGTCCTCACTGCTATCGAGGGAAATAAACAAAATCTTTATCAACTGTAGTAAATACAGGCTGGTGGAATAGGAATGTTTGCATCTCAAACACTTCCAAAATATCAGATAAGAGAATGCTTCATGCGTTTTTGTCCCAGAGTACTTGATGATTTCAGTTTTAATATAGACTAGGGATGTCCGAGGCCGTTTGCTTTGGGTTTACTTCAAAAATTGGAATGCTGATCAAAAAAAAGAAAATGGCAAAACCAGCACTCTGATGTGCTATCAGTGATTCAGTTCATTTTTTTTAAGGAAGAGGTCCTTTTTGTTTTGTTGGTTGGGTTCGGGCAGTTAATTAACATGTATTCTTGAGGGCTGGGTGGATGGACTGGTACTCTTAATGCCTCGGCTGGGTGTGTCACTTGTACTGTCTATCACACTGTGTACTGGGGTGAAAATAACAAAATAAATAATTAGTTATTAATTGTAATGAACATGCGGACAGTGTTTTACAAATTAAAAAAAAAAAAAAAAGAAGTGTCTGGACTCAGATAAATTAAAAAAAAAGTTGTAATGTCAGTCCAAATGAATGATTATACATATACATGAGGCATTCTGTCATCTTATTAGATCAGAGGGATGTTTCAGAATTAAGACTGCGCTTCCTCTCCTCTGTAAGACAACCTGCTAAATCTGGGTTCTATTTAAGGCTCATTTACATGGTTATATCTAATTGTGCACCTGACTATAGTTTTGGCTGTTTCAGTTTCTCAAGCTGTCCTGCCATGATAAACTTGTATTTACAAGAATTTTTTTTTTTTTTTGCATGCATGCATGCATGTTTGAAGTCAATTAACAGCAACCAGCACCAGTCTTGATTAGTTACGGTGAAAAAACAAAACAAAAAAAAAACATTCATAGCAGTATATTGGGTGGATCCAGACAGGGAAATATTATTAGAAGAATAGCTATATTATATTTCTCATATTTTAAATTATAAATAATGATTATACAGTTATTAATAAAGAATTATGTTCTTCTAATGTGTTATGCTCTCCTATTGTGTCAAGACAGTGGGAATGTTCTACTGAAAAATATAGATGAATCTCTTGAATTAATGTTTTAATGTTGTGCAAATGCCTTTTACATGGATCTTTTCTTAAGATCTCAATCAGGGTATAGTGTAGGCGTGGGGTGTGTGTTCTGGGCATGGTGAGGTGGTGCTTACCTAAGCACAGATGACATCCACCAGGGACAAGAGAGGGTGTAGAGACCCCACTCTGTGCCCACCTGGCCCTCCTCACCCCTCTGGAACTGGGTAAAAATACCTCCCTGCGTTCCAGCTGCTCCCACCAGATCCAGCGCCAGGTCATCCCTCACCAGGCACAGCAAGGGAGGAGGCAGCGCTGGCAGGGAAACATGGAGGCTCCGGTGGCATGGGAGGGAGACCAAGGGAAAGAAAGGAAGAAAAGTTGTGTAGTGTTGAAGGTGAAAAGCTAGAAGAAAACCTTGTTCATATGCTTATTATTGACCATATTGGCATGATATGAAAACAGATCCACAGCAAATAAAAGCAAGTCAGTCAGGCTGTCTCTTAAAAATAAACCCTTACCAGTATTTTTCAATATAATTTGAATGGAAATCTTATACAATAATGTGTGAGATCTGTTGAGCTGTGGCTCTCATTAATGTCCATTCATCACTGGTCACAATCTTTATTTTTCTTGTATTGCTTCCGGCTTTCTTATTCTGCCCCCCCATGCATATTCATTTTTCTGTTTGACTTTATTTGCAACTATTCCTGGATACATTGCACTTTAATTTATTAGAAATACAATAGTATCCTGCAAAACATTTATTTGGGGTACCCCACTCCCTAACTCCTCCAAGAGGAGTTGAGGTTCAGCAGATTGTTGGCTCCCAAACACACGACTATCATTTGCACACACCCTGCATTGTGTGCACTTTGCTGAGGATTTGAAGTTTTCTTGAGACCTCAGACATTTTTTTTTTTTTAGGTCAGATTGCATTTACCTTCTGAAATCAGAAATAGTCTTTTCAGTTCTGTTGAGATAAGAAGAATCAAACAATTGTCAGTAAATATGACATCACAGCACATCAAAAACCTTTAAGAGAGCCATCTTGACCCCTGCCAGAAGAGGCACAATAAGGCACAGATAATACATGAGAGGGCTCACCTTCTTCACCCCCCAGACCCCATTCAAGCTACCCTCTGTCAACATTTTTATAGCTGTTTGACATTAAGACAAACACTGGTCCTTGGTGATGCACTGGTTAGTGGGCCCTGCAAGTCAACCCACAGGTTAGAGGGAGTTTCCGGTCGGTTTCGGAGTGGGTCAAAACATACAACAAAAGTAGCGTGTGTTTGTGTGTGTGTGTGCATGCGTGCGTGCGTGTGTGAAAGAGAGAGCGAGAAAGAAAGAGACGCAACTTATTTGTCATGAGTTCTTTGAACACTGGTTGGTGGGGATATTACATTGACAAGTTCAGTCCATTCACAGCAGCAGTGTCAGCACCATGGAGAGCGCTCGGTCAGAGTTAGTCCTCCTGCAGGCTGCTCTTACTCACTGTTCATAGTTTTAGGCCTGCCCCCAAAAATAATACAATATAATTCATATAAAACCCACATAATTGTGAGCCAGGAGTCAGACATTTTCAGTGATTGGTCTGGTGACAAAACCGCATCCCTATAGTGAGATGTTGGGTATTTAAACATTTGGTGACAAAACCAGTTCTGGAAATTGTTAAACTCAAATCAGTAAAGCATAAATAAATTTTAAAAAGCATAACTTCACAGACATTAATTCCTTTCTTAGTCTACCTAATTTAGGCACCGGTTATACCATTATACAGTTCCTGCTCCCAGTGTAGAATTCCCTTGTAGTGTCTCATGCTGTAAACAATCGTCGTACCTCTAGTCATTAAAAACACTGCTGCCCAATCTGGCAACTTTTAGGACAAACTGTAGTTATCCATAGAAGACAGTAGATTTCTCTGCATCTTTTCTTCTCAGCAAGTAGCAAAGGACACTCATTTAATTTACAGGAATGCCGAAAGATTTGATTGAGCTGAAAGATATTCAGTTGCTTTTAACCTCTTAGAGTGATCATGATGTAAATGTAGTTGAGGTACGCAGCACAGTCATTGTCTTTGTGTTTGGTAATTTTTGCAAGCAGTGTCAGAAATTGTCAAAAAATTCTCAATTTTTGTCATGCCGAACAGTAGATCAGAAATGACCGTCAGTTACTGTGTGATGTTATTTTACGTAAAACACAAAATACTCAAAGGCGTGTTCAGTGTCATGCGATTGCTTGTGGGCTCTCCATTTCCTGTCATTTTTTTGCTGTCCCCACTCAGAGTAGCTCACTTCTCCCATCATGGCAGCACCACCATCAAAAAAGAGCCCAGTGTCAGCAAGTCATCACACAATTCACCACCAGCACATCTCTCATGTTAAACACCATAGACATTTGATCCAGTGCAAGCATCTGCATGATTCCTCTCAACAACAATGACTGCTAGCATGCTGTAAGCCACATCCATTTTTTCAATGACAGATAAATTAATAGCTTGTGACTATTATCAGATGAAAACTGGCTAACCTACAACTAACTTATTGAACGACTACTGAAAACCACCCATCTCACAGATTACCAACTGAGTCTCTGCAAGGCACTGATAGGGAAGAAGTGTGTGTTCCATGATGTCTTTTTGGACCTCTTCAAAAAGAAAAGTTGTTCTCATGTATATTTTGCTCATGTGGTTTAAAAAAAATAAATAATCCTGCCCTAACTTGGACAAGATCAAGTATATCTCATAAAAAAATTTCAAACTGCACTATGTTCCTCTAGTGGAAATATCATAAGTTGTCACAGCAGTTTAATGGTGCATTCACAGAAGTCTTAATTTCAACTAAATAACTGAATCATCTCTTAATCCTACAGCACCCTGCGGAATCTCCTGAATGCTCAGCTGACCTTCCAGTCCCTTTGGCCGTAACCTGGACACCTCAGGTATGTATATGAGTAAACACGCAAAATAGTGTGTTGGCTTGGTTGATGACCCTCAAAAAATGTACTGGGCACATGGAGTAATATTTTTTGGGATGAGAGCCTTAAAACTGTATGTGATGTTAACCATCCCATTTAAACATGTCACCCGGTCTTACTAGTCAATAGCAGTCTGTTGCTTTTTTAGATAAGATAAAGGTTATGCAGTATATATGCAATATATAACTCAAAAAACTCAAAGGTGTCTGTAAAAATTGTATCTTAGAATCACCCTCCACCAGTGGCCTAGTATTTGCAGCTGTATTTTTTTCCTCCCTGTTGAAGTTTCTATCATGTCTCGCATAAATCTACATAGTTTTTGACTGGGGAAAGCAAGCTCCCCACGTTGGGTGTATCATAGGCAGCAAAGACTTTGACAGCTTAACCTGCACTTGACCTGTATGTGTGCAGTTTTGATTGGCATGAAACAGCTCTGTGGTGACAGCCTTCCCTGCTATTCACAAAATCACATTGTAGGAAACCATCTGTCCTGCAGTGGTTTGACATGAGATAAAGATGTTGTGGAGGCCTGCATGAAGTGGGACACCTGTACAGCCAATCAGAGTTCCCGTCTTGTTAAAGGAACACAACAACTTTTGGCGAAATATACGTTTTTGCCATCCTCCCCAGAGCCAAACAAGAAGACAGATACATATATCTGTTCTGCGTATACAGTATAAGCTTAGACATCATCTGACTGCTAGTTAGCTTTGCGCAGGTAATGGTTTGTGCAGGTTCCTTCTCTGTCTGTTCTAATAAACAAGGTTCAGGTTCTAGGTTTATCCAGAGGTTATCCTTCTCGTCCTCTTTTACAGTGTAGAACATGATGAGGAGTAGCAGTCAACAAACTTTTTGTTCGCTGAAGTTTTGAGGGGCTGTGCATTATCAAAATGTCTTAATCTCTCAGTTTTAAATTGTTACTTCCTGGCTTATCTTAAACATAAGCCTGGAGAGAAGAGTATTTGGTGACCTTTGGTGCCACACAGCCCACCTACTACCGTTCATTGTGTTAAACTAACTGGCAGTCAGCAGGCCTCTGGGGTCTCAGCTCCTGAATGCACACACAGGAGGGAAGGGTATCTATAGGGTAGCGTGTTTCCCAAAATGTTGGCATATTCCTTTAACTATCTACCTGGTGTGTACTTCATATGTCCAGTTGAAGAGAATATACCAAACCTGACATCATATAGTTTGTTACACAGAACCATCTGGGAAGTCCTCTGTAGAAACTGTTTGGAAAAGGGCAGGTGCTGGATTCTCTGTTGCCATCTGTCACAAGCTAACTGCAGCCAATCAGACCAACCATCTCACGTAGAAACCGAAGCTTGTAAAAGAGTGAAACAATTTTTCTGTATGGAGAAAAGCTTTCAGTGTTGTTCCTTACTCTTCACTAAACAGAGAAATATTCTCCAGTTCCAATATATGATAGCTGCATCGACGCTTACCTTTTCAGGTTTTCAACGTTAAACCAAACAATTGAGATAATGAGAGTGCCACAACTCCAGCAATACATTCATAATTTTTGTCCAACTTTAGACATATTATACTCTGAAAGTTGTTTGGTGGAACGTCAACATTAGATGTGGACAAGGTGATGTTTCCACTCTTTGTTCACCTTACCATGACATTTTTTTCAGTGCTTTTAGACTGAAACCATGATTGAGTCTACACAAACACACTTGACTCATCCTCTGCTACTTATTGCATAATTTGACAAACCACATCTCCACCTGCTGTATTAAGACATTTTCTCTGAGCCCCTTAAATTTAGTCCGCTATAATTGGCATAAGACTGCTTTGATGTGAAAGCGGCTGCAGGCTCTTTGTATCTCTTTGCCTCCTTGTTATTGTTGTTTGCTTTCTTGCTTCTTTCACTCACACTCTGCTTTTCATCTGTCTCCGCTTCTGAGTCTGTGTTGCTTAACTCATTCACACACACACACACACACACACACACACACACACACACACACACACACACACACACACGTTCACAAAGACATCTTTTATTTATTTTCTAATGGTCACACCAACAGTTGCTTTGTCGAATGATCGAATGATTGCTCCATATCCGACAATGCTCTGGACCATTCAGTGTTTCAAATATTCACTGGAGGGAGCTATCTGTGTGTGTGTGTGTGTGCGCGCGTGCGTGCGCGCGTGCGTGCATGCGTTTGTGCATGCGTTTGTGCATGCGTTCGTGTGCGTTTGAGTGACATGCAGGGAAAAAAAATCAGATTTGAGAGTGTGTGAGGAGGGTAGTTCTAATGTGTGGGCACATTTTTGTGTGTGTGTATTTCTGAGCTGATACATGGCAGGCGTACAGTGAGGACGAGCTTAGAACAGCGCTACCGTATGGAGCCTGTCTGCCTGCTGGGCCGGTGATGGATCTCTCCCACACTGCAACATGAAGTGTTTGTGTGTATATGTGTGTATGTGCTTGCATCTGTGCCAAGTGTTTCTTTTTTTTATCGTGTGTGTGTGTGTGTGTGTGTGTGTGTGTGTGTGTGTGTGTGTGTGTGTGTGTGTGTGTGTGTGTGTGTGTGGCGGGGGGAAGGGCCTGTCTGTCGGCAGCCCTGACATGTTCATTTGAATGAGTAATTATTGCCTGCTCTGTTGCAGGGCCAAGACGTGCTACTTTGTGCATTTGTGTGGAAGTGGAATGGGAAGAGAAATAAACCTCAGTGTGTGCATGTGTGTGTGCAGGTGTTATCATTTCTAGAATTTCCAACTTTTACTGTAATAAAAGTATCAATAATCAATACCATTTCCAATACCACTAGAAAAAATGATGCTTCATTGGAGGGAAAAATATTTTAGATTTCTATTAAGAGATAAATATATCAAGGCGACAGCCTGACAATAAGTAACAACTTTGCTTGTTTTGCCTTATTGTAGAGAACAGCAGAATGACTTGGAAACTAAGAAACTTTTTTCCTTCCAAGATCAGGCCCATAAAATAACTAAATGATGTAATTAGAAGTTTAAGCATAAGCACAGTGTGGTGTGAGGCTATAATGACTCAAATATTGATCCAGATTATGGTATGGTTTTTGCTCCCAAAATAAAACTAGAGCCGGTCTATTTAAATTGTAGATTCTCACTGAAGGCATCAAAATTATGAATGAACATATAGGGAATTATGAAGTGAACACAAAAAGTGTGAAATAACTCAAAACATGCTTCAGATTTTAGATTCTTCAAAATAGCCACCCTTTGCTTTGATTACTGCTTTACACACTTTAGGCATTCTCGCGATGAGCTTCATGAGGTCGTCACCTGAAATGATATTCAACACTCTTGAAGGGGTTCAAGCCTTCAGTTTTGAATAAATCCCCAACAGTGTCACCAGCAAAGCACCCCCACACCATCACACCTCCACCTCCATGCTTCACAGTGGGAACCATGCACGTAGAGACCATCCGTTCACCTTTACTTTACACAAAGACACAGCAGGTGGAACCAAAGATCTCAAATTTGGACTCATTAGACCAAAGCACAAATTTCCACTGGTCTAATGTCCATTCCTTGTTTTTCTTGGTCCAAACAAATCTCTTCTGCTTGTTGCTTTTCCTCAGTAGTGGTTTCTTAGCAGCTATTCGACCATAAAGGCCTGATTTGTGCATTCTCTTCTGAACAGTTGTAGAGATGTGTCTGCTACTAGAACTCTGTGTGACATTTATCTGGGCTCTAATCTGAGGAACTGTTAACTTGCGGTTTCTAAGGTTGGTGACTCGGATTAACTTTTCCTCAGCAGGAAAGGAGACTCTTGGTCTTCCTTTCCTGGGGTGGTCCTCATGTGAGCCAGTTTTGTTGTAATGCTTGATGGTTTTTGCTACTGTACTTGGGGACACATTCAAAGTTTTTGCAATTTTCTGGACTGACTGACCTTCAGTCCTGAAAGCGATCTGTGATTTATTTTTACTTTGCTGATTGGTTCTTGCCATAATATGAATTCTAGCAGTTGTCAAACAGGGCTGTCAGCTGTGTGCCAACCTGACGTCTGCACAACACAACTGATGATCCCAACCCCATTACGGAGGCAAGAAATTCCACAAACGAACCCTGACAAGGCAAACCTGTTAAGTGAAAACCATTCCAGGTGACTGCATCATGAAACATATTTAGAGTTATTTGACAAGTTATTTGATAATTCCATATATCTTGCTTCAAATATTTGATGTCTTCAGTATGTATCTACAAAGATAGTAGTAGTGGTAGAAGAAAGTAGTAGAAATTAAGAAAAAATATTGAATGAGGTGTGTACAAAATTTTGACCAATAATGTGTGTGTATACACACACACACACACACACACACATATATATGTATATATTTGTGTGTGTGTATATATGTATATGTATATATTTGTGTGTGTGTATATATGTATATGTATGTATATATTTGTGTGTATATATGTATATGTATGTATATATTTGTGTGTATATATGTATATGTATGTATATATATATATATATGTGTGTGTGTGTGTGTGTGTGTGTGTGTGTATGTATGTATGTATATATCATTAGGATTATTCAAATATATCTCTTAAATCTTAAAGTCTCTTAAAATACTGATCATGTTTACTTCAGCAGCCTTGTTTGCTCTCTGACCTGAGATCTGTTCGTCAAGATTCATGTTCTGCATTTCCATGGTGCCTTCAGACATACTGTATAGATTTAATTAATGATCATTTTGCCTTCATGTATGTTCAGGAGAATATTGTTGGTATACTTACATATACTGTACAAAGACACATTCACAAAAAACAAAATACAATGTCTCATAAAATAGTAGATTTTCTTTTATTCTTTACAAGCTGTATAGGTAATGAGAAGCTTTGGAGCTCATTTAAAAAAAAAAGACAATGCCTTACAAGTGATAACAAGTGGCATAGCATTTCTGTAAAGAAGAGAACATTTTTTGTCAGCCTGCTTGCTTTCAAGGGCTTAATGGAGATTGTTCATTAATGTATAAAGAGAACCGATTGACACCACCAAGAAGCAATCCTCAGCTCTGATTCCTCCTCCACTCAGATACAGCAGGAATTCAATTTTTAGCCTTTCTTCCTTTTTCTTTCTTTTATGTTCACATCTTCCTAAACTAGGCTTAGCATAGTTATCCTGAGCTGTAAATGTAATCATGCCACTGGCATTAATTGGGCTGTAATTGCCGAGGCTCTCAGCACCTGGACGATGCTTAATTGTGTGCACTGTGCTGGCACAATGACCCATAATTTTTGGTTCATTTTTTTTCCTCTAATTTTTTTTCTCCTCACATTCCATCTGTATTGCTCACCCACACCTCTTATCTGCTTTCTTTTTTCTCATATGATTTTGTGTGCGCGTGTGCATCTGTGCGTGCTCGCATTTGCGCGCGCATTTGCTCGTGTGTACCTTCAGTTGTTTCACTTTTTATAAACTGGCCACTTGCTACCCTCTCAGGAATGAGCACTCTGCATTTAGTTGTATCAAAAACTTACACTCCTACTGTCATGTGAATGTATTTCAAACAAAATAACTGCTGCAGAAAAATGACTTGGATCTTATATATGAGATTTAAGACAAGAGTAAAGCCACAAATACCTAGTTTCTATGTAGAAATTTGAGTAGCGGTGTCCTAAGCAGAAGATGAAGTCGCACTCTCTTTGTGTGTGTTGTAATCCAAATATTTAACTATCTAGCTGGTTTCAGCTGGATGTGGATGAACAAGTTCTGTTTGTTCGGTTTCTAGTCACATTTTTATCCTTTATGATTTAAGTTTTGTTTTTGTTAAAGAAAACTTTGAAAAGTTTTGACATTTTAGTTGACTCCTAGCCACATTTGGTGATCAATCTTATAGCCACAGAGGTTTTTATCATATAAGGCTACCTGCCAGATAATTGTATTACTAGCCATAGGCTGTTAAACTTTTCATTTTCATTTTCAGTTAAGTTCACACTGAAAATAATGTAAGTTCGTGTAACTGAGCCATTTGACCTTCATGTACTGGACAAAAGAAGATGTCATGATAAAGTCTGGACAGCAAAGGATTCTAGGACCTCTCACTGGTAATTATCCAGGAAAGAAAAGTGAAGTAAGCAGCAATTAGTGGGTCCACCTTAAAGGTCAGTACTCCTTCAGTGTATATGACCTGAAGCTTCAGGACAAACCATCTTGTCATTTATTTTCTTGTACTGGTAGACATACAATTATGAGGTAAATGGTAAATGGACTCAATTTTATATAGCGCTTTTCTACCTTAGCGGCACTCAAAGCGCTTTGCAGTGTCATCTCATTCACCCATTCACACACACACTCACACACTGATGATGAAGGCTGCCATGCAAGGCGCCAACCGACTCATCAGGAGCAATTATGGGTTCAGTGTCTTGCTCAAGGACACTTCGACATGGTCATCGGGGTCGACGATCGAACCAGCGACCCTGTGGTTGCTCGACGGGCACTCTACCCCTGAGCCATGCCGCCCGTGGTGAAGTTCCACTGTTGTTATACCATCTTAGATTGTGCCCATATTGAAACAGTCTGTCTGCTCTGGTATGACAGATGACCCTGGAGCAGCTCCACAGCCAGTTCCTGGTAGTTTTGGAGACCCTAACCGAGTTTTGGGATGTGCTGGAGGAGATTGACTCAAAGACCTGGGTTCTGGAGCCGGAAAAACCAAGTTTGTCTGACACCATGAGGCGAATAGCCATTGGTACTGTATGCTGCTTCTATTTGTAGAACCCAATGTCACACACTGCACACTTAATCAACTTAACAAAATATAGTAATGTCTATTCAGTAATACTCTTCAGTAAAGTAGCCAGGGATACGGGGGAGAAATATTCTAATTTTTATGTGCAGGTAACAACACCTCCATCAAAGTGGAAGTGGATCCCAGACACCCTAAGATGTTGCCAGAGTGCTGCCTGCTGGGAGCTGAGCATGGTGGGTAGGACCCCAGAAACATGGCAACACTTCAAAGTGCATGTGCAGGCAGTGGCAGAGAACAGGAAGTGTATCAGCACTGTGAACATAAAAACACATACCATGTTACAGTAAGTGAGACCCTCTCATGATAGTACAGTCAGTAAATTGTGACATTTTTATTTCAGGTAATTGTATAGTTTTTGAAGTCATGGTAGAAGAAGTTTAAAAACAAAAACAAAACTAACTATTTACAATGTTCCCAAAAAAATTCACTCATTTGAGATTCTGGAAGTGGTGAGACCGATGCAGAATGTTTGGGGCCGATGCTGATGCCATGGACAGGTCACCAGTCCGTTGCAGGGCCATCAGGAGCAATTAGGGGCTTAGTATCTTGGTCAAGGATACTTCAACATGATCATCGGGGGAAGTGAGGATCGAACCAGCGACCCTTGGGGTGGGCAGAATGTTTTCCCAGGATAACCTGCCAGCTGAGGATCAAGTCAGGGGATGAAGTACAAATTCTGCTCTTGCTTCCCATTATTTAGATCAGATCAATACGCCTCCATCAGGCGTGAATGAAAAAGGAACAGCACTGCTCTTTCACCGAGCGCCTTATGCCTGCACTTCATCTGGGCTGCTTGTTTTGACTATTGTCTTTCATCTTGTCAGAGCACTTGCTTCCAGAATGGCACCTCTTCATTCTTGCCACGCAAAACACTGGAGCGAGCCAGCCAGCCAGACAGCCAGACAGCAAAGCCAACCAGCTCTGGCACTGTCTATTTAAGTCCCCGTCAACTGTCGGCCATTGTTTCTGTAAAACCAGGGTCATGAAACTCCTAGCCTGTTGCCTAGCAATGCAACTCAAAAGATATTAAACACATACACACTTCAGCAACTCAAGACGAGAGGCAGGCAGCGACCCTCAAATATGAGGGGTCACAGAGAAATATTGCTTTTTGCATGTAGGAATAACAAATAGTGAAAGTGATGAGCAATGAATTGAGATAAAGCTTTCCTATGAAACAGAGGAAACAATGATGATTCATATCTAATAGTGAGGACACCACTGGTGTCACTTATAAGATGTAGTTTGACTTTGTAGAGCAATCTCTTTTTCTGAGGAGATAACAATACATCCATACAGTACATCAATCGCATCACTGCAGGTACTTGTGTAGCTTCAAAGCTAATTTAGGTTGTAGGAAGTATGAAGGTTAGTCAGACACAACCATTTTTTTTTTAATTCTTCAAAATCATGTACAATTTTGTGTTTGAAGTCAAATGTTATGTCCTCTGCCCAATCCTTTCCTTTCTCTGTGTTGCAGTTGTGACTCCGCTGAGGAATAAGCTGAACGCAAACATGCATTTATGGTGAGAGACATCAGGCTTGGGCGGTATGACTGGATGATAATCTCATACTTAGATAAATAGCTTTCAGCAGCCTATTCTCATTCTTCTTCTTCTTCTTCTTCGTATTGCTGTTGTCAGTATTAATTAGGCCTGGTAATTGTGCCTTATGGACCTTACCATGATATGATAGCATATTTTATTTCAAAATAGAGCAGAAAATACACCTTGCTGTGTACCTTTTGTAGTTAAAAAAAAACAAAAAAACTTATAAGAACAATATTTGTAAAGTTGTACAGTTCACTCTGTTACAGTCGCTGCCCTCATCTCTGACTGACAAAGTGCATCTAAATTCTTGTGTCACTCCCTGAGCAGTAAGACATTGAAATATAGCTACTGCAACACACATGGGTCACAATATGATCTTATCATTATATTTTACAATATTGTGTGAAGAAAATAAATTCTGGATATATCGCTGTAATGATTTTATTGCGCTACCACATTGGGGATACACACTGTGAATCATTTTGTAATCCTGATTTCAACGTTTATTTTGAATGCCTGAATTGTTCTGACCAGCCAAAAATGCAGCTACAAATCTGGAAAATGTTAAAATCATTTTTCAATTTGAAAAAGAACGTTTTAACACTCCAAACACTTAAAAAAAAACCCTCATCAGCAGAATAAAAAAAAAAACCCAAAAGCATGTGATTCTTAGTTTCAGGCGATTATAGTCTAATGAAAATATAGCTGATCAATTTCCTTGATCCTATCCTTTCCCCCTACATACCAGTCCTTCAAACCTGTGATATCTGAATTTTTTTAACCACTTTAAGGCAGTTGATTTGTAGAAATTATTGACACACTTAGTATCAATGGAGTAGCATTCACTTGAAGTTCTGATTTTAGAGTGGAGATGTGAGCAACATTTTTTTGCTAGTCGTCTATTGGTTGAGTTAGTTGGCTCTACAGAAAAAGCCATCCACGGTCGATACGGCCTTTATCTACTTTTACTGACGTGAAAGTTGGTTGTTCAGTCGACAGATTTTCATATTCCTATTTTAGCAGTATGAGAGCAGAGGGAGACGAGCAGCCGGAAGGTTCATCCGTAAACATCGGAGTCTCACCAAAGCTCCGTGAAGAGAATCCGGAGAGTGGCTGATCATGCTCTCCCTCTCTCTGTAGGTTCATCATTATTAGCAACACACTGCACACTGCGAGGATATTTTCACAACCATCTGATTACCACTCTGAAAAAAGACTTGATTACGCCTCATTTTGAAGTATTTTAAAAATGTCACTGCGGGTTTTAACATCTACGTCCCTGCATGAAACGTCACAGGAAATCCTGTTGAATGCAGAAATACTCCTGTCTTTGCAGATTCATTTGCATGTAGTTAATTAGTGTGTGAAGGAGCTGTCTGTGGTCTGCTGGCAGGAACCCGGACTCCAGTGTCTTGCACAACCTCCAGGATGTTTTCGAGATCGCATTTCCATCACCTGCCACCCACAAAAAATCTGTATGTCACACAATTGCCCCCATTCCATTCAAACCTGTCTACTGCTATCACCATTACCTTAAGAAGCTGCATCTGTGTTTACATCCAGGCGCCTGTGTGTGTGTGTATCAGTTTGTAGTTATAAGCTGGTGAGCATATCCTATTCTCCATTTTTCTGTCTAATTTTTATTCCACTTGGTGGGCACAAATTCTTCTTTAATTGGGTTGTTTACAGATACGGCCATTAGAATAACAAAGATAGCAGAATTCTCTCTGCTATCAAATCACTTTAATCACACAAAACCATTTATCCTTTATTTGGTAACACTTGTTCTCTCCCCCTGCAGTTGGGTTGAAAGGGCATTGTTTATCCACTGTTGCCGCGGTGATTAATGTTTCAGCTTCATTAACATTCAGAGGAGTGCAAAAAAGTTGAGTTGACCAGATGTTGATTTCTTTTTTTACCTGCCATCCCCTCTCTTAATGGATAGCTGCAGACAAACAGGAGCTTCTCATTACGCTAAAATGCAAACGAGAGCACAGGAGGTGTGTGTTGATTGTGAGATGAGAGATAATGAAAGCTCAGGGTGATGTAAGCACTGAGGTTGAAGATAGGAAGTAGAGAAGCACCGCCCACCCCGTCTAAAAGATCAGAATCTTGGCCAAGTATGGTTAATTTTTTCATGGATTGGATTCGGATAATTTAACGTAAAGCTAAATTGCTGTACATTACCTCACAGGCTCCATTGTAGGCTACTCCTTCGTCATTGCCTCAGCTGTAAAAATGAAGTTTCACCCTGGCCTCTGCAGAATGACTCATCACAACTTGATCCATTGGTCTGACAACATGTGATCGTTAGAAGAGCTGGACAGCTAGATTATTTATCCAAGTTAGGTACCGGCGAACAAGAAGTAGCCATCCTAGCCATGGCATACTGCACCGTGACTGTTTTTGTCTGTAAAATAGATTATAAATTGTTCTGAGTATCATGCTGCCTGGGCTAAATGACAGATGTCACTATTGGAGTTTGATCCATTTGGCCCAGAGACCTCGGATGCACACCAGCAGCTGAACACAATTTTAAATGAATGATCAGGTCTTCCTTATTTACAGATGCACCTGTTATCGCCCATAAATCAGTCTCAGCCGATACTCGTCTTGCGTGTGATGGAAGGTTAAATGCATTACAGTTATATTTTTTGAGAATGATTTTTTTATCTACGATGTCAAATGGGAAATAAAGTGTTATCGGCACGAAAATAGCATGTTTACAATAGCACTGAAGGAGAGAGCGCTGCAGGCATGACTGGACGCATCCTCCATCATGTAAGGTTTTGGGGATCCAGTAGACCTAAATTAACTTATTAAAAAGTAGTTTGACACTGTCATCTTTTAAACACAGTAAAAGAACATAATGACTAAAGAATGCTGAATATTGTATTGTGTTTGTGTGTGTGTGTATATATATATATATATATAGAGCTTCAGTGTGGAGTGTGGGATTTGTTACTCCTATCGTCTTGAAGCTGCAATCCCTGACCAAGTGTGTAACGAACCTCGCTGTGGTCAGCCCTTCCACCAGGCCTGCCTATATGAGGTATGACCATGCACAAACACAGATGTTTGTTTGATTTTTTTAAACAAGACAGCATCTTTTTTTTTTTCAGACATATCTACCCACTATAACACTCCGTCACTCCACTGTAAACTTTCATTGCCATTTTCAAGAGCTGGAGGGATGATTGCAGTTTCCAACTTAGTTTGGCACAGGGATACGATTTACATAGTTGTGAACCAGCTTCCGCCAGCATCGCTTTTTTTCCTCATTAGCATCTTCTGTGTCCTCATCAAGTCAGCTGTCACCTCCATGATGGTCAACCGGCCCCCTCAGTGATCAGCTGGTATATAACAATTGCACCGGAGTTTACCAAAGTAAATGGTCTCAGCAAGTAGAGCAAAATCAGAGCATAGCATTTTCTTCTAGCTTGTTTAGAGATGGAAAAATAAGTGTGACAGAAGAAAAGAGAAAAAAAGCAGGAGCAAATTAAATTCCGAAGGTGCAACTTCATCCATTACAACGTGAAAACCTCTGTGGAATGTAACAGTAACACTTTTATTAAATATATTTGATATCTATGAAAAAAATCCACCCCCCAAATAATCTCTGAATCTGTGAATCACCTTTAGATACAAAGTCTGGCTCCAGAACACTTGGAAGTGTCTCATAAAACTTCCATCTCCCGGAGGTACACACTTTCATTCCACTGTTACTCGCCGTCATCAACCATGACAGCTGCTTCACGTTCTGGATTCACTGAGTTTAACCGGGATAAACGGATTAAAATGCTACCATAGAAAGCAAACTGGATGTGATGATCTGAATAGAGGAGGACAAGCTTGTACCATAATTGTACTCCAATTATTTTCAGTTTGGCAGATTTCTTAATGCATGGAACACCATTGCTTCAGAGCAAACAACCCCCCCGTCCTCTGCGGCGATGACTTGATTTCTAAATTTATTTTTGGTGTTGCTTCATATTGAGAGATATCTCTGGAAAATGTGGCAAGATGTTTAAAAATTTTAAGGGTTTTTAATGTAAAACTAGAATCATTTCCTGAATGTAGCTTTATTAGTGTGCAGCAGTGAATACACATTGAAACAAGCACTGTTATCACTTGACACTGACACGTCAACACCAAGGTAACATTGAAGGGATTTGATTAAGTAGTCTTTTCTGTTGGCCCTTTTCTTTCAGTGGCTGCGTGTACTGCCCGCCAGTAGGCAGAGTTTCAACATGGTTTTTGGAGAGTGTCCTTACTGCAGCAAGGTATGCTCGCTCCTCACCATCTGACTGACAGCTGCCTCCGAGCTGCTTCATAAAGGCCGTCACTGCAGTCAATAGATATTCAGCATACTTAATTAATAGAACTCAATACCTCACATGGCCTTCTCTTCTCTGAAAGGCTGCTGAGTTTTACTACATTCTGTCACTTTTAAAAGGATGCAGTAACAGTATGTGATACTGAATGCCTGTGAATGAAACATGTCATTGAAAGATGGATTTATTTGTCCAGATGGTTTTCAGTGTATGTGATAGTTCAAGCGATCACACTCTTAATTTTTTTTTTGTAATTCAAGGAATCCTTCATATCACATTTTAACTATCAAGAACCTTCATTAAGCAGAACTCTCCTTCTATTTCAGCCCATTACTGTGAAAATGGCAGCTCAGAAGTCCTGAGAAGTGGCTATGTTTGCCCACTCCACTTGAGGAAACAGCTTTAAAAAGACATCTGTTACATCTTGATAAAGAAATTGAAGAGGACCTAAAATTCATGCTGATAAACTTTGAGTCTCCACAATTAAATCAAGAAAACTACAGTACCCAGTAAAAGGAAGACAGCCACAAAGACAAACCAGCACACCTCTGTGGAACCCACCAGACCAGATCCTTCCCCAGAGCTGCCTCTGTGTTTTAGCTCACAGTCCAACCATCCTTGCTGGTTGCTGCCCCTGAGCCTCACAGGCTCTTCTTCCCAGAACTCCCAGTAGTCTCTTTGTGCTGGGCCTCTTAGATCACATTCTGTGAAATCAAGTTTTCTGCTTCGGAGCCGACGGTTGACTTCCTGTTTCACGGAGGATGTGGTGTGCTCCTTTGTGCTCTTGGACGTCCTTTTCGAAAGTATTTTCTGTTAAAGAGGGTAATTTAAGCATTTGCTCTTGTTGAACTTTAAAAATATATACTTAAAATATATTAAAGACTGATTTCCAATGCAATACTTTTGTATATCTTTGGAAACTATTCTTGTAAAGTGGGTCAAACCAAGACAGAAAGCTGTAGGTGTAGACTGGGTCTGGCTGCTCTACAGTCTGTTCCTCTCACACCTGTTCGGTCTTATTTCTGGGTCCTATCGGAGGGCCTCTGAGGTAACATGCAGCAATGGATTTGGGTCTGGACATTGCTTCCTCCTCCTCTTTATCTTCATCTCCACTGTCATCTTTGTACGTCACAGGTTCAGTCCTTGGCCTCAGCGACCTTCTGGTTCCCTCTTCCTTCAACAGGCAAACAGGAAAAGAAAAAAAAGTTGATTGTGTGATTTAATCACCAGGCCTCACTGAATCACATGTTCTGAACATGAGATCAGACTATTAAAAAAAAATAGATGCCCATCAGGCGACTTTGTAGGGAAGTTTCATTCTTCCAACTTGGAGTAAATCAGAATATCACTTTCCAGCTGTCATGTATCAGCAGTCAATTATAGCAGCAGCAAAAATGATTGATTTGGAGGTGCATTAAAGCAGATTTGTAACAATCTAAGTTAAGTGAGTGAGTGTTAAAAAAAACTGTTAGCTAAAAATATCTTGTCAATGAGGTTTTTCAGAATACTTTGGCCTGTTGATGCTTTATGACACCTGGATTACTTTAGACAAGCAGTATGGAGTATGAAAATTTCCCACTTGTCACTTCAACTGTTTTAAGAGTGAAAAATAACTGCAACAACTTAGTGAGAAGATTAAGAGTTTTCTGATGCTACAAAAGTGCTCTGTCATATGAAAAATGCTCGAGGGATGAGACAGTAGCAGAGTTGTCAAGAAAGAATAAGCTCATTCTCATCAGACATGTTTTATTTACTACACTTAAGAGCTCCCCTCAATTCCTATGGACACCTCCATGATCTCCAATGTGTGTGCGAAGCTTCTATTATTTTATTTGGGGAGGAGGGGGTTTGCCCTGAGAACGGCACATGGAAAACAAAAATGTTGCCACAGTTTTGGGATCGTGGACAATGTCCCCAGCAACGACTGACATGAAGCTGCTGTGCCAAGATGAAATGGTGTCAGATTTAATCTGCACATTCATTGGGACTGACATTAAAATAAGAGGTCAAATTCATTCTTTACCAGTGAGAAGGTCGAACTCCATCATGACTCATACATTTTAAGGTCAGAGATCTCTGTGGAAGCACAAGTCAAACTGGAAGAACGAAAGAACAGCTTTCGTGCAGTATAACACAGTTATGATGCCATAAATTAATAACGGCGCGGGGGGGGGGGGGGCAAACAGACTGGACAGTGAATGATGATGATCATAACCCTACCTGTGACTGGGGTTTAGAGACAGGTGGTCCTCTTATATAGCGAGCTTGTACTGGTTTAGGCTTCAGCTCTTCCTCATCATCATCATAATTATCATCATCCATCTCTGGGGCAGCTGACCTGGAGCCTCGTGCTGCTTTCTACTGACGGAAAAAGATAGCTGTGGAAAATCGACATTGTCTATATGCACTGAAGTTATAAAGCTGTTTGTGCCAATGTCAGCCATTTAAACTGGGAGGGAAAATAAGACTGGTGAGAAAAGAAGGAAAGAACACTCAGTAAGTGTTGATAGATTCCACGAGTCTCCTGAAATCTAGTGAAGGGATGAGTTATTTTAAGATGAATTATGATGCAGATGTGGACGATTCTGCATGAATTCAGTGACAGAACCGGCTCCATTAGCAGCCTACTAACATTTACCGTCTGTCCTCTGGTGAAGCATAAAGTTGTAAATTATGGGACCCAAAAGGTGTTTAAGTGGGGTGCCAGGTGCATGTTAGGCAACATACTAAGCTAAGATTATGGGAGATAAAGCACAGGGAAGCACAGCAGCAGCAGGGTGTTTTCCTCTTATTTATTTCGTTTTTTTAATAAAGATCCATGCTCAAACATGCTGGCCATTCTCATTCCCAGCCTAGCTCAAAACTGGGGGGGTATTGCATACACTGCAAAAGGGAGCTGTTTATCAGCCACATGTTGAAATTCTGATGTTTTAAAGTACTGTGTGAATTAAAAAAGCTATTTACATATTTATCTAGTTGGACTCAAGACCCATCACGACATCAAAACGTTGACAGCTGAGTCATAATCGAAATGTGAAGCCAGTGAAAATTCCCTCCTCAATTTAATGATGGTGGTGGGCACTGGTCTCCGATCTCTCATAGGTGTTCATTCAGGTGGAGATGTGATGACTATATTACACGGCTTACATCGTGTCATCTAACCATTCAGTGACCCCCCCCCCCCCCCTTACACATGAAAACACCTGCATTCATTATGTTACAGGTTTTTCCTTAACTGTGTCTATATGTAACTATACTTTGAGGACACTTCCCTCAAACTAAACCCTTGAGAGAACTTTAATCATTTATACAAATAATAAGATAGGGACAACATGTGGCGAGTGATTTGGAGAAGACTGAATGGCCTTCATCTCTGCTGACATTTACTCTCCTCACTACACTGCCAGTTAAATGGCCACTTCTGCTTAACTAGGGATCAAACTGGCCAGCACTTTTCCATGGAAATTAAATGGCACGAGGAGGAGTGGAGATCAGGAGCATAATTGGAGACACCCTGTGTTGCGTAAAGTGTGTGTCATCAACTTCTCCAAATTGGGCCATTGAGAGGGCGCTCGTTGGGCCCGAAGGGGTCAAGAAGTGATTCTGGTGAATTTGAGGAGAATCCTCTCGCTTTAGACCAGCACACCTTCTGCAGATACACTTCCCCCCACTGCCATCCCTCAGGTTAAAGAGGCTTTACAGGAATCAACTTAAGTCTTTGTAACAATCACTTACTTAATGCAAATATTTTATTATTGTATCACATTCTGTGCTATAGTTCACACGATAGACTTCATATGACCTCATGAATGGGAAAAACTGATCAAGAAGAAGAGCAGAGAAGTGAGAGTTACATGGATGTGGAACTTCATCGGAAGTAATAATTTGTATCGGCTACCCTCGGCAATCATTTGAGGCTCTTTGAAAACAGGATTTATGGGACTCTAAGGCAAAGTCTGTTTCTGCTTCATTAGCCACTAAACCATGATTTAAAGCAGACCTGGGCATTTTATGGTCCGTGGGCGACATCGGGCCCTTGGGGCATCCCTGTCCGGCCCACAGTATGTCAGTCATGAACACAAAATTATATTTAGTATTTATGCTGTGCATGCAATACAACTGTGTTGCTTTTATTTTGAAAAGCCTGGCGTTTTTATTATTTGTGTATGGACGTGTGTATCTGCGTCTGTCAGCCTGCACAGTGACTGGTAATGCTAGGCAGCTACCCCTGCCCCCCTAAAAATGTTGGCTCACATTATAAAAAGAAAAGTTGATTCTGAATGCTGCGTTTTCAACAAGACATGGACTGCTAAATATTTCTTAAAAAGAAGTCAAAGGTAACGCTGGGCTCTTAGTGGTCCACAAGTCGCTTGCTTTTTGTATGAAGTTGATGATTTGCTTGTCTTTAACATATTGCAAAACAGCTTTTTCATATTGGTGAAGATTAACAAGTTAAAAATAGAAAAAAAACTGTGATGTTATGACTTTTTGTTTAAAATTGTTTTTTTTTTTACTTTTATAGGATTATTTTCCTCTTTGACTTACACCACAATTCATAAATTTTCCAAAATATTTACAGATTCTTATAGTTTTGATTATCAATCGCAGCTAATCAAAATACATAATTTACTGCTTTCTCACAATGGGAGAAAATTAATATTGAGCAGAATGAAGTTCAAGTTATTGTTGGTTCGGCCCTCCAACACAGTTCAGATTTTTCATATGGCCCCCTGCAGAAATGAATTGCCCAGCCCTGATTCACAGGGTTAAATGTGTATTCTGTTCTGCTTTAAGTCTCCACATAATTTTTCAGACCAGGAAATGAATGAGGTTGAAAATTCTGTGTTAAAAATAACCCTTCAGCAGAATGCAGATTGACGAGTTTTTACACATGGAGGTATAGTGGTGGTGGGCTTCGTAACTGAACTGTGACTTTTAGTTCAGAGCATAGCAGAAAATTTTACTAATGGGTCATGAGCAAAAAACAAAACAATGGGACACGAGCTAAATTTAGGGTACCCACCACAAAACGATCGAACGCCACAATGTTGCACTTCTATTTTTTCTTTTTGAAACTTTGAGCTTCAAAAATGCTCTGGGAAAATATATTCCACTGCTAAAGTTATTTGATTCAGAAACCCCTGTTCATATGATCAATGTACTTAAAACAGTAACTCTGCCATGACCCAACACAATGCGCGCCGACATAGGTTTCACTTACACCCTCGATCAGACACTCGCTATCGATATGCATTGATTTCTTCTTCAATTAGTACAAATTTATTCCTTCATCAAGTTTGTGACAGATAAAAGAATCATTTTGAGTAAAATATTGTACAAACAGGAAGTGATGGTTTGTTCATGTCCTCATTCAGTCAGTGAAAACCACCTTGTTTTTGGAATTAACCAAATACTTAATTCTCAAACAATGAAAAACCAAAAGTCTCAGATCATAAATTGCTGATTCAAGTAAAATATTCCTCAAAACCTTGCTATTTTCTCACCTTGCCCCGTTTGGGAGGCACAAGCACCTTGGAGGTTGACTCCCTTCCAGGTCCTGGAGGCATGGAGAAGTCGAGTGTTCTCTGGCCTCCGCTGGCCAATATGTCCTTCATTTGCAGGTAGTCTGGCCGCTGTTGGTGCCCCAGAGATTTCACATAAAGGAGAAATGTGGCCACCTCATCTAAAGATAGCAGCGTGAAGGTAAAACGATAAGTCCAACAATCAAGGGTCAGGTCAGAACTATTGAGCCATGAGAGGGAAATTGGTCATCTGCTGTGAATAGAGTTTCTTCAATAACTGTGAATTAAAGTAATTTGTCACCCAAAAAGTGTTTTTTGCCTTTTAGGGGCCCACTAATAAGTGTACTGACCGCATAAGATGGCTTTTTTCACTCATATATCTCTTATTTGTGTCTCCAGAACACAAAGCAATAGCAACTGACAACTAACAACAGCAAAACTGTCTGTTAATGTCTGTTTACAAACCCTCAAGCACATCATCCAGTAGAATTCATATCTTCTTATCCACGAATACTTATTTTTTACACAAATAGATAATCTGCAGATAGTTACATTAATGCAAAAAACAAACTGTACAACTAAGAGTTCAGTGCAACTGTGACCTAATACCAAACCAGACTGTCTGCAGTTCAAATCCAATTACTCAGCATATGACTGGGTAAAGACAACACGAATTGAAATTTTTCGGAGGCAGTGTCCTGTTGTTAGCTATCAGTCACCATTAGGTACAAGCCAAATATATGTGGCTGGTACTTTCTCCATTCTGGATTCACAAAGAGTAGTACAGGGTCAATAGATGGGAAGCATGTCTTCATAAGTATCTCTTTAATATTTTAGAATGGGACCAGATTCAGTTCTGGTGCATCCTCAGTCTCAAAGCATTTCTGTGAGTCATTAAGCAGCAAAGTTGAGGAGCAACTGGAGGTATCATGATCCACATTATTCATGCATCACAGGATAGATTAGGCATGCACACGCTTATAGATATGCATTGTGTGCATCATGCACAGCCTGCCATGATGCATCACACACTGGCCAGATATGTGTGTATGAGACACACTGCGTTAAAAGTTGTATCTCTGTCTCTCTCTCTCTCTCTCTTACACACACACATACACACACACACGCACACTTATTTGAAGTATACCCTGTCTCTTATCTGTGGCGGGCAGCTGGGCTTTGTCAGTAGAGGAGCAGTCAGTCTTAACCATACATAACACACTTGGCCTTCTCACAGGTGTGACCTCTCCTTATAAGGAGGAGGGATAAAACATGACAAACTTTGAAAGGCATGTCAATGGGACTACTATTTAATTGTACACTTATTCAACACCTCATGGTAATGAATAGTGTGAGCATTTGATCGTCATTTACTCATGAATCTTGTTTAGAATTACTGTTTAAAAAATGGGAAAAGTGGTATTTATTTTGTGAACATTATTTTTCAAATGTTGTTAGCTACAGATCTGATTTTCAGCAGTAATCCAGAATCAAATGTAAAAATCTGGGCATGATGATGCTCACTTCTGGATTGGCCCAGTAAAATATACATGCTGAGAACACAGGGGTGCTTGATGCTTGTCTACTCTAAGGCTGTCAAAGCACAACCTCATGTCTAACAATTAAAATAACACAATTACTTGTTAATTTATTTCATACAAAATCAGTGTATGGAATTATTTACAGTGATACCTTTTTTTAAACTATCCTGACAAAGTTAAATTGGTCGCACATCTGCAATCCGTCCATTGCTGCTGTGGAGTTTTGTGACAAGCAGTCAGGGTTAATTATCATACATACATGTAAGATATTTATATGTAAATAATTGTTCTTGGGATTTGACGTGGGGTGGGGTGGGGCAAATGAAAACAGCTAGAAATAATAGACAAATCTATGTGAATTCCATCCATCCATCCATCTTACTGCTTGTCCTGTTAAGGGTCACGGGGGGGGGCTGGAGCCTATCCCAGCAGCCTTCAGGCAAGAGGTGGGAGTCACCCTGGACGGGTCACCAGTCCATTGCAGGGCCAACACACATAGACAGCCAACCATTCCCTCTTTTGCTCTCATACACGCTCTCGTAGTCATACCTACGGTCAATTTAGAGTATGAATTAACTTAGTCCCCATTTGCATGTCTTTAGACAGTGAGAGGAAGCCGGAGTACCTGGAGAGAACCCACGCAGGCACAGGGAGAACATGCAAACTCACCACAGAAAGACCCCTTGCCAGAACCCAGAAGCCCCGAGACCCTGAACCTTCTTGCTGTTAGGCGACAGTGCTAACCACTGCACCACCGTGCCATCTATGTGAATTAATGATGATAAAGGAAGATTTATAACTATTTTGTACATGAAAGTTGTGCACTAAGACCTTCCTCAATTACTTCCTAATTTTTTTTAATGCTGGGTTTTGATAGTTCGTTAAAAATTGCATTCACAGCAGTGAATAGAGCTCTCAATGGGCGTGAAAATTACAAACTCACCCGACCCGGCCGACAGGTCTTGAAGCCCTAACCCTACACATCAACATGAATTATCAGCCTGAACCTGGCCTATGGGGACAGGCAACCATGAGGAAGAGGTCAGAGCACTGGGAAAGAAGGAAGGGGGAGAACATGCTAACACCACACAGAAAGGCCCCTTCTAACCATCCAATTCAAACCTAGAACTTTCTTGCTGTGAGCTGACAATGCTGAATGCCCACAACCTATGAGGTAGAGGCCCCGAGGCATGAGGCTTACCTGTGTTAGCTCCACACACCGACAGCTGCTGGACTGACTCCGGCAGCTTATCCAACAGTCTGAGAGAGGAGAAAGACAATACAGACCACAAGGAGTGAGGATGGTGGTTCATATAGGCTTATAAATGGAGAAATAAGGCATGATTGATGAATAAATGGATCTGGTTTTGTTTGTTTTTTTTGATGAAACAGCAGAGTATGAGAGAGCCTAATTGTACTTAGGAATTCCATTGAAAGTTGGGTGTTATAAAAGTAATACACACATTGCAATTTGGCACATGTAGGTAATGCCTGCATGGTTCACTCACTCACTCAGTCACTCACTCACTCATAAAACTATTTAAAGATGATTGTGTGCTCCAGCAGCCTCTTTTGCTTTGTGGAAGTCACACTACAACTTCCGGGGTGCTTGACGGAAAACTTATGGATCACACAATTCCATTCCAGGCCTGCTTTGCATGATGGACATGCAATTTCTGCAAGCACAGCATGAACTACTACATAAAATGAAGGGGTCTAGGCAAGGCACAACTATACACAATTACTTTGAAAAATGAGCAAAGACATGGTACCAATTTACACTGTCAATGAAGAGGAGGGGTTCGAAAGGATCAGGTCACTGTGTGTGACAGTTTCACCATTTTACCCCATTCTTTTTCCTGGTTAAGCATGGTAATTTGCAGCCAGCTCCAGGCATTTCCAGTCTCGGACGCCTATACAACAAGCGGTTTCAATTCAGCTATCAACAATATACATTAAGAAATGAAAGCATGTGGCCTCCGCCAGTAATTTCCATTAATTTAATCTCAGACCTGTTCAAGTGGCTCTCTTTGACTCTCGAATACTTTCATTGTCCTCCATGCTGCTTTTACTACAGCTAACAAAGATTATACAGTATCAATACTGTGAAATGTAGCACTGTAATCCAATAATTTCCGCAAGGGATTAATAAAGGATTTCTGAATCTGATTCCGATGAATGCACAAATTGACAGGATCAGTTTGTCAGTGAATGCAAAGTTGCAAGACATGCCACTACACACCGGAAAGCACCTGAAATTTGAATTCAGTGTTACGTCCAGAAGAGAACTGAAGTTTAATTCAACACACCTTCTGAAAACAGGTGAACAACATCAGAACTGCAGAAAAAGGACTGTTTACCTGGCTTTGGCCTCCAGCACCTGAGCTGGGTTCTTCAGAACACTGTCCCAAGGAAGAGAGCCACACAACCAGTGAAGAAGACAGAAACCTAAAATCTGGAGGTCGCCACGTCTTGATGGTGCTACGTAAAAACAGATACATGGGGATTTAACAACATGATTGTCATAAGACATCTACATTTGCTTGCTAACAATATTCATGCTCACTTTTTTAAATCTATACTACCAGTCAGAAGCTTGAACACACCTTCTCATTCAATGTTTTCTTTATTTTTACTACTTTCTACATTGTAGATACATACAGAACACATCAAATATATGAAGCAAGAAACATGGAATGATGTAGCAAAATAAATCATTAAACAACTGTAAATATGTTTCATATTTTAGATTCCTCAAAGTTGTCACCATTTGCTTTGTTGACAGTGCTGCACACCCTTGGCTTTCTCTCAATGAGGGTTATGATGTAGCCAGCTGAAATGGTTTTCACTTCAAAGGTTTGCCTTGTCAGGGTTCATTTTTTTTAAATTTCTTCCCTTCTTAATGGGGTTGGGATCATCAGTTGCGCTGTGCAGAAATCAGGTTGGTACACAGCTGACAGCCCTGTTTGACAACTATTAGAATTCCTATTGTGCCAAGAACTGATCAGCTAAGTAAAAAGAAACCACAGTCCATCATTACTTTAAGAACTAAATGTCAGTCGGTCCAGAAAATTGCAAAATCTTTGAATGTATCCCCAAGTGCATTCACAAAAACCATCAGGTACTATGACGAAACTGGCTCACACGAGGACCGCCCCAGGAAAGGAAGGCTAGAGTTTCCTCTGCTGCTGAGGATAAGTTCATCTGAGTCTCCAGCCTCAGATATCACAAGTTAACAGCGCCTCAGATTAGAGCCCAGATAAATATCACATAGCGTTCTAGCAGCAGACACATCTCTACTAGGGCTGGGTATTGTGGCCAATTTCCTAAATTGATTCGATTTCAATTCATAAGGTTCTGAATTGATTGATCACGATTCGATTTGATTAAATTCGATTCAATCCAGTGCTCTTAAATAATGAAAATGGCTCAACTGTGTTACAACATACAAGTGGAACAGAGCTCAATGATCTCAGAGATGTGCTCAGTTAAATAAAAGCCAGAAGAGAGATATAATCCCTCCAATGAATCCTGGGTTGGCCCCAAGGAATCATCCCAGTTGGACATGCCTGGAAATCCTCCCAAGGGAGGCAACGCAGACCAGGCTCCTACTCCTTTGGTATAGAGACTGAATGGCCCTTTGAAAGGGGCCATCCACCCCATACTCTCAGAGTACCCCCCCCCCCCCCCCCCCCACAGGATACCCCTGGGAACACGGCCATAAGCCTTCTCCAAATCCACAAAGCACATGTGGGCTGATTGGGCAAACTCCCATGCCCCCTCAAGCACCATAGTGAGGGTAAAGAGCTGATCCATGGTTCCACGGTCAGGACACCTGGAGCAACTCCAGCAAAGGAGACAGTACAGCCCCTCTCAAGGACTCGGGTTCCAGAACCACAGCTATGTGCCGAGGTGAGACCAACTACATCTAGCCGGTAACACTCAACCTCTTCCACCAACACTCAATCTCTTCGCATGTATCCATTTTGGGCAAAACTCAGCAGGGCCCCATGGGTGAAAGCCTGGCCACTGCATTGCAAGACCCTACCAGGGGCAAAATGTCCCAGACAGCATAGCTCCTAGGGTCCTTAGGGCACTCAAACTCCTCCACAATGATAAGGTGAAAGTTCCAGTTGGACAGCAATAAGGAAAAGTGACCAATTCTAAAGCAGAAAAACGAGCATTCAATGCTGTTTCTGTGGCGAAAACAGACTGAACCATGACTAGAAACTGGGGTACACGCCAACTGTCATTTTTGTGTCTCATTACTATACATCTTTAACTAAACAGCATGCTAGTATAGATGTTTTGGGTGCAACATAAATATGAAGCAAACATGGTAATAGCTGCAACTGATGAGACTTATCACTCTGATTCTCAAGTACTTGGTTATCAATAACTGTCATTGTTCCCATTTTAACTTCATGAATGATGGCATTAAATGAAAAGTCATAAGATCACAAAGCCACACCCCCAACACACACTACTCTGTTAAATATGACTGTATTGATTCAAAATAGAAGTTTGTATATATGCAATGTAACTCTGCTTTCTGTAGATTTTTTCCAAAACCCCTGACCTTAACACTTCATGTTCAACAAAACTATACTAAAAATAGACAAAGTACCAGTGAGGGTGTTTGCATATTACTGAGTGTGTGACTTAATGGGTCCACATTAACATGTGAGGTTCATCAATATTTGTAGTCTAAGTCCATCCAGTGGGGTCGAGGCCCAGGGAGTTTTAGCAGCTCAATACTGTAACACCCGCCACACGTCTTTGGAGAAATTACCTATTGACTGACTCCACCAGAGGCAAGAAATCTCCTCTCTGAGCCACGGCTGGCATTGATCCTTCCCCAGTCAACAGTCTGATATGAAGAGGAAGCATGGTCGCTACCACACGGCAAGACTGCAAAGAATGGGATGGCAGTAATCTGGCTGCAATTTTTTACAAGAGTTTAAGTGTGTATAGTTTATATAAATCTGGTCTAAATCATAGCTGTGTTGCATTTTCAAAGTGGGAGCAGAATTTCAGGATTTAGGGACACACCAAAAAGTAAAGAGTAGAAGCCAGGTAAATCACTACACTGAAATATATCATTTGTGTCTGCATAAAATACTCTGGCCTTCACTGGCAATACCAAACTGGCTGGACCCAGCAGTGAACCATCAACAAAAATAATGAGACTAAGAAGTATTTTAAGAATAGTCTGTTTACTAAAAGTGTATAAGCTTGGCCTTGAAAGGGTCTAATGTTAGCTGACAGTCTTCTGTGTTACCATCAGAAATCGTTGGGTAGCTCCCAACTTGTGAGCCTGTGGAATTTTTTTTGGTCATTTATGTCACCAGCCAAATTGAAATTTGAAACTATTCACAATAATATGGACAACAGTTCTCCTCTCCCACTATCCATCCATGAGCAACTGCTTATCCAAAGTAAGGATAAAGAAGTAGTAGCTCTAGAAGAGAACACCCTTCTCCTTCTGTTGCCACATCTACCAGCTCTGACAAGAGGAGCCTGAGGCATTACCAGGCCAACATTGACATATGATCAAATGGACTATCTGGTCCTCAGTCTGACCTATGGCCCCATGTGGCCACATTCTTTCAGTAATGTGTATGTAAATGTACCTGAGGCCACATTCAAAGCATACTGTCATTTTTACTCCATTCACAGCAGTGCTTCATGTGTGTGATAATAAGAAAATGTGTGAATCCTCATGTTCTTTTGTTGATATTCCTTATTTGCATGTTATTTATTGAAGGTAAATTCTTAATGAGTACCTGTGAGAGTATCAGTCACAAAAAAGAACATCCCTAATTTTGAGTGGATTTTTGAATGCATGTTGGGTGTCAAAACCAGACAACCACATAAGGTACCTGGCGCAAAAACTTTGGATGCAGTTCCTTGTTTATTCCATGGTGTCAGTCATAGAGGAACACAACTGACATTTGCATCTGAAATGATTGAAACCGGGCTGCACAGTGGTGCAGTGGTTAGCTTTACTGTTGCTTCACAGCAAGAAGGTTGAGAGTTCAAGCCCCGGTTTGAGCCCGGGGCTTTTTTGTGTAGAGTTTGCATGTTCTCCTTGTTCCTGTGTGGGTACTCTGGCTTCCTCCCACAGTCTAAAGACATGCAAGTTAGGTTAATCTGCAACCCTAAATTTACCTCAGGTGTGCGTGTGAGTGTGAATGGTTGTTCGTCTATATGTGTTTGAGCCCCAGCTCGAGCATGGGATCTTTCTATGTGGAGTTTGCATGTTCTCCCTGTGCCTGCGTGGGTTCTCTCGGGTACTCCGACTTCCTCCTACAGTCCAAAGACATGCATATGGGGACTAGGTTAATTGAATACTCTAAATTGACAGTAGGTATGACTGTGAGTGTGAATGGTTGTCTATATATGTTGGCCCTGTGATGGACTGGTGACCTGTCCAAGGTGTATCCCGCAAAGGCAGCTGGGATAGGCTCCAGCCCCCAACCCCCCCCCCCACACACACAACCCTTAACAGGATAAGCGGCAGAAAATGGATGGATGGATGGATGAATAACACTTAACACAATGTCCACTTGAACTGTGTGCAGTGTAGGCCATGCCAACTGCAGAAGATACAAAACACAAATATTGAGCTGATAATTCATGAGGGACACCAGCTTTTAAAATAAAGGATTCAACATTCATTGAGGGCAAAGTGTGGGCCAAAAAAATATGTTCAAATTGGAGATGATTAAATCATCAAACTTGGCGGGACAAAAATATCACATTCCAGTAGGATGTGTTCTGTTACACAGACCCCTAAAAAGCCTCTTCACACAGTGATAAACACTGCCACGACAAAGACCAATAATGTCTTATTTCATTTCAGTGAACCTTTAACTGAGTGTTAACCATATGACAGCACAAATTATCAAACTGTTGGGCCTTGCGAATGTTAAATATGCATTTAGTTTGCATTACAGTGTAGATTCCTGTTGTAAATAATTACATAGCACTGCATCGAGACTAATACCTGGTTGAAGAGGAATAAAATGAAAAATGGATGTGATATTGACACGAGGAAAAAAGTGCTTTAACACAAGAATATAATTATAGAATAACAATTAAAAGGCTCAACAGCTAAATTAAGTCTTGCTGCCCTCTGCATGTGTTCTGGGAATGTTATTGCAGCACATAATGGTGTTTTGTGTCTGGGTCTCTGTATTCAATGTTGAATTATTTAGTTCTTGTGAAAGAACATTTTTACATGTATGTACAATGAATACACATGAATAAACTCTCAAAGGGAGAATGGAAATGCATGAAAATCATACACATGAAAAACACATGAATACAGACTACCCAGATCTATATGCATGCACGGACACGCACACACCTTACAAGCTTTAGTGCAGGAATGATGGTGTCGTTAATTATCTCCTATTGTTAGTCTGATTCCCTAAAGCATGTTCTAGTGTCTCCTTGCTTCTCAGTCTTGTCATTTGGATACAGTCTTCTGTCCACTGGCCGCCCACTGAATGGTGATAATTACACCATTTAGCTCTGGAATAAAAGGCCTACTACTCGCAATGCATTCGGCAAACTTCACCATGGAAACTTGTCAACATCTTTGCATGGATTGATATCATCAAGTCAGGGAGGGCAGATAAGGGTGTTGTCCTCTGTAATAATCGCTTATTTTTTCTCCTACTACATGTAAGCATTTATTAAAGAAGACAACCTCCAGAAAACAACAATTACATTCAGAATATGAAGGAGACAGCTTTCCACATAGCTGTGTCAATGTTATACATACGTAAAGCATAAATTGTCTCAGTCAGGCTCTCAGGGAAAATGTGTGTCTAATCATATCACATAGTGGAAAGATGGCTTCTCCTGTGTAACTTCATGTAGATTAGTGTGTACCAATCTTTTCCTGTCCTTTCCCTCCCTCTCTTTCAAAATTCTATTAAAATTGACATGATTTTCATTTGATAGTTTTTGCTGACAGGACATTTTGGGGCCCTCTTTTATTTATTGATCATGTTGATAGAAGCACTGCCAGGGAGATTAGTCAGTCTGAACAATGCTAATGCACAATATTGAACTGGTGGGTGGTGGAGTTGGCCGGTGTAGGGGTTATCTGTGGCGTGGGCCATGCTCTACCCAAACATCAAAGCTATTAATTAATGGGGGATGAATACATGATGCAGGTTATGACTCCAGCTAATTAGGAGATTGTTAAACAGAGACGGTGTCTGGGAATTCAGCAGGGTGCGTGGATGGAGAATCGATGGTCAATGAAGAGAGGGGGCATGTAAGCAATTTGCCAGTTAATGTGTTCCCAATATCAGCCGAGGGAAGTGGTGGGTGACGGGCAGAGAGAGTGTTTTACATCTATTGACCAAGACCACAAATTCAAAGGACACAGCTTAGAGCAGGGTTAAAAGTAAAGCCAGTCAGTCAGTTACTAAATAACATTAACACCTGTACATGAAACTACTCCTGGTTTTGTCCTGGTTGATTGGTTGTTTTGGATGTCATTAAATCAGCTACATGTTCATAAAACTGCTAATTGGAAAATGTGTAGAAAAAGAATATACTATTTGAAAACCAATTATTGTGTTTAAAGCTCTGATTTAAAACCAACAAGGTTGTTCCTGAACTTAAAATTGCAATTTAATGCATAACGAATTGCAACCTGATACAGATAATATGAGCTGTCCAAACACTCAAGAGCAGCTACTAAATGGACCTTAGGGTGTTTTCTCAACAACTGCTTTACAGTTGTTTTTTTTTTCTATTTATTAGAATAACTGTGAAGATTCCAGGATTCCAGAAATTTAGGTCAGGTATTTGCATCTACTGTTTATTGAAATAAATTTTATTAAACCTTAATGTATGCAGCATATAGGCAACTGTAAACTACTTACTTAAAAATATACAGTAACTATTTACTACTAATGAACTGAAACTTGTGACAAAATATTTAGATGTCTACCCAAGGCAGAGTAAAATCTTCTCTTTTTGGAGGCATTTACCCTAACTCTGTTTCTGTCATCAACAGCTAACATTGCCAACCTGAGTTTGAATGAGTCTAATTAAGGCTTTGAGTCCTATTTAAATATTGTTTTCCTTTGTGGACATGGCAGGCCAACACAAGGTGGTCCAGTTCTGGCCCTAACGCCGTATTGTGCCCATGTGTGCATTCCACTGTTGTTCTATCAGGATATATTTTATACTAAATTGTTTTCTCTTATCCAGTGAAAAGCTTACCTACTCCTTTGTGAGCATCAAGACTGGTGTACTCGATGGTTCCATTGTGGGCTTTCTTGGGGTTTTCTTTGTACTCTTTGTGGACTCCATCAGGACAATACCTGTAGGACAGCCCATAGTCCGCTAGGTAGACCTACAGTATACAAGTAAATGGATCACTGAATACAAATTACAATACAAAGGAGTCTGAGTGACAGCAAACTGGGCTTGGGTGGTATGACAGTATTTCAGCATACCAAGGTATTAAAAAAATCCAGACAATATCATTTGATACTATCAATTACCGTACACAAAACTCCTTTTCTATGAAACTGATGTATTATCGTTTTTAATAGACACTGCCAGAGGGCAGATATGTGCTGCATGATCTACTGGTGTGACAGTCACGCAGGTAGCTCAGCGGACAAATATGGCAAGGGGCATTATTGGCTCAAGGAATACAGTGAAAGGGACAGCTCATAAAGAAAAAAATGTGACTACCCCTGTCTTGGATTATTTTGGCTTTAGTCCAGATGATTAAGGTGAGCCAGCCACAACAGAGGAAGTTGTGTGTGCAATTTGTCTTAAAAATGTTCTAGCTAAAGAGAGAAGAGACATTTCCACCTTAATCTAATTATGGCGCAATAAGTTTACTTCCAAACACGCAGCAGAAAATCCCACCGAAAGGGTGTCAGACATGGCATGTTCTGTCTGTCCAGTATTTTAAACCTGTTCAGATTTTGTTGATGTGTTCATTGTCCCACAGTTTCCATGTTTCTATTATGGTAACATGGTATGAAAAAACAGATACCACTCAAACCTACTGTATAGTATTTGAATATTACTCAGCTAATTATTGTACTGATTCAGCAGATACCACGTTTTTCAGCACTTAGCTGCTCTTCAGTTCATATGATAGCTTCAGTTATGTACCATAACTCTTTTGTATGAATCTTTCTTATTGGCCATACTGACTCACAACAGCTCTATATGCAACATGATTTAAAAAAATATAAATATATCCATTATAATGTTTATGTGCACTATACATTTAATATTAAATTCATCATATTTTTGCAGAATTTCCATTTGTTTATATAGTGATTACCTAATGAATCTTCCTCTTCCACTGTAATTCTGCTGTGTGAATCAGATTATCATCTCAAATTTTTTAGACCAATTTAACTGATAGTATTTGATTGATGATGGTCAGGATTGACATTACAGTCTGGGATCAATGTTTGTGTCTGCATAGTTCTCAAAAATGTCTTGGATCAGAACTTTCAGGATAACTCGAGGTTATCTACAGTGGACTAACCTGCTGAGGGTCTCTGTAACCAAGCATGAGGTTTGCAGCTTTGATGTCTGCATGAACATACTCATTCTCATGAATATACTCCAGGACATTCAGCTGGCCAAAAAGAAAACAATTTGTAAAATGTACTTTGCATCAACAATCAACAAACATAAAGAGTCTGCCTTTTATCATGAAAATGCTCGTACAAGCATGTGACCAAGCTGGAGCACGGTAGCCTTCTTAAGTCGACCTCCATTGCAATCACAGACCTTCTGAATGTCACTGCCCAGTCGGTCCATAGCCATGAAACGATATCTGAGTGGGACAGGAGGTCAAAATCATGCAAAGCCAAAGTGATTCCTACACTTGGCGTAATAACGCTCTAGCCCCATGATGACAGCTAGTAACTGTAACCTGACACGTTGGTCGAAGTTGCCTACAATGTCAACTAAAAGCATAAATACAGTATTAAAATTCTTACTTGTTGCCATTTACAAGCCAATGATATAATAACCAAAAGCTCCAGGCATAGCAACATCCTCATTCGTATCTTAACACCAATTTCTTAAGACAAGTAGCAGAAAGAGTGACATGTCAGCAAAGAAAGAGACTTGATCTGATCTGACTATGTACAATACCCTTGGTCATTATATTCAGCCACCCCAGATCCCCAGTAGGTTGGGATGCCCAGGAAGTCCATGTTCTTGCTTGTTGTCCATTTCTTTACTGGAACAAAAATAGATTAGTGATTAAAAAAAAAATGCTTGTAAATGCGGTATTTTCATTATTACAATCCAGAAGTCTCAACCCTGCTTGTAAGAATTATAATTCTTAGACACTGAGAATGCAGAAAACCCTGATATCACTTAGCTGTACTGAAAATAAATAAGTGATGGAAAAGGCTGTCATTTTCTTGCTCCCATTTCAGGACCCTTAAAAAAAGTCAACTTTTTGTCCTTGTGAGTGTAATCAATCTTAAAGCACACAGAGAGAGAGAGAGAGTTCAAGCACACAACAGCAAACTCACACAAACACAGAGGTCCCAGACAAAGCATGGCAGTGGGTCTGGCTCTGGGCTTGATGGCTGCTGGCCTGACTGGCACTCAACCAGGCTGGCAGGTGGTCAGGGGCTCAGCAGAAGCCCGGGAATCATTACGTGTGAGTGGTTCCTCTCTCTTGTTCTTCTCCAAACGAAGGCGTTGGAGTGCTCACACAAGCGCATAGAGGGGCTAACTGCCACTGAGGTGCATGTTTGCTTTGGCTTATTATTAATTACAGTGCAGCAGGCAGCAAAGCCTCTGTGTCTGTGGCCACTTCATCAGTCAAATACACTTGTGCTCCAGTGAGCTGCCTCAACTCTAGATGGGTGGTGCTACTCACTGCTCTCTGGTTTGGCAGCTCTCTGGTAGAACTTGAGCTCTGAGAACAGGGGGCCATTCTCCTGGTACTCCTGCACATAAAGATCAGTATAAAGCATTACATTTCCATTAGTGTGAAGTACAAGAAGTCAAACAAAAAATAAAAATGTCTGTGCCTAAGTCACAAACTGAAGTTATGACAGAGGTTAGTGTACTAACTGGTTGATTTCAATATAATCGTTTTAATTGCTGAGAACTCTGCACTTTTCGTACCAACCAGACAGCATCATTTAGAAGGCAACATGTGGAGTACTGTGTCCATGTCTTGGGTGTTGGTGAATGGGTGCGTAAATTGTAAAAATTATTAGTAAAATGGTAGCAATAGCTGTAAGATGCATTTCAAGTGATTGAATTATACATACATACACATGTCTCCCAATTTTCATAGAGAAGCTAGAATACAACAACCAAAAGGTTTTGCATTATATGACATTTGTAGATTAAATAGAACAGAGTGTAAATTGGTGAGATTTTAGAACAACCAAGAAAAGTGCCAATGGAAGAGTTTAGAGTAAAACACATACACACACACACACACGTGCATATATATATATATATATATATATACACATACTGCAGATTAGATCAAAGTTGCTGAAAACTAAGCTCATTACTTTTATCCATCCATTTTCTGCCACTTATCCTGTTAAAGGTCTCGGGGGGCTGGAGCCTATCCCACCAGCAACAGGTCACCAGTCCATCACAGGGCCAACACATATAGACAAACAACCATTCACACTCACAGCCACTCCTACTGTCAATTTAGTGTATTCAATTAGCCTAGTCCAAATTTGCATGTTTTTGGACTGTGAGAGGAAGCCAGAGTACCTGGAGAGAACCCACACAGGCACAGGGAGAACATGCAGACTCCACAAAGAAAGATCCCATGCCCGAGCCGGGACTCGAACCCAGAACCTTCTTGCTGTGAGGCAGCAGTGCTTAACCACTGCACCACCGTGCCACCTGCTCATTACGTTTAGTGCAATAAAATCTTCACTAGTAAAAATCATTTCCCAAACCATCTGTTCCACAAACCAATAATAATTCTACCTGCTTTGTCTGCCATATTCTGTTAAGTTTACACAGCAACAATATGATCATTAAGCTATCAATTGTTATGTTATAAACATGCTAAAATACTGTCTAACACTGACACAGGAGAGTGTGTTCAGTGAGGTCAAGATTCTATCTGACCAACAGAGGAGCTGTCTTTCTGAAGAAAAAGCAAACCAGTTGCTTCCTCCAGTCCTTTATCAAAGCTCAGTCGCACTGTAGTAAACTTTTTTTTTTAATCTTTGAATTAATTGAATGGCTTTATGTGCAAAAATGCTGTGTAAGAGCTGAAAATAACACAGCTCAATGTGTCCTGTTATGTGTAACAAATCTGTTCTTGTTAAAATGGAATTTAAAAAAAAAATTGTATTGAGAACCAGTATCAGTATCCATTTTTTAATGATACCAAGCTCTAATTGCAATAGATAAAGAAACCATTAATGTGTCCCATCATAACAGTAGGTGTGTGTGTGGGTCACACATGTACTCACCACTTTTATCACAAAATCAGCGTCTGCTGCAACAGGCCTGTTCACGTCCTGAGAGGCTTATTGATGACATGAGACAGTCAGGAAGAATTAGATAAATACACTTGTCACGCATTATATTGTGTCAAAACTTCAGAGTGAATACAGTTATAAATAATATATTTTCATATATAATATATGTCATATGAAATATAAATGATCCAGAACAAAAAAGATATTGCACAAAAAGCCATTGATGTGGTTGCAATTGTTGGATTGTGTTTTATGGAAGTAAAGCAAATGGGTGAGGAACCCTACACAGTACGTGTCAAATTTGAAATTGCTGATGCAAAATGATCCCCCTAAACACCTTTTAAGACCATGAAAAAAATAGCTCAGTCAGAGCTGAAATCAAATGGCATCTGCCTTCTGACACAGAAAGAAATGCTAGCAGTTTACATAGTATATGTATGCACTTATATATGAAGAAATGGAATATATTTTGTTTGCATGTGTGCTTAGATGTGTTATCAGATGATCTGTGCATCATTACCGAGAAAGATCAGTCCAAAGCCACCTTGAGCAATCATTTTCCCAAGCCTCCATTTCTTTTTCTCAGTGTCGGTCAGTATGAAACCCTCAGGGAGTGGTTTGGGCAATGCTCTCTTGCGAGGTGGTGCCATTAAAATATGTCTGAATATATTACAAGAATACAGTGAAAAACAATGCCAAGAAAAATCTGAAAAAAAAACATGTACAACCCTTTACAGGGGCTGTGTCACAAAATGTCTTCATTCAGTTCAATAGACTCACAATTCAAACAGTTCCCATAATTTGTATAATTTTCTTATATTCTTTATATCACATCAATGCTCTCATAACTAACTAACTAATACTGATTCTTTTTACTAACTTTATAGATTTCACATTTCAGTTTTCTTACAGGGCTGTCAAATAATTTTTCATATTTGCATATATATATTTTAGTACATAAAATAAAGGGATGTACATTTGAAAGTATCAATTCAATACATAATGTAAAGTCTATCTTGTAAGTTCTCACAAGACTTTGTTACCTTAGCACACTGTAAAACTGCAGGTGCTCTTGAGAAATTAGAGCTCTGTTCTTCTGCCACTGGGGTGCCAGGTGGTGATGGTGATCCACCTTTGAATGGGATTGCCAGCCAATCACCAATAAACCTCATAAAAGAAACCACACAGAAGAGTGACACAGCAGTCAAGTGTGCATGAGAAAAACAAGCAGAAAAAGTTCTGATGTGCTAGTAATTATGGCAGAGGCTGACAGTTCAGAATCAGGCTGGAGAGAGAGAGCGATTTGCCCTACAGACTATCAATAAAGTCCCATTTGGAAGTACTTCAGGGATTAATCAGTCCTGGTCCTCTTTTTTGGACAGATGGTAGAAATATTATTAATATTCAAATTACACAATACTTTAAATATATATACCACAGGGCTGCACAGTGGTGCAGTGGTTAGCACTGTGGCCTCACAGCAAGAAGGTTCCGGGTTCGAGTCCCGGCTCGGGCACGGGATCTTTCTGTGTGGAGTTTGCATGTTCTCCCCGTGTCTGCGTGGGTTCTCTCCGGGTACTCCGGCTTCCTCCCACAGTCCAAAGACATGCAATTGGGGACTAGGCTGATTGAATACTCTAAATTGACCGTAGGTATGAATGTGAGTGTGAATGGTTGTTCGTCTCTCTATGTTGGCCCTGCGATCGACTGGCGACCTGTCCAGGGTGTACCCTGCCTCTCGCCCGTTGACGCTGGGATAGGCTCCAGCCCCCCCACGACCCTTAATGTGTAGGAATAAGCGGAAGATGACGATGGATGGATATATACCACATCAAATTTTTGAACATATCTGAAGACATTTAAATATTTTATAATATCAGACAGAATATTCTAATATTATTTTTACAGCCCTATTCCTGTCCATTGTTTGTAGCATTTCCTATTATTTCAGATATTTGAGAATTTATTATATTACATAGTTGACATCATCTGATAATGCAGGATTTTTTATCATTATTATTGTTAAAAAAAACACACACACACACACCTATAGGAGGGCACTCAACCCATTTCGTCGACTCAAATGGGCACCTGTTTTGTTTCAATGCAATATTAACTGACTTACAAACAGCCAGTGAAGGCACCACGTTATAAATTAAGAAATGTAAAAAAACTAAATAAAAAAGAATCAAAAGGAAGCTATTAGGCTTACACAGAATCGCAAAAAATAAGTTAAAAAAGAAAAACAACCCTAATGTGATAGGAATTTTTCGAGCAAACGACATGCTTTGCACTAGGTTTTACATGACAATAAATGAGCATAGCCAAATTGCTCTCCTGTGTTATTATACACTTTACTATTAAGGAAGTTGACACAGCAGCACATACAATAACCAGTACTGTTATGAGGTTAGTCTTCGCCCGTGTTAAAAGTAGTAACAGAAGTAGCGTTTACATACGCTAGCTAGCCAGCAACATGAGTGTTGTTTATATATATGTTTATACTTCATCATGGATAGGACGACAAATACCTGAGTCAATTGAATACAATGACGATAACTGGAGATTACATACGTCAACGACTACGATGGGTCGAAAACTTTCTGCTAACAGTCAAGCTAACCTTTACTTAGCTAGCCGAGAATGCTAAAATATGCACCAACCTCGGAACAGACTTCACGCCAGACGTCTTCAGTTTGTGTTTAAATGCGTATTATTAGGTTATCGACAATAACACCTTAACGCAAATGCTTTGTAGAAACATATAGACTTGTTTCATCCGTTATTTGTCAGTAGGAGGGGGCATTATTGAGACAAAAATTAACCCCATCTTGGAAGTTGTCCCTCCCGCTACAGGACGCAGCCAATCGCGAGACAAAAAGCGCTTCTCAACAGCCAATAGAGAAGCAGAAGACAAAGCAAAATGTAAATTAACACACGTATTGCGCATGCTCCCCAGCAGAGGAACTGCATCACAAATTATTTTTCATTCCCTATATTTCTTAAAATCCAGAGTTAAAAAAGAAATGACGCATTCTCACAAACTAATCAATTAAACAGATACAACTACCAACTAAATATTAAGTGAGGATCAAAAAGGGTGGATGTTGCTCATTTTGAATGTTTAGGTGAACCAAATAGAAAACAAAGATGGAACTTGTAAGAAAAGTATATGGTTATTTGTTTCTTCCTTCAGAATTTCATTAAAATGCAGCAGGTACGCAAATAAAAGTGTGATGCTTGTGTTTTTAAATCAGCAAAATGAATACTGAATAATGAAAATGAAATGTAATGTATGCTTAACCTGAAACTTCTACTTTGTGCCTCATGTGTTTTCTGCATGTTTTATAAATTTGCAAACGAGTGGACACACATTGACATTACATTACATAATGTAATTTTTGTCATGATCCATTATTTCAGGTTAAATCACAGTATCATCAGTACGTCGCTTTAGACAAAAGCGTCTGCTAAATGAAATTGTAGAATTGTAGAATTGTAGAATCATGTTTATTTAGAATTACAACCATCCATTTTTTTCAGCTTATTCCTGTTAAGGGTCACGAGGGCTGGAGCCTATCCCAGCGGCTTTCGGGCAAGAGGCAAGGTTCACCCTGGACAGGTCGCCAGTCCATCGCAGGGCCAACACATATAGACAGACAACCATTCACAATCACATTCATACCTACAGTCAATTCAGAATATCCAATCAGCCTAGTCTCCAATTACATGTCTTTGGATGGTGGGAAGCAGCCGGAGTACCCAGAGAGAACCCATGCAGGCACGGGGAGAACATGCAAACTCCACACAGAAAGATCCTGTGCCCGAGCCGGGACTCGAACCTAAAACCTTCTTGCTGTGAGGCGACAGTGCTAACCACTGCATCACCCTGCCATCTTTAGTACAACACAAAAAGCATGATTGCAGCCTCGGAAAGAAACTTACCATTATTTTATTTTATTTAAAATATAAACTCAATTCAAAAATAGTGAACAAATCTTCCATGAACCGGTTTGAATTCCACATAATCTGTACCCAGCTGGAGATTTTTTTTTAATTATTAATATATCTGATTAATGAATATCAGCCATTTGATAATTTAAAAGACTAAATGTTTTGATCAATAAAATCCAGTTACACATAGAGCGCACTGCACTCTTGGGATACCTGGTACTAAAGTGGACTGCACTTGTGTGTAATGTTGTCAGCAATCACCAGCGTGATACAGAGAGAAGTAAGGGATTCTGGATTTTGAAAGGGCCTTCAAAGCAGCCTCTCCAATACTGCTTACTCAAGATACTTCAACAAATCAATAACAGTTTGTTTTGGAGAATTTAAGCATTCCCATTGTAACACAGCTTGATCTCCGTTATGCTATACAACATGGTCAATACCACAAGTGGCTAATGAACTCAGGCTGCTGGAACAAATGCACCACTGGAGCCAGTGTGGACACTAACTCACGCATTTCTCTGCCCATTGATCCAAATCAAGCTTGTTTTATTCTGATGAAAGGAGAAGGAAGATGCAGACACATGGTGTTCTTGTTTGTGTGCACCTGGAGTGAACTTATAAATAAACAGGCTCCAAGGGTCTAATACTCAAGAATTCTAAATGAAGGAAACTCAAACATTACTGGTTGAAAATTGGGTCAATAAAAGAAAAAAACGTGGGTCCAGTTCTGATTGAGGATGAGCTTGGAGTCACATATAGTTTTCTGAAACATTACGTGAATAGCATTGTCTGTGAATATAGTCCACATCTGAACACTTGATGCTAACCAAGATTGTATATTGTTAAAAGTGCTTTTTTAGGAAAATGGCACCAACCATTAGATCTACCTCACAGTAATATTTTCTTGTGAAATAGAGCTTCTTCCTCTTTTTTAGCACCATGTTCAGTATATCTGTATAATATCTTAGAAAATATTTCATGGACCTTTATAAAAGAAAGTCACATTATACAGTATTTCTAGTCCTTGCAGAAATATATCTTGACAAATATGAGTGTTCCATTTGTAGATTTGCATATAATAGACGAGTGGGCTATTGGCCTTGGAGAAGATCGGTGCTCTCTAAGTGCCCCTCTATTTGTTGTTGTGCCTGTGTTTGATCCCTTAGAATTGCAGTATAAAGAGCTTCACAGTTATGAATCAAAGTACCACAATCCTCTTTGAGGTGTGTGGGAGGATGAATGCATCTTTTACAGTCCATTCTTCATTGAATTGCTGATTTTCTCACTTTTGACTTTTCTTTTGGCAGCCATCTTTAAACATGCCTTTTAACACTGATTATGACATCTCTGAAGGTACTGTGAGCTCACTGGACATACTCAACTGCCTTACAGTGGATTTTGTGTTTTAAACTACACAATGATGGCCTTCGAGAAAAAATATTTCAGGTGAAAAAGTAAAAAAGTTAATCATCTTTTTTTTTTTTAAATAACACCTGTTCAGTGTAAAAAATAGGCTATTCTTAGAGATAAAAATCAGTTTTGATAAAACAATGACTTTGCCTTTAATTGGTGGAAAAATAAATTGTCAAATGATACACACCAGGTCACACCTATAGCCCTTATTAGAAGTACTGTGCTGCAAATGGAGGAAAAACAACAACACATCTTTACAATGACGTGGATTGTGGACCACATTGATGGTAATGTAGATTATATAGCTTGGGACATTTCTTGAGCTTAATAGCTTTTGTCTCTTCATCTACCACTTAAAAATGGTGACAACAGGCACATAAAATATTGTGTGGCAAATGCCACCAGTGTGCTTTAGCCATGAAAGTGCTGCTTACAGTGGAGAAAGTGGAAAATTTTGACTTGTTGCATCGCAGTGATGTCTAGCAGGTAAAGTGCATAACATATCTATGAAGCATAATTGCTTCTTTAAGCATGAGCATCCTATATACTATATATTCCCAATACATTGGGAAATTTCCCTCTGAAAAACACTGAATGCTTATTGTACCAGTTAGAAATGAGCTTGGTTCCATTTGCTTATGTACCTGTATGACTGTCATTTGATGTGCAGTCAGTCTTACTCTCAAAGAAGAGCAACCTGAAACTTGTGGCTTCTCCATTTAACTGAAAAAAGACTAACAAATTCAATGGGACCAACACGGTTTCAAAGTCTGAATAAAGTCAGTGTCATTGTCCAGAAGGTAACTGCTGTCCAGCATTAATTGATCAATTCGTCAGTCAAGTTCACTTCATTGCTACAAAAGAGTAACCTCTTACTGAGACCCAGGTTTTAACCCTGCCTCCCCCTATCTCTCATTTCCTCTCTGTTGTCTTGTCTCGCCTCTCTTGCCCCCTACTTCCTTGCTCACTCCAGCCCCCAGCCCTGCCACCTCTAACCTAGCATAATTACTCTGTGAACATGGTGGTTTCTGTCAGCGTCCACTGTGTTTTCCTCTTGCCTCCTCTCATAGTCTCAACTCAGTGACACCAATCCCAGCAAGGGTGTGACACCATTTTGCGTAACTAGTCCTTGTGATGGAGATGGAATAATTGTCCTAATTGGGGGGCATGAATTGGGGCACGTCTGGGGGCTGAATACATTGAAACATGTCTATTTGTTTTCAAATGCTTAAATTTCAAATTTAACCTTCCAGTTTCTCTGCATAATCTCTTTAATCCCACTTCTAAACTTCACACCTACTGTACCTAACTAGGCGCAGACATGATTTCCATCTAACTTAATATGTAACATCGAAGCACCAATATTGCATCATACTTATACATCCGTAACTTTGGAACACCTTATCTCAGTCACTTAAATTTTCTACTGCCCTAGCAACCTTTGCATCTCAACTAAAAAATCATCTCAGCCCTAAATTGACATTCCCTGTAAACATAGCTCTCCATTTTTACTGGCTAGATTATACCCGTGTGTACAGTTTTACCTTGTTTTTAGTCTGTTTGTATCTTATCTTGTCATTTAATTTTCCTAATCTATATTTATGTATTTTGTGTAACATTATTATTATTTCTTTTTTTAATTCTTAGGTATGGCAGTACATGTCACAAAGGCTAAAACAGTATGCCATCTTTCTCAGCCATCCAGTTTTTACATTTTAAGTAAATTGTAAGTAAATAAGCATACAAAAATAGTAATAAAATAAGAGAGAGAGGAAAAAAGAGAAAGAAGGAAAACAAAGAAACTACAGAGAACTTTGTACAGTTTGGGAGGGATAAGGCATGCACATAAAAGTCCATATGGGAGAGAAGTGATCCGTATGAGTTCGGTGGTGGGAGACGGGGGTGTATGTGTAGTCTTGGAGGAAGCAGTTCCCAGTGCAGGGCAGGGAAAAGGTGGATGGGGGGTGTGGAGGATGGGATCACAATATTAATGGAACAGTATGTGTCAATCTGCAGCCATTCAAGAAAGTGAGAGGGAAGGGGCGACAGCAAAACGAGGTTCATTTATCTAATACCTCCACAAACTCCAGGCGTAAAGGTTTCGCATATTCAACCCATCTTGTCCAAAATTTAATAAATACATTTTTCTGAAGACGGAGGCAGAATGTGATCTTTTCCATTATGTAAATATCATTCACTATATCCATCCACTCCTGTATTGTGGGGGACTCCATCTCCTTGTGAGCGCTTTTTTAGCAGCAATTATTAAAACACCAAATAGATAGTCATCCGTCCATCCCACCAGAACGTTGGCTTTTCCTAGAAATAGCGCAGAAAATTCTAAAGTCAGATTGGCATTGAATATGTTTTCAATATTCTGTGAAGCTCCACCCAGATGGGTTGTATCACTTGGCATTCCCAGAAAATATGCCAGTGATTAGCTCCCTGAAGCCCACGTCTCCAACATTAGGTATTACAGTCTCCAGTATATGCTTTCTGTTTAGGTTGTTTTATTATATTTTATGTTCTGGTCCTCGTCAATCTGTGTTGCGATTGTTCTCAGTGCTATTTATTATCTGGTGTGTTGTGTCGTTGGTTGTGTGTTTCTAAAATATCTTGCCGCAACTTAATTTCCCCTTGTGGGATGAAAAATTTGACTTTGACTTTGGTCTTAAGTCTACTCTTAAATGTGGAGAGGGTGTCTGTGTCCCGGACTGAAACTGGGAGACAGATGGCTCTGGCTCCCATTCTACGTTCGGAGACCCTAGGAGCCACACATAACCCTGCATCCTGGAGCTGAGGGCTCTTGCAGGGCAGTAGGGAACCTGAGCTCTGTAATATATAAAGGTCAAGTAAAATCACTTACATTTTTATTGATAATTTCCACATCCAAACACATACAAGTCATACATGAACAAACGAACCAAAACAACACAAAACAAGAACAATATTTGTTTAGAGTACATTTCCAGCAGTTCATCCTTTGTCATCTTGTCTTTATCTAAATCGTCTGGTTCTGTCCGTAGTCTTCTCCACTGTCTTGGATTTGAAAAATGTCAATTTTCCCCACTTTTATTCCAGCTGTGTTTTTTGTAATCTCAGGTGATGTTTCAGTTTTTTCAGTTGTGTAGATTTCTTCAACTATCCGAATCCACTGATCCTCACAAGGAGGATCCACTTTACCCCATTTCCTTATAATAGCTTTCTGACTGGCTAACAACAGTATTTTGATCGAAAACCTCTCCCTTACTTTTATTGTCTAATAGAATTAAAATTTCAGAGGTATAGAACCATGTAGCTTGTAAAAATATCATACCCCAGTATCTTTTGTATAGTTCTGTGTATGATTCTCCAAGACTTCAGTATTTTATGGCATTTCCAAAATATGAGTGGTCTGCATCCAATACTCCACATTTCCTCCAACATGGCAAGTCTGTACCCCTATACTTATTCTTGACCTTGGGTGTAATCAAAAAAAAAAAAAAAGGATAAAATTTTTCCAAAAAAATTCCCTCCATATCCACGAATCGGTGGATGTCCTGAGTTTACCACATATCTTGCCAATCTTCATCAGAGATTTTCCCATTAAATTTTGACGACCATTTTTTACATACTTTTAATTGAATGTTTATTCATTGTCTTTTTGATATAAGGCAGATATGATTTTAATTTTTATTCCATTGTAGGAATTTATCATAATTTGTATCACACCATTCATTTCCACCGAGGGATCTACCCTTATTCCTTTTTTGTAATAACCTCTTAATTGTAGGTACTTGTAGAACTCAAGCTTACCTACATCATGTCTGTCTTTCATATTCTGGAAATACACTGTAAAGTGTACCATGCTGGGACTCGCTTGTTTACCCAGTGTTTGAATACTTTATCATCCACCGCTGGCTTAAAATTCAAATGCTACCCATCTGAGCACATTTGTTTCGTTCTTTGTCCTGTTGTTTTTTTAGTACTCTGAACCATAGAAAAAACACTTTAATTGAATCCATATAATTTCTAATATTTTGGTGACTTCATCACCAAAAATGCTCTGAGTTTTTTCCAAACTCTCTCTGTCTTTCCATTTAGCTGCATAATCTTATGTGCACCAGCATATAATATGCCTTTATTGGGGAACATAAAAGTATTCTTTCAGTTTATGGGGCCCATACCCCTTTATCTTTTGGCAGCTTGAGGTTCATACCGAACTCTAGGTTTTTTGCCTCCCCAAATGAACCTTGATATTTTCTTGTCTCAGGTCACCAATTGCATTTGGGAGACCTCTATTGGTAGGGTCTGGAATAAATAAATCAGAATCAGAATCAGAATATTTTATTAATCCCCAGGGGGGAAATTCTGTTGTTACAGTTTTTAAACTTGCTCTTGAAAGTACCATACATTTTTTTTTAAATTACAAATTACAATAATTAGCAAAGTGCAGACTTTAAGAAATAACATTAAGAGTAAGAATAAACTATTTACAAAGCACAGTTGTTTGTTTATGACACACTATGTACAGCAGCAGTAAAAAAAAAAAAGAAGTCTGAGTTGCATATTTATTTTGATTGTCTCAATTCTTGAGTTAAGATCTAAGGGTAAAGTAGACCAACTTTCAATGTCTTTTTGTATCTCTTGACTGATTTTATTATCATTCGCTTTGAAAAGTTTAGATAGTCCTTTTGTGATGGTAACACCCAGATATTTAATTTTCTTTATATTCCAATTGTAGTGAAATGATTCCTGAATCTCAGGGCTATCATTGTGAAATGAAATATTCTTTATTCTATTCTGAATTTGACAGGGAGCCAACGCATAGAAGCCAGAACAGGAGAAGTATTATCTCTTCTTTTAGTTCCTGTCAATATAAAGGCAGCAGCATTTTGGACCAGCTGGCGAGTCTTTAGAGGCTTACTGGTGCAGCCTGATAGGAGGGAATTGCAATAATTCAGCCTGGAAGTGACAAAAGCATGGACAAGTTTTCCTGCATCTTTTTGAGACAGGATGTGTTGATTCTAGAGTGCCTTCTTTTATTTACATAACAAAGCTGAGAGATTTGTTTTATGTGGGACAGATTATAATTAAAAAAACTCTCAGATTCCTTACGGTAGTGCTGGAGGTCAAGGTAATGCCAGCCAGTGTACCTACTTCATTAGATAAGGTGTCTATATCTGAGGAAATACTACAAGATTTTTTGCCAGATTTTACCAACGATTCCCAGTTGGGCAAAGTCTGCACCAGTCTGTACTAGTTTGGGACAGTTGGCATGGCTAGTTGGCACAAAAACCTGTCAGTGTGTGAGGGGTGAAAATGCAAATCTGCAAGTGTGTAAGAGAAAGAGAGCCGACTCGACTTAAGTCAGACCTCCTATCAAATATGCTTGAAATTTTTGAGCTGTATCTGGACTCACTGGATGGCGTGAACTGATTACCGACCCAACTGCAAACATGTGTTGCCAACATCCAATGAAAAAGAGAAGGTGGTAGACAGGAAATAGGGATGGCAAACAGCAAGAGAGGGAGAGCAGAGACAAAGCGAACCGAGACTACAGACATGGAGTTTGTGTGAGAGTTTGATCCAGGCATAGACCCTTGTTGACACCATAGCTAACTGCAATGGTCACCGAAGAATTGTCATAAATGGGTAAGAACTGAGATCAACTTGGTAAACATGACTTAAACCAACTTAGTGCGGTTCCTTTAATACCAGTTATTTCTTGCAGTCTTTGTAATAGGATGTAATGGTCGATAGTCTCAAAAGCTGCACAAAGATCTAACAAGACCAGCACAGAGACGAGTCCCTCATCTGATGCCAGTAGTAACTTTGGCTAATGCTGTTTCTGTGCTATGATGAACCCTGGAACCTGAGAGGAAGTCCTCAAATAAGCTATTGCTTTGAATGAAGTCATAGAGCTGTTTAGCAACTGCTTTTCAAGAATCTTGGAGAGGAAAGGAAGATTTGACATTGGGTGATAATTGGCCAGAACTAGTGGATCTAAAGCCGTTTTTTTGAAAAGAGGTTTAATTACCGCTACTTTAAAGCACTGTGGAACATAACCTGGTGACAGCAACAGATTGATCATATTTGAAAGAGTGGTGCTAACTAGGGGTAAAGTGCTTTTAAACATTTTAGTTGGGATGGGGTTTAGGAGACAGTTTCGAAGAAGAAACTGTTGTACTGAGTTTGTGAAGGTCATTGGGAGAAAAGTAGTCCGTTATAGAGTATGTCTGGGCCAAACATCAGTATCAAAGGTCTCCCAGGTTTAAGGATAAAGTGGTGTCATAGTGTAATTCAAATGAAATGTCAATGAAAATACCTTAAAAAAAAACAACCACAAACAATCCTTGCAAACTGAATCAGTCTAGAATATTCTATTAAAAAGTATTGCAAGGGATACAGAAGTGGGAAATGTAGTTGTATTGTCATTAGCAATCAGGAAGGATAAGTCATTAAATCACTGTTACAGATTTTTTTCCTACATGTATTTGACATATTTGTTAGAAAGATAATTGAAAAATTAACTCAGGGAACCAGGATTAAATTAGGGAAACAAAGTTGAAACAATGAAGCTATGACCTGAAAGACCTTTGCAATATCTCCATTCACTTCCTTTTATCATACAAAAAAGAAAAAAAAGTATGATGTTAGAAAAAAAATCTAAATGTTTACAACCTATAGTCAACTGGAAGTTCTAAGTATTTTTATATTCAAATCATTTTGTAACCAAAAGTCCATTCATCCATCTTCAACCACTTAACTGAAATGAATTGGTGGTTGTAACGTCTCCAGGAAGGAACCCCAAGCTTCCCCTTTCCTGAACACATTGACCAGCTTTGACTGGAATATCCAGAGGTGTTCCCTGGCTAGTGTGGCGATGTAATCCCTCCACCTAGTCTTGGTTTATTATACACCTCCTGGTGCAACCTAGACACATCATCAGTGATGTAACCTGAGGTGATCAGGTGTTTCGGGTCTTTCAACATCCTTTGCCAAGGCAACCCAGCCGTGGGTGATCAGTCCCCCGCTTGTGTCTAGGTAGTTTGTGTGCCCCACGGATCACCCCTCTTGATTCACAGCCATCTTGATGCCTTTTCAGCAGCATCAGTGGTGTTTCTGACAGCTTTTTTGCTGTGCAGTCCCCTTATTCCCAACATCTTGATAGCCCTGCAGAGTGACTGGCCGGCAAGTCTTCAGTCTGTACCACAGCCTTATCCTTAACGGAGATGACAGCCACTTTATCGAGGAGACCCATTTTTGCCACTCGGTTCATAATCTCGTTCTTTCGGTCAGGACCCATACTTAATGATCACAGGTGAGAGGAGGAATGAAGACTGACCGATAGATTAAATGCTTTGACTTCTTGCACAGCTCTCTTTTCTTAAGAGAGGTGCAACAGAGCAAATGTGAGACTGCTCCCACTGCTCCAATTCTACAGCCCATCTCATGTTCTAAGTTCACTCACTAGAGAACAGGACCCTAAAATACTTAAACTCCTTCACTAGCTAGGGACTCATTCCCTACCTGAAGTGAACAATCCATCATTTTCCAGCTGAAAACCATTGCCTCAGATTTAGAGGTTCATATCATCCCAGCCGCTTCACGCTCGGCTGAGAACTTATCCAGTGAGAGCAGAAGGTCACAGACCAATGATGCCTACAGGAGCACATCATCCACAAATAGCAGTGATGTAATCCTCAGCCCACCTGACTACGACCCCCCACCACCCTGATTACACCTCAAAATCCTGTTCATGGAAATCAAAAACAGGATTAGTGACCAGGCCAACCTTGGTGTAGGCCAACTCCCTAGAAAAGAGTCTGACTTTTTGCCGAGACCTTGAGTTTGAGATTGAATATCTGACAGTATGAAGATGAAACACTTTCAGAAATATATAGATTATGAATGAATACAGTAAAGTTTGGGACATGTGTCTCAAACCAGGCTAATTTATAAAGGTTCTGAGAGGGCATTATTCACTCTGGACCAGAAAGAAAATGCTGCAACAGTTAACTTCCAAGAGCCAGTTTCTCTGTCTTCCCTTTGACCTCCTTGATTTTGTGAATTTGACTTGAGCTCTGAGATCAAAGTCACAAGCTGGAATTCTCTTTGATTAGAATTATGAGATGGAAGACTCGGAATTTGGATTAATCTGTAAGGAGCAATGGAGGTGACTCCACAGTCAGCAATTCAATTTGTTATTGGTGACAGAATACACTGTTGCTGATATCAAGTATCACTATCAGCTGCAATTCTGTCATATTTACAAAAACAGCAGAGAAAGTACCTGTGGTGGACGGCAAGCGAAAACGAGAGGAAGCTTCTCTGCAGCCAGCTAAATATCTGGGGACGTATTCAGGAGACAGAAAGCATGATGGTAAGTAGATGCAGACATTGCGCAAGACCAACCCCTAACATTTACCATCAACAGTGACACCCAGCTGACACCCATCTCTAAAAAAAAATGCTTTATCATCACAGTTCAATGATCAAATATATTTGTCTTTGCTTTGCATTTCTACAGACCTGCTGAACTATGATCAGGACCTGCAGGACACATGACATCTGAGATGAGCATGGATGTTGACTTGGACATAGTGTTCCAGACCGCGGATGAGCTGATGCAATTTGGGCAAGGTAATCTTGTGACGCTTGTGACCACAGAGGTGACAGACAATGAGATGGACACATCATACCACACCTACCAAACCTTGCAGCAGTTCACTGCTAGCCTGGAAGGCCCTGAGGAAGACAACCTTTTGACCTATGATGAGGCACCCGCAGAGATGACTGACAGTATGAGGGAGATGTTATCTTATGGAGGGAGAAAAGAGAAGAGAAGAAAGTCATCAGATGTCTCTGCAGCTCCTGCGGCTTAGTGCCAGCCTCAGCCTCTTGCGCCACTGCAGAAGTGTCGTCCTGAAACACCACAGTCCCTGTTGGCCACTGAATTTGACCGGCCCAATGTGTGATCATTCTGTTCTAAAGCAATGACAAACAAATAAACAATGATTATTTACCTTTTAATATACTCAGTATGATTTTTTTCGGTGCGTTTTCTTGGTGAAGTAGCAACATTCAAAAAGTATTTTTTCAACACACCTCACAGTTTTTTAAACACAGTCCTTTACTAACTGGTTGCAATGACACTTCATGGTTGAAGGATCATAGAAAATACCAAAAAAGTAACAAAAAAACAAATAAAATGCAAACACATTTAAGAAATAACCTTCAGAATAATTCTTGTAGCATTAAGTCCCCTCAATGCTTCCCATTTCTGTCAGAGACTATGGATGTCACCAAACAAATTGTTTTTTTTCAGGAAGATAAAAGACAGTCTTTGGCATTAAAATAATCCGATTCAGATTTTTTTTTTTGAACATATATTTGCCATATAACGAAAGAAGAACAGTTAACCCGTGGATACAGGATTAGACTGGCAAAACAAAGTTGAAACATCAAAAATATGAAATGAAAGAGCTTTAGAATTTCTCCAGTCACTTCTTGCCATTGTTAAAAAAAAACTAAGTTGACAAGAGTGATTTTGTAAAAAAGAAAGCATAAATGCGAGAAATCTGAAATATGCACCTGATAATGCCTTTAACGATCTTAATATTTTTATTTTTGGACATGTCTGTAACTGAAAGTATGAAGGAGCAAATAATGTATGGAAGATCATTGATAAATAAGAATTTAGTTTCTGCAAAAAGTTTCTGAAAAAAACTGCAGCATGACTGTGAAGCGAAAGCTTGCCAAGCTGATGCTAGACTGCAATGGTTACTTGAAAAGATGAATATGAATAATGCATTACAGATGTGGAACAAATGAAGGTTTGTACCATTAAAATTCTGACGCCAGTCTACAATGCTGATTTTTACGTATGAAATATGTGAAATGCCTCAATGTTCACATTTACATACATTCTGTATGCCTGGATTGATCGGTGCTGGGATGGCTGCATAGCAGCTGGATTTAAACAGAAGCTGATGTTTTGTGCAGATCAATGATGTGTTTATTTTCACCCACATTAAGACATAATGGGCAATACTTAAACATACAAAAAAACAGTGGACCCAAGCAGTGTGAGATCCTATCAGCAACAAATAATGATGGAAAATGGCAGTCTCATGTAGCCTACACTGGTAATTGACCTGGCCTCTACCACTTTAATAGACAGGGCAGCTCTCTTCACAAAACTAGGCAAAAAAAAAATACTGTAACCGCCTCTTTGTTTATAGAGCCCAATTAGTGTAATTAAAGTTTTATAACAGATAATAAGGCTATGAGGTATGGCCCCAAGCATGTGGGTTTGACTTTGGGAGGATTGTAAAGAGTTAAATGACACACACACAAAAGTGACTGGAGCCATAGGTAAGTTTAACTTGGAAGCGAGTATATTGTTAAATAAAGTAAAAGGTAGAAAATTATACAAGTCCCCGCCTATCTAACCCGACCCCCTAGCAAACAGCATGTTTTAACCCTTTGGTTGGTGTGTCTACTCAGGGGTACATCCTGGACAGGTCGCCAGTCCATCACAGGGCCAACACATACAGACAGACAACTATTCACACTCTCACACTCACAGTCACGCCTACGGTCAATTTAGAGTATCCAATTAGCCAAGTCCCAATTGCATGTCTTTTTTACTGTGGGAGGAAGCCGGACTACCTGGAGAGAACTGACACAGGCACAGGGAGAACATGCAAACTCCACACAGAAAGATCCTGTGCCCGAGCCAGGACTCCAACCCGGAACACGGAATTTTGTGTGTGTGCGCCCACCTGTGTGTTTACAGAGCTGGTTCAGAGCTCCCTGGAGTCCTGAGCAAAATGAATAAAAGGGTCAGCCTACCTGACCCGTTGGTACCATGTACATTTTTACCACACAAGCCCCCTTCTGACCAGAAGTTCCTGGGACTTTATTCCCATGTAATCAGAACAATTTGTCTTAGAACTAAACTCTTTGATTATACTTCTTGGGGCAAAATAGATTTGGACATGACCATTTGATTATTCTAAGAACTTAGTTCCACAAACTCGGATGTTTCAAAAGGTGTGGAGAAACAGTATTTTTCCTATGTTAAGTCACTATTTGGATAAATTGCTCTTGAAGGAATATTTTTAATACAACAAACTTTTACTTTTCATGTATCTGGAAAGAAAGAGTACTACTTTTAATTATGTTAGATTTGGTTGCCTACTGATCATTACTTTTATCTTGAATCAGCTTTTCATTCCTTACATGAGCTATTAACTCCAAAAGCTTAAAACCCATGGTGCTTGGTGCTTGATGTATGACCCACATGAGGTGTCATCAATAGGAACCGTTGCTTAACTAATTATTAGTATCAGAAGCTGTGATTAGTTGTACTGTTGAACAGTACAGACCTATACTGGGGGCTGTGACTCATATTTTGTTGCCTTAATTCAAATACATGGGATGGACAAAATATTAGATACACTAACCAGTAAACCCAGTTTCAGGACCACAAACTACAGCATTCAAATTACCAGTCCAATAAACCTCTGACCTGCCAGTCCACCGTCATGTCACTACCTGCACAGAGCTCACGAATGGTTCCATCCATCGTCATCTTCCGCTTATTCCTACACATTAAGGGTCGCGGGGGGGCTGGAGCCTATCCCAGAGGCAGGGTTCACCCTGGACAGGTCGCCAGTCCATCGCAGGGCCAACATAGAGACATGAACAACCATTCACACCTAGGGTCAATTTAGAGTATTGCATGTGCTGGATGGTGGGAAGAAGCCAGAGTACCCGGAGAGAACCCATGCAGACACGGGGAGAACATGCAAACTCCACACAGAAAGATCCCGTGCCCGAGCCGGGACTTGAACCCGGAACCTTCTTGCTGTGAGGCCACAGTGCTAACCACTGCACCACCGTGCAGCCTCCACGAATGGTTCATAAAAGACAAATTCTTTGACTTCAGACCCCAGGTATTTATTATCTACTTAAAACTCAGGCTGCCTAATATGCAGATGTTATTTTTTTATGAATATATGAATTTAAGAAACATCTTGTATCTCCATGGGAAACATTTTTCTTCTTGCACAAGCACATGGAATTGAAGAAATGTGTATAAAGAATGGAAGGATATCATCAGCATCAAGATTAAATAAAAATTGCAGATCTAAAAAGAACCTCACCAAACACAATCTGATCTGTAAATCTAAAATCTGTAAAAGGGTGCTTGTTTTTTACACATTCCAAATGACAGGTACCCTGTACATAAGCTGCTTCACACACCTCCTGAACATGAGAGAAGCTGCTGGCCTGTGAGCTACTCACTAACAAGACTCACCTACTTTCCCTCCTCACAGCACTGTCCAACATAAACCTGCTTTGAAAAAAAAAAAAACAACAACAACAAAGCAACACTTCTGGCAGAGAGGAGTTTATTGATTTATTCTCTATGTTAACTAGAGTTTCACAACAAACATCACTTTGCTTTCCTTTTGTTTCAACCCAAGTCCCACCCCTATCTCATTCTGACCCCAATAAACAATGTACTCGTGAAAATACAAAAGCATCTCTGAGTTTTCCCCCAGTTTATGTAGGTGTGCATCTGTGTTTGTGTGTGTGTGTGTGTCCGCACGGACTACAAGAGATGCAGCTATCCAGCCATACTGTTCTCTCACCTGGGGCTCCTAACTAGCTTGGAGAGTATGGTCATGATGCTTGCAGGTACTGCAGGGTAATTACACAACTATCATTTGCTTGAGACTACTTTTAGACTTTGATGTTGCATCTCAAACAACAAGGCCTCCTGTATCTTCATCCCCATTGGTGATCAGTGTGTTAATTAAGAAGACCATTACAGTACCACCCCTCATCCTAACCAGGGATTCCCAAATCCTAATGTTGGCTACACAAAGCTCTGAGGAGGACTTCAAATTAGGTGCTGTGCAAAGTAGATTATCATGTCTGTTGATAGACTGGCTCTTACACTTCTTACTATTCCTCAGTTTTTTTCATGGCCCCATCTGGACTGTGTGTAGTTTCAGTTATGGACTACTAGTTTTGGACTTTTTAGTTTGTATTCTGATTCTTTAGTTTTGTAGTTCATGTGTTTCTTGTTTACCAGTGTTGTCTAGTTTGTGTTTTTATGTTTGTTCTATCCATTCTGTTCCTGTTTAATATTAGTAACTTTTCCCTCTGTGTCTTTGTGTAATTGTCATTTACTGCCTTTTACTGTTTCCCACCTTTTTTGAGTGCTTCACCTGTGTCTTGTCAGTGAATCAGGCCTTGCAAGTCACAGCCATGTTCCTAGTGTCTCTCTCCCTATCAACTTCTTCCCTGCTGTTGTGTTCTCACACCTGTTTCTTGTTTTTTTTTTATGGTTAAGTGTATTTCATTTTGGTGTTCTGTGTCAGACTCTTGCACTTTGTCGTATTGCATCACGTCATGGCCTGCTATTGTCACCTCACCTGTTTTCTAGCCTATTTGTTTCCCAGAACTCTGAGTTTTTTTTTAGTTACTTTCTCAGTTTAGAATCAGAATCAGAAATCCTTTATAATCCCTTGTGGGTAAGTGTTGGATTGCAGTGCTCCATTTCACAGTAAAGGTAAATTGCATTTGTTTATTAAATAAATCTGGAGTTGTAATTTAGTTATGCCTTACCTGCTCTCCATATCTCTGCATTTGGGTTCTGCCATCACCACTGCCATTCATGACAAGTTTATTTTTCAGTCCTTGGTGTTTGTTTCAATGGTGCTGTCTGAGGTGCATTGTTTCATTCACTGCGAACTTTACCACATACCACACACTGGGGCCTCGACTCTTCATCAGTACAACTGAAGTCATGGCTTCATAGCGTCTTGTTGTGTGTTGCTTACATTTGCAGCAGCAGGCGCATGGATGGCATTCCAGTTGCATGTGGCTGTCTGGCATAGAAATATTACAATAAATACAAAACTTATTTTGAAGCTAATGTATTTTCATTCCTACTGTAAGTATGAACACTTGATAATGTTCTTGGTTTAAAAGGTTTTTGACTTGTTTGATTTTCAAAGAGATTTTCTGGGATTCCTCTGTGTACCAATTGAGAGAGCTCATGTACCACAGTATGAGAATCACTGGTTTGAAAGACATTGGAGTAATGTACTTGGGACTACAAGTATATCTCAGCCTCTGATACCTTGAGTTTGACCATTTTTCAAAGACAGCTGGACTACAGCTTCGAGAAATGGAAAATCATCAAAACAATCCTTTTTCCATCATTTTACTATGAACATGTGTCTCCCTCATATACAGTATGTCTCTTATGGTGGGAAAAATAATTTCTCTGGGGTTTTGTGTTTGAGGAACATTATATTATGTGTACATGCAGGATAAGGCTGCCGGACCTACTCATCCAATTATGTTTAATGAAACGTCAAGTGTACTTTCAAAATGTTGTAATGATTCCAGTAAAACCCAGGGTAAACTGAGTTATGCTTGGTTCACCTTCCGCCAGAACACACATATACACACACACACATATGCACACACATCATTTTTTAATGTTGATGCCAAGAACAGATATGCCCTAGTGTTTTTTTTTTTTTTTTTAGCACATCTCTTGCACAGTGGGAATGCATTATTCAAATAGATCTTTGTTACTCCTCCAAGATGATTGTGGCACAATCAGCCATGAAATAAGTTTGCTGTTTTAAAAGTGTTATTCTCCCTCCAGGTCTCTCAGGTGTAGCTTTGTATTCAGGTCGGCTTGCCTGCGCCAAAAATCAATCTCAATCAAAGGTGGCGAGGAGTTTATCATAAATTATCATGAAAAGGGTTCCCACTCAGTAGATGCTTAATTACAATCTCATTTGAATAAGTTTGCATATTAATGAATTTGGAATGAAAATGGTTTGTGGGGTTTGTGATGGGGGGCCACGGGGTAACCCACGGCGATAATGACGGTCCTTTAAAATGTATGCAATATTATTATATTGTTGGAGAGTTGCAGACTTGTCTCTCTCTCTCTCTCTCTCTTGCTCTCTCTCTCACTACCCCCCCCCACACACACACACATCACTAGCACATGTGCAAGCACTCACAGACCACAGCACAACTTACAGAGAAACAGGAAAAAACAACACTAAAATATGAACAAACTACACTATCCGTAACACAGACCAAAAAATATCTAGGATGTGTGTGAATAAGTGGCATACATGCATATCAGACAAGAGCAGACAAGGTGATCTCTACAGTATATATGCTACTATGGTGATGTAGTCAAAGAATTTATTCATTCTTGAACCATGATAATTAAGGGTGAAAAGCAATTCTATGACACTGTAAACATTTGCTGGTAACATGGCAGCATGGTTTGGTATGTTGCAGATGGATATGTTTAAGTTATTTGCATCTCAGGCCAAGTGAGGCTGACCTAAGCACTCACTGAGCACTGATTGGTGTGGAGAAGTAGATGAAACACAACACTTTGGTTACACAATGCTTGCTGTTTTATTCATAAATTGAACTTTTGCTGTAATTGTATTCATTTCAGTGTAGTAATGTATAGAATGGAAACAACAAAGAAGTTGTATTTCAGCCAATTAGAGAGAAGGAGATCTCAAAGTCTCTTCTGTCATTCATAGATTCATGTTTTGAGTGCTATGAATTCCTAAATTGTGTGAGGATGCTCGAATTTATTGCATTCTGCATCCCTGCTGTGAAATAAAATAGTTTGTCATTTCTTAGCCTTTCTGAAGCTACTGCACAATGAATTTCATTAAACCTACAATCGGACCCTTCTAGGTGGCAATCCAGGTATCCGCTGTAAACATTTCTACTTCATTTTAAGTTCATGATGCGCAAACACAATGAAAAGGGTAAGGATTGGGACTCCTTCCATCAAAACCAGGATGATAACCTACCATTATACTTTATAAAAAAAGACTTGCCCCCATGCCATTATTAACTGCCCCCACAGTCACTTCATCCCGGCACCCATCCTGAATCACAGACATATGCTCAACTGCACTGGAAAACACACACACACACACACACATGCAGGCTATGCACACATTTATGCGAACACACGCACTCAGGGGCATTATAATATGATTAATGGCGGAGTGTCTCTGACATTAATAAACTATAACCAAATTAAAGACTTCATTAGTCTCAACCTGGGCTCAGTGTTTGGTCACACGGTGAATCAGCGCTGTGTGATATTTGCCTGTTGTTTTTTTTTTTTCTTTTCTTAGCACGTCACAGAAGTTTACTTTGAAATTGTTATTAAAAGTCATTCTGTCACAGTGTTGTGGAAGTTTCTAAGTCAAAAAAGGTGTAGAGAGACAGGAATTGCAAGAAAAAAAGTGTGTGTGTTTGTGTGTGTGTGTGTGTGTGTGTGTGTGTGTGTGTGAGTGAAATGAATAATATTCTTACTTAGAAATGAACAAAATGCATTGAGTTATGGACATTACAGGAAGAACATCTATCCATCCATGCATCCATTTTCTACAGCTTAGTCTTTTAAAGTTTGTGGGGGGCTGGAGCTGCCTTCGGGCGAGAGGCAGGGTACATCCTGAATGTCCATTGCAGGGCCAGCACATGTTGACAGCCAACCATTTGCTCTCACAGCCACACCTACAGTCAATTTAGAGTATTGATTAACCTAGTCCCCTCTTGCATGTCTTTGGATTGTGGGAGGAGGCCGGAGTACCCAGAGAGCACCCACGCAGGCACAGGTAGAACATGCAAACTCCACACAGAAAAAATCCATGACCGAGCCAGTGCTCAAACCCAGAACCTTCTTGCTGTGAGGTGACAGTCCTGCACTTAACCACCATGCCGCCCACTGAATTTACATAAGATATCAATAAATACAGAATTTGTATTCCCTTGCTTTATTATACAATTCTGTGTAATACCATTTTCACATATTTATCCGATATAATATGTAAAACATTCTATTGGGCACCAGCATAATTTAAAAAAAAAATCAATGCTGCTAATAGCAAAGGTTTGGTGTTTTGTTGCTTTCCTGTGACAACCATGTTTTAAAACCATAAAAACTATTAAAACCATGCCCTTTCATGTTTGTAAAGATTTAGATAATAACCCCAAAACTGAGGTAATCATTTTTGGACCTAAACACCTCAGGGACACACTCTTGAATTGGATCTCTACTCTAGATGGCATCACCCTAACTCCGAGTACAACTGCAAGGAAACTTGGGGTCATTTTTGACCAGGACCTTTCCTTCAGCTCCCACATAAAGCATGTGACTAGGACCGCCTTCTTCCATCTGCGAAGTATCGCTAAGATTAGGAATATCCTTTCCCAGAGTGATGCTGAAAAACTGGTGCATGCATTTATCACTTCTCGGCTGGACTACTGCAACTCTCTCCTGTCAGGATGTCCTAAATACTCCCTAAAGAGTCTCCAGCTGGTCCAGAACGCTGCAGCGAGGGTTTTGACGGGAGTTAAGAAGAGAGAACACATCTCTCCCACTTTAGCTTCTCTCCACTGGCTTCCTGTAGGATCTAGAATCGACTTCAAAGTCCTTCTGCTGACTTATAAGGCTCTCAATGATAAAGCTACATCCTATTTGAAAGAGCTCATTAGTCCATACTGTCCGACCAGAGCACTCCGCTCCCAGAATGCAGGTCTTTTAGTGATTCCCAGTATCAATAAAAACAGACTTAGTTACCGGGCTCCTCTACTGTGGAACCAGCTCTCTCCATGGGTCAGAGAGGCAGACACTTTTTTCTATGGTTTTCTATGGAGTTTTTCCTCAGTCGATGTGAGGGTCTAAGGGCAGAGGATGTTGCTATGATGCCATGTGAAGCCCTTTTAGACAAACTGTTTGTGAAAACAGGCTATACAAATAAAATTGCCTTGCCTTGCCTTGCCAAATTTATAGCCTGAGTATTCTAAATTTTCAACAAGTGATTTACCTGTAAATTATATATCAAACCAAAAATTTGCAAGAAAACAAGATGTGAAATCAGGGGAATAGGCAGTAACAATGTTAGAACTTGAAAATTTATAGTGTGGGTATTTTTAAAGCAATACTATGTACATTTACTGAGCAAGGGCTTGGTGGTAAAATACAGGAAATCCATTGAAAATTGGCAGAGAACCACACTATAGTAACACATTGTAACATCCTGTACTGTACTGAGTTTCAAGTTAGCTTTGCATACTTTCAAGCAGCATTTTCTTCACTCTGATAGATTAATGGAGCACCTCGAAAGTACAGCTTGGACACATCTTCAGTGATGGACCCAGGGTCATCGGGTATTTCGGGTCTTTGATCTTCAGACACTCTCACCTAGGTGACCCAACCGGGGGTGATAAGACCCCAGTTTGTGTCCAAGCAGCGTGCTACTCAATGCATTTCCCCTCTTGATCCACAGCCACCTCTAGGTTTTTCAACAGCCTCCCTGATGTTTCTGGTGGCTCTTCTTTTTGGCAACCCTCTGATGCCAAGGAGTCTGAGTGCTTGATGCACTGATTGCCCTGGAAAGCCCCTGCAGCCCACATCTATTGGCTCACAGCAGGCCTTCCAGCCACTCTTGCTGCATGCCTCAACCATCTCAAGGTATTTGGCCTTCTTCCGCTCATGGGCCTCCTCTATCTGGTTTTCCCAGGGGACTGTAAGTTCCAGCAGCACCACTTGCTTTGTTGAGTCAGATGTTAAGACCAGGTCTGGCCTCAGTGGCGTCCTTGCTATGTGCTCTGGAAACTTCAGCTGCCTCCTGAGGTCCAGTGCAACTGCCCGTCATGGGCCGTTGCCAGCAGACTAGTTGGAGCCTTATGTCCTGCCTGAGGTTTCTCCTACCCTGACAAAGGCGATGTTATTCCTATCTGTTATTTCTGTTATTCCCAGCTAATGTTAGTTCTGTTGGACTCCAGTGAAGATGGTGTCTGCTGCTGCCTTTATCACCTGGTCATGGCTCCATGTGTACCTCCCCTCTCTCAGGGCTTTAGGGCAGCAGCTCAAGATATGCTCCAGGGAACCCCATGCCGAGCACAACAGACATCCAGAGTATCCTGCTAGCCCCCAGCAATGAAGATGAACTTGGGAGCACATCATACACTGACTCGGTCAAGAAACTGAGTCTGGTTGGTTCTGACTTCCAAAGGTCTGACCAGGTGATCTTCAGAGGAGATGGGTAGTCCAAAGTGGTCCAGGCTCCTTGCTGGCACATGGGCACTGTCCTTTGGCATTCTTTCTCCACCTCTGCACAGATCTCTCCCTGCACCACCTGACATTGCTCTTGTCCCTAGGCTGTGTCGTAGTGCAGTTTTGTGTGGCTACCAAGACCAGCTTGTCCAATTGCCACGGAACCTACTCAGACACCATGCCTCAGCCTTGCTTCTGCCTTGTCGACTGCCTCTTACGCCTGCCACTTCCTCCCTGTTCTGAACTTGATGCCTGCGGAGGAGACTCTGGTGTCAGCTGAGTCTCTGTAAAGCAGCATCTCCCTGGCTCTGGTGACTTTGAACTCTTCTGTCAGGCCGATGAAGGGAAACTGCAGCTTGATGGTGCACCCATAAGGGGTGATGCTGCTTAGGCTCTTCAGGAAGCCCAGCCATCTGCACAGGTACTGGCTGATGTTACATTCAAAGGGACTTTGTAAATCAATAGTGGTCAAAGGAGTCTTATCAGGATACCATGCTGGTATATCCATGCCTTAAACTGGGAGTCCCAACTCATCCCAGCTAATAGCCAGGTCTTCAACTCCAAGTGGGCAGACTGCCTTGTCCTTTAGGATGCTGTCAAATATCTTACCAAGGCTCTTCACAGGTTTCTCTGACACTGATGGAATGGGGACTTCACTCAAATTCAAGTGGAGTTTGTCCTTCACTGCCTTGGGCGATTTCTCCTCACGGCCAGCCCCTCTCACTTGTGTGCCTCAGGGATCAATTCTTGGTCCAATTTTATTCTCCATTCACATGCTTCCCTTGGGCCAGATAATCCATAACTTCAATATCAATTTCCACTGTTGCATGGACGGCACTCAACTTTATGTCCCGCTTGCTAGTAGCAATGCAACTGAACTATCACACATTACGGCTTGTCTCGCTGACATCAAATGGATGTCTCAATATTTTCTTCAGCTTAATGAGTCTAAGTCAGAGGTCCTTTTATTCAGGCCCCCCAACCTAACTGGTGATCTGAAGAACAAGCTTGTGTAGCTGTCTTCCAATGTTCAGCACTCTGCTCATGATCTCGGCATAATCTTTGACTCCAATCTCTGTTTTAATTTACAAATCACTAAAGTAGTGCAATCCTGTTTTTTACAACTCAGTTTGTTTTGACAGTTACCCATGCTTTTATTTCCTCACAACTTGATTACTGTAACTCTATGTATTCAGGACTTAGTCAAAAGGTCATCTTTCTCCATCCTCTGGCCATCCTCGTCCAAAATTCAGTGGCCAGACATCTGACTAACTCAAAGAGACAAGACCACATCACACCCATTCTTGCCACACTACACTGGCTACCCATGAAGAACAGGATTGATTTTAAACTTTTAGTAATTACTTTTAAAGCCCTAAATGGCCTTGCTCCTTCTTACTTTACAGTTCTGCTCAAACCCTATGAGCCTAGCCGCTGTCTGTGCTCCTCAGACAGGACCCTCCTAGCAAGCAACCCACCTTGTCACTAAAGGCAACCAGGCATTTTCAGTTAGAGCCCCATGGCTGTGAACTCCCCATGTGAGGATCTTCGGTAAGCTAACTCAGTGTATTCTTTTAAAACTCACCTTAAAACTTGTTTTTACAGGAAGGCCTTTTTAGAGTAAATCTGTGGTCTGTCAGCTTTTATTTCATCAACTTTTGTTATATACCTTCCTTTATCAGGTCTTACGCTCTATGTTTTAATAATAGTTTTATCTTGATTCTGTTTTATCTTCTCCTGTAAAACAGATCAGGTCTTATGTCATGTTTTTTATGATGGTCTATTGCATGTATTATTTTATCTTGTTCTGTAAAGAACTTTGAAACTTTGTTTTGAAAAGTGCTTTAAAAATAAAGTTTATTATTATCGTTATTATTATCATTATTACTATTGTTACACCCTCCCCTTTCTCAGGACCAGGGACCTGGACTGGAGAAGTTGAGCCACTTGCACCCTGTCACTGATGCTACTGTGACAGTCAGATTGCCCATTAAGGCTTGGATTGGAGGTTGGCAAATGCCGGATCTGGACAGGGGGCCCCTACATTCCACTTCTGCTGCCTTGACCAGCCTATACATCACTCGGGCAAACAGCGCCAGTGATACGGTACACAGGTTTACACAGGATAATGCCCTCCTCCAGGTGGTGCCGTGCAAATGTTGTCCTAGAGGTCAATCTCTGCTGTAGTAGTCCTGTATGAGTTTGGTGATCTTCTCTGGAACGTGGTGGGTCATCAAAGCTGTTCTCACAAGCTTGTTTCAAATAGATCCGTAAGCGTTGGCAAGGTCAAGCCAGAGGACTGCCAGGTCTTCTTGGCTTTCTTTTACCTCCAGATCAGCTGGGTGACCACCCCTGTGTGTTCCAAACAACCTGGCATGCCTGAGACTCCTCCCTTCTGCACTGTGGTGTCAATGTAGGAATTCCTCAGGAGGTACTCAGTTAGCCAGTTGACGAGAATCTTGAAAAAGATTTTGCCTTCCATGTTGAGCAAGGAGATTTTGCAGAACTGCTCGATGTCACTTGTGTTCTCCTCTTTTGGTATCCAGGTGCCCTTTGCACATCGCCATTGCTTGGCTACCGTACCTCTCCGCCCTTCTACGCTGATGGGTCTCCACAGCCTCTCCAGGAGTCACGGACAATGCTTGTATACTTTGTGTGATACTGATGAACTAGAAGGCAGGCTCTGGTGGTGTAGGTAGCTCTCTGCAGGGGGTACAGATCGTCCTCTCTTCTGCTGTCACTGTATGTGTCACTGAGGTGCTGGTTGATCTGCTCTTCCAAGCATACCCAGGTCCCACTCTGTTTCTGCCCCAGCAGCTGCTGAGTAAATCAAAAGGTATTTGCTATGATGGCAGTGTGCTTGCAAGCCCTCTTTCTGCCCCTTCTCTTGTGACACTCAGCGCATTGGAAAGAGTTGATCTTCTGCCTCAACATGTCCCAGAGCTTAGTCAGGGCTGGTGTCTCCTCCTCGATCCCCTCTTGTACTGCTGTTTTAGGGCCTTCAGTTCTTTCCTGAGCTGGGAGATCTAGCTCTTGTGCTGGTTTGGTCTGGTGATCTTCTGGGCCTTTGGTTGTTTGATGCCACATTTCTCAGTGCCAATGCTGATGATCAATGTCCTCATCAGCTGCAGACATTGGTCAGCTTCCCCTCAGAATGATGCTCAAGGGTAGCATCAACATCTTCATCAAACTGGTGCTGGCCTCTGAAGACATTTTTAGTTTGAATACATAAATTATGTATTGGAATTTATAACCATGGTGATATTATCAAGGTTATGGTTTGACTCCAAAGCTTTGACTATAGTTTGACTCCTCTCCAACTCACTGACCAGACTTGAGAGCACAGCATCACAAACACCTCTGCTGTGATTATTTTTGTGAATCTACACTAGCTAGTTAAATGTTTCTTACCCTTGTCGTCTCATGTTGCAACAGGCATCAAATCACTCTCCAGAGGTTCAACAGTCATAAAACACTTACATTCTCAGTTATACTACATACACTCTCTTTAGTCCGTGTTAACTGTGTCCTCTTGACTCCTCTTATTACTGTCATAGATCTCCTTGCTTCATTTTTTGGCATTCTTCTGCATGTCTTTTTTATTTCTTGCCATGTGCACACAACACCACATGCTGTGATGGCGCACACAAAAAACACTTGGGATGCGATCACAGGCTTAGCCATTTTTGTTGTTCTTTGGCTTTCTCTGGACCCTAATTTCACAACTTGCTCTATTCACTATTGGGGTGGCGTGGTAGAGTGGCTGTCTAGCAGCTGAAGGGTTACTGGTCTGAAACTCACTTCCCCTGATGACTGAACTGAAATGTCCTTGAGCAAAATACTGAACCCCTTATTGCTCATGATGAATAGCAGTGTGTGTGTATGTCAATGAGTGAACGAAATAACTTTGTAAAGTGCTTTGAGTACTGCTAAGGTAGAAAGTTATATTGAAATGAATCCATTTACTTCCACAACTAAATATATTTTTCTATTTCTGGGAGCAGGACCTCAAATGCAGTGGAAGTAAAGTTGTTTGTCCTTGTTTCCATGTGATTTTCATGAATGAATCTCATCTATGACACACAACTGACCTTACATAGTATTTTTTGGCAATCGATTATGCTGATTTGCGCACAATAACGCACTCGTATTGCTCCAGCTCACACAAAAAGTAGGAGCAATTTCAGATCAAAATACAAAATGGCTGCAATTCAAATTTTACAACTTTGAGAAGTCAGGTCTGATGCAGTCCACAATACCCTTTTGATAAGGGATCATCAAAATAGGTTTTGAAGATGGACTCATTCTTATATAGCACCTTTCTACCTTAGAAGTACTCAAAGGATTTTACAGTGTCATCTCATTCATCCATTCACACACACATACACACACACACGCACACACACACACACACACATACACTGATGGAACCTGCCATCTTACTCATCAGGAGCAATTATGGGTTGATTATCTTGCTCAAAGACACTTTGACATGGTCAACAGGGGAAGTGAGAAATAAGCCAGCAACACTTTGGTTGCTAGACAGCCACTCTGCCTCTGAGCCATGCTGCCAAAGAAAATGGAAGACCAGGCTGTACGCAAACAATGTTTAAATAACAACAAAGTGTGACAAACACCAACTTTGAAAAAAAATCTGAGATTTAGTAAGATGAACCGAGCATTAGCCTCTCCTTAACTTCAAACGTCATTTCTTAATTCCAGTTATATTATACCGTACATTTTCTTCCCCCTCAAGTTCCCCACTATTTCCCCTCCCTCCACTAATAAGTTCTTTATCAATTGTTCTGACATTTATATAGGCTTTTATATACACTCTTACGACAGATAAACACTATGTTAAATAATCTGCTTATATATCTAGCTGCACATCATAGGTTGGAAACTTTTCCATAGCTTCTCCTGAGCTGTGAAAGTTTTTTTCATTTTCAGATCGTCCAAATAATTTGGCATAGTTTGGGACTTTTCTCCAATTATACCATCTTTTTTATTTTATCTTATTTTGTTCTATTTTGTTTTTATTTTATTAGAAGCCCAACAAACACACAAGGTGTATTAGTCAAGTCCATCAGGAGATAATCAGAAACTCAGAATCAACCAAACTTTTTCACAGTTGTTCATGCATACAGGTGAGCAAAACATTCTTTTTCCCATCATGTAATCAGGGTGAATGGGATTGCATCGTTTGTCTGTGACATCCAATTATTTTAAGTTGTGCAGGAAAAGAATACCACCAGCATGACAGGCTCCAGCTTCACCAAATGAGTTCAGTTTAATGCACAAGCTATCTTCAAAACAAGATCGCAATGCATTTCTACATATTCACTGCTGTCAGAACCCATATAAAGCGACTTAAAGAGTTTATCCCTGCTGCTAATCTGTGATGACCCATTTATCTGCAGCTCCGTGGGGAAATAATTTGACACAATGGAAAGAAATCTGAGACTCAGAGCACCCATCATGACTGTCTCGAAAAGAAAACACAATTAATGTCTAGGGATTTGATGTCAGAATTCATCCTTAGTTCTCCATTTGAGGAATTTTGATTCATGTCAGGAAACACAAAATGGAATTATTTGAAAATTGCAGAAACACAGCAGCATCCCAAAAGCACAAATAACAATGCAAACTAGAACATTTATTATGTATTTACTGTATTTTGCTATTCATCTAAGCCACTTTTGGTGCAATTTTCTTCCTTATCGGGATAGTATGTTTCAAATCTAATTTACAAGCATTATCTCAGAAAAGAATCCTGTGAAGAATCCTATTATTGTAAGAATTGAAGCAAAAGTTGATTTTCAAATTTCTTTTGGTGGAAGGGTTCTCTGGGATTGCTGTAATGCAAATTTGAACCCATTTCCTTCCTGAAAATCCATTGAACCTGTATGACACGAAGGGAGAATGACCTGCTGAGTAAGAAAAATAGTTCTGTTTATCTCTTTCCTCCTTTAACACAAACTGAAGATCAAGGAACAGTGTTGCTTATTCTACTTTCATATTAATACAGAAAAAAACAAAGAAAAAAAATAAAGAAAAAACACCAAAAGCAGACCCATATGTCCAAAGACTAAATATGTTCTAATTAGAAAATGGCTGTATTTTGGAAACCACCATCAGCACAATCAAGCATGTGGTGTCAGATTAAATGGTATTGACATTTATGGAGTATATGAAATGAACTCACATTTGGAGAGTTCCTTCATCTCCTAAAGTCTGAAATTGTGAAGTTAATTTTTTTTTTTTTGTAATGGAAAATGCAGGTAGTAGAGTTAATTTTTTTTTAAATTCTGTCAATGTCAACTGATTTTATGAAGCTTCAACACCTTGTGTCCAAACAGTTAAAGACTGATGTATCTAATAGCTGATGTACAGTACAATTACACACAAAAATCTTTTTTTGAATTGTCTATGCTCATGCACACATCATTTTCGAGAAAGGTTCTAAATTTGTTCATAAATATCTTCAAAACTCCTGGCATTTGGGGTTTGGTCCACTTTGGATGCAAATCACACGGTTTTATTAGTAACCGCAAGTATGTATGAACAATACATATAAGAAAAAATTAAGCTGATTCATAAACTCCATATTTCATATTCATGCTGTTACAAAAAGTTTTGACTTGACTCTGTATTAATGAAACCCATTTAACACTGGCCAGGTCTCCCTCGGAAAAGAGATCACCTGATCTCAAGTGACTACCTGGTAAAATAAAGGTTAAAAAAACAACAACATTCAAATATAAGACTTTTATACTGCATATTATGGCAGCCAAAAGGTTATTTATTACTAAAAAGTAAAGTTAAAATTTTAGTTTAAATATTAGCGTAAGATGTTAATTACAATAATGCTAAAGCCAATAACATAATTAACATCACATTTCCTTTCTGGATGATGCTGCTAAAATGATGCCCTGTCATGGTATGGAGACTGAGTAATTGAATTTATTAAATCACTGATGAAACCTATTTATTTCACAGAAAAACAGGGCAGCTGACATGGGGTGTATTGGGGTCAGTCTCAGGGACCTGGCCCATGGAAGGGGGTCTAGAAGTGTCCCTGACCATTAAATAATTGGTTATAGTCGGCCAAAAATATGCTAGAAAACATTCCTGGACACAAATGAATGCACACCTTGCATGAAAAAGTGCTCCATAGAGATTTGTTGAAAAACAAATATTTCATCTTGCTCTAAAAGGTTAGTAGATCATGTAAAGGTGCTTTTATCCCCCACTTCATCCTGACTTAATAAGCCCACTGTGAAAAGAGAACGGGCACACTGTAAATATTATGTAACAACCTATGCTGCATAATGCTCCACATAAGTAGTGTCACCTTTGTTCTCCATAGAAAACATGGTTGGTGGAGCTCAGTTGTTGTGAACAACATCCTTTTCCCCTGCACTGAAACAATACAGCTTTCAGCACAGGCTCCAAGTGTCATTAGGCAAGAATTCAGCGCTGCCTGGAAGACAGGTTTCCAAGAAAGACAGAAAGAAAAGTAAGTGTGCAGGGTCCAGTCATATGAGAAAGATTATTCATCCACAGTGCAACAGCAGAGACTAGTGGTGAAAGATGGTAGCACACTACTCTCACATTTCCTTTTTTCTTTTCTCCTTTCATTCTTGTCATTTTTGTGTACAGCTCTCCTCTGTTGGTGTCTTCGTTCTTCTCAATCCTCCCATATTAACCTCCTACAGTAGACTTGACCTTTTCCTCTGTTTGAAAAATGATTAGTGCTACAATTATCACACTCACCCTTTAAAACATAAACAGCCACTCATATAAAGCAGCTTTTTTTTTTAGATCAGTAGAAAATCACTTTTTATATCAGCTAAAGGGCAACATCCATGAAATAAGGGAATTATAGTTCTGCTTTTTTTTCTATTTCTGTTTTTTAGTGTATATGCCAGACAACCCCCTGACCTGCCTTTTTCAGTTGTTTATTTTATATAAACAGGAAAATTAATTTTTATATTTCGATGAAAAGTTAGGACATTTTACAGCAATCAGGGATGACCTTGAGGACAAATCTGAAATCGTATTTTGAAAAACTGCTCAAATTCCAATCAAAAGTGTTTTGTCTCTTCTTCCTTCATCGCTCTCTCAATTTATTGTCACACTTGGAAACATAAATCATCCTATTGGACTGTGTATTTCACAGCATGTTGATGAGCAGAAGCCAAAAGGATGGGAGGTGGAGTGTTCAGCTGTGTGGAAGAATCTGAGCTTAATCAGAGCTGAGGGCCAGCAGATTAATTACAGCACAATTTATACACACATCACCTAAAAGTACACACATGCATGCACACATGGGCACACACACATACACATATACAAGTGGAACTAGACATTGGTGGCCTTGGATAATAAAGACAGCGGGCTAATGAGAAAGTGTAGCCCCCTGTTTGAAAAAAAAGAGAAAGAAAAAGAAAACAGTCACGGAGCAAATAATTCATACAGTTATATTGATCTGTGAGTAGAGACGTTAAGCCTCCATTAAGGGCAACAAAAGGGAAGCATCATGCTTCATCAGCAGGAGAAGCTAAGGGGAGAAATGTGAGATCACAGACAGTTTGTCATTAAGGACATCATGTGACATCCTTGCACATGCACACACTCGTCATGTTTGCACTCATGCATACACAATGACAATGACAGCAACACTGGCAGATAAATACACACAAGTGTCACACTGTAACACAGACGGAGAGGAGGGGAGAGAGAGAGAGAGAATGACAGAAGATTAAGAGAAGGAGAAGGAGAACAAGAAGGGAGGGCTTCTCTAATAAATCAGAAAAACACCCAGCTCCCATTTGTTTGGTGATGGACTCAGGCTGAGCTTTTATGAGTGTGCTACCATCCTGCAGCACGACGCATGAATACTAAATCTTAACTGTGAAATAGTCATACTCAACTGGTCACCATGAAGGGATGTGACTGGAGTAGGCACACTAACAATTAACTTGATGTGTATGGATCAAATAAGAAGTGCATTTATGACCACTTTTGTGTGGTTTTATCTTGCCATGTTAAATAAAAGGTTTATTTATTGACTTACCTGATAGCCATAATTGCATTGTTCATATTTTGAGACAATTATAAATAATGATGTAGTTTTGAGCTCAATGTGTTACCTAATCATTCTACATGTGGACTGTCTTGGCCACATGCTGAGCAAACCTGATGAACTCAATCCATCAAAACTGTAATGAACCTGTTTGGAAGCATCTATCCAGCGGTGAAAATAAGAAACAAACCACACTAAAACCACTAATTGAGTTGTCTGTCAGAAGTAGGATTTGTCTAAACCAGCCAATATGACACCTGAGATGGGCCTCTAGGCCATCCTACACTTTTGTGGTAATGTCTAAGCCTGGTAAGAAATTGACAGTAATGTCCTTTACTTTATTTCTACATCCACACACATTCTCTACATCGGGAATATCTGAAGTTGGCGTTTCACAATACACAATACAAGTACCTAGTACTCCCATTTGGCCAATCTCTGAGCCATAACCCTGCATGGGGAGAGCAGTATCTGTCTGGTTGCATCTCTGTATGAATGGTGTGACCCATATGGGCATAATGCTGGCACAAATGTACAATTTGAGTTTTATAGTGAACGTTTACATTTTCTGGGTCTGTCAACAGAAGCCTAGGATGCTCCCTTTGAATCGCAACCCATTTGTCTGCTACATTTGAAACTCAGAGTGCACATGTAAAGATTGTCAGGAGAGCTCAACACAGTGCAAAAACTTGCATGCCTTGCTTGTAGAAGCTAGCTGTCATCAATGTTCTGGCAGTAGAAATGGTGAATAAATTGTTGATAGCTACATAGCTTCCACAAGATGACTTCTTACTGTTGCAATTTGACTCATTTGGTGTGATTAGTTGAAAAATTATGATAACCAAACCATTAAATTATGTAACCCTATTCATAATCTAGAGCTCATGGAGGTGGTCATCCAAATATTTGCTGTTCTGGCTATAAAGTGGTGGATCAATTCTTATGAGCATCATGCAACTACCATGAAATGGCCAGACTCTTTATCATGATTTAATCCATTTGGTCCAACTACATTTGGGAAATCAGCAAGTCTTTATTCAAATTACAAGAGGGCCAATACTGGAACCCATGGATTATGTCTGATGACTTAATGGGTTACCAATCCATTGCAGGGCCAACACATTAAAAACAGACAACCATTCACACTCACAGCCACGCCTACAGTCAATTTAGAGTATCAATCAGCCTTGTCCACATTTGGATGTCTTTGGACTGTGGGAGGAAGCCGGAATCCAGAGAGAACCCACGCAGGCACAGGAAGAACATGCAAACTCTACACAGAAAGATCCCGTGCCCGAGCCGGGGCTCAAACCCGGAACATTCTTGCTATGAGGCAACAGTGCTAACCACTGCACCACGATGCTGCCCTATAAACAGATTCTGCATATGAATTCAGATACTTAATACAACTGGTTCCAAGATTTTTGTCAACTTTACATTTTGCTCAGTGCATTCCATCTCTTTTGCAATCCACACAAACTTTTTACTGAGATGCAACCAAAGCCATTTCAAATTTAATTGGTCAAAACTACTCATATGGAAAACTGAAAATATCTCCCTTGCTCATATTTTCTGTATTTGCATGCAAAATCTGTTCATAAAGATTATAAGAAGGTGAACTGGAGGTAGCCAGTTTTACTGATACAGCATGTGCAGTATACCTTCTCCCAACGTGGCAATGTCGCCACATCCACAAATGCCATCTAGTGTGAAATGTAGAGATTTACCAGGCCATGATGAGTTTAATGAGCATTGTGTGAACTCATTTGTCAAGCACTTAATTTCAAAGGATATTCCTTTTTTGAAAATATGATGTACTATAGCTTTAAGAATTTTTTTTTTGCTTGTCCTTTGCACTACTCTGACCAAAAGTAACTAAAACTGCCTTCTAATACTACTAGCTTACAAATCAGCATAGTACATCTTATTCAATACATCCATCCATTCATCCATTTTCTTCCGCTTATCCTGTTAAGGGTTGTGGGGTGCTGGAGCCTATTCCAGCTGCCTTTGGGCGAAAGGCGTGGTTCACCCTTGACGTGTCAACAGTCCATCACAGGGCCAACACAAAGACAGACAACCATTCACAGTCACAGTCATACCTACAGTTAATTTAGAGTATTCAATTAGCCTACTCCCCTCTTGCATGTCTTTTGGCTGTGGGAAGATGCCTCCTCTTCAATACATTTATTTGAAAAATCATAAGATCATGGTTTCACTTGAGGTTATGTGCCAGCCTATTTATTAAGATGTGCTGATCAGCAGTGAAACTACTGTTGTGGCTGTGCCATTGTTCTTCTGTCAGGAGAGCAGTGGTGCTCTGCAAGGTGGAAGTGTTACCCTTAGTGTGAAAGCCTCAATCTGTCATCAAGTTCTGTGCCAAAAATTCTAATTATTTGAACTCTGAACTCAGTTGCTACCAAAATGACATAATCTGAATCATACATCTGAGCAGGGAAGATTGACAGGAAAAGACAAGGAAGATTTCCTCAAACTTTAAACAGCACATAACAAAAGTATGATCTCAGAAGGAAAAGCAACAGTGGAATTTAGCATATAGTATATATTGTTCTCTAACTGGTGGAAATCTAATACTAAGGCTTTGTAACTTCTCACACTGCTTGATTTTAGACACTTAGAAAAGATTTTGCAAGTAATTAAATTCCATGATCGCAATGGAGTAATAGGGTCACACCATAAAAATGATTCTGAGATTTCATGAATAAAATCTTAAATTTAAGAGATTAAAGTTGTAATTTTATGAGAATAGATTTATAATTTTAATCTCTTATTTCAGAAGAGAGATATCAGAAGAACAGCCCCCGTCATTAAAATGAGGGTCATGGAGCACTTCGTGCAATTGTTCTTCAGTATTGGTTTAAAAAATAAGGCGATACTTCATTTTTTGGCACATCCACACCATGTTATCATCAGTAACAGGACTTCAAAATAACCTACGCAAGAAACCAAAGACTGATTGCCAAGGAGGCTGCTCATACATTTTTCCTCGTAAAATTCTGCCTCTATTCTAATAATATACAACTTTTTGAGAAGAAAATTACTTATTTATTCTTGAAGTCCCAAAGTAGATTTTTCTGAATTGTCCAAGTATCTTCCAAGTATCTGACACTTCATCTCTGTGAATCATTCAGTGAGTTCCTTCAAAATGGAAATTTTGATAAAATATGCTGACAAGAATGAGAAGAATTCAATTTCAGTTTAATAGGTAATAAGAAAGAAATATTTAGTACATCAAAGATTATGTTCAGTTTACATACTTTATGAAAAAGAAGGGCAATACTGTGTAATCCTACAATGGAAATATTCAGTGACGGGGGGGATTAAATTCTGTCACAACATTCTATATGTCACTTTGACTACTCATCGAAAGCAGAGGGTAGTATTTACACTTTTTCACATCTTAAGCAAATGTATATACACACACAAACACATTGTTAGCTTGTTTGTGCATCCATATGATTGAGATCACCCTGGCAGAAGCCCAAAGCTTGTTTTGGGTTAAGCCCATGCTGAGCGGTATATACTTCATCCTGGCACTCATTAAACAACTCAGGAAATATGTCAAACTGCAATTTGTTTCTCTTGCATCCAATAAACAGCTCATTCACTGGACAATCAGTCATCACAGCAGCTAGTCAGATTAGACCCAAAGGAGGTCAACAAAAAGAAAGAAAAACCAGTACAGAAAAGAGATTTTGAGGAGAGAACAGCTGAGGAAGAAAAAATGCTGTGAAACATACTACTCATCAGAAATCTCTCAGTGGTAGATACAGTTTTGGTAAATAGACACCTGGCTCATAGCTGATTAGAGTGACTTTGGGTTCAGTTCTGTTTACCAGATGAATGATAAGAACACCACCTGGAGGTTCATACAATACACTGTAGCATGCCATTCTGACACATCTGAGCACTCATAGAATGCACTGCGTGATAAATCTTTAAGTTTTGTGTAAATTACTATTAAAATCAGCAGGGACAATTGTCTTTACAGCAAGTTGAAAGCAGCAGATGAAAGGCACTGTCGACCAGCGGAGATGAATAAAATTGTTTCTGAAATAAGCTGAACACAAAGATCTCAAACAAACACAAAAAGATTCTGTGTTCTCCATTTTCAAAACATTTTGGTGGTCAGATTAGACTCAGGCATGGATATAAGGATAGTACAGTGTCAAGCCCAGTGTACAGCAAAGATATGCACTGAGACTATTTGAAACTAGCAACATTTTTCAACACGCTGGTCTGAAACCTGTCGACACTGTCACAACTGTGCGCTTGGAGCCCTTCAGTCCAAGCAGGATTGAACCCTGAAGGACAATAATTCACTGAGACGAACAACTTTTCTCTTCCACGGTATATGGTTTTGTTTTGGGTTTTTTTTTTATCTCTGGTATCCTCTGACTGTAGAGCTGAGTTGCAGGTGGCTTGAGTTGAGCTGGGATGAGTCAGTTCACAATGCTGTTAAGTTCCTTGCAACAGTTTTGTCAAAAGAACCTGGGGCTGTTGTACTTCTTGAGACTTTTTTACATGTTTATGTTTTAGGTGGCATGGTGGTGCAGTGGTTAGCACTGTCGCCTCACAGAAAGAAGGTTCCGGGTTGGAGAGAAGAAACTGAAACTATTGATGGCCAAAGTCAGTTTAAGTTAACCATTTCCAGGATCCTTGACTCACTGATTTTGTTTACCTAAATTTAATGGAGTCATTGATAATGCCAATAAATGAACATGCAATTTTTTTTTGTCTTTAGGAGACGTAGAGGTCACCTTTGAGGGACAATTCACCAAATGGCTGTTGTGCTCTATTTTTTAATGGCCTGTTGTGCTCCCTCCTTGAAATACTTTCATACAGGAGCGGACAGAAGCAAACACTCCTGCACCACAACTTGACTTCACCCTGCTGTGCTAAAACTCTTTTACCCAGCAAGACAAGCCATACATCACCAATTGAGAGATGAAGCCATGCAATTTTCACCTCACAATTAGACTGACTACTCTGCCATGACTTCAAATTCTGCAAAGGAAAACAAGTGTGTGCACACATATACAGACACACACATACTCTTGCATACATGCACACACAAACACACGTCAGTGAGAGAAATGTGTAGACTGTGAATATTGAAATAATTTGAAAGATTTCTGAACAGTGTGGAAATAAAGATGTGAGTGTTTACAATCTGGAGTAGAAAAGAGTTGTGAGCATGCTGGGGTAACTAACTTTCATCTATTTATTTTTCTAAAATTCAATTTTAATTTTAAAAATCCATTATTCAGGAAGTATGGCTTTTTGCCTGGTTGATGGTTTTAAAGAAAAGATTTATTTTTGGGACGTTTGTCCGGATGTTTTTTTTGTCCGTGCCATGAACCAAGCCTGCAGATATCCCATGATGCTCTTGGCTCCCCCTGGTGGCTAAATGCTTGAAGATTTGGTGTCACCTTTGACCTTTTTTAACATTTTTAACAGTTGAGTTTGCAAAAGTCACTCCATCCATCCATTTTCAATACAGCTTATCCGTTAAGGGTTGTGGAGGGTGGGGGATGAAGGGTATTGGAGCTTATCTCAGCTGACATTGGGTGAGAGGTGGGGCACACCCTGGATGGGTTGCCAGTCCGTTGCAGGACCATTAGGAGCAATTAAAGGCTCTGTATCTCGCCCAAGGATACTTGACATGATCTCTGGGGGAAGTGAGGGTCGAATCAGTGACCCTTTGGTTACTTGATGGCCACTACCTCTGAGCCTTGCTGCCCATTTTTGAACAAGTCAAAGGACAATAAAATATTAAAAACTAAGTCTTAACGCTAATATCTAAGCTTGTTCATCCATCCATCCATTTTCTACTGATCATCCTGTTAAGGGTCACGGGGGCTGGAGCCTAACCCAGCAGCTATTGGGCAAGAGGCGGAGTTCACCCTGAACAGGTCGCCAGTCCATCACAGGACCAACATCTACAGACGGACAACTATTTACACTCACAGCCACGCCTACGGTCAATTTAGAGTACCCAGTTAACCTCGTCCCAATTGCATGTCTTTGAACAGTGGGAGGAAGTCGGAGTACCAGGAGAGAAGCCACGCAGGCACAGGGAGAACATGCAAGATCCACACAGAAAGAGCTCATCCCTGAGCCAGGTTTAGAACCCGGAACCTTCTTGCTGTGAGGTGACAGTGCAAACCACTGCACCACTGTGCCGCCCAATCAGTGATTGTGAGAACCAAAATTTTCTGATCCCTCAAAGCATAACATACAGTGGCATCCTGGTTTTTGGTACATGCAGGGACAAGTGCACACACTTGCATATGCAAATGCACACACACACACACACACACACACACACACAGGCAGAGAAAAAGGTCCACCACTGTGTCCAGTCTTCCTTCCCTTCCTATCCTGGTGCCAACTTTTATCCTCCTCTTTTCTCTGTTTTTCCACCCTCTGTGTCCCCATCTCTCTCTTGTGCTCCTCAACTCCATCCTTCCCTCCAACTCTCCCTCCCTCTCTCATTACCTTAATTAGATCCAGCAGATGAACATCGTCTAGTCTGTTGGGGAGGAGGCTAGGCCTCAGTGATGCAATAAAGCTCATTTGCATCGGCAAAGTTAATTGCGGGAGCGGAGCAGGTGTATGGCAATAATGATCATCACACATGACACTCACCTGTGACCGGCGGCGTACGTGACACACACACACACACACACACACACACACACACACATGCACACATGCATGAACGCACGCACCCACACATGCATGCAGAAAAGCACTCATGCACACAATGCCCACAGCAATGTGTATGAGATTTTAAAGATGCCACAAATGGCAACACACTTGAACAATAAAATGGTTGAAACACACCCTTACACATACATGCAGACACAACCATCTCTTGTCAGACTTTTATTTCCAAACTAATCCCAAGTTCCTTCTAGTAATATCGATTGGAAGATGGCCATAGACACTCATTGCAATGACACCCAGTAGGCAAAAATCATATCAGTAATAATAATAATAATAATACATTTTATTTAAGGCGCCTTTCAGGACACTCAAGGTCGCCGTACAAGGTTAAAAACAGGGCAAACAGTGCAAAACACAGCAAAACAGTGCAAAGCATACAAGCAAAATGAAAAAAGCAACAATCATTTTGGAGCAGAGCAAACTACACAGATTCATAGGTCTGTCTGAAGAGGTGGGTTTTGAGGTGTGATTTAAAAGAGTAACGTAATATGTGTATGTATGAGGACCACATTCACATGTGCTAATGTGACAAATAATTAAATAGTGTGTGTGTGTGTGTGTGTGTGTGTGTGTGTGTGTGTGTGTGTTAAAATTTGGCAGTGGAGATATAAACAAAGTACTGTTGGATTGGATAGAGAAGAAATACACTTCATGCTGCATCACCTCGACTCCCCAGGGACATATGCAAGGGTCTTGTTTGTGGACTTCAGCTCAGCCTTCAAAACCATCATCCCTGAAATCCTCCACCGGAAGCTTGCCCAGCTCACAGTGCCTGCCTCCACCTGTCAGTGGATTACCATTTTTCTGACTGACAGGCAGCAGCAGGTGAAGCTGGGCAGCATCACATCAATAATCCGGACCATCAGCACTGGCGCCCCCCAGGGGTGTGTCCTCTCCCCGCTGCTCTTCTCCCTCTACACAAATGACTACACATCATGGGACCCTTCTGTGAAACTCCTGAAGTCTGCGGACGACACCACTGTCATTGGTCTGATCCGGGAAAGTGACAAGTCTGCTTACAGACAGGAGGTGGAACAGCTTGTCCACTGGTGTAGTCAGAACCACCTGGAGCTTAATCCGCTCAAGACTATGGAGATGACAGTGGACTTTAGGAGAAGCCCCCCGACACGCTCTCCTCTCACCATCCTCAACAACATAGTGTCTACTGTGGATACCTTCAGGTTTCTTGGATGCTCTCTCTCTCTGGACCTGAAGTGGACTTCCCACACAGACACTGTCCGAGTGAAGGCCCAGCAGAGATTGTACTTCCCATGGCTCAGGAAGTTTAACCTACCACAGGAGCTGCTGACCACCTTCTACACTGCCATCATCCAGTCTCTCCTTTGCACCTCCATCACTGTCTGGTTTGGATCAGCCACTAAGGTCCAGACTGCAACGGACAATCAGTGTTGCAGAGAGGATCATTGGTGCTGACTTTCCCTCCATCCACGACTTGTACTGGTCCAGGTCAGGAAACGGGCAGCCAACATCTCTGCAGCCCCTCACATTCCGGACACAGACTGTTCAAGCTCCTTCCCTCTGGCAGGCGTTACAGGGAACTGTTCACCAAAACCAGCCGACACAGGGACAGTATCTTTCCCCAGGCTGTCGCTCTGATGAACTCTTAACAGTCACAGAGTGTCAGAAGAACCACTACAACGAACACCTCTTGTGCAAATTTGCACCACCTCGCTCGTATACTGTTGAATTTGCAGTATTCACTCATATACATACTTACTTACTATTTATATGTTGTACATTGGTTGGCTTGTATATATTGTTCTAATAATTTGACATCTTTATTTTTATTTTATCTTATTGTATTATCTTTATTCTGTATAAACCTATTCATAACTTTTTTAAATTTTTTCAAAGAGACCTTAGTAATAGTAGTCAAATTCTTTGTTTGGGCTACAAACTTGGCCAATAAAGCGGATTCTGATTCTGATTCTGTTGAAAAAGAACTTTAGGAGCCCAGAGATCAGCTGCCAATCTGATCTGAAAAAACACTGAAAATTGAGTGATGGTGAATTGTGTCAGTTTTAGTGGAAATCATCCTGATATGCATAGAAAATCACAACAGAATATTTACAATAAAATGAAAACAATACTTTGCAGAGGTATCATGAATTGTGCAGCAGCCTTACAATCTTGCTCTGTTTCAGTGGCACGGTCAGTAATGTCTCTCCTGTGCCTGTGCTGTTCATATTTAAGGTGAGTAAAGCAGTAATAGCGTTACAAAAAAAGTCACAAAGATATCATGAGGGACAGGTAGTATTCAAATGTTATATAGAGCAGAGTTTTACTGTTGTGTTCCACCATTCTGCCTTGCAGGTTTCAATGAGGGAATAGCAAACCCAAGTGTAACTTCTAACAGTGTGAATCTGTAACATTACAGGACATTTTCAGTTTTATGTTAATGTAATATAAATTCTTGTTAGCATGAAGTATGTTGTTTTCAGAACTAGCTTGAAGACACATTAGTGCATGTATCATTCAATAGATGAAGGCTGCAGCATGTGGTCAGGTAACTTATGTGCGTGCGTACGTTGTTCATATTTCAGATTGAACTCAGGTATATGTCTATTAAACTCATCCATGCCTAGAAAACCTTTTGTCCAGGTGCACAACACTTGCAACAGGACTGATGGAAATTGGCCTCTCACAGACAAGTGTCCTCCTTGTACCGTACAATGCAGACATGTAGATTTGCTGAGTGAGCTGCTGGAGGTGGATCCAGGAGGTGGATCATTCAACACACAATAACACAAGGCCAAATTCTTTGGCATCCATTCTTAACGCAAAAAAACCTCGTAAGCCCTCATACCAACATCCCACCATTATACTCTGATGCTGTCTGTATTGCATCTGTGCTTATATACAAGAGAGAAGTTGTTTGTCTCCGTGAATTGTCCTTCAGGGTTCAGTCTTGCTTGAACTGAAGGGCTCCAAGCACAGGCAGCAGTGAGGAGACCTCCAGCAGTCTTGTCACAAGTCAAAAATTGTTCCCATGTTTTTGCAAGTTGCATGGGGACTAAAATGCTAAATGAACCTTCAAATCCACTGAGAGACAAACCTCCACTTCCCACAATCACAGAATGGCTGGAGATAACCCAGTTGTGACAAACAGAAAGGGCCTAGATCCAAACAATAAAGTAATTCAGTTTAAAGAGGAACATAAAGGCAGTGACATCAACAGGCAAACACAGTCTGAGGAAAAGACTAATAGAGACAAATTGACAGGGATGGAGGAAGACAGATAGAGGGACTGGTAGATCTTTGATACATGACAACAAACCATTATGACAGTTATATATGATATTTTACTTTTTGTTATAAAATGCTTTACATCTTGGTGTATCCATATTTAGCTTTATTTTGGAATGACAGGCTTCTTATCCTTCAGCAACTCTGATTTTTTTCTAGAACCTTACAAATTCTCTATGGCAGGTAACTCATGTCACTTCCTGTCTTTTTCCATATATTTTCAGGTGATGACCAAAAGTTCTGAGGTTAAATGAGGAAGGTAAGAAACTGATACTATAATGGCACAATAACAATCTATAGAGGTCATGTGATTGGAGAGAATGTGGAGTTCCAGTCTGCTGTTGGCCACTGAAACATCAAGCATGGCTGTCCAGAAAGGAAACTTGACGGAGCTGTCATGCTGTCTGAGTCAATAATTTATAGGTCTTGAAGTGAGTAGCTCACTTCTGTGCTGCCAGCTTGAGGGGTTGGCTGTGTAAGTCACACTTTCCAGTCTGGGTGGACATACTCGTGACAATAACAGTGACACATTCACCTCCAGTGGTAGTGTAAGATGTAAGATTCTACTCTGCATATTTAACACTCCTGATTTAACAAACCACATTTAGATGCACTGAGATGTGGCATCTTACATACTTAAGAGAATGAGGTTAAATTAACAGAACCTGGGGCATCTGCTGTAGACATGCCATACTGTTGCTTATGTCATTTTACAGATTAAGGGGAGTGAATCTACTACTAAGACTACTACTACCAATGCCCTTTATGGATAGAGATTGTTCTCTTTTTTAAGAAGAAAAATCCTTCTCCTAAATGCAAAGTGGATTGTTTATAAAATTACTTTTACTGCCTAGAATATATCAGTGCTTGACAGCAAAACCGATTTATACAGTATATTACAGTCTTATCATAGTAGCTGAGGAACAACCCTCCCCAAAATACAAAGTTACCACATCGTATGCGATAATCATGATCAAAAATGAAAAAATGTAATATTAAATGAGCTAAGTGGTCTTGTCAGCAAAGATTTACTCTTTTTTGTGTTCATGTGAGCTGCACTAATTTTTATTGGTCACAGAAGTGAACTGGTCCCCGGCGAGACGAAAGCTCAAGCACTTCTGCTCAGCTCTTCTGTGCCCTCTTACCTTTATATTTGACACCATGGTTTTGTAGGTTTTAGGGAAGAGACTCATAGAGATCCACCTAGTATTTGAAGGAGACATTGTCAAATCATTCAAACAATTACAGTACAAGAAAGATTTGGCCTCAATTTCACAGATTTTGAAAGATACCTGTATCTGCAACAAATCAGGAGTGGAACACTCAAGGAGAGCCACCTACTCTGCTGGAGTTGCTTTTATTCAGAATAACAGAAGAGAGGAAAGGTAAGAAAGATAATTTCACAAATATATTCATGTTTACAGAAATTGCAGGAAATTCCTTGAATAAAAGAGAAAAATGGGAATAATAATAGATGAAGATTGGGAAGAGGTACTCAAAAGACTCACTAATGGTCCATTATGCAAAGAATTTAGTGGGACATTGAATCTTGGATGTATTAGAATAGTTTTGATTGTATCTAACTGTGATCAGAGCAAAACAAATTCATATTGAAGGTATTTAGGGTAGGGTAATTAAATTGGAGATCATGACGATATTTTCTGCCCCAAACTGGAAACATAAGGGGACAGTATCAACACAAAATTACTTTGGATTCTGGGCATTGATTTGCCCTTAGATCCATTGTTTTACATCATATTATTATTTAATAGACACACTTTTATTGGTTGCTAGAAAAATGATAACTTTGTTTTGATGTATCACCATCTACAATTTATTAATTGAGTAATAGGTTAATGACAAGATATGCAATGGAAAAAAAAACAGGTGAACACAAGAAGGATGCCATTTTGAAAAGATGGGCTCTTTTAATAACACAATTTAACTTGCCAGTCTCATTACCTTTGTTTTTTTTCACTTTCATTCAATTATTTGATTACTTCTTCTTTCCTTACACACAGAATGTTCCACCTTGTAACCTCAAGTGATGTTATGCAAGATCTAGTATATGGTGTGTTTGCCACACTGTTAATAGTTTTCTTAAGGTTTGTTTTTTCATGTGTGTCTTTGTATGTATATATTTTTACTATAGGGAACACGATGGAACAAATGTATCGTGCAAGTTAAAAAATAAATTTTGTTAAAAAGTGACAAAAACATGTCTTAGCATGTTACAAATAAATTATGTGTTTTATTTCTCAGTGGATCAATTTATTGGTCATAGACGCAAAACCTCATAAAGAGGCATCAACTTATTTATCATCATGTGTCACACAGTTTTAAAGCTGATTTTAGTATGGTTTACAATTCATCAGCCATTCCACAGTGAAGGCTTGTGAGATTGTCAGCACCAGCATGCCTTTGATTCAACTAATAAAGTGTGTCGTGTGCAGTGACAGTGATTAGCTGTTTACATAGAAAATTATATTTAAAGGGTGTGTCATTTTCACTGCTCAACAACTGAAGATACACAATAGTATATGCCACAAATCCAGCAGCAGGCCTGAGCTGTGTTACGTCTGAGGTGTTATGGAGAAAAGGCAAAGCAGAGGGAAGCTGCCACAGCTCACTGGCTTTAAGTGTGAGAATTCAAGGATTGTCAAAGTGAAAATGTGACGATCTCACCAGATGGCGAGTTTTCCATGTCACTTCAAAGAGGCAGGGACAAAGCTTTGTAGGCATTCTGCCGACTGCTTCTCTTTTCATGTGCAGGTCAGAGAGGGTCAGCGATACTCCGTCTGAGCCACTTCATTAGACTCCTATTTCATTCATTATAGATTGAGGTTTTAATTGTCTCTTGCTGCTGTATACATATTGCATGCGTGACTGCGTTTTTGCTTTGCATCGACACTTTGCTGGAGAAACAAAATAGTGCAATTTATTTGAAGTCTTGGCATGACCAAATACTTTTCCTGCTTGCTCTTATTGCACCTGGTGAGGTATACAAACTGGTAAAGCTCTCGTTTTTGAGAATTAACATTTGACAGCCTTCGAAATGCAAAGACCTTGCAATTTGCAGGTTGTGAGGTATTTATTGTAGTTTTGTATTTCTTTGCCATATGATACACACACAAACCATAAATCTGAATAAAGGGGAAAAAATTTAGAATGGAGTATCAACCCTGTGTAATGTAGACCCATCAGTCAAACCGCAGAAAATAATTTGCCTGAAAAGAACCACCCAAACTACAAGTAAACATGCTCTTCCTCTTTTTAATGCATTATTTATGGAAAACAGGGCAGGGAGGTGGAGTGTATTAGGGGCAGCTGAGTTGTGTGTTCAGTATGGTCTATGATGTCCTTTGTGTTTTATTCATGAATGCTGTAGCATCCCTGTCTGGTTAATACATCTCTACACACATGCCCTGGTTCTGTTGGTGTGTACCAATCCATGCAAAGATAAATATCAAATGGCATCATATTCATCACATCAACGATGGGCAATGTGCTGACCAGCCAAAAGGAGACTTTTGAACTAAAGTGAACAGTAATCCATTTTAAGTCTGTATACATGTATCAGTCTAAGTTGCTACATGTTGCACAACATCCAAAATGAAAACATAAAAGTGAAACTTCTCCAACAAAAGTGTTTTCTAGGAGTCCTAAACTAATGTGTTTTTTGACCACTGAGTTAGCACAACATTTTTGGATACCTTCGCCTTGTCTGACTGCCTTAATGTGTACCGACCTCTGTGGATAAACAACCTGAACTTTAGTCCTTGTGTAAGTTTGTTTTGTGGAGTCCTCCCTGCCTAAACCCTGATTGTATGTTGTGGCTAGTGACAGATGAAGACATCCCCAGTGACTTGGAGACAGTTGGGTTTAGTGAGTTCAGGGTCCTCATTGTCATTTCTTGACCAGTAATTATCTGAGGTTGTGTTTTTCAACAACTCTTTTTCCCTCACATATCCAGGTGGATTTGGGAGCAAACACTTATCTCCAGGACAATGCTTCAGCTGTGGCCCTCAAGATAACAAAATAAATTTCAGTCCCTCTTTCCAGGCTCCTGCCCCTCCTCCAGGATTTTCAACTCCTTAGGTTTTCCTCAGGATCTGCCTCTGCTGCTGGTTTCCTCCTCATCTACTCTGTCTCCTGAGCTAAAGTTGCCATCTGAGGAGAAGAATCATCCCTAGGATTATTCAGATCTCTCTCTAAGGTTCCTGAGTGCTACTTAGATCTAAAGGGGCTTTTCAACAAGGCCAAGGCCACTTCTTTACCTCAATGTCTGTCTGACTGCACCATAAATCTTCTCCCTGGTTCAAATCCTCCTAGAGGTCACCTTTACTCCCTGTCCTTGAAATGCAATGTTGGACAACACTGATTCCTAACCCAGCAGCGGGGATTATCAGCCCATCTTCATCTCCAGCGGAGACAGGTTTCTTTTTGGGAAGGACAAGTCGCTGACACCCTGCATTGCTTACCGTGGACTTTCATGCTCTGTCCTGAGTCATTTCACCTGGTGTCTTCATGCTGTGACTGCTTTGTAAATTGAAAAGAGCCTTTTCCTCTGCCTCTGTTCTTATGTTGACACCTCCCTTTAGATCATTGAGGTTGATGCCTCTGATGCAGGAATGGTCACTGTACTGTCTTAGAGGTCTGAAAAAGTTAAGATTCACCCTTTGGTCTTTTTCTGTCCAGGAAACTGTCCCACAGAACTATGATGTTGGTGATATGGAACTCCTGGCTATTGAGATAGCTTTAGATGAATGGAGACACTGGTTAGAGGGAACTGCTGAACTGTTAATTATGTGGACAGATCGTAAGAACTTGGAGTACTCAGTACTGGATGCTCATGAGCATTGAGCCTGTTGGGCTCTGTTTTTCATCAGGTTTAACTTTGCTTTTTCCTATCACTCAGATTCCCAAAACACCAAACCTGACACCATCTCCCGACTGTATTGTAAGAGTGAGAATTAATTGCCTTAAACCACTGTTCTGCCATCTACCTGTATTGTGGGCACTCGTACCTGGGAAGTTGAGATGAGAGTTAAAGAAGCTATCTTTGATATTGTTCGGAAAGGGTTCCCCCAAGCCAGCTTTTTGTGCCAACTTTACTTCATTCCTAGGTCATTCATTGGGGCCACTCATCTCTTGTGTCCTGTTGTCCGGGGACTTGCAGGAAGGAATTCGTCATTCAACAGTGTTTCTAGTGGCCTAGTCCATACTGGGATATCCACGCTGCTGCCTGCCCTGTTTGTGCTGTGCAGAAGACTCCACACAGACCCCCAGCTGGATTGCTGCAACCTTTGCTGGTTCCTCATTACCTTTGGTAAGACATATCCCTGGACTTTGTCTCTGATTTGCCCCCATCAGATGTAACACCACTATTGTGATTGTTGTCACCAGATTTTCTAAGATGGCTCATTTCATTCTGTTGATCAAACTACCCTTTTCACAAAGAATCAGCAGAGGTTATGCTCCATGATGTGTTCTGTATCCATGGATTCCCAAAAAACATTCTGTCTACCCGGGGGCCCCAGCTTGCAGTGAGATTCTGGACTGCTTTCTACACCTTCACCAGTGCCTCTATCAGCCTTACTTCTGGTCACCACCCTGAAACCAACAGACAGATGAAGCACATCAATCAGGAGTCACAAACTGGTCTCTGCTGCTTGTGCTCCCAACACCCTTCCACCTGAAGCAAATGGTCATGTCCTGTTAGTCTGCTTATGACTGTCTGTGTTTTCTGCTTCCTGTTTAATTTTGATGATAGTGTTGTCTTCCCTTATGTTGCAATGTTTACCTCCTCCCTTCATTCTTGTTCCCTCTTCTGTGGTTACCCTTGTTACACCTCAGTCCTCCAGCATCCTTTTTTTCCAGCACCCTTTCTTCTGAGTGTTTTCTAGTGCAGTTTTAATTATGACTGTGAGTATTTTTGACCTGTGTTTATACAATGTTTTGGATACCTTTGCCTTGTCTGACTGACATACCATGTACTGACTTTTGCAAATGACCTGAGCTTTAGTCCTTGTGTCAGTCTGCTGTGTTGAGTCCTCCCTGCCTGAACCTTGATAAGACTTATTCCTTCCTGCATCACTTATTTGTGACTCCAGAATATTAGCTAGTGGCACATTTATTTTTCCATCTGTAATCAGTTTAAAATGACATTATCTAATGGAAAAGGCTGGATTTGTGCTGTGGGATGGTCTAAACCAACAGATGCAGTGTAACAGCTTAAAAACCCTACTCTGCTCCAATGACATGACAAATATGCATGTTCCAGGTACAGACAAAGAAAACTACATTTTATTGTAATGCACCTGTAAGCAGCTGGAGCAGACCCTGTTCTACTAAATTAGTGTCAGTTAATATGAAAGTGATCGGATTACCTATACTGCATGTTGGTGCCAGGTTTGAACAGAGCCTCGCGTATACCATCTTCCTCGAGTCAAATTCAAGTTGTATGTTTTTCTATGTCAGCAGGACATGCAAAAAGGCAGATGTTTCCTTAAATGTTCACCACATCAGTTTTAAATCATGTTTACACTCCTGGGACCCTGGGGTCACATATGGGGACATACTTCTTTGACTTCCCTAAACCAAACAAAGTAATTTAGCTCTACTCCAAGACCTCCTGTCCTCAGGGGAGGACTGGTGCATCCATCTAGTGGTGAATATTTACCCAAACAACTCATGCTGCACTCACAAAATGGCAGAGATGTCATCCAAATGCTTCTATGGAAGCTCCCTGACTAAACGTCACCAAGGTACGGGTAATGGTAGAATTGGATGGTTGAAACCTGTTTATTTATGTTGATAAGCATCTAAACTTCAAAATGAAACCATGTTTTGAGAAATATTTGCAATAGGTAAAAGCTGAGAGGTTTGTAAACTTGCAGTACTCGTATGAGGACACAAGGTCTCAACTTGTAGTTAGCTTGTATTGTTAGCTACGACAATGCTAAACAGGAAGTACTCGCATGAGGACTGGGGGACTTAATTCTTGCAAAACAAAGAATTATCAAATTACTAGCAGTAGATGTCTAATTACAGTTTCAGGGTTCTCAAAATGTGAGCGAATGCTCAATGCCATTGCTGACGGCAACTCTGATCTGGAGGACCTATCAGATGGTGAGGATTCTCAAAACACAGGAGATCCTGTCCTACCAGAGAGGGAGGATTCCGAGAAAGAAGATGCTGCTTAGCAGAGCAGTGACGGTGAATCTTCTCCCGGTGAAAGTAGTGGTCAGAAGAGCAGTGATGAAGATTTTGAGCCGCCGAGATCTGTGTCCAGAGGACGGGGACGTAGAGCCAGAGCACGTGGGAGAGGACAGAGGAGGGCAGGAACAAGTGGACAAGGGCGTGGTGGACGTGGACGGAAACGTCCATGGCGTGAAAGTGATGAGGATGGGCCAGGACCAAGCAATGATGGCACTCAGCCAGGAGTGGAACAAGGAGATGGAGAAACTGAAAGTGATGAAGATTATGTTCCCTCTGAGACACCAGAAGAGGATGAGATGGAGTCTGCTGAAAGTGAGCCACAAGACAGTCCACCACCCAGCAGCCCTGGACGTCAAGACGTCTGGACGAATGCGGAATTTACTCCCAACTTAGTCAAGTTTGCAGCTCAAGATGATGATGATGGTATTGGGGAAGAGGAGCGAGAAGACTGGCAACCGCTGGACTATATGGAGCAATACATCGATACAGAGTTGATGAAAGTCTTGGCTGACAAGTCAAACGCTGTGTACCTAAAAAGAACCGGAAAAAATCTCAACACCTCCCCTGATGAGCTCTATCATTTCTTTGGTGCCTCAATTTTCATGTCTTGTGTGCCTTACCCACATGTGCGAATGTACTGGTCCAATGCTTTCAAACTCACCATCATTAGTGACAAAATGACATGTGACAGATTCTTCAAACTCAGGCAAAATCTGAAGGTGGTCTTTGATAATGACATTTCCGAAGAGGAGAGAAAAGCCGATGCGTTCTGGAAGGTGAGGCCTTTTATGGTTCGCATTCTCAATGGCTGCTTACGTCAGGATCGACCAGAGAGTGTGTCCATCAATGAGCAGATGATCCCATTCACAGGTGCTTGTCCATATCGACAGTATGTGTCACTAAAGCCCAATCCAGTTGGCCTGAAGAACTTTGTGGTGGCTTCACCGGATGGCATCATACTGGACTTTGATGTCTATCAAGGGGCACCTGCACTGGCTGCTCAGGTCCAGGACTCTAGACTGGGTTTGGGAAGCTTGGTTGTTGAACATCTTGCTAAAACTCTGCCTGCTGGTACAAAAGTCTACTGTGATCGGTTCTTCACAAGTGTGAAAACCCTGGATAGTATGCTGGAGAAGAAGATGTACGTCACTGGTACAGTAATGAAGAACCGGATCAGAGCAGCTGCAAAGAAGCTACCAAGTGACAAAACCATGAAACGACAGGGAAGAGGCACCACTGCATATGTTACCAGGAAAGACGGGAAGGCATGTCTCCTGAAGTAGTATGACAACAAACCAGTCATGATGCTTTCCACTGTCCATGCTAAAGAGGCACAAGACACCTGCCGGCGATGGTGCAAAAAGGAGGGGTGGTATATACCTGTCATACGACCGAGCATAGTGCGAGAGTACAATGCCAAGATGGGTGGAGTAGACCTGAATGACAGGATGATAAGCTACCACCGAATGAAGACCCGAACCAGGAAGTGGCCACTTCGAATGACCATGCACTTCACTGATCTCGCCTTAGCCAATAGCTGGCTTTTGTATCGCAAAGACCAACGTCAACGCCGAGAACCAGAAAAGCGAATCATGCAGTTCCTTGAGTTCCGCATGGAAGTGGCTAGCGCATACTTAGCCAAGCAGGGCTGCGATGAAGTCCAACAGGAGCAGGAAGGTGATGAACCACACACGGACCGTAGCTTCACTCCACTTCCCCCTTTCAGTCCGCATTGCCTCTGCTGGACATCTTCCGGAGATGGTCGACCTGAAGAATCCAATGAGTTGCAGAATAAAGGAGTGCACTGGGAAGTCTTGTGTCCGGTGTGTCACTTGCAACGTGTACCTTTGCTTACAAACTAGCCGCAACTGTTATGCAGCATTCCACTCCAAGTAAAAAACTGTGGCTGTGTCAAAAGAATCAACATGAGGAATCAATACCATGTTCAGAAGTACAAATGGCTAAGAAGTAGAATACACACTTGAGTGTGGGGACTGTGAAAGTGTTCAGAAGAGTAACAAAGTGTTCAAATGAAAGACTGATCAGTTCAAATGAATACACACTTGAGTGTGGGGATTGTTGTAGTGTTCAAAATTAAAATAACATTGTCAAAATAAGTTGCAGAGAACAAAATCTATTCAAAATTGATACCAGATTTGTCAAAAAAAATATGCACTGAAAGATCTCTGAGCATGTGCAATGTTTTTTCTTTGTTTTTTGTGTGATACCCTCTGAATAACAAACGTTTATTTGCACTTTTTTGATTGCACTTTTTGCTCCTATGTTCATTGCACTTTTTTGATTGCACTTTTTGCTCTTATGTTTTGCTAGTTTGACGAATAAATTGTTCTTAGTTGCCACACAATGGTTTTATCATTGTGTATATTTTGTCCACTTTCGTAAAATGAATTCCTAACGTCCTCATATGAGGACATCACTTTTTAAGAAAACTACAACAGGTATATTAATAATACTTTTTTTTAACACTTCTTAGGTTCTAATAATCCCAAACAACTAGAAGGAATCAAAAATGCATCGCTCAATTTTGTTGGGGTCTCAGGAGGTTAATACTGTTCAGAAAGAGCCACTTAAATCTACAAATTCCTGCACCCCAACTTCATAGGCCATGCAGGACTTTGCTAAGAGGCTGCAGTATGAAAATCAAATGTGGGGGGATGATGTCACAGTTGGACATCCTCCAGCATTGGCAGAAAATTGGGCAGATAGACAGAAGAGCATTTGAGCAAACCAGACTCCAGCCGTCCACTTTGTCCTTCTGTTTGACCCCCTGCCAAGCAAGCAGAGCCCACCACCACTAAACAAGCAAAAATCCCAAAGAAAAACAGGACAGAGAAGCCCAAGAAGTACTGTCTCTACAGTGACATCCAGCCTCAGTCAAACACAGCATTCAGGAAGCTGTCCACTATTAAGGCTGGAAAGCAATGCAGGCAGTGCAGTGTAACCTCAAGGCCAGCTACCAGAAATGCAAGTGTATTCATCTCAAGGTTCTGCACAAGGTGAACAGCCCCACCAAGGCAGACAACAGAGCACCCACATACAGTCAGCCGGTAACATGTTACCTGCAGTTGTGTGCTGCTCATCGACGGTGAAGATGTGTCGTCATCATGGAAGTAAGAAGTAAGAGACCTTTGCTATCTTGGTGGAAGGGTCAAATCACACCATCATCATTCACCATACTGCGTAGGAGCTGGGCCTTCAGGGAGAGAGTGAGGACCTGGCAAGTAGAATCATCTGCCAGGACCTCAGAGTAGTGCCAGGAAAGTCAATCTCAGTCAATCACCTAAAGGAGCAGTACTGGATACAGCGGCCATTCACTTCAGCAGAACTGGGCTTGACAACTCAGTTCAGTTGAGGACCTACCACCACCTCAGGGGAGTGCCTCTTCACTAATTTTATCAAGCCACTGCTGCTTATTGGTTTGGACTACCCTCACTTAGTCACTCAAGTGGTGCCAGTGCACTTAGACCCTCCAGTTAGGCCAACTGCACTGAGAACATTTCAGAGCCCATCTAAAGTCCTTCCACACCAGTCCTCCACATCTCAGTGTCTATTCGCCAGGACTCTGTTGCTGTCTGCAGAACTACTCCAGCACATGTCTAAGCTCTGACAGATGGATGCCCTACCCCAAGAGGGGGGGCTCATCACATGGTCAAACCAGTTTCAGGCAACTGAAGGATATCTGTATGCAACTCCCCTCCTGTGGAAGGACAACATACCACCACTTGGGGCACCCAAGACAAAAGTTCTGGGCCACTTATGTGGGACAGAGAAATGGCAATCTCTAGATCCAGCCAGAGCAGAGTAAAACTGCCATGAGATCAAGAAATTGCTGGATGCTGAAAATGGTTAACAGCCTTAATCCAGCCACAGTCCAATTAAGCAGCAGTACATGATACATTCTCCATCATATGGTCCATCATACTTGCAAGAACATCATTGTCTTCAAGTGTTAAAATCAGTATGAGAAGTCAAACAACCATCAACAAGCTGTAGCTGCTCCTCCTCTTTACTAGATCTGAGCTACACCAGTGGGTCACCAATGTGCCAGGCATCATCAGTCACATGCCTGCAGACATCAGAACAGAGAGCTTTGTGCTCTGGCTTTCACATGATGTGGTGGATCCACAAGAGGGAACACTAGGGCCTATCTGGCACTGCATGTCTGACACCGTCACCAATTGGCCCAGCCTCACAGAGCATCCCAAGCCCACTATGCACAGCATCTATATTAGGGTCTTAGCAAGGCAGCATGACACTTTAATCCTGCTACAGTGTTTCATTGCTTGTCAAGGCAAGCCCCGTGAATTGCTTTGCTGTCCAGATATCCAAATACCCCACACTTGGTGGTTCCTGGGAATGGGAGATTTGCTCAATTAAATCTTGTCTCCACACCATCCTGAGAGTGCAGACTGTCACAGAGGAAGTGCTGATGACTGTTCATTGAGGTATAGGGCATCATCAACTCAAAGCCCCTTGGTTACGCTTCATCAGACATCACAGACGCTAATCCTATCACTCCCAATATGTTGCTGATGGGTGGGCGAGACTAACCATGCTACATCATCATCATCTACTCAGGCACTGAGCTCCTAAGTCGTTGCAGGTGGAGACATTGCCAAGCCTTTGCCGATCAGTTCTGAGCCTGGTTCATCAGGCACTATCTGCCCTCACTTCAGACTCGCTGGAAATGGCAAGAGGAGAAGGATGACCTCAAAGTTGGCATCATCATCATGATCATCAACCAGGAGCTTCCATATGCCCTATGGCCAGTGGGAAACATTACAATAGTCACTCCAGAGCAGCCAAAAGCAGAGTATGGACTGCATTGGATCCAGGTAAAGGATTGGACATACACTTGACCCATTGCCGACTCATCACACTTCCAGCCCTCTCACAGGACATATCCTATTAACATCAAAGACAACAAGTTGGGGGCAGCTGTTCAGCACAGCAACTAACACCACTGTGTGTCCAATAAAAGTGAGTTCCTGTCATTATCATTGTGTCTGTAAATTGTTTATTTTCATGGTTGTTTTATACTTGGTTGGCTCTGCTGTTCCTAGCTCAGAGTTATTCGTCTGTGTTATCTCTTCTGGTATTATGTCTCTCAGTAATTACTCCTGCTTAGCACTACATTCAGATACCTCGTTCACTTTAATGTATTTGCCAGTGTATTGTTAATTCCATTTACACAATGTGCATGCGTCAATGTCACTTATCTATTTATTTATTTATTTATTTTGTGTTAGACACAGGTAACTTGTTAATACAGTGATACTGATGGGGATGCATATGTAAAAGTACTCAATGTTTTGATATTTCTGTTCCCTTCTGTTGTTTTTGATTGACTTTCATTATCACTTATGAGGGGCATGTGTGTGTATAAACCCACCTGCACTGGGACATTGGATGTCTTCTAGTTCTTACTGGACTTCCTATGGCGATTGCTGTTCACCCCATCAGAATGCCCTAAATACAGTCCTTCTAGACTCAATTTCACTTCCCCAGCAACCTCTTATTCATTTTACACTCATTCAACTTATTCTACTGCCACCAAGAGGCCGAAATGTTGTAATAATTTAACATCAAACTTTTTCTTCTTGGAATAGTGAGAAGCCAAAGAACATTCAATTCATGGAATGTTTCTGTCATTCCATATAACCAAAGCAATGACACCACTTAAAACATAAATTATAATAGCAGTATATTGTTCAGAGCCAAACTAACACTGATCCCTTTTATCATTTCTACCACTCTTTGCTTTGATTTTTAATTTGAACAGGTATTAGTCCTCCCTTATCGTGTTTTTAACTGGCTTTCATCCTAATGGCTTTGAGCACTGGCTCTCTCCACAGTCTGATACCGTCTGTTTTAGCTAATCTGGCTTTATATTGACACTCTAATGAGATACTGGGACCCTGACACCATATTCAGACTGTGCAATGACTCATTGAGAAAAATTGCCCATCATGAGAACTGTTATTGCTCTCATACCGCCTTTGAGTCAGGAAGTTTTGTTTTTCTCATTAAATGAATATCATCACTAGATTGCAGTGTTCCGAGGTGTTACAATATCTTATATTTCCCAAAGCTGCTGAAATAAAAGGACTCCTTCTCAAACTGTGGTCCACTTCCTGTACTGTGCTGTAACCAAGAGGGTGACATCGCAAGATAAAGAGAGGTGGATACACAGAAGGAAAGTAAAGGGAGTGGCATTTGGGGGGAATGAAAACAGATTGGCATGCTAATGCTAATTTCCTCACATTCATCCCCATTGATAAGGGGATAAACAGGAAGCGTTGTGGTAAATTCCGCCTGAAAAGTGTGATTGTTGACAGGCCTGACCCCTGAGCTCTCGCCATGTTTCCCCATAACTCACAATTAACGCAGACATTAGAGGATCCCAAGAGGCCCGTCCAGCTTTATTTCCCTCCCCAGCAGAAGTGGGGCAGTTGCAGCGAGGCCTCTGGACCGGAGCCCAGTTCAATGATTTAGCTGGAGATAGAAGGAGAGGGGAGGTTGGCGGTAGGTGGTAAAGGAGATGAGGGGTAGAGGGGCACCCTGAGCACACTTTGGGGGTTTAGGGCTGTTATGGATATGGCTGTGGTAATTACTCAGTGCTTGTTATTGCCTATGCTGCCACACCTGCGCCCGGCAAAATGCCGGTATGGCGCCGGAAGGTGTCTGACAACATCTGAAGAATGTCACGGATAGCATCAAGCTGGATTATATGGCCAGATACATGAAAACAACTAGTGCTGAAGAAACGTTTTCTTTTTTAATTGAGATGTTTTAATATCACAAAACCTTAACAGTTTAAGGCTCTACAATGTTATTTACTTTTGGACAGGCAGGTTGTTGGGCAACACATTGGCACAGTCCTTTTATAATAAATGAGAATAAACGAGCACCTGTTCTTTGACATGTCAAACTCAATCTCACGGCTCGTTAGCAGGGCCCCTGCCCAATAACCCAGCTTTAGAGGCACTTGGCTTCTAATTCCCATGTCTGAGCTGTCACACAGTGTCATCGCCACAGTCCTTCATGTTTTTATTCATTTCACATTTCATCATTTATTTATCGCCCAGCCAGGCTGGTACCAACAGAAGAACCTTGGACCATAAGCATCGAGAGACTGACAGAAAACAACATTATGTCTGGAAAATCTGCTGACCACCAACAGTGATGGAAGCAAAAGATACATCTTTCTTTTTCCTTTCACTTTAAAACCATTGTGCATAAAATGAAATAGGGAATAGTTTAGCTGCTTGACATATGTATATATTTTTGAGCTGACCAAATGGAATTTGTCTGTCCATTAATGGAAACTTAGCATCTGATACTACAAAACATCCTTTGTTTTAAGGATCCATCAGGCCCTTTTTTGTAACATGGACAAATATTTGGGATTTGAGATGACTTCTGGAGCGAAGGAGATGACAGTAAGAATGGCTAAGATGACAGGATTCTGGTCAGCTTTGATGTTGCCTTTCTGTCTCCCTGTCTGTATGTATGTTCAGTATGTATGTCAGTGATCAAAGTGAGTGAGTGCCAGTGAGTGCCAGTGTCTGCCAGAGAGGTTTTGTGACATTACACAACCAATGGCCCAGACCTTCAAATAAGGGCACTGCACAAGCCATTCCAAATATAAACTTTTGCCCCATGAAACAACTATACACTAGATGCTCTTTAGCAGGAAAAAGTTTGGTGGATTGGATGTGTTGAGTCATGAATTACATAAAATTTCACATAGATAGAACTAATTATTCATTTTTAAGTTGTTGAGTGAATATTCAAATAAGTATAAAGTTCAATCTGAGGTTTTCTAATAAATTAAAATGCATCCAACTCTAAATAACTGTGTTGTCTTTGCTATTCAGAGACTTGAACTGACAATAAACCAAGGGACTTAAGTTTCCTGAGTTTCAGAGGTGATACACTCCAGTAAAAATCACTAGCAAATGATATGCAGAAACTAGACAGAGAAGTAGACATACACAGATCTGGAGGTTGGTTCAAAAGTCCTTTTTTCAACATACATCTAAGTTTATTTAAATGTGCCAAATAATAATTACATAAGTGGAAATGCATGTGAATTGAAAGATGTGACACTATCCCAATTCTCCACCTCATTGTGCATGAGTTATTTATCCCAAGCATGTGCTGCTGCTTGACTCTTGGCCGTAGAACATGCAGTTTCTCTTGACAAACACTTTGCAGTCAGTTTGTTGCTTAAATTCTGCTTGTCTTTTGCTAAGTAGTGTAATGTATAGCCAAGCTAACAGGCATATTTGAGTCCATCCTGGGACACTGGTCTTTAAAAGCTTCCCCTCTTATTGGCTCATAAGTTATCCTTAAATCATTACCTGGATTAATAAAGCGGTTTACCAATTACAGTTCACCGCCCCTTTTAAACATGTGTTTTTGTTCTAGTTTGATAATGATTTTAGTACAAATTTGAGGTGTTGAGATTTTAAAGACAAGACACATAATATCAGACAGAGAATGAATACACACAAAAACGGAACAATATGCATGCACAACTGTAAAAATGGCACTGGCACCAAATCGGACATGTGATATCTTCACACAGTTGAAGAAGTTTAGGAATCTGTGCTACTTAATTATGTATTTTTGTGCAACAAGGTCATATGATGAATTGAAACACTAATACATTCAATAAATTCACCTTTGACTCCAGTAAATTCATTTTGTAATGGGTTCTTCATGGTTTCATTAAAGGCCAATTCTTTTGGATTAAACCTGGTAGACTGAAAGGATCTCTGGAAGTAAAATGTCACAGACGACTCCCTCACAGAAAAGTCTTGTGTTTAAGTCGTATGAGTGGTGTGTTGTTGGACAGTTGGGAGAAGGAAAGACAAGAGGGAAGTGTAGAATTTGAAGCTTTCCATGATAAAAAAAACAAAAACTAGTGTATGTGTTTGTCCAAGTTGTGACAACAAAACAATATCCCACATTTCTATGACAGCACTTCTAGTGGGTAGGCTTGGACATAAACAAAGGCCTAATATAATATTTGTTTCCATAAATCATGTAGAACACAAAATATTGGAAATAGGGCCAGTACTTAAAAAAAACAAAAAACTGATTTAGGGTGGTGGTGCAGTGGTTAGCACTGTCGCCTCACAGCAGGAACGTTCCATGTTTGAGTCCCGGCTCGGGCACGGGATCTTTCTGTGTGGAGTCTGCATGTTCTCCCTGTGCCTGCGTGGGTTCTCTCCGGGTACTCCAGCTTCCTCCCACAGTCTCAAAGACATCCAATTGGGGACGAGGCTAATTGATACTCTAAACTGACTGTCGGTATGAATGTGAGTGTGAATGGTTGTTTGTCTATATATGTTGGCCCTGTGATGGACTGGCGACCTGTCCAGGGTGAACCCCACCTCTCACCCAAAAGCCGCTGGGATAGGCTCCAGCGCCTCTGCAACCCTTAACAAGATAGCGGAAGAAAATGCATGGATGGATGAACAACTCATTCATCCTCTAAGTATAAAAAAGCATCATAGAATTTATTCAGAATTGTAAATTTGGACTTTTTACAGGCATTACAATTTCTTGTAAATTTGTCAATGAAAAAAACATCACATCGAAGTTAGGAACATTAGAAAATTGTAATCTTGCAGTATATCAACTCCTAATTTGAAGTTTGATTTATAACTTTACATTACACTCACTTTTTAACATAAAAAAACATTTACATCAGTAATGTCCAAGTATTTGTATTCAACGTCTGTCCATTCCTTCAAAGTCTGTTGAAGAAATATGTGTTCATATGAGTGATGTTTTGTGTGGGTTGCCTGAGTTTGGGAAGGGAAGTAAATGCCCTTTACTATCCTCATCAACTCCCCCCCCCTCCCCATTCCACCCAGGTAACAGAGCTGTCACCCTGTTCTTAACCAGATCTGAAAGCATTAACACCTTCACCCTGTCTACTGTCTCCCATGGGATCTGGGTCATGGGTGAATCACAGCGTTGCCCTCTACCCACAGTGCCCCTGCAAGTGCTGGCACATGAGGATGGGCTCAGTAGGACTGGGTGGCACAGGCTCTTTTGCATTGGCAGCCACGCCCAAAGTCACTCGGCTGGCTCTGGCATGGAGCCAGTCAGATGAGCCAAGGCCAGAAATAAAAAGACAGCTAGAGAGGAAGGGAGGGAACAAGAGACAGATGAGGAGAGATAAAAGAAGAGCAGCATTTCCTCTTTCATTTAGTCGACCAACTGTTTTCTCCCTCTCCTTCTAATTGACAGAATAAATGCACCTGCCATTATGGGGCATCACAGAAATGAGTTTTGCTGCCTGTAGAGAGACACCAGAGGGGGAACATTGGAGGAAAGAGCACAAAGCAAGGGTCAAACCCTTACTGTGTAATCCTTATTTAGTTTTTTACTCTTAAGCAAATGCTTAAATGTGCACTTGATTTAGTCAGAAGTGAGTTATAGTGAGTTTAAACAGACTTGATTTTCTTGATGGCAGAGTTGCAAATCTTTTCTGCCTGAGTCTTGTTTCTACATGCAAAAAATTATCTTAACCTCTTGAATTAGATAGCTGTCAACTCACCATGTGTGTAATTTATTACATAAATGTTGGCTTCTTTTAAAAATGTGAACTAACACTGATGCTGATTTGAAGATACTGCAAAATGTGTAATTACAATTGAACCACATGTTTAGAAATGATTGGAGTTCATGCCAAGTAGACCACGCAAACAGAGAATTGGCAACCAGTGTGATGAAAAGGTATCATGTCAAAAAGCAAATGAATTTGTGATTCCTCCTTAGTGATATTGGCTTTCTATCCCTCTTAAACTTGTAATAGCTCTCTAACTAAATGACAGCTGGCAAAATAGAAGCATCCAAATTTTGGTTAATCTCAGAATTCAGCATATTTGTCTGTGCTTAATTTTCTTAAGTTGAAAACTTGTATTAACTCCACCAAGAAGGTTTTGTTTTTGGGGCCAGTTGTTTGTCTGTAGTATAATATAACAGTATCATGCAATTCAAATAAGTCTAGAATCACAGGCCAAGGAAGAACCCACAAAACCTCTAATCCTGAGGTCAGTTTAACGTAAATATTGAAGACAGCAAGTGCAGTTATTTTGTCAGTTTTAGATTAAATAAATTGTTGTAAAATAAAGTAATCATCCAAATATCTCATTAAGACACAATCCCTGGCCGGTATCCATCTGCTATTATTTTCAGTTTTTGTCAGTCAGATTGTTGTCAACTAAAATGTTAATTTGAAGTCTTTCTGATGCTAAATTGATTACCACAGCCAGCTCGTGTTCGTCACGTCTGAATGTAAACTCAAGATTGTCGGTGGACTTTCCAACTAATGTGGACCTGCAGAAATGTCATTGTTTGCCTACTTGTGTTGCTACTTTAACCAGAAAGTACCAATCAAACCAGATCAAAAAGTCAGTAAATGTTGCCTAATGATATCATACACTCATTCACATATTTGTTACATCAAGACTTATATTTAACTCCTCCTTCATGACCATATTCCATCATGTCTTGTCTTGACTGAGTTGTGTTTTGCTGTCAGTGGCATCTCTAGATGCTTCCAAAACAATGTTTTGCTTTTGTTACCTAAAAATGAGGAAGTATCAAAGTAGTTAATTAATGTGTTCGTCTCTGAAATGCATAGTGACTTTGGTGGTAGCTGCAGCTGGTGATTATTTACATGGAAGGGACCACGGGCATTGGGATTTACTGCTTTAATACTAAAAATATTGTTGTCTAACTTGGTTTTGACAACAACTATGAATGACTGTTACAAACATGCACAGTCCACTAAACAGTTCTACGGAAGAGTATTTATGCTGCCTGTGAGATGAAAAATGAGAGAGGTTGATTTTTTTCATCCCACACTTCCAGAAATAAGTCGAAAGCTTGCGTGATTTATCCTTTGGAACAGTCGCAGTTTTCAGCACAGTCTCTTCGAAGTCCTAATACTGATAACTCATTGTGTTAGCTAAAAGATAAAAGTTTTTCTTTGTTACAAAAGCTGAGTCCGAAGTATAGTTTCACCAGTTCATCTAACTGCCTGCATGGCATTTTGTAGAAGCTGTCACATGCGCTGGTTGTCATAGTCTCATAAGGTCGACTTTATTCTCAACATTGTATTTTGACTTTTTTCTTGACATTTCCACTTTTTCCTCAAAGAACATGAGGAAAAAAACTACTTCCTCTCATTTTTTTTTCTCTCATGGGTGGCCCTGATACTCTTCCGTCCAGTTCAGCTTGTATTTAATAGAATCTTTTTCACCATGCATTCAAACAATCAACACCAACAAAACCAACACAAAATATTTTGTATTTGTTTGAATTTATGCATTGTCCATAGTGCTCGTGCTGCACAGGCTTGCAGAGAGTTGGAGGCTAGATGAGGTACATCCATGACCTAGACAGCTTGCCAGCCCATCACAGGGCTGACATATATATGGAGAAAAATGTTCAAAATCTATGGGAAATTTATTGCCCAAAATGAAACTGACTGGCATGCGAGAACCTCCAGGAACATAGGGAGAAACTATAAATTTCACACAGAAAGGCTCCAGCCAGTCAATAAGTTGAAACACAAAAGCTTCTTGCACTGCATTATGCTTGAATTTTTACAATTAACATTAACAGTGCAAGGCAGCACGGTGGTGCAGTGGTTAGCACTGTTGCCTCACAGCAAAAAGGTTCTGGGGTCGAGCCCCAGCTTGACATACAAGAGGGGACTAGGCTAACCAGATACTCTAAATTGACCGTAGGTGTGGCTGTGAGTGTGAATGGTTGTCTGTCTCTTTGGCCCTGCGATGAACTGGCAATCTGTCCAAGGTGTACCTGCTGGGATAGACCTCCTCGCGACCCTGAACAGGATAAGCTGTAGAAAATAGATAGATGGATTAACAGAACAATATAACACACTCACATTCTATCCATCCATCCATTTTCTATACCACTTATCCATTAAGGGTGGGGGTGGGAGGTGTGTGTGTGCGCGCGCGCGCGTGTGTGTGTGTGTGTGTGGGGGGGAGGGCTGGAGCCTATCCCAGCTGACATTGGACGAGTGGTGGGGTACACCCTGGACGGGTTGACATTCACACTCCATTTTGAACTTGTTGATTGGACTCTGCAATTGCTGCTCATTTTTGTCACACTGTCACCACCTGCTGGACTGTGAGGGTGCAGGTGAGGTCCGTAGGTTTGTCCTACAAAGTTGTTGTTCTACCACAAGTTAGAAACAAAAAGCTGATTAAAGTCAGAAATAAAATGAGAAAATGTATCATGTTCATTTCACATGTTGCACCACATTTTCTGTCTAAAGACTGCAACAGTGTGACCCAATATGAGTGGCCTCTAATGATAACGTATAATTGCTGATATTGTCAGACATATGAACTGGTCCTTCCTTGTGTCAGACCATCACTCTTGCATGTCTTTGTATCTCTTTTTTATTTCATTATGAGGAACTCTTCCCCTTTTACATTTGGATGGTGTAGAAGTATGAATTTTTGATGAAATCACCCATTAGGAAAGAAAAAAATAAATTTTTGTATTTCATTTCAAACTAGAACAAAATAAAACTCAATTTCTATACTTAGTTGAAGCATCAAGCATTTTAAAAACAAAAAAAAAAAAAAAAACAATTCACCAAGCCTGCAGACTCTGAATCAAACCTTGTTGCAGGTGGGGTTCTTTAGTGTACATGCACCCTTTATAAGCTGGCCACTACTGGATTCTGGCCAATTGTCTTCTTTTGCCAATTTTTTTGCAAATTTGAGTTCAGCATAGTTTGAGAACAAAAATAAACTTGATAGCTATGACCGCACTGTACAACTTGATGTACAGTTTGTATGTGTCAGTTGCAGATTTCATTTGAGTTGGAATTTAACAAATATTCAAAAGAAACAGTGTATGCGTATGTGTGAGGATGAACGCATGCACTCAAGTATGAGGGTGTGTATCGTTGATGCAGTTGTGTGCATGTGTGTGCTGAGGAGGCCGTGTGTTTGGGGAGGAGGGAGGAGAGGGGGTGGATCGGACAGATTCCGACGCATAATTTAAATTTAATTGGACTGGGCCTGACTGGCTAGGGTCAAAATGAAGAGAAAATCAGTCACATTAATCAAGATAAAATTATCAGCTGATTAATCAGTGTTCTAATTATGGTGCCAGTGCTTCTCTTCTTTGTTCTGTTTTAATTACTCTGCTTCATTGTCTTTTCCATATGGCCAGCATGTCCCCCTCAAAATGCCCAATGAGTACACATTCTGACACACACACACACACACACACACACACACACACACACAGCAAAAATAATTAGTGCATGCTCAAAAAAAAAGGGGAATCACTTAGAAGGGACTCATCTTAAATTACAATTTTCATCTTTTGTTCTGTCCCACACATTTTTGCTCGCTCTGGGACTTTTTTCATTGGCATCTTTCTTGCAAGGGATTTTTTTTTTAAAAAGAAGATTTTTGTCAACCATTTATTTCGCCTTAGTTTCTTTAAAGCCCAGTGTCAGTTCCTGAGCCTTTCTTTACTATGTCTGCCATTTAGATTAGATATGTTTCTATAAGATCTTCATTTTTGTTTGACGGAGTCTTCACGGTAAGAAGCAATAGTAGAAAGCTCTGTAGGTATCTGTGAGGAGCAGGCTATTTCCCAGAGCAATTAAAGCACATGGTACTGGCTGCTCAGTTTCACATGTGAGTAACAAAAGACAAAACAATGTTTCCTCTAACTGGGATGTTAGTCACTTATTGGGGAGCTTTTATGCACTTAAAGCCATGTCATGAGTTGTCATCTACTTGGGTAATGTTGTCTTCTCACATACACAAACCCCACGGTGAGTGAAACACACAGACATAAACATATGTAGATGTGAAGTGTTTTAGTGTAGCACAGAGATATGAGATGACAAGAGAAAAACAAAACTTCCCAAGTGGATGACAACCCATGAGATGACCTTACTGTAAGTGCAAAAAAGCTCCCCAATGTGTCCAACATCCCAGTCAGGCCAACAACACTGATATTTATTGGTGCCATCGATCTTTTCAAGTGCTGTTGTCTCAAATGAGGAAGTTTGATCTCATTAAGAGCAACTGGGATTCATTAGCATTGATCCAACTATTTTTGTCCATCACTGATGACGTTAAAGGAGAAATAATGTTCCTAAACATGATGGGGGTGCATGACAGGAATGATTTGTGTTTGACAGATTATGTAAAAGGAATAGGCCACAAAGGAGAAATTTGCTTTCTAACAGAAAACTTTCTCCAGGTTTTCTGTCAAAAAGGAACTTTTTGCCAGGAAATGCGAGCTAAAGAGCTGTAACGTGCGTTCTCCACAAAAAGAGCAAAGACCAACGATGTCTCCATCCCTTGAATGGTGTAGAACCCCCCAGTTCTTACACTATGCTGTGTTTTCTCTTACTTACTCTCTTATGTTTATGAAAACTACTGAGTAAAACTTTAGATGACTCATGTGTAGATACAAGGTGTCACTTTTATAATCGGCAATTGACAGCCCTTAATAGTAACTGAACATAGATAGACTTGTCCAGCCTCATCCCAACAATACACAACCATGTATAGCAAAGGTTGTCATACAAACATTCCCTTGGAAAGAGTGTCTTGTAGAAAGAGTTTAAGGCAAACTTGGAGCACTGATTGGCCCTTGCCTATTTGCTCTGCATAAAGTTTTACTTGCTCCAAGGCTATCAAGATACTGTTATTTAAAGAATTCATAGTGTCTATTTTAGTATTATACGTGCAAAACAACACAATTTACTTATATTAGTAGCATAATAATGTATGTTCCTATCTGTTGTTTTTCTCCGCTGACAAATACTCTTTGTAGTTTAGAAAATTGTGTCTGATGTGGTTTTACTACTGCTCTAGCCTTTACAGCTCTCCGTAGTATTCATTGCACTACACAGTATGCATCTAAAGGCTCCCATTTGTATTTAAGTGTTATTATGTAAAAATAAATGTTCCTGCAATGGCACCAGTACTATCTTGTGCTAACCACAAACTGCTGAATGCGAACTATTGTATCAGTGTGTGGACTTGGATGTAATAAGTTAGTGAATAAAACATGCTCTGTTGCCACAGGGGCTCCACATTAGGCAGGGCAAAGTGGTGATTAGCCGACCCATCAGATTGTGCAATGTAATTCCCATTAATGCTTCTTTCATTTTTCCTTCTTTTATTCTCTTTATGCCTACCTCTGTCCTCTCTGTGCTATATGAAATTACTGCCTCTTTTTTCCTTCTCTTCATCCCTCCTTCACAAAGTGAATGAGTTTTCTATGCTTATTAACTTAAACTTTTTTAATAGTAGTCATCTAAATGAGTGCTAGTATGTTTCGCTTCAACATACATAATGACAAAGTATAAAAATTGCTTTTTTTGTGTTTTTATTTTTACAATCTTTATTACTTTGTACACACATTTGGCTATCAGCAGGCTGCCCTTGTATTTCACACAGCTTTGAAAATAGCAGTCAGGAGAATTGCTGCCTAATTGTCTTACCAACTGTGTGGACGTGTGATTTATAATAAAATGGTTTTAATTTCAAGCTGATGATGAAAATACGCTTTTGAGATGGGGTTGGATTTTGTGAAATTTGTGCTGTTAAGTACTTTACTGTTTTGTGTTAAACTAAGGTGTTTATGTATGATTTTAAAGATTTCAAATTGGTTTGTTTGTTTGATTGATTGGGTGAGGGTTTTTATTTTTTTCTGACCATGTCATAAAACTCAAATGAACTTAAACAGGAGTCAAGAGAAAGATTTTGGCGTGTTTAAATTTAAAACATTTTCCAACAGGAAAAAAAAAATTTCAAACAAATATTAAATAATGAAATATTATAACAACACTGACAAGCAAATAGGAATTTTTGTCACCGTAGATATAAAATACATTGAAACAATTCAAGTGGATTAAAACAAACAGCAAGTACATTACTTTATATAAACTTTTTTCAGATAAAACTACAAATAATACTATATAAGGGGGCAGCCTGGCTTGGAGGTAGAGTGTATGTCTAGCAACCGATGGGTCACTGGTTCAATCCCCACTTCCCCCACTTCCCCCAGTGACCTTGTTGATGTATCCCTGAGCAAGATACAGAGCCCTTAATTGCTCCTGATGGACCTGTGACAGACTGGGGACCCATCCAGGGTGTACCTTGCCTCTTGTCCAATGTCAGCTGGGAAAGGCTCCACCCCCACCTCAACCCTTAATGGATAAGCATTATAGAGAATGAATGGATGGATAATAGATTTACTTTTGAGCTGATGACACTTCACCAAAACAAGTGATTCAAGAGAATGTTGCTATATCATAAGAGGAGGCGTATTTTGATTTTTTTTATTCTCCAAACTCACTGCTAAATGCCACTAAAAATACACATACACACTAGTCACTTGAAACATTTTTCATTTTGAAATAAAATATTTGGTCAAATAAATACATTCTATTTAGTATCACAGAGCCTTTCCAGTGAGCCAACATGCACAATAGCTTCCGATTATTTGACCCTAATGAAACAGAACCCTTGGCTGCAGAATTGATAACATTAGTATTTACAAATCATTTCATGTCCAAATGTATGCTGTGAAAATGGCTCAGAAAAATGAAACTCTATGTCTGTTTTTGTATTACTAAAATATAACAATAAAATCATAGAATCAATCCATGTGTCCTATATCTATCTTGAATACAATTGAAATAATTGAGTAAAAACTACATAGAAATATAAACAAAAATGTATAATTAAAGAATTCATTCATTATGGCTATAAATCAAAAACATGACTTCGGACTGAATGTCAACTTCATTATCATTTCTTCAAAACTATTCAATGAAAAAATAACACAACAAGCTACTTTTTTCCCTGATCCTCATTATTTTCACCATTTAGCAAGGTAACAGCTATGTAGCTTGCTAGTTATGAGTTTGTTGTTTCTTCTATGATGATGTTCTATAATGTTTCTTCTATTTGATAGACTAAGGCTAGCTGGATACTCTCAATTGACCGTAGGTATGAATGTGGGTGTGAATGGTTGTCTGTCTCTATGTTGGCCCTGCGATGGACTGGCGACCCGTCCAGGGTGAACCCTGCCTCTCGCCTGAGAGCTGCTGGGATAGGCTCCAGCCCCCAGCGACCCTTGACAGGATAAGAGGAAGACAATGGATGGATGAATTGTGCCCTGATCTTTAACACAGTCAACATCATATAGACCAGTTGCTCAAGCAAAGTTAAATTTCATCTCAAAAAGACATTTTAAAAGAATCATTTTTAGTGCTTTGAAGAAACAATTTTTTGTGTTAAATGAATCGCGATGTCAAGCGATTCTTTGTTTTACATTTATTGATAGTCATGCATTTACATATTCATTTAATAATAACATCACGTTTGTAAACCAAGTGATCATTTTATAGGTTAAAAAAAACAATTTTCCTCAGATTTGTTGGTATCTTTGAAGTCACACAAGTGAAAAGTTAATATATGAGAAGAAATAATGTTAACAATAGGCTTTTAACTGCAGTCACACACACACACACACACACACACACACACACACACACACACACACAGTACTCAGTACTGTATGCACATTGGCAAACCAGTTTGAGCACAAGTTCTGACTTCAGACATCAGATGGACTTCATAACAGTCCAAATATGGAATAAATTTTTATTTGCTAGTAACTCATCAAAAGTATTTCTATTTACTATAGTAAAGAGAAAAATATGAATGTCTTGTCATTCCATGAAACGAGTGGTTGGGCAGACTAAAAACCTTCGCAAAGCATGATAATCAAACAGCATTCTTATGAGGGCCTTTGGCCCCCAACTGACCAAAATATCAAATATGTAAAGGCATTCGTAGGTTCAATAATTACATTTTAGTGTCGTACTTTGGTTGAATTGAAGCCTCTGTATTTGTTTGGTTTTCAGGAATGACTGGTATTACTCAGGTACATTTTGATTTCTTGTTTTCTCCAACTCCAATTAGCATGCCACACATTTACAAATACATTAACACCTGGGGAGTCATTTGTGTCCAGATGCTGATCTGTAGAGTGTTTCAACACTGCTGGTTGTGCTTTATTGAGTTGTCAGTGTGTCAGAGTTGAATCAGACCACTTACCCTTGCGCCGGCGACCAAAACTCTCTGAATATGTAATTAGCTGCAGCAGTACAAGTGTCTCATGAATATTCATGATCTTTTTAATTAGGCGGCTCCTTTCACATCGAGCCACCACAAAAAAGTTACCTCCTCATCACACACAGCGTGCATGTATGTGTGTGTGAGTGTGTGTAGGTGTGTGTGTGCGTATGTGTTTGAGACAGAATTTCTCTGTGGGTGTCTGATCAGTCCTAAAGCGCTCGTGTGGGGGAAGGGGTATGTGGTGGAAAAAAAGATGAAAAGAATAAACATGACAGAAAGAAAACTAAAAGAAAGGTGTCTGGTGGGATTATCTATCTGGTATACCTTAAGTGATGTGTTGTAGTCTGAAGAAGCCTCTTGAATGAGAGGCGAAATGTCTTCAAGGAAACTGAAGCTGCTACAAGACTACAAGACAGCACTTCAGAAATACGATGACCTGGATTGCCAAGAATCCTCACCAACGTCTTTCCGGTGTATTTATAGTATATTTCAATTTAGATGGAAAATTTCCAAAATGATCCAAACATTCTCATGTAAAACTGTGATTAAAGACATTAAAAAAAACTGGGTGCATTTGTATAATAACACTAATAAACTGATCAAGCCATGATTTTTGGAGATACTGGATTATTTAAGTGGTCATGTAAATAGTTCAGTAGTTCGTATGGCATAAAGGCCTGATAATTTTATTCAGCCCAAATTGAGTACATGGATAGATGTGATTTATTACCAGCAAAAAAAAAAAAAAGAATCTGCTCATGGGTGGACATGCTGTTGGAATTGAAGAAGAGATACAAAGCAAATGTTGAAATTCTAATGGTGAGCAGCAACATTAAAATGTCGAGAAGAGACAAACTTCATGCTAACAAAGTTGAAGAATGTGAAAAACTCGCCAGATGTTAAACAAATAACTGGAAACATGACATTAAGGCTTATTATTTGTACCTTTTTTTTTTTTTGAGAAATCTGAGCCTTGACTTAAACAGGTTTTTTTTTTTTAGATGTCCATCCATCCATCCATCCATTTTCTTCCACTTATTCCTGTTAAGGGTCACGGGGGGGCTGGAGCCTATCCCAGCGGCTACGGGTGAGAGGCGAGGTTCACCCTGGACAGGTCGCCAGTCCATTGCAGGGCCAACATATATAGACAGACAACCATTCATACTCATAGCCACGGTCAATTTAGAGTATCCAATTAGCCTTAGTCTGCATTTGCATTTTTTAGATGTCATATTATCAAAGTAAACACATGGAAGCCATAAATGGATTATCAACAATGATTGGATTACTGTGTGCATGTAAATGCTCTTACTATCATCTAACCTTATATTAATAGAAGTATTTGGAGAAATATGCTTGCTTACTGACCTCAATTTATCAGTCCCTCCAGAAAAACGTGATTATGCTATCTCATATTTCAACACATAATTAACCAATATGTGTGAAATATGCGGGGCTTGCATGATTTGCAGTTTCAATGCAAAAAATCACATATCTTCAAAGAAAGTTGAAAAATATTGAGTTTACTTCACACAAGAGCAGCCATTTTCCTCCTGTTGCTTGGGAACATTGTGAAGTGATGTCATCGGGAAACTGTCGAAAATCTATCTCATTTGCCAACAAAAACAAGCTTGGAACTTGTTTGACTCATCAAGGTGTTGTAAGTGTGAGCCATGTGGTTTTTGAGGTCTGAAATAAAACAAGATAAGAACTTAATTATTCCCAGCACTTACTGCAATGTAGTATGCTAGTTTATCATAGGGAGTCATTAGAAACGACTCTTTACATTAAGGCAGTAGCCTAGTGAGAACAGTGTTGGGAAATCACTTTTTTCTCGTATTCATCAAACTGCAGTTTTTGCAAGTTCCCGCAATTTTTGCAAATTCACTCAATTTCATTGCATAAAAATCCCACATATTCCATTTCCATTCCATTTTTAAAGAAAACATGCCACATAATCAAAGATTTTTGCCTGCAACAATCACACAAAAAAAGCATTTTTCTGGAAGGACTGACTTATTAGTTCGCATGTCATCAAAATGTATGTGCAGTGCGTTCTGCCTGCATAATTTGAGAATTATGTGATTGAGAGAAATATTTGGATGTAGATCAGCAAGGATTTCTGTGTATGAATTGTTAACTGTTAGCACTCTCTAGTTTTATTTTTATTGATTTCTCACTCTTTAACTCACTTTTTTAATTGTTCATCAGTATGTGAAACTTTAGTAACTGTGCAGGAGGAGGTTACTGTTCCTCTGACAGTCATTTACTAAAGTGGCCAGCTGAGAGCATGAATCCAGCAGCATTTTGCAGCAAGGTGATGATGATAATACTGTAGTTCCCTATCACAGCAGCCAAGTTATCATCACATTAAATCTGATGTGACTGACATGTTTATGACTGTCACACGTAAAAAGAGCTATTAGATATTAGCAATCTCATAAGTGATCCATAGTGGTAAGAATGATATCAGCATAGTGTTTGGAAAAGTGACTCTTTATAGGAGGAGTTGAGGATGTATAAATATGTTGAGTGACACCTCTTTCCACAAAATAGTGATGGTTTATTAAGAAATTGTGGTCTCTACATCAAATCTGAGCTGCTAGACCTACTGAGCTTTAAATTATTTTCCGCGTCTCACTGACTTTTATGTGAAAATCAGGTACAGCATTTCAATTTGAGCTTTCGTTGTTCTGATTTGATTATTTTAGAATATTGCAAAGATGTTTTATTAGTGGAGAAACATTTCCTCAATATCTCAGTGAAATACTGCTCCACTGAAAGATATTTATCATGTATAAATTGTCATTATAAGTGGCTTTTTATTCCAGAGCCTGGAAGGTTACAACAGAATCAAATTTTAGCTCTGGTTTTAAATACTGACAAGTAAGTTGCTCACCTGCTTGTAGTGACATTTTTTGTCAATCTCATTGCTCTTGTACCCTCATAAATCTGGAATAAAATGTGCAGCAAGACACAGTGAGTGATGTGTGAGGTGATTACGCGGCCAGAAATTCAGGCCAAATGCATGACAAGAGTGATCTCTTCTGGACATTTAATGTAAATGCAACTAGCTGGAAGAGGTACACAGATAGATACAAATTGAAGCAAACCAAATTGATATTTCATTCATGGCAAAGTCTTGATTTTAATTCTGTTCAACATTTTTCTTCCTGAATTTGAGGATAAAAATGAAACTGTGAAGGCTGGAGTGGCAAGGACATTGCCTGAATGACAGATTATGGCGAAGAGAAATCATTTTTTTTAAAATGCAGAAAACAAAGGACAGACAAATTGTCATTATTACATACACTTATAATAACCACGGCAGTTGCATATGCATTAAACTTGAATAGTTTTTAAGTCACATGATTGAATAATTTGTATCGAATGACTTAAGTTTTGACTTTACCAAAAACTTTACAGAGGGATTTTTTTTACCTCCTGACAAGAAGATAAGTCACCACCTTATTCACCTTTCACCCTTTGTGTTGATTCATGTGCCAACAGAAAGACCTTAATTTGTCACAACCTTGACAGTTTTTCCCAGAGTTTGTTCAACTTTGCTACGAATGTAAATAGCTATGTGTTATGTCTGCACACTGGGTTGTCAGTCATGCATTAAGTTATATTGAAGTTAACCTTCAGTTCAACTTACACCTTTTTAATCAAAGATGCACTTCTTCAAAACTAAAATTGTACTTTTGAGGTAATAATTGTACCTTTTAAGGAACATTCTTGAAAAGGGCACTTGTAAATATACAGCTGTTTGTGTCTAGAATCCTTGATTTATAAATGTGTACAGTGTATACGACTGAATTTGAGTTCAAAAGGCAAGGCAATTTCATAATTTGTCGTTCATTTTCAAGGACTCTCTACAAAACTACTCTATTAGTATTGTGAGATCAAAAACTGAAGTTGGTAACTGATTGCTATTTGTGTAGATGTGCATTTTCATACATTTTCAGTGCAAAACTATATCACAAGCACTGTATGTTTGTGTCATGCTTGAGTTGGCAATTGAAAAAAAAATTGAATCAACATTAAGTTTGACAGATTTTTTTTTTGGTCAACATCTGGCCCCCTCATGATCTGAGTCTTCTTGTGACAAACAATTCTTGTGTCAGTGTCAACACGCTTGTCAGACATCTGTGTTGAGAAGGTCTCACACCCATTCTTTTTCTGCTCCATGACATATTTGAATTAAAAAAGGGATGACACAGTTGGAGTGGTCATGGTGACAGAAGAAGGTTTCGGGTTTGCATCCCAGCTCAGGCACGGGATCTTTCTGTGTGGAGTTTGCATGTTCTCCCTGTGCCTGCGTGGGTTCTCTCTGGTACTCCAGCTTCCTCCCACAATCCAAAGACATGCTCATGAGGACTAGGCTAATTGAATACTCTAAATTGACCGTAGGTGTATCTGTGAGTATGAATGGTTGTCTATCTAGATATGTTGGGTGTACCCCACCACACGTCCAAAGGCTGCTGGGAAAGGCTCCAACACCCCCATCCCCACCCCCCCACCGTGACCCTTAACAGGATAAGCAGTAGAAAATGGATGGATGGGTGTTCATGGTGTTTCCACCATAATCTGCACCAACCTCTGCATGTTTATCCTCAGTCATTTTCAACTCTTTATTGCCTTGTAGTATTTGGAACGGTTGTTTCTTGATGAATGTGCATTCTGGATATTGTAAATTTTATACATGTTGAAAACTTTTTTTTTTCAAAATTTGGTAAGTTTTTTTCCAGCACAGTGATGCAGTGGTTAGTACTGTCTCCTGACAGCAAGAACGTTCTGGGTTCGAGCATCAGTTTGAGCCTGGGGTCTTTCTGTGTGGAGTTTGCATGTTCTGTGCCTGCGTGGTTTCTCTCTCAGTACTCTGGCTTCCTCACACAATCCGAAGACGTACAAGTTAGGTTGTTGGCGACTCTAAATTGATCCTAGGTGTGGCTGTGAGTGTGAATGTTTGTCTATATGTGTTGGCCCTGCTACGGACAGGCAGTCTGTCCAGGCCTCTTGCCTGATGTCAACTCGGATAGCCCCCCCACCCCCCACTGTAAACAGATAAGAAATCAAATCAGAAAATGTCTGAATGGTAAACTTTTCCTGCCTTATATTTCAACTCCTTCCTACTTTGAGGAAGAGAAATCACTCAAATATTGTCACCTTCTTAAAATAATCGCCTAGTCGTTTTTTTCAGAAAACACAAAAAACTGGAGACAAAACGTCATAAGAAGTTGTTTTTGGCACACACAAAAAATGGACAAAAAATGAAGCAATTATTTTAAGAAAGTGGCAATATGGAAATGTTCAGCTCATTAAGGACATGATGGGAAATTGCTGTCCAACTCTGTTTCCAAGAAATCAGTTTGTTTCAGTCAGTATTTTTTTAGAGTTTCCAACTTTATTAGTGTGTGCAGATGGATTTCTAGTTTAAAAACAATATTGGGTAGATTTTCTCATTGTCATGAATGCAAATTTTTATATTATGTTAACATTTATAATAATATGCCATGTCGATGGTCTTGTTTTTTTGTCTTTCATTTCTTTATCAATATGACATTAAGTGAAATGCTGGCTCATAAATTGTGGCTAAAAGTAACTGCTCCACTACATTTGCAATTATCATATACAATATACATAATTCATAATAAATAATAATAACCACAGGAGAACTTCTCATTGTTCCCACAGTTGTAACTATTTACACTGGGATTGTCACACATTTTTCTGGATGAGCCTCCAAGTGGCAGGAGGAGCCAATCTTGGCACTGCAGACTCAAAAGCTAAATGCCAATTGTTTTATTACTCTCCATAAGTATAAGTTTGATCCCACAATAAAGTAGGCTAGTTTGGTGCATTCAGGAGGCGCTTGTATTCAAACAAGAACAAAATGGAGCAGATTCAGTACCGGATATGGTTTGGATGAAAAGGGGCACCGGTCAAGAGCTCTGAGCCTAACTGAGTCTCTTGTATGACTTGACAGGTGCTTTGTCATTCTGGCTCCAAACTAACTGCAGTGTCAGGGTTTACTATGGAAACACCATAACTGTCACATATAACATTAATAAATCTACTCAAATAGGCAAAAAAAGTTTAGGGGTGAAGGTCAAATGCCACTGTCTCCTCAAACATTTGTGATATTCCAGGAATTTCCTCAAATTTGAAACAAATATTGCAGTCGTGAGGGGTGACCTTTAGCTTTGACCTCCACAATGTTTTGAGCTCACCCTGATTCCAAATAGATGCCACAGGGATGTCTTCAGGGAATTTATTCAAATTACAAGGAAAGATTCAATGATAACAGGCAAATTTGATGGCGATTACAACTGCATTGTTGTAATTTTGGATTGTTATTAGGCCTAAGTAATCATTTTCTCAGCAAGAGAGTCTCTACACACTATTTTCATAACTTTCATACATTTTCTGACTTATACAACTTTTCAGAACAACTTGCACTTATTAGACTATTTTTCAAACATCCAATTATTGACACTTTTTAAGTCATCTTCAAAATTTTACATTTTTTCAAAATGTTGTTTGGGTCTGTTTATTTTTCATTCAGACATGATGAAAATTTTGAGGCATTAAACACATTTTAACATTTTAATCAGCATTGCATTTTGGCATCTTCTTTTCAGCTAAATTTCCTTCATTTGGAACCAAATCTTTGATACATTATTCAATTTATTCAACTTTTCAAGTCAGTATTGCAGTCGAGCAACGGTTTGTAGAATTCTCATGCCTTTTTCAAAAGGAAGTGCTTTTTCTAGTTGTAATTCTAATTCTGTGAACTGGCTATCTTCACTTCACCACTGGGAAAAGAAATTTGGTCCAAGACAACGGTGTGGTGACTACCCTCTACATTCCCAAACCATAATTCTTTGGTAATTAAAAAAAAGTGATGACTGATTTTTTTTTTTCATCATTTCAGAGGGTATAAAAATGTGACTCACATCTTATTTTTGCACTTGCTTTTACTTTTTCAATTAGGACTATTTTTGACACACCACAAGAGCAGAACTGATATGCAATCTACCACAAGGTCAAAATATATTCAAGTAAAGAAAATAGCAGTGGTCAAATCCATCAGAAACAACCTCATAAATATCAGAGTTTTGCTGGGTTTCTGGACTACTCTGATACAGTCACACCAGTCCATTCCTCCCTCCCCTTTCTTTAGGTTGTCTAATCATCCTGCATTAGTGGGCTGTCTTTTGGCACAAAATGGCTGCCCTCAGGCTTATTTGCTGCCTGGCAAGCAGCTGAAAAACTGTGAATCTGCTTTTTGATGTCTCCAGCACCCCAGCAGATCTATCCATCATCTTACCATTTATCACACTTGTGCGCTGGCAGGCCTATCCATCAGGGCCTAAAGTGTCAGGGCCTGCAGGAAAACTCACCAGTTCCTGTGGTAAATAAAGAGGAAACACAGCAGGATCACAGCATTGGACAGAGAGAAAGGGAGAGAGAGGAGTAGGGGGTGAAAAGGCAGCATCAAGAGAGGAAGTGACTAGAAAAGAGTAAAGCATGTATGGAAGAAAGGACTGTTAGTCTTTGTCATCACTGTAACAGTGCATAGAGAGAGAATGGGGGGATAGAACGCTCCACCACTGATCATGTTGTGCCAGTAGCAACAAAAATGTATACAAAAATGTTGCCGAATGGTTTTACTGACAGGGCCTATAAGAACATCACTTAAAATTTGAATGAACAGAAATTGCTGAAAATGCCACCTAGGGATTGTCAGAGCCCTAGGACTCTAACAGGTCCTGTAATATCAGGGGAACAGAGTTAAGAACCTAACAAGACACAGAAAGTCCATCCATTTTCTTCCACTAATCCTGTTAAGGATCGCAGGGGGGCTGGAGCCTATCCCAGCGGCTACAGGTGAGAGGCGGGGTGCACCCTGAACAGGTCGCCAGTCCATCGCAGGGCCAACACATATAGACAGACAACCATTCACACTCACATTCATACCTACGGTCAGTTTAGAGTATTCAATCAGCCTCGTCCCCATTTGCATGTCTTTGGACTGTGGGAAGAAGCCAGAGTACCCTGAGAGAACCCACACAGGAACAGGGAGAACATGCAAACTTCTTGCTATGAGACGACAGTGCTAACCACTGCACCACCAAGTTGCCTTGCTGCAATCATGTTAAGTTGAAAATATCAAGAGGAGCACTGAACATAAATGAAATTCACATTATAGACACAAAACTCTTAAAATTAGGCTAAACAATAAATATGAACAAAATTTTACAAGCCTGAAATTTTGGAATTAAAGTTGCTACGAAAAACCTTTGTACATAAATATATATTCTTTTAAAAGTGCTGATTGTATAGAGTATTTTTTTGTGGAAACATGAGGCCATCTGCATTTAAATTTGTCCACTGAATGCAATACATCACTCAGTGAAACACATCAAAATAAGGGTTACTCATGCAATAAACAAGAAATGACCACTAAGTACCAGAAAGCATAAAGTTGGCATGCTGACATGTGTCACAACCAGTTTCATTCCATCACCAAGTAGTTGTAATTTCTTGCACCCCTTCCTCTGTACCACTGCCCTCTTTTTTCCTTTTTCGTTTCCATTTTCTCTCCTTCCTCTACAGCTCTGCTGGCACTTTTATCCTCTACTCCTACTCTTCCTCTCTTTTCCCCGATTTTCATTGGCACATCTGGATTATTTGAATACCCAATCTTGACTTGATGCACCCATGGACCAGCACCAACACATATTACCTCAGTATCATTACTGTAATGTAATGTTTATGCTCATCCATGCATTGATTTTCCATACAGCTTAACTGTTAAGGGTCGCGGGCTGGGGCTGGAGCCTATCCCAGCTGACATTGGAGGCGGGGTTCACCCTGGACGGGTTGCCAGTCTGTTCCTGAACCATCAGGAGCAATTAGGGGTTCAGTATCTTGTTCAAGGATACTTCGACATGGTCACCAGGGGAAGTGAGGATGGAACCAGCGACCCTTCAGTTGCTAGACAGCCACTCTACCTCTGAGCCGTGCCCCCTGTAATGTTAATGTACAGATACAATTTCTACAGGAAATTTGCTCATTTAACTAATGAGGCAAGAGAGCCAGCAGAGGATTGATGGTGAGGAAGAACCGCTCTCAGCAGGCAATGCTTGCTCAGGACTTTTACTCCTTTTTCACTCGGCATCCCTCCGTTTCCCTCACATATTGAAGAGGAAAGTTCACAAGAGAAAAAGAAAGAAACTAAAGAGAAGAGACCTTGAAAATGACCTTCAGCAGCTGTTTTCTCAATAAGTCAGCCTTCAGTAACATCATTCCAAAGAACATGAGATGCACTCAGTGGTCCCTTATGCAATCCAATAGAAGGGCTCTGCTATGATTTTCCTTCTAAAGTGCTCAATATTGAGTTTTTCTCAATTCTGTCAGAGAGGTAATAATTGTTTCTTTATAAATGAGAACAGGATTTTGGTGTACTGCAATGTATAAGACTGAAATGTATTACTAAGATTCATTAGACTGGGTAGCAAAACTATAAGAAATACTTGTCAATGTTTATTATAGTTTGTTACATTTTACAAAGGTACTGACTGGAGTAGCCTCATATCGAGTACACCCCTTTACTTACTAATCTAAATCCCTAGCATTGACTGATTGGCCGAAACCACACTCGATGAGGATGCTAACACTTGCCTGGACAGATGGATTCCTGTGTGATCTGCATGAGTTAAACTGTAAAGTGCAGCATGGCTTGTTATCTTGAGTAAAATGTTGTGTAAAATACATTTCACACTGTAACAGGCTTTATTGCCTTAAAATCACCCACATCACTCCATGTCATAGTCCTAGTTTTAACATACTGCCCTGCTCGATACAACTGCAGCACAAGAGAACAAGGCTACTACGTCAACTATTGCAAAACTGATGACCCAGTGTGTGTAGACATTCACTTTTACAATGTATGGGCTGTATTTATGAAAACAAATTAACAAAAACGGTATTGCATTTGTTTACCATCAGTTACAATGAGATTACCAAAGGTTTTTCCATTCTCATATCAAAGGATCAATACCATTCCAGTTTACATACAAACGATTACGAAATGTATTAAGTGATGAATGTGATTGTGACTAATCTGTTAACCTTAACATAAGAATTTTCACTGAATGATCAACATCAGGATTAAAAGATGCGATCACAACAGGAGGTTCTATAGAGGGCTTGTCACCCAACAATTCAGGCATATCTTCATAGAACTGCTTATGTGGCAGCTTTTAGCCCACATCCTGTTTTGGGAGTTCCTGGGTCTTAAGAATCGTTTTAAAGCGCATTCATATTTATTAGCATCAATCAATTGATATTATTCAGTGGTGAAGAGGACTGAACCGAAATATCAAGAGAGATAAGGTCCCTTTTGGACAAAACCATTTCAAGAAGGGGTGGTGTCTGAGTCAGCTTGGAGGCTCGGAAAAGTGAAGTTTACATTATGTACTTTTTGCTGTGCCTTATGTTTGAATGGACTCTCATATTTTGCAGTCCCCCCTACTGGAGAAAGTTCATCTTTACTGGAAAAACCTGCCAAGAATTCTCATTACATGCCAGTTCATCATTTTTGACATTTAGTATAATGTAGCTTGAGCATCCTGTGTTTAAAAAAGAAACTAAAATGTACCATGCATGGCTGTTTTCTCTCTGTTTATTTTAAATAAATTTTAGAATTACCAGTTCCATCCATCCATCCATCCATCCATTGTCTTCCCCTTATTCCTGTTAAGGGTCGGGGGGGCTGGAGCCTATCCCAGCAGCTTTTGGGCGAGAGGCGGGGTTCACGCTGGACAGGTCGCCAGTCCATCGCAGGGCCAACACATATAGACAGACAACCATTCACACTCACAGCCACGACAGTTTAGAGCAGGGGTGTCCAAACTGCTCCAGTAAGGGCCGGTGTGGCTGCAGGTTTTCATTCCAACCGAGCAAAAGCATCACCTGATCCAACAAATGAGCTGTGTGGACACAGCTTAGTTGATTTAAGTAGAATCAGGTGTTGCTTTTGCTCGGGTGGAATGAAAACCTGCAGCCACACTGGCCCTTACTGGACCAGTTTGGACACCCCTGGTTTAGAGTATCAATCAGCCTAGTCTCAAATTGCATGTCTTTGGACGGTGGGAGGAAGCCAGAGTACCCAGAGAGAACCCACACAGGCACAGGGAGAACATGCAAATTCCACACAGAAAGACCCCATGCCCGAGCCGGGACCCGAACTTGAAAGCTTCTTGCTTTGAGGCGACAGTGCTAATCACTGCACCACCAAGCCGCCATTACCAGTTCATTAAAGTCTTGTAAGTGAAACTATGAACAGCATTGTATCTGTATCAACCACATCAGCATGTCTTTTCTTCTGTAATAGTTGTGCAGTAATATCAGGCAAACTTCTGCCACTGAGGATATTTTAACCCAAAAAGGAGACTGAAGATAAATGAGACATCTTTTGCCTCAAAGCTTTTACCCTCAGGGGACAAAAAACACATTTTCAAAATAGCCCATCACTTCAGTTTCTGCCTTTAAGTGTTAAGTGTAAGACCTTCAAATGATTGTTGAGATGGAAATGATTAGCTAAACACCTGCTGCACCTCCTTTCAAATGATGAACTGTACTTGAAGGTACAAAGCGACTAAATGGTTTTCTAGTGTTAGAGTGCTGTGCGTGCAAGCGTGTGTATATGTGTCTCTTGTAAAAGGATAACCTTTCTTCCTCACCTTCGTACTCCTGTGTATTAGTGGAAATTGTGTGTAGCCTATAGGCAGAGTGTGTGTGACAGGGGAATGCAGAGTGTGTATGTGTATCCATGCTCTGATAGCGTGTCAGAGTGAATTAGCCTCTGTGCGGCTTCCGCCTGGCTGGCACACACGCACACCACTGCCTCTGCCCACCACCCTGCATATGTGCCTAAGATTAGAATTAATAACCAGTACTGCCAATCATGCTTTAATCACAATAACTCTGCATTTAGGGGGTGCTGAGAGGTCACAGGCATCTGGGACTCAGGATGGCCAATCTGGAGCAGCTAATAAGATGAGTTTGCATTAGTGTGTGTATCTGTGTCCCAAATTCAGTAATTTCCATGTAGCTGGTGGCAGCTGCTCAGATGAGCCATGGAGACTGACAGGAAGAGTTTAGGATAGAAAAAAATACAGCTGGGACAGAGATGAGGGATGGGATTTGTGTGTGCAGTAATACACATACTCATGTTAGTATACTGCAGCTGGTGAAATAAAAGATTGTCATTTGAACAAGAATCAAAACACAAATCTCAGATTATGAGCACACAACACACATTGTAAAACAAGAAAAAAAAGTGGAAAAAAAACAGAGAAAGTGACAAACTTAACGAAATGCATTGTTGTGAGTGCTACAGGGATCTGGACTCAGATGCGGTAAACCAGCAGTGTTTAATAACAAAGTAACAAAACAAACAAACTGTAGGAGTACACTGTCTAAACAAGGAACCAAAATCTCTACCAACGGTAGGAAGAAACTGCAAACGCAGAGAACTAAAAATCACGAGGCATAGCTAGGGAAAAAAACAAAAACAAATAAGGAACAAAAAACCGTGGAAACTCCAGGTAGTAACGTTCTAAGAACTCACAAGATGGAAAAAACTGGGAACACTGGGAAACGCGAAGACAAGAGGCACAAAACAGCAGGCACAGAAGAGGGCGCAAACAAGACGTTCTGGCAAGGTGTCGGTGAATCACTACAGACTAAATAACTGCTGCCCATCAGCTGCAGCTGGCCCTGATTGCCATGGCCTTAAGCTGTGCGCGCCAGCTCTGAAAGGAAAAGGCTTCCTCCCACCATCCAAAGACATGCAATTGGGGACGAGGTTAATTGGATGCTCGAAATTGACCGTAGGTATGAATGTGAGTGTGAATGGTTGTTTGTCTATATATGTTGGCCCTGCAATGGACTGGCGACCTGTCCAGGTTGTACCCTGCCTCTCGCCCGTAGTCGCTGGGACCCATCTAGTTGAGCTGGTTGGACTGTTGCCGTTAAGTTTTCAAATTGTCCTAAATGGAGAATTTGAAAAAGCAAAATCCATTTTAATCCCCAGGAAGTGCTGTTTGGCCTTTTCATTTTCATTTATGATGGCAGGACAAGGTGTGTACAATATGCAGTTTTTCTCATTGATGCAGTTAAACACTTTGTAAATAAGGCAAATATTGTTTGCATTAACACAAATCAATACAACACTGCATTTGAATTTTAATTGTGGACTGAATTTTACTTTCACTCATTGAAAATAAGACTGAGCAAATGCTATTTCATTGTAATTTAAAAATTTGTATTCACATTTGAATACTGTCCACTTAGGGGTCATTAAAATCTTTGAAAAGCCTATTTTTATTTCCATTATGGTTTTAATTTTCAGTTTATTATATGACATTTACATTTTAACCCCATCCCAAAAAAGGGAAATACGAAAATAAATGTAAATGAAAAAACCCTAGGTGGCCCTTTTTTATTTTTTCATTTTAATATTGTCCACTCAGAGCAGTTGAACGCTTAGAAAAATACATTTCAAACAGCCTCATTGTAATTTTGGCTAATGTCACCCATAGCAGATGTTAAAATGACAATGAAAACTAAATTATTGCATTTCAGTCTTAGTTTAACTATAATTACACATGCATGATGTTTAATTGTAAACGATATTCTATATTCGCATTTTATTAGTTTTGTCCCTCGTGGGCTTCCACAGTAGACGGGCTTCGTTGTTATGTTGGTCTCCAGGTGCATCATTTGTCATTGTGACGTCACCTTCAACTAGTGTATTTAGCGAACAAACTCATTTTCTGCAGTTCGCTTGCGGGAGACTGCAGGAAAACACCTTTTTCTCCAAGCTCTTGCATTTTGACATTTGACAGAGAAAGAAAAGCTCTTCGGAGGCAAACTTCATCGCTCTTCAGTGTCGAAGAAGTAAGATTTATCATGTTTTAATTACATTTCTTAGAAGCTTTCTGAGCTTCTGAAATTCACTAATTCATTGTTAGTGCGCATTATTTCCATTCAAAAACAAGTTGTCAGGGAGAATAGAACCGATTTTCATAAAAAATTATCCACAGGTGTAAATAACGGAATGAAATTATGGCGAAACGGCTTCAAAAATGATGCTGAAATGCCTCATTCAAGCTAACGGATTAACTGTTGATTTATGAATTCAGCTGAACAATTGAGGCAATTCAGGTGTTATTTTAATTCAGACAATCGGTTTCACTTGAAGATTATTTTTATTTTTAACATATGAAAAGTCTGCATATTAATTGAAAACACTTGGTTAAATGTATCAAATGAACTTCGACATCAACTGCTGCCTGTAAGAACAGAGTGAGAGTTTGTGGTCATTTGACCTGTCCCATCAACCTGCCAACAGATTTGTGTGTCCGATTGCCTCATTTAAACATCTTTCTTGTCTTATTTATAAATGTTTGCACACAGCATGCAGAAATGAAGCATGTAACATTTAAAACATGTCGTACAGTCTCTTATGATGCAACAACAGCATCTCAAAATTGAAACAAGTGATCAGTATTTTTGAATGATTAGATGGTTGTAACACTAACAAACTAAATATTTGTTTCTTGAAAATATTTAAATTGTAGTGAAATTGATTTCTCTCTATTTCAGCTTCACACAAGTACAAAACACAAAGATGGGGCGCTTCAGACTTGTGAGACCCATATTTACATCAGTGAAGACAGCCTCAGACTCATCTAAAAAGGTATGGGACTTAGCATCTTTTAATTAGATGATATGAATTTTGAATGTGGGATTTAAATGAAGTTCTGACTCACTACAGTGACATTAGCCATATTTGTTTTGTTTGGGGTCTTTCTTGGGATTCCTGTCCTGTCAGAAAGAACCTAACATCCCCAACTATACAATCAAGTTGTCTTGAATTCATTGCGAGTTATCTTTTGTTCCCAGACCACCAGGCAGGCGACCAACGATCTCTTGCCATGTACAGATTTTGATAAGTTTCTTGATGACTTCATCAGGGAACTGAACCTGATTTGTGAGGTTTGCAGGTATGTCTTAACTATTTGCAGCTGAAGTGAATTAAATGTTCGATTGCGAGAAGTTTGTGGATAATTCAGTCTGACTTTGAAGTCCTGTTTTATTAACATCCTAGAATAATGACAGTGGAGCAGCAGCTGGTTCAGTGCCAGAAGTGCCTTAATGTTTTCCACAAGGACTGTGACAGGCCACAGGTGACGGGGGACGTCAGTGATTCAAGGCTTGGTTGGATTTGCTCCTGCTGCACCACGCTGATGAAAGGTATGGCTAGACATTTCTGTTCTATTCTAAATCGACACCTCTGAGTAACAAGAACCAGGTCTAAATGTCTTTGGCTCAGTCTTCATATCACGAGAGTTATCTTTCCTTCTCAGACCACCAGGGAGAAACCAACGACCTCCTGACAAATAGAAGCAATGACAAACAGACCAACTTCGATGACTTTCTTGAAGACTTCATTAAGAGTCTGGACCTCACTTGAGAAGTTCACAGGTACATGGTAACTACTAGCAAATGAAGTAAGTGCAGTTTTATACATTAATTAATATTCTTCATAGTCCTTCAACAAAGAAAGTATGTGTTTGACTCATCTCACTCTGCTTCTCTATTTTTATTCAGGAATGTCTGCAACCAAAATAGGCTGGAATTTGGTTTCCTTAGCCTCCAAAAAAGTTTTTATGGCACCCTTCCATTTCACTCATGGGAATATTTTCAAATATTTCCATCCCAAGTAAAACTAGATTGGATTTTAGTTTAGCTTTAGAAGGCCCAACTTCACCTGTCCTTCTCCAGCTCTTCTGAGCCGAAGTAGCACTTTACTCCATTGGAAGAATGTATCACTTTAAAATGAACTTTGTCCACTTGTCATATCAAGTATGTCCCTGTATTTTTAAAGGGGGACAGGGGCAGACACCAACCTGTCAGATATTCACTTAACTGAGAGATCAGGTTTATAACTAAGAGTTATTTTAAGAAGGGATGTTCGGGTGTAAATTTTTCCTTCTCAATTCTGATACCTGAACTGAGTATTCCTGCCTATAAAAAGTATTGATCTTTAAGAGCTGTAAACCACTAACCCTGCGTTGATGTGATTAGATCACTTCACTCATCCATTCCTAGAACAAACACATGAGAGATTCAATGCCATTTAGCTTTTTTAATTTTCTAATTTGAGAGGCAGCCATACTTGTGAAAGACCACAAATCTTGGAATGAATAACATTCCAAAATGTATACTGTTAATATAATTTTTACAACTGAAGTGCAATAGCAACTTAAATATAAAGTCATAAAAAGGAAAGAATAAGAATTCCTTTACAAAACACTGTCTTTGTCAAGTGTTATGCTAAATTTACTACAAATTTTTTTACTGGTGTTGAACCTCCAAAGTCTGGTGCTACCCCTTGAAACTCAAGCCTTTCAGGCTTTACATGTTATTGCTTAAATGATTGGTCTCTCATGAAAAATACTGGGAAATCTCTGACAGTTTTCTCTTTGCTAGCATAACAGCAAGTGCTTCTCCATGCTAGCATTAAACTACTGGAAGTCACTGCTTCTTATGTGCTGCAAATCAGTGCTGCTTAAAAGCAATGATGGAGTGATTTCTAGGAAAGAGAAACTGTTGCTTTGTTTGGTCGCGCAGCATTAAAGACACGGTATTAAGTTCATAGACCCGTGTTCTCGCAATGCTTAACCAATTAATACATCACAAAAAATTTTTACTCAAACAGCACCAGTGGTACAATTATCATTTGATCAAATTAAATACATAATATATTATGCTGCCTCTCATGCTGTTGCTACTTCAGGTTTAATTTAAGACATATAATGTCAAATAGCAAAAGACACTAGTAATGGTACTCCTTGTTTACAGGGATGGGGTTCGATTCCCTGTGGTGTCCTGCTGATTTTGGCATTGACATTTAAACCTGACAGTTTTAGTTCAGTAATTGTAATTACTGTTCCTCACCTCTAAAGGTAGAAAAAGGTCAGAAGGATCTTGCTGCTGACAGAGAAGGAGTTCAGTTTCCTCAACAGGTACTGTATGTTCTCTGGTGGCACTTCTTCAGGATCAACTCTGTGTTAGAGGAGAGTCTCTGGTGTTCATCGAAGATGGTCCCCTGATATTTGTACTTCTTCAGTCTCCACCAATGACCCATGGATAATGGTGGAGACGACAGCAGCCATCTCCCTCTGTCTTCCTGAGAAAGTCACCACCATCTCCTTGGTCTTGTTGATGTTCAGCTCCAGCCGGGAGGTGTCACACCACTCAACAAACTGCTGCAGGGTAGGTCCATGGTTTAAGGTGGAGCCAGACTGGAGGGACAGGAGGACTGTGTTTTCGACAAACTTGACCAGATGAAAATCGGGTTGTGATGTCCTGTGGGGAGCCTGGAGAGGTGGCAAGTAGTTTGGACAGGTTGTTGTTGATCCAGACTCTGTATTCTGTTGGTGAGGAAGTCCAGGATCCAGAGAATGAGCTGGTCGTCCAGGTTGAAGTTTAGGTGGAGACTCTCTGCCAGGATGTGTGGCTGCAGGGTGTAAAAAGCAGAGAAGCCTGTGCAAAGAAGCCTGGCCAAGCTGTTGGGAAGCTCCAAGTGTTTGTGGATGGGATCAGTGATGAAGGCTTTAGCGTCGCTGACGCCTCTTCCTGTCTGCTATGCAAATTGTAGGAGGTCAAGCTGTGAGCCTGTCCAAGAGAGCATGTGCTGTTTAATGACCCTCTCCTTAGCTTTCATCATATAGGAGGTGAGGACCACTGGGTGGAGGTTGTTAGGGGTCTCTTAGGTTAAGAGCTGATCTGACCTGGGTCTTGGAATAATCCTGTGGTATCTTCCATAATTAGGGCCTGAGTCTGAAGGTACTTCAGGTGAAGACCCTATTACGTTTGCTCAGCAGAGCAACACATTAGCAGCACTAAAAACTAAATGCAAAATCCATTGTAATCCCTTTGGAGCGCCGTTTGGCCTTTTCTTTTTCATTTCGTCCCACAGAGACAATGATAGAAGGACAATGTCTGTGCAATATGCAATTTTTCTCATTTAAATATATTTTCTCAATTGACGCAGTTAAACACTTTGTAAATAAGGCAAATGCTGTTTGCATTAACACAAATTAATATAACATCACAATTGAATTTAATTGTGTACTAAATTTTACTTTCTTTTATTGAAAATAATACTGATCAGATGATATTTCATTTTAATTTTAAAATTGTAATTCACATTTGCATACTGTCCACTTAGGGAGCGTCCCAATCTTTGAAAAGCCTATTTGTAATTCCATTATCGTTTTAATTTTCAGTTTATTATACAATGACATTTTCATTTTAACCCCATCACAAAAAAAGTCCATGAGGAAAACAAATGGGTGGCACGATTGTGCAGTGGTTTGCACTGTCACCTCACAGCAAGAAGATTCTAGTTTGGAGTCCTGCCTTGGGTGTGGGATCTTTCTGAGTGGAGTTTGCATTCATCTCCGTGCCTGCGTGGCTTCTCTCCGGGTAATCAGGCTTCTTCCCACCGTCCAAAGCAGTGGCGTAGCCACAGGTGTGCCAGTGCCACCCGCTTAGGCAGCTGGCACACTCAAAAATGTTGATGCTTTTTTAAAAATATATTTTATATTGTTTATATTCTTATTTCTGACATGTTGTTGTGGTCTACTATAATGAAAAATCTTGATGTTCAAAATATTACAAATAAAAAAACTTATTTTCGCATCGAACTCAATTGCACAAAAAAAAAACGCCCATCAGGCCCGTGATAATGTGTAATGTAATGTAATTGCTTACGTCAATTAGAATGTTCATATGATCGAGAAGTTCTGTGTCACAGTAAATGAAGTACAACAGTAGGAATCTATCAACCTTCATACATGAAACCTGGACTCTGTATTAAGTGATGCCACCTTGTAACTGAAACCTCTAACAGAATTTCTTGCATAACTTCAATCACACACACCTATACACACACGCACTCACACCCAAATACACTCACATAGTCATATACTGTACATATGCACACACACTTGTGTGTATGGACATGATAAGAATCTTCACTGTCTGTAGTTGATAAGCACTTTATTTTCTTTTGCTGGTATGTTCATGACTCTGACTTGTCTCGATGATCGATCTGCAGGGCATGGAATTGCTTGACAAGTTAATGCCCGAGAGATAGTCTACAAGGCAAAGTGTGCTGATTGGCCAACAGCCTCACACAGGTCAAAGGTCACTCGCCCCAGGCAGACCAGTTCACTACAACATTCGTGACAACAGTCTTAGTCTTTGTTCAGGACAGGGAGAGTTCAGGATTTGGATGGTCTTGGAGATGAGATGAGTGGAGTTGAGTTGCGTCGGGACTCGGGGGCACTCTTCAGCGCACGGGCTCCCCGAGCGGCTGGTCCGTCTCCCCCCTTTCTTTTTCTATTCTGCTTGATTTTTATTTTGTTTTGTTAGTGCCTGAGCGTGAAGGTACTTCAGGCGAAGACCCGGCCTATTGTGTTTTTCTTTCTTTCTTTTTTTTTTAGCTTCATACAGAACTTCTTTTCTTGCAACAACTTTTCTTTTAGTAAAGCTTTTTTGGTACACGAAGATGAACGTGCCTCTCATTTTTGAGCTCGTGAACGCATCGTTCTGCGTAGCAGTTAAATTCTTGATTTTCTAATTTTGTAACTCATCACGGTCACTATACTGTTGACCTCCCGTGAGCCTCTCATCTCCATCCCGACTAGCGGCGAGAAGCCATCTTCTGCGTGAGAAGAGCATCGCATCGAGCCAACCAGCAGCCTGACACCAGACGGTAGCGAACCAATGCGGATCCCTTCTCCATCCAGCGAATCCCAGAGGGAGCCACGGTCATCAAAGCGGAGGCTTTGGAGGTAGTCTTCCCACCAGTTCGTTGGAGAGGTACCTACGGGAGCAATCCAGCTGAGAATGTAAGACGGTTCCGTTGCTTTTCACAAAGATCAGTGCTGCATCTGTTCAGGCCTCTCTCTCTCTCTCTCTCTCTCACTGCCAACTCCGCCTGACTCCTCAGACTCTGCCCAACGTCTATCCAATAGTTTTTTTTTATTTGTAGGTCACTATCGTTCATACCGCACACCTTTTTACCTGCTACCTTTGCCGTCCACTTAAGTCTCAGATAAATCTTATCATTCATGTCCGATCCTCCATATGTGCCTTAATTGCTTTGCTTTAACTGTTATTCTGTTTTACATGTTTTCCTTTTTGTACTAAAACCTGTATAAAACTCGAAGCAATGTCCCAACTCGTTTTTATATTTGTATGCAAGCCACTGATCCGCAAAGAACTCATTGATAAGCTTTAATATGAGACTGATCTTTCTCATTGGACGAAACTAAATTACAACGAGTGGTGCCCCAAATAACAACTGTGTTAATATTCTAAAGATACATCATCATCGTCCTCAGCTTATCAAGTCGCTACACACCTGATGTTCCATTGACCTCTGACCTGTTTTCTACCCCTGTTGCTGAGCATGTGTCCTTTACATACACGCCTTTTTGAGTCCAGATTTTCATGTTTTTCACTTTATAACTCTTGCACTAGTGCTGACAAAAGTGCTATATGGAAGATTCGTGAAGTTATGTTAAATATATCAATTTTACTTTCATGCATCAGGCAAGGCAAGGCTAGTCAATTTTATTTGTATAGCCCGTTTTCACAAACAGTTTGTCTCAAAGGGCTTCACATGGCATCATAACAACATCCTCTGCCCTTAGACCCTCACATCGACTGAGGAAAAACTCCATAGAAAACCCTTTTAACAGGGAAAAATCTGAGAAACCTCAGGGTGAGCAACAGAGGAGGGATCCCTCACCCAGGACGGACAGACGTGCAGTAGATGTTGTTACAGACAAGAAAACAGTTTACAATACAAAATGTGGGAAACACGGAAATGTTAATAACAGCTGAAGAAGGAAGCTTCTGGTAGGGGAGGCAGGGAGAGCAAGCCAGCTTGATGGGGGACTGGATGGCAGACTTGTTCATGGAAGGGGAGCGCAGGCCGGTGTAACAGTTGGGAATAAGAGGGGGGGGGGGCGATGCAGGCGGCGGTTGGGGCTCTGGTGGATCTGTGGAAACACAGAGAGACTGCGAGACACCAAGGCCAAACTACAAAGTGCAACAAGTAGTGGTAATGACAGATCCAAAAATGTGCAGGGAGGAGAGGAGGAGAGAGGGGGAAAGGAGAGGAGAGGAGGGAAGGGCTCCATGTAACCTGATGTGTCCCCCAGCAGTCTAAGCCTGTAGCAGCATAGCTATCAATGGTTCAGAGCTACCTGAACCAGTCCTAACTGAAGGCTCTGTCATAGAGGAAGGTCTTAAGCCTAGACTTAAACGTAGTTAAAGTGTCTGCCTCTCTGACCCATGGAGAGAGCTGGTTCCACAGTAAAGGAGCCCGGTAACTAAAAGCTCTACCTCCCAGTCTGTTTGTATTGATACTGGGAGTCTCTAAAAGACCTGCATTCTGGGAGCGGAGTGCTCTGGTCGGACAGTAGGGACTAATGAGCTCTTTCAAATAGGATGGAGCTTTATCATTGAGAGCCTTATAAGTTAGCAGAAGGACTTTGAAGTCGATTCTAGATCCTACAGGAAGCCAGTGGAGAGAAGCTAAAGTGGGAGAGATGTGTTCTCTCTTCTTAACTCCCGTCAAAACCCTCGCTGCAGCGTTCTGGACCAGCTGGAGACTCTTTAGAGAGTATTTAGGACATCCTGACAAGAGAGAGTTGCAGTAGTCCAGCCGAGAAGTGATAAATGCATGTACCAGTTTTTCAGCATCACTCTGGGAAAGGATATTCCTAATCTTAGCGATACTTCGCAGATGGAAGAAGGCGGTCCTAGTCACATGCTTTATGTGGGAGCTGAAGGAAAGGTCCTGGTCAAAAATGACCCCAAGGTTCCTTGCAGTTGTACTCGAAGTTAGGGTGATGCCATCTAGAGTAGAGATCCGATTCAAGAGTGTGTCCCTGTGGTGTTTAGGTCCAAAAATGATTACCTCAGTTTTATATGAATTGAGCATTAAGAAGTTAGAAGACATCCAGGATTTAATGTCTTTCAGGCAGTCTTGCAGATGAGTAAACTGGCTTGTGTCGTCTGGCTCCATCGACAAGTAAAGTTGTGTGTCATCTGCATAACAGTGGAAGTTGATCGAGTGCTTCCGGATTATGTCACCTAATGGGAGCATGTAAAGAGTGAAGAGAGTAAGCAGTCTAATGATCATGGCAAAATTAAACATGCTTATACAAATGTCAAATGCAAATGTACAGGGCAGGCCAAGGCCACCAAGATGATGTGAACGGACGCATTTTTACGTCTCCATGCATCTTTGCTCATTGTTACTGGCTCCAGTCCAGCGATGCCAGCAGTTTACCTTTAACCTGAATAAACTTGCGTATACTTTTGGAACTGAGATTCTCTGAAGAGTTTGTGTAATGCCAAGAAAGGAACTCAACATTAGAACCTTGTTAGGAAACATGCGTGAGAAAGAATCCCACTACTGTCAGATACAATTTTACTTCAGTTTATTCATTACAAAAACAAACTAAAATGAAAACCACAAAGAATTCAATCCAAAAAAATGGCAAGCTGAACACCACCATGCCCAACATTCGGCAGTTAATGGATGACCCAGTGAACCTGAACCCCAATCTTCGCCTCTAGCATCTCTCTCTTGCTACTGTAACTGCTGCCCTCGACCTCAACGTAACCCATGACTGGTCAAAAGACATTGAACAAAGGACAATATCAACAATAGTCATGATCCTGCAGGACAGCCACTCCAACGACTGGGGCAGAAACTGCTGCAGCCAGTCTGTCCCGCAGGTTCTCCCCTGACGCCGCATCAGTACAGGGTGGCGGTCCATCTTCCTCAGGGGGAGGATCAGCCTCAAAGAGGTCACTGTTGTCCATGCAGATGTTGTGGAGGATGGCGCAACAGGTGACCACCTCTGATGCAAACGCTGGCTTCACCTCAAGGGCCCTGAGGAAGATGGACTGAAAACGGGCCTTCAGCATTCCAAATGCTCGCTCAATTATGTTCCTGGCCTTCCCGTGCATGGTGTTGAACCAGGCCTGCACCGGGTTGGCCACAGGCTCCCGGTAAGGCGTCAGGTGGCAGATGGGTGCTGCCAAGCAGGGGTAGACCTCCATCCCCCAGAATGCACCAGCCCTCCTGAGGGTACAGCTGCCTGTAATAGACCAGGCTGTTCTGCAGCACACGGGCATCATGTGCAGACCCAGGGAAGCCCACACAAACATCCAAGAACCTCCCCTGGTGGTCGCAGATGGCCTGGACCTGGATGGAGAAGAAGAGCTTGCGGTTCAAGTAGTCCTGTTGATGGTAGTTTCATACGCACACGGCAGCCAACAATTGCCCCGGCTACTGTCCCAAAAGCTGGACAACCAGCAAGGTGACTGAATCCAGCGCAGTCAGCGGAAAGGAATAATGTCATTATATTGAGTGAATGTTGTAAAGTCATTATGTCGGCTGTGCTCTAGGCTATTTTGATTACAACATCTGATTTGCAGGTGCCAAACCTCAGATGTGCCAACACAACCTAAAAACTACATAGGATTTCTTTTTTACTCCCTTGGGTCAACAAGAAACATGGATAGGCTGTATTACAGGTATGTATGACAAATAGCACTGATTAGTGACTGCAGTGTCAGTGTATCTCTGTAGGTGTGTACACAAACCACAAAAATATACCAGTGAAAGGACAGATATAACAGGAGGACTTTAAAGCTCTCAAATGTTGCATTTCAGCTTACCTCTGTAAAGAAATTAAATAAACCCTGAAACAGGAGCCGTCTGCAGGCCCTGGCCCGGCATTGCCGTGCAGTCCTCCCTGACACAAGAAACTTCCCTGCAGCAGACATTATGCTTTCGGCAGGAAATGTGCCACGGCTAATGCCACTGCATTTATAGTCATTGTTATGACTTACAGGTGCGTTAATGTGCTTAATAATAGAGAATAAGTGAACGGTGCGTTCAGAGTGGAGTGCAGTACAACAACCAGGCCAGCAGGTGGGGGATTTCGTTGGTGCCGTCTACCTATTTGCGGTATCTGTGCTCTGCCAGCAGAGGTCGTGCTTCACCACCAGTCTTCTAGGGTGCCCGAATGGTGCTGCCGTTTTTAGTTTGTAGGTGTAGGCTGTAGCGGTAGGTCGTTAGGCTCCAGTCCCCCCCCCCCCCCCTCCCTTCCCGCGACCCTTAACAGAAATAAGCGGAAGAAAATAGATGGATGGATGGGAAAACAAATGTAAACACTAGGTGGCCCTATTTTATTTTTTTCATTTTAATATTGTCCACTCAGAGCAGTTGAACGCTTAGAAAAATACATTTCAAACAGCCTCATTGTAATTTTGGCTAATGTCACCCATAGCAGATGTTAAAATGACAATGAAAACTAAATTATTGCATTTCAGTCTTAGTTTAACTATAATTACACATGCATGATGTTTAAGTGTAAACGATATTCTATATTCGCATTTTATTATTAGTTTTGTCCCTCGTGGGCTTCCACAGTAGACGGGCTTCGTTGTTATGTTGGTCTCCAGGTGCAACATTTGTCATTGTGACGTCACCTTCAACTAGTTTATTTAAAGAGCAAACTCAGTTTTTGCAGTTCGCTTGCAGGAGACTGCAGGAAAACACCTTTTTCTCAAAGCTCTTGCATTTTGACATTTGACAAAGAAAGAAAAGCTCTTCGGAGGCAAACTTCATCGCTCTTCAGTGTCGAAGAAGTAAGATTTATCATGTTTTAATTACATTTCTTAGAAGCTTTCTGAGCTTCTGAAATTCACTAATTCATTGTTAGTGCGCATTATTTCCATTCAAAAACAAGTTGTCAGGGAGAATAGAACAGATTTTCATAAAAAATTATCCACAGGTGTAAATAACGGAATGCAATTATGGCGAAACGGCTTCAAAAATGATGCTGAAATGCCTCATTCAAGCTAACGGATTAGCTGTTGATTTATGAATTCAGCTGAACAATTGAGGCAATTCAGGTGTTATTTTAATTCAGACAATCGGTTTCACTTGAAGATTATTTTGCCTGTTTGATTAATAACATATGAAAAGTCTGCATATTAATTGAAAACACTTGGTTAAATGTATCAAATGAACTTCGACATCAACTGCTGCATCAACTGCTGCCTGTAAGAACAGAGTGAGAGTTTGTGGTCTTTTGACCTGTCCCATCAACCTGCCAACAGATTTGTGTGTCCGATTGCCTCATTTAAACATCTTTCTTGTCTTATTTACAAATGTTTGCACACAGCATGCAGAAATGAAGCATGTAACATTTAAAACATGTCGTACAGTCTCTTATGATGCAACAACAGCATCTCAAAATTGAAACAAGTGATCAGTATTTTTGAATGATTAGATGGTTGTAACACTAACAAACTAAATATTTGTTTCTTGAAAATATTTAAATTGTAGTAAAATTGATTTCTCTCTATTTCAGCTTCACACAAGTACAAAACACAAAGATGGGGCGCTTCAGACTTGTGAGACCCATATTTACATCAGTGAAGACAGCCTCAGACTCATCTAAAAAGGTATGGGACTTAGCATCTTTTAATTAGATGATATGAATTTTGAATGTGGGATTTAAATGAAGTTCTGACTCACTACAGTGACATTAGCCATATTTGTTTTGTTTGGGGTCTTTCTTGGGATTCCTGTCCTGTCAGAAAGAACCTAACATCCCCAACTATACAATCAAGTTGTCTTGAATTCATTGCGAGTTATCTTTTGTTCCCAGACCACCAGGCAGGCGACCAACGATCTCTTGCCATGTACAGATTTTGATAAGTTTCTTGATGACTTCATCAGGGAACTGAACCTGATTTGTGAGGTTTGCAGGTATGTCTTAACTATTTGCAGCTGAAGTGAATTAAATGTTCGATTGCGAGAAGTTTGTGGATAATTCAGTCTGACTTTGAAGTCCTGTTTTATTAACATCCTAGAATAATGACAGTGGAGCAGCAGCTGGTTCAGTGCCAGAAGTGCCTTAATGTTTTCCACAAGGACTGTGACAGGCCACAGGTGACGGGGGACGTCAGTGATTCAAGGCTTGGTTGGATTTGCTCCTGCTGCACCACGCTGATGAAAGGTATGGCTAGACATTTCTGTTCTATTCTAAATCGACACCTCTGAGTAACAAGAACCAGGTCTAAATGTCTTTGATTCAGTCTTCATATCATGAGAGTTATCTTTCCTTCTCAGACCACCAGGGAGAAACCAACGACCTCCTGACAAATAGAAGCAATGACAAAAAGACCAACTTCGATGACTTCCTTGAAGACTTCATTAAGAGTCTGGACCTCACTTGAGAAGTTCACAGGTACATGGTAACTACTAGCAAATGAAGTAAGTGCAGTTTTATACATTAATTAATATTCTTCATAGTCCTTCAACAAAGAAAGTATGTGTTTGACTCATCTCACTCTGCTTCTCTATTTTTATTCAGGAATGTCTGCAACCAAAATAGGCTGGAATTTGGTTTCCTTAGCCTCCAAAAAAGTTTTTATGGCACCCTTCCATTTCACTCATGGGAATATTTTCAAATATTTCCATCCCAAGTAAAACTAGATTGGATTTTAGTTTAGCTTTAGAAGGCCCAACTTCACCTGTCCTTCTCCAGCTCTTCTGAGCCGAAGTAGCACTTTACTCCATTGGAAGAATGTATCACTTTAAAATGAACTTTGTCCACTTGTCATATCAAGTATGTCCCTGTATTTTTAAAGGGGGACAGGGGCAGACACCAACCTGTCAGATATTCACTTAACTGAGAGATCAGGTTTATAACTAAGAGTTATTTTAAGAAGGGATGTTCGGGTGTAAATTTTTCCTTCTCAATTCTGATACCTGAACTGAGTATTCCTGCCTATAAAAAGTATTGATCTTTAAGAGCTGTAAACCACTAACCCTGCGTTGATGTGATTAGATCACTTCACTCATCCATTCCTAGAACAAACACATGAGAGATTCAATGCCATTTAGCTTTTTTAATTTTCTAATTTGAGAGGCAGCCATACTTGTGAAAGACCACAAATCTTGGAATGAATAACATTCCAAAATGTATACTGTTAATATAATTTTTACAACTGAAGTGCAATAGCAACTTAAATATAAAGTCATAAAAAGGAAAGAATAAGAATTCCTTTACAAAACACTGTCTTTGTCAAGTGTTATGCTAAATTTACTACAAATTTTTTTACTGGTGTTGAACCTCCAAAGTCTGGTGCTACCCCTTGAAACTCAAGCCTTTCAGGCTTTACATGTTATTGCTTAAATGATTGGTCTCTCATGAAAAATACTGGGAAATCTCTGACAGTTTTCTCTTTGCTAGCATAACAGCAAGTGCTTCTCCATGCTAGCATTAAACTACTGGAAGTCACTGCTTCTTATGTGCTGCAAATCAGTGCTGCTTAAAAGCAATGATGGAGTGATTTCTAGGAAAGAGAAACTGTTGCTTTGTTTGGTCGCGCAGCATTAAAGACACGGTATTAAGTTCATAGACCCGTGTTCTCGCAATGCTTAACCAATTAATACATCACAAAAAATTTTTACTCAAACAGCACCAGTGGTACAATTATCATTTGATCAAATTAAATACATAATATATTATGCTGCCTCTCATGCTGTTGCTACTTCAGGTTTAATTTAAGACATATAATGTCAAATAGCAAAAGACACTAGTAATGGTACTCCTTGTTTACAGGGATGGGGTTCGATTCCCTGTGGTGTCCTGCTGATTTTGGCATTGACATTTAAACCTGACAGTTTTAGTTCAGTAATTGTAATTACTGTTCCTCACCTCTAAAGGTAGAAAAAGGTCAGAAGGATCTTGCTGCTGACAGAGAAGGAGTTCAGTTTCCTCAACAGGTACTGTATGTTCTCTGGTGGCACTTCTTCAGGATCAACTCTGTGTTAGAGGAGAGTCTCTGGTGTTCATCGAAGATGGTCCCCTGATATTTGTACTTCTTCAGTCTCCACCAATGACCCATGGATAATGGTGGAGACGACAGCAGCCATCTCCCTCTGTCTTCCTGAGAAAGTCACCACCATCTCCTTGGTCTTGTTGATGTTCAGCTCCAGCCGGGAGGTGTCACACCACTCAACAAACTGCTGCAGGGTAGGTCCATGGTTTAAGGTGGAGCCAGACTGGAGGGACAGGAGGACTGTGTTTTCGACAAACTTGACCAGATGAAAATCGGGTTGTGATGTCCTGTGGGGAGCCTGGAGAGGTGGCAAGTAGTTTGGACAGGTTGTTGTTGATCCAGACTCTGTATTCTGTTGGTGAGGAAGTCCAGGATCCAGAGAATGAGCTGGTCGTCCAGGTTGAAGTTTAGGTGGAGACTCTCTGCCAGGATGTGTGGCTGCAGGGTGTAAAAAGCAGAGAAGCCTGTGCAAAGAAGCCTGGCCAAGCTGTTGGGAAGCTCCAAGTGTTTGTGGATGGGATCAGTGATGAAGGCTTTAGCGTCGCTGACGCCTCTTCCTGTCTGCTATGCAAATTGTAGGAGGTCAAGCTGTGAGCCTGTCCAAGAGAGCATGTGCTGTTTAATGACCCTCTCCTTAGCATTCATCATATAGGAGGTGAGGACCACTGGGTGGAGGTTGTTAGGGGTCTCTTAGGTTAAGAGCTGATCTGACCTGGGTCTTGGAATAATCCTGTGGTATCTTCCATAATTAGGGCCTGAGCCTGAAGGTACTTCAGGTGAAGACCCTATTACGTTTGCTCAGCAGAGCAACACATTAGCAGCACTAAAAACTAAATGCAAAATCCATTGCAATCCCTTTGGAGCGCCGTTTGGCCTTTTCTTTTTCATTTCGTCCCACAGAGACAATGATAGAAGGACAATGTCTGTGCAATATGCAATTTTTCTCATTTAAATATATTTTCTCAATTGATGCAGTTAAACACTTTGTAAATAAGGCAAATGCTGTTTGCATTAACACAAATTAATATAACATCACAATTGAATTTAATTGTGTGCTAAATTTTACTTTCTTTTATTGAAAATAATACTGATCAGATGATATTTCATTTTAATTTTAAAATTGTAATTCACATTTGCATACTGTCCACTTAGGGAGCGTCCCAATCTTTGAAAAGCCTATTTGTTATTCCATTATCGTTTTAATTTTCAGTTTATTATACAATGACATTTTCATTTTAACCCCATCACAAAAAAAGTCCATGAGGAAAACAAATGGGTGGCACGATTGTGCAGTGGTTTGCACTGTCACCTCACAGCAAGAAGATTCTAGTTTGGAGTCGTGCCTTGGGTGTGGGATCTTTCTGAGTGGAGTTTGCATTCATCTACGTGCCTGCGTGGCTTCTCTCCGGGTAATCAGGCTTCTTCCCACCGTCCAAAGCAGTGGCGTAGCCACAGGTGTGCCAGTGCCACCCGCTTAGGCAGCTGGCACACTCAAAAATGTTGATGCTTTTTTAAAAATATATTTTATATTGTTTATATTCTTATTTCTGACATGTTGTTGTGGTCTACTATAATGAAAAATCTTGATGTTCAAAATATTACAAATAAAAAAACTTATTTTCGCATCGAACTCAATTGCACAAAAAAAAAAACGCCCATCAGGCCCGTGATAATGTGTAATGTAATGTAATTGCTTACGTCAATTAGAATGTTCATATGATCGAGAAGTTCTGTGTCACAGTAAATGAAGTACAACAGTAGGAATCTATCAACCTTCATACATGAAACCTGGACTCTGTATTAAGTGATGCCACCTTGTAACTGAAACCTCTAACAGAATTTCTTGCATAACTTCAATCACACACACCTACACACACACGCACTCACACCCAAATACACTCACATAGTCATATACTGTACATATGCACACACACTTGTGTGTATGGACATAAGAATCTTCACTGTCTGTAGTTGATAAGCACTTTATTTTCTTTTGCTGGTATGTTCATGACTCTGACTTGTCTCGATGATCGATCTGCAGGGCATGGAATTGCTTGACAAGTTAATGCCCGAGAGATAGTCTACAAGGCAAAGTGTGCTGATTGGCCAACAGCCTCACACAGGTCAAAGGTCACTCGCCCCAGGCAGACCAGTTCACTACAACATTCGTGACAACAGTCTTAGTCTTTGTTCAGGACAGGGAGAGTTCAGGATTTGGATGGTCTTGGAGATGAGATGAGTGGAGTTGAGTTGCGTCGGGACTCGGGGGCACTCTTCAGCGCACGGGCTCCCCGAGCGGCTGGTCCGTCTCCCCCCTTTCTTTTTCTATTCTGCTTGATTTTTGTTTTGTTTTGTTAGTGCCTGAGCGTGAAGGTACTTCAGGCGAAGACCCGGCCTATTGTGTTTTTCTTTCTTTCTTTTTTTTAGCTTCATACAGAACTTCTTTTCTTGCAACAACTTTTCTTTTAGGAAAGCTTTTTTTGGTACACGGAGATGAACGTGCCTCTCATTTTTGAGCTCGTGAACGCATCGTTCTGCGTAGCAGTTAAATTCTTGATTTTCTATTTTTGTAACTCATCATCGATCGCGGCTCACGGTCACTATACTGTTGACCTCCCGTGAGCCTCTCATCTCCATCCCGACTAGCGGCGAGAAGCCATCTTCTGCGTGAGAAGAGCATCGCATCGAGCCAACCAGCAGCCTGACACCAGACGGTAGCGAACCAATGCGGATCCCTTCTCCATCCAGCGAATCCCAGAGGGAGCCACGGTCATCAAAGCGGAGGCTTTGGAGGTAGTCTTCCCACCAGTTCGTCCTACGGGAGCAATCCAGCTGAGAATGTAAGCCGGTTCCGTTGCTTTTCACAAAGATCAGTGCTGCATCTGTTCAGGCCTCGGTCTCTCTCTCTCTCTCTCTCTCTCTCACTGCCAACTCCGCCTGACTCCTCAGACTCTGCCCAACGTCTATCCAATAGTTTTTTTTATTTGTCGGTCACTATCGTTCATACCGCACACCTTTTTACCTGCTACCTTTGCCGTCCACTTAAGTCTCAGATAAATCTTATCATTCATGTCCGATCCTCCATATGTGCCTTAATTGCTTTGCTTTAACTGTTATTCTGTTTTACATGTTTTCTTTTTTGTACTAAAACCTGTATAAAACTCGAAGCAATGTCCCAACTCGTTTTTATATTTGTATGCAAGCCACTGATCCGCAAAGAACTCATTGATAAGCTTTAATATGAGACTGATCTTTCTCGTTGGACGAAACTAAATTACAACGAGTGGTGCCCCAAATAACAACTGTGTTAATATTCTAAAGATACATCATCATCGTCCTCAGCTTATCAAGTCGCTACACACCTGATGTTCCATTGACCTCTGACCTGTTTTCTACCCCTGTTGCTGAGCATGTGTCCTTCACATACACACCTTTTTGAGTCCAGATTTTCATGTTTTTCACTTTATAACTCTTGCACTAGTGCTGACAAAAGTGCTATATGGAAGATTCGTGAAGTTATGTTAAATATATCAATTTTACTTTCATGCATCAGTAAGCAGTCTAATGATCATGGCAAAATTAAACATGCTTATACAAATGTCAAATGCAAATGTACAGGGCAGGCCCAGGCCACCAAGATGATGTGAACGGACGCATTTTTACGTCTCCATGCATCTTTGCTCATTGTTACTGGCTCCAGTCCAGCGATGCCAGCAGTTTACCTTTAACCTGAATAAACTTGCGTATACTTTTGGAACTGAGATTCTCTGAAGAGTTTGTGTAATGCCAAGAAAGGAACTCAGCATTAGAACCTTGTTAGGAAACATGTGTGAGAAAGAATCCCACTACTGTCAGATACAATTTTACTTCACAGTTTATTCATTACAAAAACAAACTAAAATGAAAACCACAAAGAATTCAATCCAAAAAAATGGCAAGCTGAACACCACCATGCCCAACATTTGGCAGTTAATGGATGACCCAGTGAACCTGAACCCCAATCTTCGCCTCTAGCATCTCTCTCTTGCTACTGTAACTGCTGCCCTCGACCTCAACGTGACCCATGACTGGTCAAAAGACAATGAACAAAGGACAATATCAACAATAGTCATGATCCTGCAGGACAGCCACTCCAACGACTGGGGCAGAAACTGCTGCAGCCAGTCTGTCCCGCAGGTTCTCCCCTGACGCCGCATCAGTGCAGGGTGGCGGTCCATCTTCCTCAGGGGGAGGATCAGCCTCAAAGAGGTCACTGTTGTCCATGCAGATGTTGTGGAGGATGGCGCAACAGGTGACCACCTCTGATGCAAACGCTGGCTTCACCTCAAGGGCCCTGAGGAAGATGGACTGAAAACGGGCCCTCAGCATTCCAAATGCTCGCTCAATTATGTTCCTGGCCTTCCCGTGCATGGTGTTGAACCGGGCCTGCACCGGGTTGGCCACAGGCTCCCGGTAAGGCGTCAGGTGGCAGATGGGTGCTGCCAAGCAGGGGTAGACCTCCATCCCCCAGAATGCACCAGCCCTCCTGAGGGTACAGCTGCCTGTAATAGACCGGGCTGTTCTGCAGCACACGGGCATCATGTGCAGACCCAGGGAAGCCCACACAAACATCCAAGAACCTCCCCTGGTGGTCGCAGATGGCCTGGACCTGGATGGAGAAGAACAGCTTGCGGTTCAAGTAGTCCTGTTGATGTGCAGCTGGTGGTTTAATACGCACACGGCAGCCAACAATTGCCCCGGCTACTGTCCCAAAAGCTGGACAACCAGCAAGGTGGCTGAATCCAGCGCAGTCAGCGGAAAGGAATAATGTCATTATATTGAGTGAATGTTGTAAAGTCATTATGTCGGCTTTGCTCTAGGCTATTTTGATGACAACATCTGATTTGCAGGTGCCAAACCTCAGATGTGCCAACACAACCTAAAAACTACATAGGATTTTTTTTTTACTCCCTTGGGTCAACAAGAAACATGGATAGGCTGTATTACAGGTATGTATGACAAATAGCACTGATTTGTGACTGCAGTGTCAGTGTATCTCTGTAGGTGTGTACACGAACCACAAAAATATACCAGTGAAAGGACAGATATAACAGGAGGACTTTAAAGCTCTCAAATGTTGCATTTCAGCTTACCTCTGTAAAGAAATTAAATAAACCCTGAAACAGGAGCCGTCTGCAGGCCCTGGCCCGGCATTGCCGTGCAGTCCTCCCTGACACAAGAAACTTCCCTCCAGCAGACATTATGCTTTCGGCAGGAAATGTGCCACGGCTAATGCCACTGCATTTATAGTCATTGTTATGACTTACAGGTGCGTTAATGTGCTTAATAATAGAGAATAAGTGAACGGTGCGTTCATAGTGGAGTGCAGTACAACAACCAGGCCAGCAGGTGGGGGATTTCGTTGGTGCCGTCTACCTATTTGCGGTATCTGTGCTCTGCCAGCAGAGGTCGTGCTTCACCACCAGTCTTCTAGGGTGCCCGAATGGTGCTGCCGTTTTTAGTTTGTAAGTGTAGGCTGTAGCGGTAGGTCGTTAGGCTCCAGCCCCCCCCCCCCCCCCCCCCCGACCCTGAACAGAAATAAGCGGAAGAAAATAGATGGATGGATGGGAAAACAAATGTAAACACTAGGTGGCCCTATTTTATTTTTTTCATTTTAATATTGTCCACTCAGAGCAGTTGAACGCTTAGAAAAATACATTTCAAACAGCCTCATTGTAATTTTGGCTAATGTCACCCATAGCAGATGTTAAAATGACAATGAAAACTAAATTATTGCATTTCAGTCTTAGTTTAACTATAATTACACATGCATGATGTTTAAGTGTAAACGATATTCTATATTCGCATTTTATTATTAGTTTTGTCCCTCGTGGGCTTCCACAGTAGACGGGCTTCGTTGTTATGTTGGTCTCCAGGTGCATCATTTGTCATTGTGACGTCACCTTCAACTAGTTTATTTAAAGAGCAAACTTAGTTTTTGCAGTTCGCTTGCAGGAGACTGCAGGAAAACACCTTTTTCTCAAAGCTCTTGCATTTTGACATTTGACAAAGAAAGAAAAGCTCTTCGGAGGCAAACTTCATCGCTCTTCAGTGTCGAAGAAGTAAGATTTATCATGTTTTAATTACATTTCTTAGAAGCTTTCTGAGCTTCTGAAATTCACTAATTCATTGTTAGTGCGCATTATTTCCATTCAAAAACAAGTTGTCAGGGAGAATAGAACAGATTTTCATAAAAAATTATCCACAGGTGTAAATAACGGAATGCAATTATGGCGAAACGGCTTCAAAAATGATGCTGAAATGCCTCATTCAAGCTAACGGATTAGCTGTTGATTTATGAATTCAGCTGAACAATTGAGGCAATTCAGGTGTTATTTTAATTCAGACAATCGGTTTCACTTGAAGATTATTTTTATTTTTAACATATGAAAAGTCTGCATATTAATTGAAAACACTTGGTTAAATGTATCAAATGAACTTCGACATCAACTGCTGCCTGTAAGAACAGAGTGAGAGTTTGTGGTCATTTGACCTGTCCCATCAACCTGCCAACAGATTTGTGTGTCCGATTGCCTCATTTAAACATCTTTCTTGTCTTATTTACAAATGTTTGCACACAGCATGCAGAAATGAAGCATGTAACATTTAAAACATGTCGTACAGTCTCTTATGATGCAACAACAGCATCTCAAAATTGAAACAAGTGATCAGTATTTTTGAATGATTAGATGGTTGTAACACTAACAAACTAAATATTTGTTTCTTGAAAATATTTAAATTGTAGTGAAATTGATTTCTCTCTATTTCAGCTTCACACAAGTACAAAACACAAAGATGGGGCGCTTCAGACTTGTGAGACCCATATTTACATCAGTGAAGACAGCCTCAGACTCATCTAAAAAGGTATGGGACTTAGCATCTTTTAATTAGATGATATGAATTTTGAATGTGGGATTTAAATGAAGTTCTGACTCACTACAGTGACATTAGCCATGTTTGTTTTGTTTGGGGTCTTTCTTGGGATTCCTGTCCTGTCAGAAAGAACCTAACATCCCCAACTATACAATCAAGTTGTCTTGAATTCATTGCGAGTTATCTTTTGTTCCCAGACCACCAGGCAGGCGACCAACGATCTCTTGCCATGTACAGATTTTGATAAGTTTCTTGATGACTTCATCAGGGAACTGAACCTGATTTGTGAGGTTTGCAGGTATGTCTTAACTATTTGCAGCTGAAGTGAATTAAATGTTCGATTGCGAGAAGTTTGTGGATAATTCAGTCTGACTTTGAAGTCCTGTTTTATTAACATCCTAGAATAATGACAGTGGAGCAGCAGCTGGTTCAGTGCCAGAAGTGCCTTAATGTTTTCCACAAGGACTGTGACAGGCCACAGGTGACGGGGGACGTCAGTGATTCAAGGCTTGGTTGGATTTGCTCCTGCTGCACCACGCTGATGAAAGGTATGGCTAGACATTTCTGTTCTATTCTAAATCGACACCTCTGAGTAACAAGAACCAGGTCTAAATGTCTTTGATTCAGTCTTCATATCATGAGAGTTATCTTTCCTTCTCAGACCACCAGGGAGAAACCAACGACCTCCTGACAAATAGAAGCAATGACAAAAAGACCAACTTCGATGACTTCCTTGAAGACTTCATTAAGAGTCTGGACCTCACTTGAGAAGTTCACAGGTACATGGTAACTACTAGCAAATGAAGTAAGTGCAGTTTTATACATTAATTAATATTCTTCATAGTCCTTCAACAAAGAAAGTATGTGTTTGACTCATCTCACTCTGCTTCTCTATTTTTATTCAGGAATGTCTGCAACCAAAATAGGCTGGAATTTGGTTTCCTTAGCCTCCAAAAAAGTTTTTATGGCACCCTTCCATTTCACTCATGGGAATATTTTCAAATATTTCCATCCCAAGTAAAACTAGATTGGATTTTAGTTTAGCTTTAGAAGGCCCAACTTCACCTGTCCTTCTCCAGCTCTTCTGAGCCGAAGTAGCACTTTACTCCATTGGAAGAATGTATCACTTTAAAATGAACTTTGTCCACTTGTCATATCAAGTATGTCCCTGTATTTTTAAAGGGGGACAGGGGCAGACACCAACCTGTCAGATATTCACTTAACTGAGAGATCAGGTTTATAACTAAGAGTTATTTTAAGAAGGGATGTTCGGGTGTAAATTTTTCCTTCTCAATTCTGATACCTGAACTGAGTATTCCTGCCTATAAAAAGTATTGATCTTTAAGGGCTGTAAACCACTAACCCTGCGTTGATGTGATTAGATCACTTCACTCATCCATTCCTAGAACAAACACATGGAGATTCAATGCCATTTAGCTTTTTTAATTTTCTAATTTGAGAGGCAGCCATACTTGTGAAAGACCACAAATCTTGGAATGAATAACATTCCAAAATGTATACTGTTAATATAATTTTTACAACTGAAGTGCAATAGCAACTTAAATATAAAGTCATAAAAAGGAAAGAATAAGAATTCCTTTACAAAACACTGTCTTTGTCAAGTGTTATGCTAAATTTACTACAAATTTTTTTACTGGTGTTGAACCTCCAAAGTCTGGTGCTACCCCTTGAAACTCAAGCCTTTCAGGCTTTACATGTTATTGCTTAAATGATTGGTCTCTCATGAAAAATACTGGGAAATCTCTGACAGTTTTCTCTTTGCTAGCATAACAGCAAGTGCTTCTCCATGCTAGCATTAAACTACTGGAAGTCACTGCTTCTTATGTGCTGCAAATCAGTGCTGCTTAAAAGCAATGATGGAGTGATTTCTAGGAAAGAGAAACTGTTGCTTTGTTTGGTCGCGCAGCATTAAAGACACGGTATTAAGTTCATAGACCCGTGTTCTCGCAATGCTTAACCAATTAATACATCACAAAAAATTTTTACTCAAACAGCACCAGTGGTACAATTATCATTTGATCAAATTAAATACATAATATATTATGCTGCCTCTCATGCTGTTGCTACTTCAGGTTTAATTTAAGACATATAATGTCAAATAGCAAAAGACACTAGTAATGGTGCTCCTTGTTTACAGGGATGGGGTTCGATTCCCTGTGGTGTCCTGCTGATTTTGGCATTGACATTTAAACCTGACAGTTTTAGTTCAGTAATTGTAATTAATTAATTATGTTACTCACCTCCAAAAAAATGTCTAACGCTTCGCATATCTCCTGCTTTTACATGGATAGATTTACCTGTATTTAATAGGACACCATAGGTGCCACATCAACTTTCAGAAATACTCGGAGCCAAGCAATCAGTCCAGTCCCAACAGGCAGGCATCCTGGACTCTTCATTACGCAGGATAATATTTCTATCTTGTTTCTGTACGGGTATGCCACTTCAGTCATGTGTCATGTAGTGCCACTTCCTATCCTGTACAGCCCTGTGATTGTTTCCCAATCGATGCACAATCTGGGATGGGTATATTTAAACTTAAAGTGACAAGCAGAAGCAAGCCCTCAGTGTCTTTCATGGTTTCTTTTCATGAAGTATGTAGCAACAACTAACTTGGTTCTTTTGTATAGGAATGCAACTTGAGGCACAATGCTATCCTCTACAGTGTCAAGTAACACCTCAGCATCCTCTTGCTATTTTACCATGAAGTTAAAAATAAAAAGGCAGCTGGGATAGGCTCTAGCACCGTCCCCCTACGACCCTTAATGGGATAAGTAGTACAAAATGGATGGATGGATGGATGATACATTATTTTTCCTTGTTTTTACATGCTTCCACATTAGTAGGCATATTTTTGTAGTAAAATTTACAAGACATACAAAAAAGAATCTGCTCTTCACTCTGTTGTTCTCTCCATGTGGCCATATTGCTGTGGCAATCTTCCTTCCTTCCTTCCATCCATCCATTTTCTTCCGCCTTTCCTGTTTAGGGTCACAGGGTGGAGGCTGGAGCCTATCCCAGCAGCTTTTGGGTGAGAGCCAAGTACACCCTTGACAGATCACCAGTCTATCGCAGGGCCAACACATATATACAGACAACCATTCACACTCACATTCATACCTATTGTCAATTTAGAGTATCCAATTAGCCTAGTCCCCATTTGCATGTCTTTGGACTGTGGGAGGAAGCCAGAGTACCTGGAGAGAACCCACGCAGACACGGGGAGAACATGCAAACTCCACACAGAAAGATCACGTGCCCAAGCCGGGACTGAAACCCCAAACCATCTTGCTGTGAGGGGACAGTGCTAACCACTGTGCCACCTGGCCATGTTTCACTACTTCTTTAATATACAATTTAAATAATTAATAAGTCAATTGCAAACAAAATTGCAGTCGGTGTATGTCAGACCCTTAGAGATGCACAGTAGTGTTTCCTGCAGGTTCCACAAATGAAGAGTGATGCTTGTCAAAGGACGACTAGATGGGGTACATAAATTACGGTAATCTCCTTGTATATTCACCCTGTAACCACTGGAGCCTGGCATTCACAGCTTCCATCACAGCTGTGAATGAGGAAAAGTAGAGAGAAAGAGGAGGGTGATGGAGTGGGTGGCGAGAACAAAGAGAGACATGGAGAAGACAGAACATGAAGATTACGGGACAGAGTGTTGATTACAAATGACAAGTAGAACTAGAGTGTTTTGAAGCAGGAGGTGAAAAAAAATGATTAGAATTGTTAACAGAGCAAAGTGCATGGCATAGATTTCAATTTATGTCCCCTGACTTCAGAAAAGTGCGCTACTGAATCCCTGAACAGGTATATTTCTTTTGGCAGTGCTAGACCTTTATTTAAGGTGTGCAATTTAAAGGTTCACCACGTGTCCAACAAATTATTTTGTCACGACTTTGTCATGAGGTGAAAGGCATTTAACCAAGAAGAAAACCTGTGGAAATCTAGGCCTTGGTCATTGAAGTGTGTGTGAACAAACAGGATTTCATCTTTTGGATGATATGTTGAAGATTAATTAAGATTTTGAGATCATCGTGATAAACTATCATATCTTCAGATAGATTTCACAGTTTATATTTTGATGATATCTGGCTAAATCACTGGCTCTGTCTTGGTGGAACCTTCAGTACCTTAAACTCAACATTTTCTGGTTTTCAGAAATAGCAGTGCCCAATGGTTGTACCAGACCATGCCTCATTAACATACTTAAGCACCTGTTGGTGCAAGTGTAGTGCAAGTTTGTTGTATGAAAGAATCATACATGGCAGCTGAAACTAGCGATGACACTTGCGCTTGACCGAGCACCAGCTTGCGAGAAGCATAGAGATCGATTAAATAGTGCCCCTCAGATTATAACGGAAGACGAGAATGGATTTTTCTCTTGCTGAATATTAATTGGGATTCCCCTGCCTCACTTGAAGAAGCTCAAAACTTCATTTTGAGCTCTTGTCTGCTGAAACTTTCTATGGATTGATGAACGTGACCAATCTACCCTCTCCTAATTCTCCTAAACGACCCTCAGAATATAAATTATTTAACTGACATTCATTTCTTTATCCAGTGAGCTATTATTGAGTTTATATATGGTGACTTTGCCCCCCCCCCAAACATTAATATTGATTCTCTTGAAACTAAAATATGTAGTTTTATTTACAATACTCTCATCACTTCCAAGGACTTCATCTTTTTCAAAACAGTAAACATTTCTCCTTAACTCTGTGTAATTGTCACAAAGGTTTTAACTTAATTATACCTGTGTGTGTGTGTATATGTGTCTGTGTGTTTATTCATTCAGTACACACATTTCACAGTACAACATGAGCATGTACTATGAATCAGGAATAAGAGATTATATGAGATAACTTCAAAACCAACCAAGGTTTCTGTGCTAAGAGTGTGTCTGACTTTTCCTCCGTTGTTGACAATGTTTTCTCAACCTGTTTCTCCTCAAGTTTCTCTCCTTTCCTTCTTTGCTTGAATCTCAGGTGAGACTGACTAAGAAGCATGGAGAGAAGACATGGAAAAGGATCAGTGATATTCAAACTGAGGCATAAGAGGGGGGTGATGTAATCCAGGTTTATATTAGAAAATATGAGAAAAAAAATCTAGCCTGTAATACCCTCTAAATATCAAAAGATGGCAGCAGGACTTAAAAATTGTTCTTGAATCCTCACGTCTCAATTGATTACATAATCCATTTGCAAATGAAAAAAGCTGGAACTTGGCTTTGAGAGTTGAGTAAACCTAAAGCAGTGGCATTTTTCAAAGGAAATTCTTGACAAAAAATTAACTTGAACCAAGGTGTAATATGTGATGTTGTATTTCAGTCTTTGTGTCATATTAAATAAAAATATATTTTGCCTTGCCAAAAACTTTTTTTTTGCATTTTTCCCCTTCTCCCTTTCTCTGAAGTGTGTGAGTAAAGCCCTCCTGTAACGCCCACCAATGTAATAATGTCCAGAAATGTAATAAACCACAAACATTATAAAAATCTGCAGCTTTTAATGGAGAAATCCCACAAACGTAATACATTTTCCACCAGCGTAATAGCTGTTGCCTACTACAAACGTAATGCAACACATGTAATAACTATAACATTTGCAGAGACTTATTGCATTTGTGGGGAAGTGAAAATATTCAACTTTCTCTATTGTAATTACTTCCCCCAGATTAATAACGCAATGAATACTGGTTGTTGTGTTGTTGTTGTTGTTTGTGCGTTTGCCAACACACCTACTGATACTGACTGTGGTTGCAAAAACCAGTTGTTAAATCTCTGCTCCATTATCTCGCATCGCACCCCCCCCCCCCCACGTGCCACAAGCAGCTTTGTCATTCCTTTTTGGTTCACAAAATTGTTTTGTTTTTAAATAGATTTATTTCTTTGCATAATCAAAATGCTTCTTGATAATGAGGATCATCTCTCTCTCTCTCACAGCTGCCTGTGGTAAATCGAAATGAATTAATCAGCCTTTAGATTCTTGCCTGTTTAGACTGATGAGTCTTGTGTTTACAAATGAGCAATAAATTCAGATTTCTTCATATTCTTTCTTGCCAACAGGAGTTTGAAATAAAAGGTCATCCATCCATCTATTTTCTTCCACTTATCCTGTTAAGGATTGCTGGGGGGGGGCTGGAGCCCATCCCACATTTCGGGTGTGAGGTGAGGTTCACCCTGGACAGGTCACCAGTCCATCACAGGACCAAGATATATAGACAAATAACCATTCACACTCACATTCATACCTACGGCCAATTTAGAGAATCAATCAGCCTAGTCCCTTTTTCATGTCTTTGAACTGTGAGAGGAAGCCGGAGTACCAGAGAGAACCCTCACAGGCACAGGGAGAACATGGAGACTCCACACAGAGAGATCCTGAGCCAGAGCAACCTCTTGCTGTGAGGCATCAGTGATAACCACTGCACCACTGTGCCGCCCGAAATAAAAGGTCACGGGAATAATTTTTGAGCTCAATCAATTCTATTCAGCCCTGTCAATAAACAGGTAACTTATTTTGGGGAAAACCATCTGACCTGAAAGTACTTAACTAATTTCTAAACTACAGTTTATCATCTGAATGTTGACTAGAGCCTATATAGGCCTATACTGAAGCTTGTAGCTGATTTGACCCATTGTCATGGCGACCATTGTAGTCCAGAGGAAGTCTGGTCAAAGTTGCTACTGTTTCATCGGATACTCTTTACAATTCTCCTAGTAGGCTAGTGTGTTTATATGTTTGTTTGGTTACAGGCGAGTTTAATATATCTACACAAACATCCATATGTTAAGATTTTTTCTGTTTCCTTGGTTGTGTTCGTAGATGTTTATGAAACTCATCATCATTAAATCATATCAGTAAATCAAATCATTAAACGTGAAGATGCGAAAGTTAGCAGCGGTTCGTGACCTTTGTTATATGTTGTTTGTAGGCATGTTGTATGTCGACACTGCAGCTTCTTAACTTGTTATTTTGACACTGTTGTTTTGTAATGTCTGCATAGTTATAAATTGATTCAATTGAAGTATGTGGCATCCCTCAAATTTCAAACATTGAAGTGTAGGAACAATATAAAAAACACATTTTTGAGTGGAAGGGGGAAACAATAGACTCTTTGGTTCAACACCACAGAGAGTAAGACAGCGATGAGAGAGAGAGATGACCCTCATTAACAAGAAGCATTTTGCTTATGCAAAGAAATAAATCTGTTTAAAAAAAAAAATTGTCAACTGAAAAGGAATGACAAAGCTGCTTTGTTGCACATATGGAGAGGGGGTGCATTGTGTGATTGTGGAGCAGAGAGTAAGCAGCAACATGTCATAAGAACAGTTTTAGGAAGTGACAGTATAAATTAACCACATAACATTTTCAGTAAAAAAAGTGCAGGAATTGTGACACAACAATAAAACAACAATTTAAGATTTTAAAAACACAGGCACTGTTCAATGGTCTCACACTGTCTGTCCTTCAGGATAGAAAAGAAAGCTCCAAGAGGAATAACTTCGGGGGATTTCCATTCAGTCTGTAGCGTATTCCATGCCGAGGGGGCAGCAAAGCTGAAAAATCGTTTTCCTAATTTAGTTCTTACCTGAGAAACATATAAAACAAGTGTAGCACAACAATGCAAGGCATAGCAGCTGCTTGTGCTCTGCAATAAAGCACATAAATAAGGCGGAATAAAGCATAATAGAGCCTTATGAATTAGGGTCACACAATGTACATATTTGTGCACTCAAAGAAAGCAAGTTTGATCTCATATACAATTCACAGTGGTGAGTGAGACAACTACAGTCAGTGACAAATCTCAGTGCTGAATGAAAAAGAGTGTACAATGATTTGAGACATTTGGATGATGCACTCAAATAAAGCATGTCCCCATGAAGAATGGGCAAGAGGGTAGCAGTCACTAATTTCTTTCTGACCCTGAGAGAGAGGCAGGTTCTATTCTTGAAAAAGAACCCAAGGTTCACTTGAAGTTTAGTGACCAGAATATTAATATGGGCTTCAAATGAAAGCTCCTGATCTAGGGTAAAACCCAAGTATTTGTAATTTAAAACCTGCTCTATAGGTTTTTCTTTAGGGGTTATCATATTTGTAATGGTCTGTGGTAGCACCTTTTTATTAAAGAAAACCATGTGCTTAGTTTTATCTGTTTAAAACCAATTTAAGATTAAATAAATGAGACTAGATAACATTAAAATCAGCTTGTAAAAACTTAAAAGCCTGAGTGAATGAGGTTGAACAACAACAAATAATGGTGTCGTCTGCATAAAAATAATAAAATGCATTTGACAAGTTACTATAGAGATTGTTATAGATAGAAAATAAAATGGCTCCCAGCACTGAACAAATGGCCACTCTTTTGGTATTGTCCAGAAAAGACAAAGTAGTTCCAGCTACCTGAACACATTGTGTTGTGTTTGATAGATAGTTGGCAAACCAGGCAGCTGCATGCTTAGATAAGCCAATGTGATGTACAGCTTGTATCAGCAGGCTGGTCTACTGTGTCAAATGCTTTTGACAGATCAATAAGAAGAGCGACACAATATTTTTTGCTGTCCAGAGGCTCAATTAAATCATTTAAGACCTTGGGCATAGCTGTAACAGCGCTATGCTGTCTTCTAAAGCCAGATTGAAGTGGAGATAAAATACTACTTGATTCTAAAAAATTCTTGTAGTTGGTCACTGATGTTCCTAAAACAATTTAGCTTAAATACACAATTTAGAAATTGGTCTGTAGTTGTTTCCATCTGTGGGTTCACCCCCTTTTAACAGGGAGAGAACAAAGGCCGCCTTCCAGAGTTTAGGAATTTTATTGCTGGTACAGTAAGGCTGAGGTTAAAAATATGTGAGAGAGGCTAAGTAATAAAATCAGCAACTTTAGAAAAAAAAAGGTTCAATATTATCAGGACCTGCTGCTTTACTTGTGTCCAGCCTTTTTAGTGCATCATTTACCTCAGGGACAGATACAGATGTGAACTCAAATGGGCAAGTGATGGGTCCACTCGTAGCCTGCGGAGTCTAACACACACCAGACCAGCATTTGTCAGTTCAGAGTTTAGGGACTCAAACAGGGATCCAGCAGAAATAAAATCATCATTAAAATAATTAAGTATGTCTGTCTTATCAGACAGTGTACCGGATTGGGTAATTAAAGAACTTGGCAAGTCATTAGATGATTTTATGACGCCAAAATATTTTAGGGTCATTTATATATTTTGTAGATTCATTCAAGTAGAAGTTGTTAGCAAACACACCTGTGTCCATGTACTTGTGGGGAGCGTTTAAGATTTTGATGGGTTTTTAGTATTTGGCCGCGTTGAGTTCAGTTGACTTAAATTTAATGTTAAGTTAAGTTACATTTAATGAGTCACGGACAACTTTTAGATTATCAGATGAGGCAGTCATCCAGTCAAGATTTAAATCACCAACCAAAAGAAGCTCACTGGAATTAAACCCTGTCACACAAGGTGCAAGAGAGGCGAGGGCTGCAGGGGAGGCAGAGGGTCTATAACATCCTATATTCTGAAAGACTGGCCATGGGAGTATTCAAGCTTCAGGGCAAGGAGTTTCTGATTTTTTGGTGATGGAGAGTGAGGATAAGAGGGTATCATGAAATTTGTTTTTATATATATAGCCACTTCGTGCATCTGCTGCAAAGTTGGGTCAGGTCACAATCGAACCCCCCTCCCCCGACCCCACCCTGAATGAAAACAGCTGTCTGGGTGTTGTGGTCTGTCCAACGACAGCTGGGAATAACTCCTCTGTTACACATTGACAGGAAAGAACTTCATTGCCCAGTTTAGATAATCATGAAACACCTTAAAGTTCTTCTTCTTCTGTTGTAACCAGTTGAACATACTGCAATGTGCAGGGTGCAATGTTGAGATTTTCTCCTCTGCATCTCACAAAGTTCATATCATATTTCCAAATAGTTGAATTCTTAGACGTATGGGTATCATCTTAAAATACTCTGGTACTCACAGTGTGGACCCAAGGATCATGTGTCTCTCATTTGGCCATATATTGTCCAACTTAATTTTCTGTCTTAATTTGAGAGAGACTTTGATATCTGTGTTAGACAACAAAATGATCTTCTATCCTTGGTGAAAAATTCAATGAGTGGGCAAAATTGTTAGCCACATATTGATTTCCTGAAAAGAGCAAATTTTCATAACAATTAAGGCATCTTAAGTTAATGTAGGGAGTGCCAATGGCCGGTGTGGTATATGTAGTATATTCCTGTGGACATATCTTAATATCTTATGTCTACATACCCTAGAGTCAATATTGTGACTTGTATTTACTAGAAGAATGATGGGGACCCTCTAACCTATAAAACTCACACTATGAAAACGAATGATTGTTACACGCGGTCCATTAGGCTTACAGCAGATGTAGTGATAGTGATAGTGTGTGATAAAACCTAAAATATCTGGTTCAGGATGTCTGATCACTTTTATTTGGACCTACTGACATGTGGTTCTTTGTCCAGGATGAATTCTCTCTCAGTCACTATTTCACTCTTTTGGCTTGTTTCATTTTGTTTGTCATCTTGTCTCCTCATCCACCTAGTACCGCCCCAGGCAATAATAAAACCCCAAATTTAATAACCAAAATATCTCATGAGCCAAGGGGCTGACTTTTCTCACTTACTGCTTCACAGCAAAAGTAGAGACAAAAATGTTTTCATATTCTTCTGTCAAATGCATTGTACTAGCTGGATAGTCATTGCTTCATCAAACATGTTCTTACATGTCTGACTTACAGCAACATTTTCAAAGACAATGAGGAAAATGGGATGTATTGTTCAAAAAACATCATTTAAGGGTGCACAAGACAACAATTTTAAGAAAACAATTAAAAAAATATATCAACAAAACTTTTAGAAAGGTGCAGGATGAAAGTTTAAATTTACCTGAAAAGAATATTATAGTGGTTAATTACTTAACTTTTTTTTTTTTATCAGGTCTAAAATGTTCATTTACATTCCAGTGAGGTGGTTGACAAACCGTTATGGATCTCTGAACCAATAGCACGAACACGTTGATATCACCCTTTCTCTACACTGCTCAGATGATAAAATCACATGTTCCAGATGTCGATGAATGAAAATATTCCTGTAGAATTTTTTTTTCGTACAAAGTAAATGATTGACAACAAAATAATGTAAGACAAATGAATAGAAACCAAAATAATGAACCCACTGAAGACAGGATTCAGAATCATACTCAAAATCAAAATGGAAAAATGAGATCACAGGCTGATTTACTGAATTTCCTCAAGACAAGTCATAATTTAGCTCAATAACGTGTCAGGCCTTCTGTATGCACCCCCTACAACGAGTGGGCATCCTCCTGATGAGACAATGGATGGTCTCATGGGAGATCTCAACCAAGACCTGGATCAGGATATCAGTTAGCTCCTGGTGTCACACAGTGCTCCTACTGATCCTCCTTGCAAAAAGGAGTAGATAGCAAGATAGCAGATAACCTACTCACTGGGACATATAAAAGTTGTCCATTGCACCTTTTAGTTAAAGGAAATTGAGTATACTTGAAGTAATGATTTAATCAGTCCTGCTGTCAGTGGATTTGCATTGAAGTAGGTTGATATTTTGTAGGTTTAATCAAATGATGCAGGTGGGACTCGCTTACTTATGAGGCAGCATGACTCAAAGGTTGAGTGGCCATCTAGTGAGTGAGGGTTGCTGGTTTGACTTTCAATTCCCCAGATGACCTTATCTAAGTGTACTTGAGCAAGACACTGAACCCCAAATTGCTCCTGATGAGCAGGTTGGCGTCTTGCAAGGCGGCCTCCATCATCAGTGTGTGAATGTGTGTCAATGGGTGACTGAGATGACATTGTAAAGTGCTTGAGTATTGCCAAGGTAGAAAAGGCACCAAATAAACAGAGTCCAGACTCCATTTTATTTATCTCTCTCTCTCTAACTACCCATCCATCTATCTATCTATCTGTCTATCTATCTATCTATCTATCTATATGAGGCAAAATGAGGAGACTGAGCTGTAGGCTGAGGCCTCTCTCTGCCACAGAAATGTGGTGGAAGGAAAAAATCCTTGCCTGGAGAGATGTGCCAAGATGAGGTTGTGACTGATGCAGAAAAATCATGTGAGACTGATGCCCATAATCAAATCATGGACATGTTTTTAGGGAGCATCCACCAGCAATTCCTCCAAAATGGCACCCTGTATGCTGATTTGGCACTTCTGGACCCCAAAAAACTTCAACCAGGTAACGGTTTATGCCGGTGGTGCACCTCGAGGTTTTTATGCTTATGGCTACTCAACCAGATGTTTTAAAGATGCTGGATAGTGACAAAATCATAGCTGGTGTTGCAGAGAAAAGTGAGCTCCTGCAGAAGCTACTAATAGAGTGAGGCAATAATATATGTTTATTCATGTTTTTTTATTACTATGTGACTTCCCTATTCAGCAATCTTGATTTTAGTAAGTGACTGAGCTCCTCCGCAACCTTTACATACAACAAGCCATCCTTCACAGTCCCGTGACGTGATTATCCACAGTCCTCTCGCCAGTCATGTTAGCTGCTCCCTGATCTCAGCGGTTCCCCAGTTGCATCGTCACTTCAACAAGATGATGTTGAAGTGACGATGTGTCTGAAGAATATTTAGCTCCGTGACAGTCTGTAAATTTCAAAACAGCAGTTCAATGCTGTGTTTGATGCGGGAGAACCAGCAAGTGTAATGTTTGCAAGTTTGTGTCATCATCGACACCTCCGCCCACCTCACACGCCAGCACATTGATGGCTTGGATTCACTTAGCAATGGAGGTGGCAATAAGCGTACCATCAATGATTGATGTCAGTGAGAGGACTTCATTGTAATAACGAACAAACCAAAGATTATACACAAGAACTGAGCGAATATTATGAAAATAAAATGTATATTTCTCGCTAGAAATGTCATCAGAATGCTTTTTTAAATCAAAACTATCTTGGAATAAGGCACTTTCCTCCGAAAATGACAGGAGCAGCCGCCATGTTTTTGTTTTGAGAGGCCCACATGAAAGAGTCACATGACCTACCTGCGGTCCAATAGAAAAGAACAGGGGAAAAAAACGTACACGTTTCACGATTTTTAGGCCTTTATCGTAGAACTGATACATATAGACTGGGTTGTGTGAGGCTACAGTGCTAACCACTGCACCACCGTGCTGCCTTTTGTTGTTCATCTCTTTCCAAATAACATTTTTATTGAAATGGGCTTTTTGTTGTAATTATGTTGCCTTCTAGTGGTTTACTCAAGGTATAAACAGTCACTGTCATTCAATTCTATATGTCTAACAGCCTGGCAAATTGGCTGGCCAAATGTTATTGTATCAATGATCCCTTAGCATTAAAAGGGTTCAGGTTATAGATAACTAATTGAATTATGGTCCAAAACAACGTGGAACTAAGTTTTTTTTTTTCATCGAGTTATATAAAGCTTGTGTTGCTGGCTGGCTGACTTGCTCCCCAGCTCTACCACCCATTAAGTGGGCCAGTCTGTCAACGACTCCCGGGCCACTTCCCCCCTAAGTCTACCCCTGGTTGAGGGGGGATTAGAGGAAAGACTGCACAGTACAACTCAAAATCGCCTGTTGCTCCCAGTCAAGGATGTTTTTTTTCAAAACAACTTGGAATGCTTTAGATGAGCAGAATGGATGCATATTGTTTGAAAATTATTCACCATTTGCTCCTTTTGTTTGGGAGATTACTGTAACAACACCTTTTCCTGTCATACTCCAGCTACTGTATGTCTTATGGACTTGAAAATTTTACCCAACCTACCACTGGTACAAGGGTGAGTGTATAATGACAGAATTTTCTTTTTTGGATGAATTTTCCCTGTAAAGACATTGACTTGTTTGTAGTAGGTCCTCATCCCACAATCCTGCATATGACACTATACAATAAAAGTGGAACTGCCAAGATAATAAAATAGTACAAAGAAAACAAAACGGAACATATCGTTATTGAAGGGGTGTTGTGTTATATTGCATTTGTTTAATCTAGGTGTAGTTGTAAACTGGCCAGTGAGTGCATATTATACACAAAGGGTGGGGGTGGGGGGCAAGCTCTCATTCTCCATAGCATTTCTCTCCAAAGCTTGTAACATTTTCAAGGTGAGCTTGTTTCCGGTAAAGTGACACTTTGACAGCAAGCTGCATGAGTGGGGATAGATCAATACTCCAGTCTAATCACAGCCTGTGAGCGTGCTCAGTGAACTGGGCCAATGTCATTCTCTGTTAGTATAAATTGGAAACGAAAACTGAAAGGTATCAGCTGTGTTACAAGTCTATCACACTGTAATCCCTTCACACCTCGTATGGAGACAGCGAGGCACATCAACACAAGCTGGTTAGTCGGCATGCTCACACACCTTCACAAACAAGATTAACCTTCAGATGTGCTGTCTAAGCCGTTTACTTTGGCTACCTCACTGCTGACATTTTCACATCTATCCTCGCCTTTTTTTTTCTCCCTACAATCTCCAGCAGCTCGTAGCTGTCAGCTTTAGGCCATGAGAGCTGGCCTCATACAAATTAATTCAATCATGTATATCTCAGTAATGTGGGTCTACTCAGACCTGACAAAGGGGGATTTGGAATTTGACATCTAATACATAGTCAAGGAATAACAAATTATCATATGAATTTTAGGGATGTCAGTGGAACAACAAGATACTGTGTAAACTACACACCTAAATGACAAAATGCCGAAAAGATATTAGCATTCATTCACACAAAGGATTTGTGCAATCTTATCAGGATAATCTTTTATCAATTTGGGGCAATGGTTTAGCTTTATATGACAGCTACATGCACTGCTCGTTGGAGGTTTTAAATTGTAGATCTATGCATGACCTGATGCCCTTCAGAATGTCCTGCTGAGTATGTGCCCTATTTTGTAAGTACATGTATTTGTTTTTTTCACATTCCTAAACCAGAACTTAACAATACTCAAGTAATTTTTATCACCTAAAAAGAGGCAAATATTTTGAGATAAAACAAGAAAGTAGTTCCTGATCATAAATTTTGGATAAATAACATAAAAGGCCTTCTTGTCTTACATCTGCTCCTCTCCTCTTTTCCCCTTCAACTAATTTTTCCACAATCCTTTTCCAGTGATTTTTTTCACGCTATTTTTATGTCAGACCTTGTGAGAAAACATAGTCAAGGAAAGCACACACGAGTGAAACATGACAGCTACAGAACTAAGTGTGCCTCTGTTTTCAGACTGATGGCTCTAAATATCATAGTCCATGAGGAATAATGTGTCAGCAGAGGCACTAAAATCAAAAGCAGTGCCAGTTTATTTATCAAGGGTGCAAATAAACAAACAAGAGCAAGTCTGCCGTTGATTTTGTTTGCCTCCATTTTCCGAACATCTTAAGCACTTGTCAGGGTGGCACAGAAGTCTCCTGATTATATGATTCTACTTATTCTTCAACATGAGTGAGTAGTCTTGGTGGAGGCCTACACAGGTGCCACCACTTCACCAAACTCCCTAGCTGCACACTCTTGTAGGACACAGCGAGTCAAATGCTGCAGGCAGAAAGGGAGATTACAATATTTGTACATTGTACATAAATATGTGCTCACTCATACACTGTAACAAAATTCTGTAAGAATACGGTCAAATTCTGACAGTATGTTACTGTTTTCACTTAAAACAGTAATGTACTGGAGAAAACAATGCATTCTGGGCAATATTTCTGGGCACTTTACTGTTTCCCATAAAATACTGTAACATACCATTAATAGCATTGCATTTTGGGAGTGATGTTTGAATAAACGGTAAAAATACGGTACAGTATTTCAAGAGGCACATGCCGAGAAGCCATTTCTGGACTCTTAAGTTGGGTATACTTGAGAATCCTCTATCACCATACAATACGTAAGTTGAAAAAGCCTACCTGTTATCTTTTCTGGTGATGTTTGCTTTCTAAAAGGTACTTCTATTGAATATCCTGAACTGTGAGTGATCAGTAAGCTTGAAGGAAAGTACAGCAGTATCGTTTAGCAACTTGCTATCATCATTTTGTAGGTAAGGACAAATTTCTGAATAGTTCAATTAAGTTCGCCATATTCTTTTTCTGTTTTGTTTTTTGGTTGGTTAGCAGCTAGAAACATAATTGTGCTTCTATTTTGGGGATTTTGAAGTATTTCCTATGTTTCTGTGCATCACATGAATGGATAACTTTAGTGGTAACAGCTAACAGCAGCTAACATCAAAAGAGCAAGTAGAGCAAGTTTAAACTCTTTTAAACTTTTGGATCACAAGTTAAAGAAGTACTGACCAGCTGCTCTATTCGCAATTTACAACATTTTCAACCTGCAGTACCAAGAGGAGGCTGCCTGCACTCTTGAGTTAATTCAAAAGTAAGGTTTTTGTTGTCCACCAGACCTTTTTCACAGCATTTTTACATGAAATTGCAGGCTAAACCCAGGTGTTACTAATGACAGTAATAAGGGTTCCTTCCCTATTATAGATAGCAGCAGACTATGACCTCTGATCTCAGAGTGTTTTCCTTATTTCAGGGTTAATAGACCCCGAGTTTTCACTAAACCTGCTTTGGGAAAGGACCCCAGGACTCATGTTACTAGGTTTAAATGCAAGAAAACATTTGTGGTACTTTAAAAGCTTCTTTTGTATTTACATGTATTAGTAATGTTCCATGGATGTTTCTTCCTGATGGCACATACCATTTACAGTTTGAGGCAGTCAGACAGTCACACTAGGTAGGCAGACACAAATAAATAAAGACAGAATAGTCTTGACTTCATTCTTAAAAAATGGCAGTGTTGTTCTGATTGGTTGAAGCTATGGAGATATACAGAAAGATAATAGGCCAAAGGGGGGAAAAGAAGGAAACTGATTTTAAATGAGGAAAAAAAAAACAAAGGACCCATGGGAAGATCCATTTAGTCTCAGTGGGGAGTTTTTCACAGTTGTGTCAAAATTATGTCAACTCCTGCTATGTGTTACACACAACAGCAAATAGGAGATAACCATCAAAAATGAAAAAAAAAATCAATGATGTAATATGGTTTGTTTATTTGTATCATTGTTATTTTCTGCATGAATCTCACACACAGGAAATATGCACATAACAACATAAATATATCACAGGACATTACACACTTCTCCACTGCTATGAGAAAGGGGTGGTAGATAAGGTTGTTATAGTAACCACCATGCCAGAGGGCAGGTCATGGCTGTTGGTGAAGCTTGGCCAAAAAACTGTATGGATATTCCCTTGAATCTCAGGCTCTCAGAGCCCAAGTAAAATAAAAATAAATCTTGCCATTTTTAATTGAAAAAAGAACAATGAATTAGATATATTGACATGCTGTATACATGATGCAAATGTACATCTTAATTCTACGACACAGTGTTGGGCAAGCTACTTAGAGAATGTAGACAGCTAATCTACCAGTTACTCTAGATAAAATATAAAGGTACCCTCCAGACAGATGAAGCTAGCACTTAAGAAAAATGGCAAAAGTAATTTCTTTATTTAGTTGATAAAATGTGTTTTTTCTGCAATACCCCATCCTGCTTCTCTGCATGAAAGATGCACTGACCAACGTGTCCCATCTTAATATGGATAACTACCTCATTCAATCCAGTTTCAATACATTTGAATTCTCCCTTTCAATATGCTTAATGTTTTTGTTGTTACTATAAGGGAAGGCTTGGTAAAAGTTCACAAAATCAGAACATTCTTCGACTGGGGAAACTGCACCACCTTGACTATGTCACTTCTGAGGGGGCCTCTAATGTCTCCTCCCTGACAAATCATAAAATACCTTGGACTCAAGTTCTGCTGCGATCTTCTGCCACGGCTCTGGAACTTCACATTTTTTCCTTTGCTTTATTATAAACCAAATGTTGATCAATGTTGAACATTGACATTCATTATCTTTTATCTTTTTCAGATGAAGTGTCAGTCCCATCCGTTAGAAATCTAAAATATGTTTTCAACCTCAGCACCATCTTTCACACCTCCTGGAAACCCTCTGGTAACCACAGTAACCAGTATATAGTGTCAAAATGCTGTGAACTGTGGGTAATTCTTGAAGGCAAAATCTGCAGCAATGCCCTCGGAGAATTAAGGGCTAAAAATATCTGCACTGATGCCATCGTGCACTTTTCAACTTGGTACAGTCCTCAAACCCTCGTAGACTTCACATGTACTGTATACGTTTTGGGTCGCTGGCTCTATCATTTGAGTTTGTATTTTTGTTTGGCTTTTGGTTTCAGTCATCATTTAATCATTATTCCAGAATCATATTGTTACATGTTTTCTTCCCCCTGTAGTTACTTTGGTGTTTAATAAGTCATCTCTTTGGGTTCACCTGCCCCTACCTATGTACCTATATTGTTTGCCCTGACATTCATTTGTCACAAGAAAATTAGACATTTTTGGTACTTTGCCATGAGTATAATTTAAATGGTAGTTAATCCAAAAATTTAAAACATATTCTCAAAAAAAAAAAATTTGTGGAAATTGTCTCAGTACCAAGATAAAGGTTGTCGATATTTCTGATAATAGAAAATGGGACAGGCATTTCAATTTGCGAAGTAATAAATAAACCACAGAGGTTGAAGGAAAAGTAGAGGAGGTAGCAACAAGATGTGAAAATATGTATTCAGTGTGAATAACAGACTGATAGCCTGCTGATTACTCTAGATTCATTGAATTCATTCGCCTCTAAGATATGGATGTAACTGTCACTCAAAGATGAACTTTAGCTCAGGTGACAAGGGGCCCCGGTGTCGGGATTGATCTGGAAAATAAAAAACACATGACTTCTAACGAGTAGGGAAACTGCTGCGCTTTGCACCTCCCTATCCTCCTCACTTTGCTTGAGGCTACCATCTTCTCCATTTCTTTCTCTTAGCAGAAAAAAACATGACATCTATATTTTAGCTATAATACTGTGAGCTTTGTGCTGCTCTGGAAAATATACCCATTTGGATTCATTTAAGAAATAGAAACTGTAATTCCAGCGACAGTTGCACAAAAAAAACAGAGAAAATGTATAATTTGATATACACTTTCATGGATCTTATACAATTGCATTGGGTAATTGATCCAAATCTGATGTACTTAGGTGCTCTTATGTGTATTGATAATAACTAGAATTGCAAGCAAGTGTAAATGCTGTTAAAGCCCTGTGCAACTCAAACCCTGGTGCCCAGTGGCAGCGATGCAAGTTGGGTCTTGTGCCTTGCACCAAATTTTGCAAGGAGACTAACTGGGGTATCAGAATCAATTGTGTCCCCTGAAATATTAACAGAGCCAACTGTTACCAAAACACTCAGTGCTGTCTGTTCTGAAACTAATAGCTTTTTGTCTATAATGTAAGCATTTTTTAGTATTATTTAAAGTTTTTAATAAGCTTTAGTCAATAGTGATCAGGGTTGGATTTGGGTTGGGAAAAGGAATCAATCTTACATCTCCTCTCAACCTGTCTAGGTAACATGTGTTACTGCTACATGCGCCCCAGGCACAACATTTGACCATATCAATAGCCAAAAAAGTTATTTGATCAAATCAAGCCCCTCTGACCGATATTTTCTTTAGTAGCAAAGGTATCCTGTCATAGTTCATAACCTCTGATGTCAGAGAAAATAACATTGCTATGTGTAACTAAGCATGGGGCGGGGTTTACACAAAAGGTGACTTATGTGCCGCAACGACCCATATTGACCAATTAGTATTAAGTTTAGTACATGTAACAGCCAAAAGAAATGCCAAAATCCATTTTGCAATTTTTTTTTTTTTGTATTGATGTTTTTCTGCACATTAATTTCACCAAAATCCCTCATTATTGTGTTATATTTCCACTTGCTCTTCTTGGTAGTGGGAGTACTGTTTACTGTAGGGTCAGATCCATATACAGAGAGAGTTCAGCCAACTCAAATCATGGGGGCCATGTTTGCTACCAACAGCAGATGATTCTACAACGTAACTATATGGGGCAGATATGTTATGTTGATCTAAATCAGAATCAGAATGAGAATCAGACATTTTTATTATTCCCTTGCAGGAAATTGTTGGAAAATGGCTAATCTTCACCATTAATAAGCCTACAGTATAAATGTCATTGTCAACCTCTGTCATTATGTAAAAGGCCCTCATTTAAATAACCCAGCGTGTATTTACCTTAAATATCTTAAATGAGCCTGTAAAATGCATTGTAGCCCAGTCTCTCAATTAATCATAAAACTGTTCAAATTCTCCTTTGTCTCTCATGTTCATCCATCACCGAAAATGGTTGAAATTACTTAAAAAAACACTAGCAATAATAATTTAGTAACAGAGTGACAGAGGCATAGTTATGTGCCATTGAAATCTGGCTATCTACTTTGACATAATTTACATACACGTGGTTTTCACAGTATAAAGCATCCAAGTTACAGTTGGCAATTGAGATAAAACAAGTTAAATTCAAGTCATGACAGTGGCTCCTAATTTTCTAAATAACTAGCTCAGTAGCATAAGGCTAGCTTAAGGCTATCATAAGTCTTTGTAAACCTCATTCAGCATTCATTTCTTATTCAGATTTCTGAAATCTGTAGATTGGAATATGTAATACTCTGTATACTCTTCAAGCATTCTGTCCAACAATAACAGCTGCACAGTAGACACTCACATTTTTTTCCCCTATATTTCAGCTATCATGCAAGCATGTAATTGGGAAAAAGTTAGAGGTTCCCATGCCCTCTCCAGCACCCTAGTGAGGGTGAAGAGCTGATCCACGGTTCCATGACCGGGACGAAAACCACACTGCTCCTCCTCAATCTGAGGTTCGACGATTGCCCCAACCCTCCTCTCCAGTACCCTGGCGTGGACCTTTCCAAGGAGGCTGAGGAGTGTGATCCCCGATAGTTGGAACACACCATCTGGTCCCTTTCTTAAAGATGTCATAGTCATTCTCCATGGCCTCACCAATCTCTTCCCATGCCCGAGTTTTTGCCTTGGTGACTGCCATTGGTGCACACCGCTTGGCTTGTCGGTACCAGTCGGCTGCCTCTGGAGACCCACAGGCCAACCATGCCCTGTAAGCCTCCTTCTTCAGCCTGACGGCTCCCCTCACCTCTGGTGTCCACCAGTGGGTTCGGGGATTACCGCCGTGACCGGCCCCAGCAGCCTTACGGCTACAGGTCACAACAGCCGCCTCGACAATGGCAGAGCCGAATATATATAATATATTCGGACTCAATTTCCCCCACCGTCCCCGGGATGTGGTCAAAGCTCTGCCTTAGGTGGGAGTTGAAGACACCAAGCACTTGACATCGGTCCCCTATCCCGGGCCTGGTCCAGGGTGGGGCCCCAGGTGCCCCTCCAGGCTGGGTGCACAAATCCTTTGTACTAACTGGGGAATCTTTGACTCCCTCTCTACTGTGACAATGCAAGGCAAGGCAATTTTATTTGTATGGCCCATTTTCACACACAGTTTGTGAAACATGGCATCATATCAACATCCTCTGCCCTTACACCCTCACACTGACTGAGGAAAAACTCCATAGAAAACCCTTTTAACAGGGAAAAATTTGAGAAACCGCAGGGTGAGCAACAGAGGAGGGATCCCTCAATCAGGTTGGACAGACATGCAACAGATATTGTTTACAGACAAGAAAACAGTTTACAATACAAAATGTGGGAAACATGGAAATGATAATAACAGCTGAGGAAGGACACTTCTGGTAGGTAATGGAGGCAGGGAGAGGAAGCCAGCTTGAGGGGGGACTGGATGGCAGACTGGTTCATGGGAGGGGAGCGCAGGCTGTTGTCACATCAGGGAAAAAAAGGGGGGTTAGGGGGGCGATGCAGGCGACAGTTGGTGCAGAGAGATGGAGTTCCGGTGGATCTGTGGAAACACAGAGAGACTGTGAGACACTAAGGCCAAACCACAAAGTGCAATAGGTAATGGTAATGACAGTTCCAAAATGTGCGGAGTGTTCCTGGCTTCACCCAAGGACTGTACAAAGTGGCCATCAATAGTTCTGGAAAGCATTATTATCTGAGCACAGCCTTCCTTTCGCATCTGAAGAACTGATGTGAATATTACCAGGTTGTGTGGTTCCAGGCTCAATGACATCCTCAAAATTGGAATGGCTTTTGAATATTCACCTTTTAGCGCCAAAGCCTTCAAACAGAGCACAGGTTTGTTAATGAACAAACATCAAAGATCTAACAGAGAGGAGGAGGGTAAAAAAAAAAGAGAAATGTGTAGCTTCCCCTTGTACAGTGTCAGGCTTGTGGGCAAGAGCTGCACCACTGGATTCAAGTGCTGCATTGTAGTTCTTCAGCTGGATGCCAGCCATGATGTCATTTAGACATTTCACTTTCAAGTCCAGCAGGCCATTCATCAACTCAGGACTTAAGTCTGCTGCAGAGGCTATTATAAATTGAAGATAGAAGTCAATAAATGAGAATCACAACCAAATAATATTTAGTTATTGTAGACAAATTTTTATATATATTTGCTTAAACTGTAGTTAAATTTATACATACATTCACTTAAAATAGAGTGTAGGACACACAAGGCAGTTGTAATAAAGATGTTTCTGTGGCAGTTCCCAAAGAGGTAGAAAATGTTCCAAGACTGTATTTAGTTCAAAAATGTACTTCTTTAATGTTAGTAGCGGTACTGGGATCTCCTGCTCATACATCCCAGGCAGAATCGATGACTTAGCTACAAGTCACCTTATTTGACCTCGTGAACATCTGGAAGTAGTAAAAGGTGTTTTACAGAGGGGTCCCACAAATCTCCAAAGCACCAGGATTAGTTGGTGCCATTGCGACTCTAGGAAGGAACTTATAAATACTGGAGACAACACAGACCAACATTCCAAGATATAAGACAACAGAAAAACACTTACTATCAGCAGTGAAGTACAGACCAGACTCGAAGCGAAGTAAAATCTGGTCAACTGGACGTAAGTTTATCTTGAAGACGTTTCACCTCTCATCCGAGAGGCTTCTTCAGTTCTAGTGAAGAGTGTGGAAACTCCAGCTTATAAACCTATGTGGGAGTGGTCAGTGCTATTGTGGTGGAAACGACCCTCCCGAGACTCACCTGGCCTCCCCAAACGACAGTCGTTGTGAGGTGTCAGGGAGTTTCAGGGGTGGTCGTTAGGGAGTTTCACCGACCACTCAGATGCTAATGGGCTGTGCTGGCATCAGCCGTTCCACATGGGTCTTTCAGCTGAGCTCTTTGGGGAAGTTTTGAAAGGACTTGGTTGTAAATAGGTGAAAGGAAATGTCGCAGTCCACCTCCTCTGTTCAAAGATGGTTTCTCTATCCTGACGTGGATGGCTTCTTTAACTCCTCTTTCAAACCATCTGTCCTCTCTGTCGAGTATTTGGACATGGTCGTCCTGGAAGGAGTGGCTTTCCTCCTTGAGGTGGAGGAAAACCGCTGAGTCCTGTCCTCCAGAGTTGGCTCTTCTATGTTGGGCCATGCGCTTGTTGAGGGGCTGTTTGGTTTCCCCTATGTAGAGATCCGTGCAGGCCTCACTGCATCTGACAGCGTATACCAGATTGCTTTTCTGGCTGTGAGGGGTGGGATCTTTGGGGTGAACCAGTCTTTGTCTCAGAGTGTTGTCTGGTTTAAAAGACACAGGGATGCAGTGCTTATATAGATTCTCCTTAATTTCTTAGAAACCCCTGCCACATAGGGGATCGCTATGTTTTTTCTCCTGCCTTCTTCATCTTCCCTCCTCCTGGAGCTCTCCTCCTTTCTGGACCTGGAAGAGGATTTTACAAAGGTCCAGTCTGGGAAGCCACAAGTTTTAAGTGCTCTTTTCAGATGCTGCTGTTCTTTTTTCCGGCCTTGGACGCTGGTGGGGATGGTCTCCGCTCGGTGTTGCAGCGTCCTGATGACACCTAACTTGTGCTCCAGAGGATGGTGAGAGTCAAAAAGCAAGTATTGGTCAGTGTGGGTGGGTTTCCTGTACACATCCACCCTCAGGCTCCTGTCCTCTTGAATGTAGACGTCGCAGTCCAAAAAGGGCAGGTGGTTGTCTTTCACATCCTCTCTGGTGAACTTGATGTTGACGTCTACCGAGTTGATGTGTGCTGTAAACGGTTGTACCTCCTGAACCTTGATCTTCACCCAGGTGTCATCAACGTATCGGAACCAGTGGGTGGGGGGGGGTCCACTGAAGGAAGTCAGGGCCCTCTGTTCCACCTCTTCCATGTATAGGTTGGCCACGATAGGAGATACGGGAGAACCCATGGCACAGCCGTGTTTTTGCCTGAGAAACTTCCCTCTGTACTGGAAGTAGGTTGTGTTCAGGCAAAGGTCCAGAAGTTGGCAGATTTGGTCCGGATTGAGGTTGGTCCTGTTGCTGAGGGTGTTGTCCAGCTGTAGGCGTTTCCACAGCCTCCACGGTAGGGACGCAGGTGAACAAGGAGGTCACATCGTAGGACACCATGGTCTCATCTGGGTCCAGCTTGAGTTCTCTAACCTTGTTCACGAAGTCCATGGAATTCTGGACGTGGTGGGGGGTTTTCCCTACCAAGGGGGCTAAGATGATGGCGACGTGTTTGGCGATGTTGTACGTCACGGAGTTTATGCTGCTGACAATGGGTCGGAGCGGGGCACCTTCCTTGTGGATTTTGGGGAGGCCGTAAATCCGTGGAACTGCGTCTCCGGGGTACAGGCGGTGATACTCCAAGCGGTTGATGATTTCCCCCTTTTGCAGCTTCTGTAGGTGTTCCACCACTTTCTTCTTATAGCTGCTGGTGGGGTTGCGTTTTAAGGTCTCATATGTGTGAATGTCACTGAGAAGAGAACTGATCTTATTCTGGTAGTCAGTTGTGTCAAGGACCACCGTGCATCTTCCTTTGTCAGCCGGAAGGATGGTGATGTTCTCATCTTTGCTCAGTGCATTCAAGGCCTTCCTTTCCTGGACCGAGAGGTTGGCAGAGGGGACCTTCGCTTCGGAGAGGGCCGCTGTGACCTTGAGTCGTAGTTCATCTGCTTCTGTGGTGGAGAGGTTGTTCTTCTTGATGGCGGATTCTGTGGCAGTGATGAGGTCCACAGTCGGGAGATGTTTCGGGGTGACAGCAAAGTTCATTCCTTTGGCAAGGACGCGTTTCTCAGGACTGGTGAGCTCCCTGTTGGATAAGTTCCTTATCCACCTGTCCTGTGAGTCCGCTGGGACTCATTGTCAGCAGCATAAACTCCGTGACGTACAACAAGGCAAGGCCGTAAATCGGAAAGAGGTTCTAATCTTCACAGCTGCAACAAGGCCACGATGGACCAGAAGGGACTGGCATGGGGTCAGACAGAAGATCCTGCAACAGACATGAAGATCAAAAATACACACTTGCACGCAGAAGCGATCACATAAGCACCTCCCTGTAACACATAAAAACTGGAGAAGATAGTTAGATCGTTGGACTTCTTGCCCCAACGCCAGGGACGACGCATCTGCGTATGCTGACTCCAGCATAGGGGAAGACGATCTCCAGAGCTCTGTATTCTTTCCTGTTAATCTGAATAAAATCTTTTGAACCAACTGGAAGGTGTCCTCTCCGGATTTTGAACAGCGCAATATATACTCTGTGGGTCCTTCTGATTGATTAATGATGACTTGTTGAAAAATTCTTACATTATCCATCAGTATGACATCAAACATGCAACAGTATTTTGTTGTCCACGCTCCTCCACTTTTAAACTTATCTCTTAGTGATAAATCCTCATCGTACCTTCAGAAATTGATTAAATTCTGGCCATTTCAAGGTCGCGACTAAGATGGCAGCTTAACTTCAGTGCTTATAAATGGTTTTATGAAAATCAATCCAAAAACATTTAAGATTTAACTTTAATTGAGATTTTACTTAAGATGGAGGCTAGGGTTGTCTCATGACGGGTGCAGTGACTATTATGAGGAAGAAAAACGAAGCAACCAAAACCGTTCTCCGGTCCACTAGGCTGAGGAGGAAGAAATGGACACGGTTGAAGCACATAAATATCCTTGGTCAATGGCTAAAATTACAACACAGCCAGCTCAGTTTGCCCCACGCTGTATGATAAGTGGGTTCTCCCTTGACTGGAGCAATAACATCTTCAGCCCTTTTAGGTTTCAGTTCCTTAGAACCTCTGTTATGGAAGCAAACCTTCTGTTAAACTGTTCTGTTTATGTTAATTTTTGTGGGGGACCTCTTTTTTTTAAACTTAAAAAAAAATGCTGTTTTTTTTTTTTGTTTAGTCCTGAGACATTTTCTGAGAGAAACATACGTAACCATGGCTGATAAACATACCTTAAAATTTACTTTATTTAATGCAAATTGAGATCTTAACTCCATGAGAGAATTTAAGATATTATCTAAAATGAGGAAGGAATGCAGATTGCTATGTTGCAAGAGACACATCTTACATCCATGGAACATGGAAAATTAAACCGGATGGGTTTCTCTAAAATATATTATTCATCATATAAATCTGGTCATAGACAGGGTGTAGACACTTTTATATCACAGAGTTCCATTTGAACTTATTTCCGAAACTAAAGACAAAGAACAGCAGCATGGTGGTGCAGTGGTAAGCACTGTCGCCTCACAGTAAGAAGGTTCCAAGTTTGAGTCCCTGCTCAGGCACGGGATATTTTTGTGTGGAGTTTGCATGTTCTCCCTGTGCCTGCGTGGGTTCTTCATCCCACAGTCCAATCTATGAAGATACCTTCAAAGATGGCCTGTTCCTCAGATCTAAATAACAAAAGGGTACACAGCAGTTTATGATATCTTACAATCTAAGGTCATTTGGTGAACATTGAAAAGTTATGTTTTGTTATTACTACGAACACACATGATATCATACACATTTTGGAGTACCTAGCTGCATTCTTGAAATGGTAATGCTTGCATTTTCCATCCACTAATACTGCAAGTATGCAAGACAGGTGAAGAGCTCCTCTTCACAGATGTTGTCCACCTCATATCGGACAATCTCCCATTCAAAACTTTTTGGAAGCTGTCTGCTGAGACCTTCCCAGTCTATTATAAAACAAGGAAAATAACTTCTAATAATGTGCAAAACAGTTTCTCAACCCATAATAGAAATAACAATTCTGTAGGATAAATAACTTCAATACTCACACGGCCAAAGCGGACAGTTCGGCGATCAAACCTTCTTAGAAATGCCTAGCAGGAGAAGTCCTGGTGCCGGCATCCTCATTTCTTCGTCTTCGTCTTCGTCGTCCTCCGCTTCATCCGGTGGGTCCGGGTCGCGGGGGCAGCAGTCTCAGCAAGGAAGCTCAGACTGCCCTCTCCCCAGCCACTTCAACCAGCTCTTCCGGGAGGATCCCGAGGCGTTCCCTGGCCAGCCGAGAGATATAATCCCTCCACCGTGTCCTGGGTCGGCCTCGAGGCCTCCTCCCAGTTGGACATGCCTGGAAAACCTCCAGAGGGAGGCGCCCAGGAGGCATCCTCACCAGATGCCCGAACCACCTCATCCAGCTCCTCTCGGCATGGAGGAGCAGCGGTTCGACTCTGAGTCCCTCCCGAATGACTGAGCTTCTCACCCTATCTCTAAGGAAGAGCCCAGCCACCCTGCGGAGGAAACTCATTTCGGCCGCTTGTATTCGCGATCTTGTTCTTTCGGTCATTACTCAAAGCTCATGACCATAGGTGAGGATTGGAACGTAGACTGACCGGTAAATCGAGAGTCTCGCCTTTTGGCTAAGCTCCCTCTTCACCACAACAGACTGGTTTAGCAACCGGAAGACTGCGGATGCCGCCCCAATCCGCCTGTCAATCTCCCGCTCCATTTTACCCTCACTCGTGAACAAGACCCCGAGATACTTAAACTCCTCCACCTGAGGTAAGACCTCCCCCCCGACCCGGAGTGGGCAAACCACCCTTTTTCCGGCTTTTCCTCATTTCTCCAAATGAATAAAACATGTGTGTGGAACAAATTGTGACAAAGTGAAGGGTAGCAGGCCAGGAGTCATTTTGAATGAGGTTGTCCACTCCAGCACTCCAACTGGCTTGGCATACATCACAAATCAATTCAGGCATGCTGAGATCATATTGTCCGAGAAAAATGAAAAAAAACATCCACTGTAATGTAAAACTTCGGTTAGTTTTTTTTCTACAATGTGGCATACATTACTCAATAGTCCTGTAGATTTAAAAATTAGAACAAATAATAATAATAATAATAATAATAATAATAATAATAATAATAATAATAATAATGATAGGGCTGCATGGTGGTGCAGTGGTTAGCACTGTGGCCTCACAGCAAGAACGTTCCGTGTTCGAGTCCCGGCTCGGGCGCGGGATCTTTCTGTGTGGAGTTTGCATGCGTGCCTGCGTGGGTTCTCTCCGGGTACTCTGGCTTCTTCCCACCATCCAAAGACATCAATTTGGGGACTAGGCTGATTGATACTCTAAATTGACCGTAGGGATGAATGTGAGAGTGAATGGTTGTTCGTCTCTGTGTGTTGGCCCTGCGATGAACTGGCGACCAGTCCAGGGTGAACCCCACCTCTCACCCGTAGATGCTGGGATAGGCTCCAGCCCCCCCGCGACCCTTACATGTAAGGAATAAGCGGAAGACGACAATGGAATAATAATAATAATGATAACTTGAATTTATATTGCACCTTTCAAGGAGCCCAAGGATGCTGGACAGTAAAACAGATACAAAACGTGTACGGGTAGATTTTTTTTGAAGATTCTTTTAAAACGCGACAAAATCATTCTTCACATCCTTACATTCATCATGACCACAGCAACAGACTTTCCTGGTATGACCCTAGTGGACAACCGCAAACTTTGACAGGCATCTCAAGAGGTACAAGCCACTCAAAAAGATACCCGTGAATAACTATCATGCTAAATATAACATTGCAATAAGACAATGATTTCTGGAAACACTTTAAGAGAAAATTAAATTTAGAAAAAAGGCTCGATGGCCATTTAGTACATTACTGAAAACACACTCAAGAGATGGTCAAGAAAGTGACTGATATGGAGTAGCCATGTAAATTCAACGTCAAGCAATAGGAACAAAAGGCAGTTGTTTAAATAATCAAACTAATGAGCTTAAGTTAGAAAACAAGAAATACATTATATGTACGATAGAGTATATGTTGCATACTCACAGGCCACAACTTACCACAACAACAGTTGTTGAAGGTAATGGCTGAAAGAATCCGGCTGTCATTGCATCTCTGTTATGAAGGACATGTCTGGTGTGCATGTTAACATCACATTCAGCACAGAAGAACGGGCGTGGTCGACAGTCACAACAATGGACAGCAGCTGGATTTCTCCCACACTGTTGGCAGCTGTGTGCAGCCACATATTGTTGTGAAACGTTGTTTACAAGACAGGGTCTCTCTGCCCTCCAGCTCTCTGACAAGACACTGTTTCGTGTGCTCCAGTTGGAGGAAGCCTGAAGGGGAGCTCTTCACACTTCCTGCTCATCACCAGCAGCATTCAGTGCGCGCTGGAGATCTTGTAGAAAGCATTCTGATATAATAGTATGGAATACTGAAAAATAATACTTTTTTTTTTTACAATGCAAGACATGTACTGTATGGAGTGGCTGTGGCAGTAGGTTCAACAGTTATATTGTCCATTATTCTGGCAAATTTATATTAAAATACTATATATATATATATGTGTGTGTGTGTGTGTGTGTGTGTGTGTGTAAATTTGCTCATCCCAAGGCTAATGGCACATTTGCAGTCTGGTCTGGAGAAGACCAGTCGGTTATCGGTCTATGAGGTGTCACATATTAAATTATATATAATATATTAGATATAGAGCTGCACGGTGGTGCAGTGGTTAGCACTGTGGCCTCACAGCAAGAAGGTTCCGGGTTTGAGTCCCAGCTCAGGCACAGGATCTTTCTCTGTGGAGTTTGCATGTTCTCCCCGTGTCTGTGTGGGTTCTCTCCGGGTACTCCGGCTTCTTCCCACCATTCAAAAACATGCAATTGGGGACTAGGCTGATTGAATACTCTAAATTGACCGTAGGTATGAATGTGAGTGTGAATGGTTGTTCGTCTCTCTTTGTTGGCCCTGCGATGGACTGGCGACCAGTCCAGGGTGTACCCTGCCTCTCGCCCGTTGATGCTGGGATAGGCTCCAGCCCCCCCCGTGACCCTTAATGTGTAGGAATAAGCGGAAGATGACGATGGATGGATATTATATATATTCTGTCACGTTTGTGCTGACGGGTAGTAGACCCAATAGCAGACAGGGACAAGGAGGGTTTACAAGAGGGGTGTTTATTAATTATGAGACTTGCACGGGACATGAGGGGGTAATTAAATACCTGGGCATCAACATCTCTGCCAAACTGTCTGACTTGACACGGCTAAATCATACCGCCCTAATTAAAGAAATAGAAGACGACCTCACCCGGTGGCACACACTACCCATATCACTTATGGGAAAAATAGCAACAGTGAAAATGATGATCTTACCAAAAATCAACTATGTTTTCTCGATGGTTCCGACCCAATCTTCCCGGACTTGATTCAAAACACTCGACTCTAACATCTCAAAATTTCTCTGGAAAGCTAAGCCACCACGTATAAGCTTAAAGACTTTACAAAAGATAAAGACTATGGTGGCTTGGAACTACCAAATTTTTATAATTACTACTTGGCCAATAGATTAAAATACATACTAAAATGGTTAAAGCCAAACTCATTAGACCAAGCATGGCGGGATATTGAACAAACATTGTGCAAAGAAATCCAAATCTCTGATCTCCCTTTTATCAGCCCTGTTATCAAGCATCACAGCTGCTTTAAGTACATTAGCATCAGCAACACCCTCATAGCCTGGTGGGAATTTCTCAAAAGCAATGGGCTCTCGAACACCCCTTGCAGGCTCACACCTATCTGGAACAATCCTGACATCCTGCAAAATAAAAAAACAATACATTTTGCTGCATGGGCCAATAAAGGGATTAAAAATCAAGAGCATATCTTCCAAGACAAAGAATTCATAGAATTTAGCCAAATTACAGCAAATTATGGTATTAACAAAAACAAATTTCTGGAATATCTTCAGCTCAAATCTATGATACAGGCACGGTTTGACCTTACTCAGTTAGACTTAGAGCTTCCACCTAGAAAAACAGATTTTTTAAAAATTTCACCCCCTAAGCTACTGTCTAAAATTAACTCAATAGTTTCAACAACAGAATTTATAATCTCTATTCCTTCATCCAAATGGGAGAAAGATCTGTCGATCAACACACACCCTAACTTTTGGATAGAAATCTGCTCCAACACATTTAGAATGATTCGCAGTGGTAACCTACAATTAATAAATTACAAGGTTCTCCACAGAACACACTACACAGGACAAAGGATGTTCCAGATGGGCCTCACACAAACAAACATTTGTCCATATTGTGCGACTGGCTCACCGGACTGCTATCTGCATGCTATATGGCTTTGTACACCTGTTAACCATTTTTGGCAGGGGGTTTGTTAAGACCTATCACGGTACCCCATCCCCACCTCCCCCTCACTTTGTCTGCTAGGTGACCTCACTAATGTTAATATGGAAATAAACAAATCCTGCATGCTCCTCACTGCTCTAAGCATCGCAAAGAAGGCCATCCTGATTAATTGGAAATCCAAGAACAACCTAAGCATTACTCAATATAGAAACCTTTTATTAGACCACATTTCCATTGAGAGAATGTCTGCTTGGAAGGAAAGTCGATCATCAGAGTTCGAACAAATCTGGTCCCTGATAATTAAATCCATCACAGAGTTTTGATGGGGGGGGTTGGGCTTCGTGGCTCTGGCCCCGGGGCGGGTGGCTATGGACGCTGGCTGCCTTGGGTGTCCGATGGCTCGCTGGGCTGGTGGGCCCGGGGTTACTGCCTTCTGGGGCGGCTTTGGGTCTCGCCTGTTGAGGGACGGTGTGGGGGGCGCGGGGGCGGCTTCCCCTATCATGGCGGCACCCTGTGGGATTGGGGGTTGGGGGTCCTTGGGCTGGGTCGGGGCCTCCACCCAGCATGGGGGGGTCGGGGGCCCTGCGCGCTAGTGCCGGGGATTCGCGCCGGTCCCCCAGTGGGGTCCTGCGGTGGGGGGGCTGTGGTCGCCCGATCCCCGGGCTCTGGCGGGGTGTGCTGGGGCCTGCCGTGGTGGCTGGGGCATATTTGCCCCCGGACGATGGGAGGAGGGTGGGGAAGGAAGGTTAGGTGGGAGTTGGAGAGGGAGGGGGGTCGGGGGGGAGGGGGAGGGGGGTCGGGAGGGAGGGAGGTAAGGGGCTGGAGAGTGAGGTAGAGGTGGATTGCTTGGCACCTGGGACTTGCTGGCCTGGGGCCCTGCCGCTCCCCCGGGGGGGTCGCACCCACATTTGGGAGGGGTTTGCTAGCCTCGGCCCACCCTCAGGCGGGCTGGGCCCTGGCGCGGTGTCCTGGACTGCCGCCACTCCGGACAAAGGGAGGATGCTGGGGGACGTCTGAGGGATGGGGGCTGACCTCTTTGACGCTGATTGAACTGGGGGCCCTGACCACGGGCTGCTGGCTGGGGGTTCCGCTGTGCACCAGGGCCCTGAGCCCTCCCTGCCCTCGCACTGCGCGGTGGTGGGCCCTCTGCCCGGATCTCCAGACAGTGCCCCTTGGTGCTCCAATCTGACCCCTGGACCAGGGAGGCTAGACTCCCTGTCGGCTGGTTGCAGTGGTGACGGGGTGGTCAGCGGGGCCAGCCTGGAAGTTGGCCCCCTGCAGGTCTGGCCCATTCCTCAGCCCCTCTCATTGCCTCTCTATCCCATCACATCACATCTTATGTATCACTAGGCCTTGAGGGGCTGGACCCCCCAATTTTAATCACATCGTAGACATTTAGGGCTTGGGGGAGTGCATGAGGATGTACTGGGAAACTCTGCCGTCTGCAACTGGCGGGGCTCCCATGCCCTGGGTGCCTCTGCCAATTTTAACCACATTCTAGTCATCCACATCATCACATCTGCATTCCCATGCACAACACGCACCCTGCACCATATTGGGATGGGGGGGCAGCTGGGGCAGGGAGTGGGTCCAGTGCTGCCTCCTTTGCTAACTGCACCATTGCAGGCCTGGGGGCCTGGCCGGGGCTCTTTGGGGGAGGGGTGGTCCTCTTCCCGGTGTGGTGGTTGGGCTGGGGTTGGTCGCGGGCCCAGCTGTTGTGCGGTGGATCGCTCGCTCGCGGTTTCACTAAGTCTGAGGTGCCCTGGACCGTATCAGCATCTATGGAGTACTCAGCCCCTGTATGGAAGAAGATGAGAGTATGATTGTTTTGTCCGGGGGTGGCGGTCCTGGGCATGCGTGCCTTCGACTCACCCTGGCGGGTGGGCTGAGACTCTCGGGGGAATGGGGGGTTCCGGCTGGCTGGCTGGTGGTGCTCTATAGCCTGAAGCCCTCCTGCTCTGGGGTGAGGGGGAGAACAGGGGATGAGTAGAGGGGATGGGGATCATGGGTTGGAGGGGGATAGCTCTGTTCGGGGGCGGTGGGCCTGGTCGTTGTGGTGGGCTGTGGCTGCCCCGCCTGGGTGTGGGGTGTGGGTGGGCCTCACCGCTGGTGGACCTCTTGGGGGGCTCTGGTCGGGTCTCGGGCCAGAGGGGCCCTGTCCCCCTGGGCTCTGCTCATGCTGTGCGGGGGGGGGGGGGTGCCCGGCAGGACCGGGGTCATCTCTACCCCGTCTCTCTGTGGGTTGCTTCTGGGTGGGGGTTGCTGCTCCTATGCTTTCCTATGGGTCCTGGCATGGGTTGGGCCTGTGGCTGTTTCCTGGGGGAGGGGTGGCCTGGGGCTCCCCGTGTCCTGGGGGTTTCTGGGTACTCTGGTGGCCTGGTCCTGACCTACCTGCTATCCTGGACTGGGGGTGCGATGTCCTGGCCCCCCCACATCAGCTACAGCCAGTTACGCACAGCATCCAAGACAAACCGTAGCACACACACACACACACTTACACACGCGTATACACACATACACGCATGGAGCACACAACTGACCCATTAACACACACTCAGACATTTATCTTAAAATTATATTAAACCAAATGGTAAGCCTGCACCGGAAATTCTGCAACCAGTGTTTTTTCTTTCTTTTTCTTTTGTTGTTGTTACTTTTTCTTTGTTTGTTTATTTGGTTTTTGTTTGTTTTTTATTGTTGTTGTTTTCTTTTTCTGCTATTGCTGTTATTGTTTTTGTCTCCCCCCTCCCCCTTGTCTTCGCTATCCTGTCCCTGTTCTCTCTTCCTATCCACTCCTGAGCCTCAGTCCAGTCGCTTTATCAATGAACCAACACCATTCCTAATAAACTTAAACATAAATGGCAATAGGAGGAGTTTATCAGATTCCTCCTATGCAGAATAAAACTGCTTCAGTACAACAAGGCACCAGGACCATTGATGCTGCTTGCCCCAGCTACTGAACAGGACAGGTTTAAAAAAAAAAAACAACAACAAAAAAACAATACGTATGACAAGACACCAATGACATGAACTAAAGACAACACGAATGACGTCCAGCATGAAACTGACAACAATTAACGCTCATGACGACTGACATGACACTGATGACAATCAGCCAACGTGGACAAAGGGAAACACGGAGGTTAAATACACAGGGGAAAATGAAGCACAGGTGGTGAAATCACCCAGGTGAGACACATGAGGTATTCACAGGGAGGAGCACAGGAAGACAGGACACTGATATCACAACACAACAGGAAACACGAGACAGGGATCGTGACATATTCATTACGTTACAGTGTGTTGGTTAGCCTTATGAGACTTACTTGCTAAACGGAAATGCCTGACATTGTGTTAAATGTGTAGACAAAATAAGCCCTAGCTTCAGTCTACACCTTTTGGTCTTTGTTTGATCTACATGTATATTTTTTGTATTGACTATTAATTTCAGGAATAATATGACCAAATAAACATATCAAATCAAATCAGATCATCAAAATATCTTGATCGAAAAAACAATACCGACCCTGATTTGACTGATTCCTGCTTGATCTTGGCCTCAGAGAGAGCATGTTCCCATCCCTGTCTCTCTGTTCCCACCTCACCCTTGGTTCAGGTGGTGGTGGTGGTAGTGGTGCTTCTGCCCCTTCACTGAAATCATAGTGATCCACCAGGTAATCCAGGCTCATGAGCGTATCTTCTGAATAACTTGTGGTGACAAGTGATCAGAAACACAAACAGACAGACAGACTGCCTGCAGCACTGTTGGTCGTACAGGCTAATCTGCAACACTGGGGCTCCCCAGGGGACCGTCCTCTCTCCCTTCCTCTTTACCTTGTACTCCACGGACTTCAGCTACTGCACCGAGACCTGTCACCATCAGAAATTTTCTGATGACTCTGTCTGAGAGGAGAATGTCAAGATTAGGACCATTTTGGACAACACTTAACACCCTCTCTATCACATGCTGGCTGGCAGGAAAAGTACTTTAAGCCAGAGACTCTTAGCCCCACGTTGCACCACTGAGCACCACAGGAAATCATTCCTGCTGGCGGCCATCAAACTGTTTAACTTCTCCTCTAAGATGAAGTCCATCTTATTGAGTTGTTTTTCTCTGTAAAATCGTGCAATAAAACAAATACCTTATTCACTGGTATAAAAATGAAAATATATACAAAAAGATACTGCCTTATCTCCTTGATTTTCTATTTTTTCTTTATTATATATTGTTTGTATTACTATTTTTAAGATTGTGTTTCATTTCTATTTAGCTTATTTTATCTATATCTTTAATCGATTTCTTCATCCTAATTCATTCTTACTGTGAAATGGAGCATTGTAATCCAACGATTTTCCTGCAAGGGATTAATAAAGGATTCCTGATTCTGATTCTGATTCAAATTTATAATGTTTCCAATGAAATTATAAGCGTGCAAACTTATATTAAATTTATACTAATGCTATTAGTAGGGTAGGTTACTGAAGGTCCACAATAATGACAGTATGGGGTAGCCTAGGTTGTAGTACAGTCAATGTCAATATCAATGTGTCTACAATGACAGTATCAGTAATCAGATAGGCAAAACATGAGCCAATGACAATAACGTCCATCCATCCACTTCTTCTTATCCTGAGGGTCACAGGGGGGCTGGAGCCTATCTCAGTGGCTTTCGGGCGAAAGGCGGGGTACATCCTGGACGGGTCGCCAGTCCACTGCAGGGCCAACATACAGTGTATAGACAGACAACCATTCACACTCACTGTCATACCTACGGTCAATTTAGAGTATCAGTTAGCCTCGTCTCCTCTCGCATGTCTTTGGACTGTGGGAGGAAGCCGGAGTCCCCGGAGAGAGCCACACAGAAAGATCACATGCCCGAGCAACGACTCGAACCCGGAACCTTCTTGCTGAGAGGTGACAGTGCTAACCACTGCACCACTGTGCCACCGATATCAAAAGTCTTTCAATGAAATTTTGTCATGAGTGTCTGAAGATCATATGTGCAAAGTTCTGAAGTTATTGAACCAAGAAGGAGTTTGAAAGAGTAGGTTTTGTATTTTCACAATTTTTTGAATTTTTGCAGTGTTCCACATGGGAGTTTTAGGCCAAAACTTGTTTACCTTAACTGTAATGCCTAGGGGTCAACATGTGTTTGTTATTTTTGGATTGTTGTTTGACATTGTTGAAGCATACTAAACATTAGGGACTCTAGGGTCAGCCAACATCCCAAGTTCTTCTCCTCTACCTGTCACACTATGTGACCCTTCACCACTAGGTCCCACGTCTCTAACAGAAAGACCATCAGCAGCTTGATGGACTCTAGGACCAGCCAGCATCCCAAGTTATTCCCTTCTCCCTTGCACTTTGACCAGCCATTCCAACCCAAGGCACATCAGCAACTTGATAGACTCTAGGGCCAGCTGGCACCCAAAGCCCTTCCCTTCTCCTTGGTGAATTATGAGGCCCTTGACCACGAAGGTCAGCTGTTCTAAGCCAAGCCTCATCTGTAACTCCATTGACTCTCGGGTCAGGTGGAATCCTAAGCCCTTCCTTTCTCTGTAGCCTTCTATATGACCCTTGACTCCTGGGTCCAGCCATTCCAACCAAAGGTATATTAGTACCTTCATAAGTGCGGCCATCTGGTGGCATGTACCACATGTGCCTCCATGTCCCCATGGACTGCCCCCCACTGCCATCTGGGTGGCGTGTCGGTGTCAGTCATCCTCAGTATCCAACAATTATGTCCTCCATTCAGTTTCTGTCTGCTTTTCTGTCATGGTTTTAACTGCCTGTGACATATGTTTTGATTTTCTGTATCTATATCTTCCTCCTTTCTTCTTTCTTTGACTTCATAAAGTCTTGTCTTGGTTCTATAAAAAAAAGTATTTTGGAAATCCAGAGAAATAACTGCTGCAAGACCATTTGCCTTTTTTTACTGAATGACCACATCTTATATGTACCTCATCAAAATCAAACCAAACAGTTGAATACAGGGATGATAACATGACAGGATTACACTATGGAGATGAGAGGACCAGACACACCCTGATGATCTGTCATCTAATATAAACAGCTATTCACCCGATTGTCATCAAAATTGGAGCGTGTATTGCTGATTCCTGGAGGAAATGCAGCATCAAATGAGCAGCTCTTATTTTTGACCACCAGAAGTTGTTTCTTTCTGTTGGCCCCATTATGATGGGATAAACCACTCTGTCAATTAGATATGAAGGGTGGAGGAGTAGTAAAAAGACTAGAGCACATAACAGTTCATTAACACAGTTATACATGTAAAGTCAGGATTGCTGCGTGGTTGCTTTTAGCTCAGATCACAGTGTTTCTGCATTAAATATTGAATATTTGCCTGGATAAAGAGGACTTGTATAATGGAACTGAATAGAATAGAGTTGAACAGAATAGAAAGCAGCAGGACAGTGGTGCAATGGTTAGCACTGTTGCCTCACAGCAAGAAGGTTCTGGGTTCGAGTCCCTGCTCGGGCATGGGATCTTCAAGTTTGCATGTTCTCCCTGTGCTTGTGTGGGTTCTCTCTGGGTACTCCGGCTTCCTCCCACAGTCCAAAGACATGCAAGAGGGGACTAGGCTAACTGATACTCTAAATTGACTGTGAGTGTGAATGGTTGTCTGTCTCTACACTGAAAAAATGACGCTGGCCAACTCACGGATTTAAGTGAACATATTGGGTGTGTTTAACACAATTGCCTCATGTTTTAAAATGAAATGTAACTATATCGTGTAGAACCTACATAATATGCACAAATGGTACATTAACCTGTTCAGATCATATTGGGATGAAGTGAGTCAATAAAGTAGCGATGTGAATTATCGTGATACCGCGCGTGATTTTGTCTGGCGCGCTTTGCATTGTTGGTAGAAGACGGTAACCGTCACGTCCTTGGTCCCCGCGCTAAGACACGCCACGGCAGTATTCGGTCGGTAAGTCTGTTTTTTCTAATTAAATATAGTCGAAATCCCAGCCGGATGTAGTTCAATGTATTTAGAGTCACTACATAACGTTAACGTTAATACGTGCCATCAGTTTATTTGCTCGCGCCATTTTTATCACCGTGTTTAATTTGATTTTTCTTTTTCTTTTTTTTTGGGGGGGGGGGGAGCGGGAGCCGTTCATGTTACATTCAACTTAACTTTGCGGTGCTCCTTAGTCTAATGTTTGAATGTTTTCGCTAACTGACTGTTAAGTTTTGTGTTAACTGCACCGTGACCGTAGAGTTAATGAGATATGGCCATCGAGCAGCCTCTGTAAGTTAGCCACCCGCCACCCTAACCCCCCTATTAATTGGTGGGCGCCTCTTCTGTCTGAAGCGGAGGTAATATTCACGTAGCGATGGCCTGCCATGTGCTTAATGGAAACTGTTTTTGGGGGGATATAAGTTGCTAGCTCTGCTCAGTCAGCCCATAGAACATGCTTACTCCCCTTTCTTATCAGAGAAGGTAATAATTACGTTAATTTTTTTGACATTTTACAATGGTCTCTGCTATGTTGTGTACCTTAATAAAATTGCTGGTGAGTGTATATCTAATGTGTGTATAATGAATGTATGTGAATGAATATATGTATTAATGAAGTTTTGTAATGCCTATATTAATTTTTCCTTCTTTGCTGCAGAGTGACAAACGAATGTCCCCAAATCACCTGGAGTCAGCTGATGCATTGTGGGCTCATTTTTGTGGTGAGACAAGGATATTTGCTTTATAGTTACAATAATATTACATTACGGAGCTTTATAAATCACTCAGCTCATGCATACACACATTAATACATCTGTGCATGTCTTTTTATCTTAGTAAGATATTTTGCCCCAATCATGTATGGAAACAGTTCTGAACACATTGAAAAGTTTTCAATGCAGTAAACTCCATCACACTAGCACTGTCATTAATTTTAAGTATAGCTATAATTTATTTAACTTTTTTGCAGTCAGTTGATGTGAACCCGACACTTAAGCAGTTTCTGCGCTACGGAGGCTTGGCTTCAGAGAGAAGTCTGAGGAGAACAACTTGGACTTTTGTCTGCATTTTTTTTTTTTTTTTAAGTGGGCTAGTTGAATCATTTTTCTCGGATCTCCAAATGTAACTTTAATCTGTCTTTGTTTCCACCTTTACAGTGAATGGTGCTAGAAGTGTTCCAGTGACAGAGTGAATGTGGCAATGCAAGACCTTCCCTTCAGTTTTTCCAAGTAGGTCCTATATTCTGCAGCACTATCGAGTCAGGCATAGACATTATGGGAATAACAATCGTATTCCGTGTATGCATGAAAGATGCCCATGTACTTTTAGAACGTGGAATGCATTGTTAATTCATTTGAATAGATGTCATGTTATTAAAACTAGTCGCCATCAGTCAGAGCAATAGTGATGGGTCGGTCGCGAACGAGATGGCTCAAAGAGCCGGCTCTTTGAAGTGAACGACGGGAGCCGGCTCCTTATTGGGAGCCGTTTTTTTTTTTCTCCACTCTCTCTCTCTCTCTCACACACACACACACACACTTTTTTTCTCTTTACGCAGCACGTGATTGGTCAATATATGTATGTGTCTTGTGTTTGCGCTGAGCAGAGGTGAGATCCTACATTGATGAACCCCTTTGCCAGAGAAGTGCAGACCCACTGAGCTGGTGGAAAACCAAGGCATCCATTTATCCACGTCTTACTCAGGTGATGACACAAAGACTGTGCATTGTGGCAACATCAGTCCCCTCAGAGAGAACCTTCTCCAAAACAGGACAGATAATTACAGACAGACGAAACCGGATCAGCCTCGCAAAGCTAAGGCACTTGGTATTTCTAAATGCCAACCTTTGCCTTGACTAAGGATCTTGGTGTTCTATTGCCTGCAATCCCTCCTGGTTCTCAGGATCACTTCTTTTTTTTTTCTCAACCTCACCGTTCAGGATCAGGAAGGAGCAGATTGAGACAAAGTTTGAGAGGTCAACACAGAGACAGTCAGTGAGCAGGCGCACACATGCATGCACACACAGAGACACACACACACTCACACACAGAGGAAGTGAGTCTTCTACTGTGACTGTTTAGATTTCTAAACTCCTTATAATTATGCCAAATAGAAAAAGGAGGAGGGCTTTGGTTCTTGAGCTAAAACACAAGAAAAAAAAAACAAAACAGGTTGCCGAACCTGCCCAGAGCCAAGGTCCCAACCAACGCTGCTCACAGCTTTAATTTCTTTTTGTTTTGCATATTTAATCTATATTTTATTGTGTTGTGCTTTGCAGTGTTTTGTGTTGTTTCACTTTAAATTTATTTAAAGGAAAAAGCTGAGAATGCAAATAGTTAAAGTTGGATTGTAAATAGTTGGTTTTTGTATTTTATTTATGTTCAATTTATATATATATTTTTTTACATTTTTACATTATGTGGAGTGTATAAAGAAAAGCATATTTATAAAGTAAACATATATATAAATAAAAAACTTTCTTTCTTTTACATGAATGAGTCATTTTGTGCATAATTTCATATTGCTGTTGATAATAAATTAATTAAAGCATCAAAACAACTTGAAGAGCCGGTTCAGAGCCGAAAGAGCCTTTCGAGCCGGCTCTCTAAAAAGAGCCGGAATTCCCATCACTACAGAGCAATGTACATTTAGTTGCCATTTGTGTCCTTTGTAAGGATCTTGTGACTGAGAGGGATTACTGGACGCATGTTAATGCACATTTGAAGAAAAATGAAGTTGTAACGTGTATGTTCTTGGATTGCAAATTTTAAACAAACATCTTATGATCTTTTAAATCTCACAAGAGCAGAAAACATAGGTATTTTTCACCAAAAGATTTTAAACCAGGAATTGTGGGATCAGCCACCCTCGCTTTCTCAGAACCTGTCTCAAATACGTGTGATGATGACATTGGTGAGGATGCTCAACCCAGTAGCAGTACTGTTGCCCTAAATGACCTCCCAGATGTAATTGAGCACAGTTTGGCAGCAGCTTTATTACAATTAGAGCATTTTTCCCATGTACCAAGCAGAGCAATCAATGATTTTTTGGCAGAACTTCACCACTTAACTGACTGTCTCTCAAAATCTCATGCTGAAGGTGTTCTATTAGACATTTTTCAGAAGCACAAGCTCCAAGTTGACAGAGCTGTCATAGATGAAATTATCTCTCTCTGCTCAGCAAATCCACTAAATAGGGCCATAGAGAAGGGTGGACCTTTGAGTTCTGCACATCAACGCAAGAAATATTACAAAGCAAAATTTAATGTTGTTGAACCTCTTGAATACATTTTAGATGTGAAGGAAAATAAAACATTCCAGTATGTTCCCATCCTACAATCTCTGCAAGTGCTGCTGAGTAGGAAAGATGTTGTACACAAGATAGTTAGTAATAATATAACACAAAGGGAGACAGAGACTGGAAAAGAAATTGTGTACAGGTCTTATAAAGATGGTCTGCAATTTAAAGAAAATAGTCTGCTGTCAGGGGAAGCCTTAAGTTTATCCATAACTTTGTATGCCGATGACTTTGAGGTCTGTAACCCTTTGGGCACCTCCCGCAAAACCCACAAACTTTGTGCTGTATATTGGGTACTGAATAACCTTCCTTCCTCTCATTCTAGTTTGTCCTCAATTTTCCTGGCCATTTTGTGTAAAACAGACAATATAAAGTCATTTGGTTATGACAAAGTTTTAGAGCCCCTAATACGTGATCTAAGGTCTTTGGAGGTTGATGGCATTTTTGTTCCACAACTGAACAAACCACTCAAGGGTACAGTGCAGACTATTCTTGCTGACAACTTAGGAGCACACGGAATAGCTGGTTTTGTGGAGAACTTTACAGGCCCCTACTTTTGTCGTTTTTGTACAGCACCAGCTGCAGATATTGAATCACATGAGGTTAGATCAGGAACTTTCAGCCTCTGATCAAAAGAAACACATGAAACCCATATCAGAGCAGCGCTGGATACTGGCAGTAGCATTTTTGGAGTTAAAAGAGCCTGTCCTTTTACTGGAGCACTGTCTCATTTTCATGTTGTCCATGGCTACCCTCCTGACATTGCTCATGATCTTTTCGAAGGCATTGTGCCTGTTGAAATAGCGCATTGCCTTACTTTACTAATATCAAAGAAGTATATCACCTTGGATGACATAAACAGTTCCATTTTGTATTTCTCATACAAGTGGACAGACAAAACCAATAAGCCCCATGTCTTGCCACAAAATCTTTCAAGCAGGAAAACCATAGGGGGCAATGCCCATGAAAATTGGAGCTTGTTAAGATTTCTCCCGTTTTAATTGGTTCCAAGATTCCTGAACATGAGCCAGTGTGGCAGGTCTTGTTGGATCTAAAACAGATAGTTGAGCTACTGGTTGCCCCAGTTCACAGTGACGAGTCTATTGCTTACCTTGAGAGCAAAATTTCAGATCATCGACAAAGGTATCAAGAGGTGTTTCCTAACAAAAAATTGCTGCCAAAACACCACTACATAGAACATTACCCCCAACTGATTCAGCTTTTGGGGCCTCTCGTGGGACTTTGGACCATCAGGTTTGAGGCAAAGCACAGTTTCTTTAAAAAAGTTATGAAACATACTAGTTGCTTTAAAAATGTGCCTCTGTCTCTGGCTGTGAAACATCAGATTATGATTGGTTATCACCTGTCATCTCCAAATATTGATAAACCAGTGCTGGATGTATCAGATGTATCCACTGTCCCATTAGATGTTTTGAAGGAAGAGCTAGCTCAAGCTTTTAAACAGAGAGAGATCCTGATGTATCGGAAATAAAATCTTGCAAAAAACGTTTGGAGCAAGGGAATAAACTACAGACCAGGTATGATAGTGGCACATGGTTCTGAGGGTGGCTTGCCTGAAGTTGCAGAAATCCATCAAATATGCATTTTGCAGCAGAGACTATTTTTTGTGTTGAAACTACTGTGTGGATGGTATTGTGAGCATTATGGAGCCTTTCAGCTGACTCCATCTCCAGCACGAGAACTTGCTCTTGTGGAAATTTCCGAACTTGTTGATGAGTATCCACTGGCTGCCTATGTAGTTGGGGGTGTACGGATGGTGACCTTGAAGAGATCAATCTGTGTGTTTTCGTAAGGTAATGTAAAAATCATTATTGTGTTGGGGGACACTACAAGAAAGTCTAAAAGAAAAAAAAAACATTGTCTTCTCTGCTGTCACATACTAATGTACATGGGAAACCCTTGCTACTAACACACTAACTGGTGTTTTTTTCTTCTTTTTTTCTGATATTTACTCAATTTCTTGTACATTTGTGACAAATTGATGTTGGCATGTCTGTTTTTTTTTCACTGTTAAGTTGTCAGATATTTAAGGTAAAAGGTGAGATTTGGTAATTAACAATTCTAATTAAACTTTTTTCTTCTTTCCAACAGATAGTTGAGACTATGACAACTCAAGCTATTCTCAGAGTTATCCTTAGTCCAGACAGTAGTCAGAGGGTCACTCTTTCTGCTGGTCTGCCTTCAACTGTGGCTGAACTAGAGACTAACATAAAGACTCAATGTAAAATAATGGATCCCTTCCGACTGCAGTTCATGGACACCCTTTTTGGTAACGAGTTTGTGAACTTAACTTCAATGGAAGAAATCCAAGACAAAGCGACTCTCAAAGTTGTATACGCATCCTGCCAACCTCAAGGCCAAGGTGTACACAGTTCCTCCTTTTCATCAACCAGTGCTCCTGATGACACCTCATCCTCTTCTGGTGACAGCACCGTGATTCTTTCATCTCCAGAGTCTACGTCATCACGGGCTTCGTGGCCAGATTTGTTCCATGTTCCCCGTTTCACATACGATGCGGAAATTAAGCTTGAGAAGGCCCACATAGCTTTCAAAGAAAAAGGGATGCTGCTTATCCCTGATCCAAAGCTGAAGTCCGATATATTGGAGGGGTTGATCCAGGAGGTAGTCAAGTACACAGTATATGTCAAAGACAGCAAATTTGACGAAGTTGCAGAGGCACTCATCCTTAAGCATCCATGTTTAGCAGAAAAAGGCTCACCCACTGGCTACGAAGGATGGAAGATGAGCCTCAAATACAAGTTGTCAAACTACCGCACACTTCTCCGGAAAGTAGGATATCCTGAAGTATGTGTTAATTCTTTGAAATTTAAACCAACTGAGAAGCGTTCCCCTGCGTTTGACGTCAAGAAACCAAAGAGGGGTGAGGTGGAATACTGCCCATCTTTTCCACTCGGAGAGAGTGCCCAGTCCTTGGAGAAGATGAGGGTCGAACTCATTTCAGATATAAAGAAGTACAACAACAGAGAGACAATTAGGGCTAAAATGGACAGAACATTTTCATTAAGAAGACAAGAAGTCATTTGTGAGGCTCCCATGATCAGCAGTGTACAAGAGAGATGGCCAGCTCTTTTTGAAGCAGTGGAGGTAATTAAAAAAATTATTGACTAGTTGTGTCATGTATAATGTGTTCATGTGTAGAAGTAATGCTCAACTTGATTAGGATGTATTTCCAAATATTTCATAGAGCCCAAATGATTACGGTAACCATTTACATATTTTTACTTTTTAAATATGTATTTAACAAGGTAAGTCAATTGATAGCAGATTCTTGTTTACAATGATGAACTGACCATGCACAGTGCATGCCATGATATGGTGAGCAGGTGTAGTTTTGATGTTACAGGTGTCTTCTAAAATCTGTGGACTGTGCCATTATTTAAAAATTTCATGTTGTTTCAGATAAACGCGGAGTTTAACACATCACAACCATGCCTCTACAATCAAGGTTTCTGTCACAGCTTGACCTTCTCTCTGAAAGTTTGCTGAGGGTGTTTGCGAAGCGATTGGGGGAGCAGGGCAAAAAGCTGAAAGACATAGCTGCAATGATGACAGTAAGAACTTTTAACTCTAAATTGTTTAACTACAGTGTTTATGTATTGCATTAGGTCAGTAGACGATGTATGTGCATCCATTGCAAAGCTGAACCCCCTTTTCCTGAGAGTACTGATTCCACTAAAAGGACCCAGTCATTTTTATCATGCATTCACTGTCCCACTGTGAGAATTTTCTTTTTTACATAATCTCTGGCAAGTCCAGTCCAGTAGGTCAGAGTTTTTGTCTTTGATCGCTTTCTTATGTGGTACTTAAAATTTGACTTTAAATATCTCTATTTTCTTTGTTATAAATTCTTAAGGATGACGTTGATGCTGGAAGGGAGTCCCTCATCAAAGGACTCTGCATCTATCTGAATGAGAATCCCGACGTTTTGGTGAAGGAGTACATGGTGAGTGTTTTGAGTAGATCATGGCTTTGCTGCATTTTGGTTTACCCTGTGATCCGAGTTGGACTGTTTACAGGATGTCCGCGGGGTCTTAAAAAGTATTAAAAGTTGATAAATAGATTATGGGAAAATTAAGGCCCTTAATAAGTATTAAAAAGTCTTAATCGCGATTTTATGACGTATTAAATTTTATTAGTTTTCAAGCTTTGACTCCTAAAAGTATACATGAATATTTATTAGCCTCCTCGCGACTATTACAAACAACGATGTGTCGATGGCGTACTCAGGGCTAGTTCACCTCAGGGCTTGGGATTTCAGTTAACCGGGTAACCAAAATTAGGGATTTGTCAGTAAACGTCATTAAACGTTAAATGTCATTAAACTTGCGTTTAGTTAAATGTATTCTTTTGACCTTTATTCCTTCTCAGTTTACCTCATTTCTGTTAAATTGCAAACTACAACTGTTAACGATCTGTTGTGTAACAACAGCTTAAAGTGGCAATGAGGTCTTAAAATTTTTTGAAAGGTTTTTAAAAAAGTTTTAAAAAGACATTGAAATTAACTTCAGGATCCCTGTATATACCCTGGTTTAGGTCCATTTGCCCTCTTTATCATTTTGGCAAAGGGATTTCATTGCATGGAGTAAAACAAATGTGTCCAAACCTTTTCTCCATAGTCTAGTGAAATAAGGAAAATTCCACCATCTTCCTACACTGCACTAACCCTCATCTGACATGGGCAGAATTGGGACTGGCATACAGCCCTGGAGTAAATTGAGGTTAATGATAAAACTAATCCAGGAACATGGAAAAAATGAGGATGAAAATTTAATCTATACATTAGTTTGTGAAGCTTGAAGGCTCCTGTTCATTTGATTTGGAAGTTACATCTATATTTTTAAAATTTATTTATTCTTTTTTTTTTCCTCTCAGATATTGACCATTAATGGCAGTATAACAGGGCATTCTTTGGCTCCTTACATGGGTTTAAATAGACTATAGCATTAGAATTGCTGCATTCGAAAGCAATAACTTTTTAAAGCTTAAAATGTTAAAATGTTTTATCTTTAACCAGGACACGACTGAGGCCACTGCACAGAGTGCCATTGAGAGAACAACAGTGGGAATTTACGTCACCAGAGAGACCCCAGGCAATGACCGACGTTGGCATCATCATCGAGGGCGTGGTGGTTCTTCAGGATCTGGATAATGTGGCCCTTGCAACAGCCTTGTTGTTTGGACTTTTCTACTCATTGAACATGAAGTATCCATCACAGCTCCTCTACACTTTCGAGGTGATTCAAAAAGTCGTAATGGAGTTGGATGCGACTCAACTCTCGAGGAAAGCCCAAAGCTTGATGACAAAACTGCTTCAGTAAGGACAGCTCACTGTTGTTGTGCACATTGTTTGGAAGTTGGAGTTGAAGGTGAACAATCAGCAAGCAATCCACAACAAATCACATCTCCTGTTAAATCTAAGAAAAAGGAAGTCAGTCGGTTTATACTTTTCCTTCAAATGTTTATTCCTTCACTGTGTGGATGAGGCCAGTTTTTTCTCTTTTCCTCTCTACAAGTTTTGATTGGCAGCATTTTTCAGTTTTGGTTTCTTGGTGTTTTACACGTGAAGAGATGAAGAACTGTACACAGTCTCAATAGTGCCATCACAGCCATGTATAACAGGATGTTTGATTAAGTTGGAGTAAAGAATTTAATACTTCTAAACAGAATACTACTTTTAGAAATACAACTTTGACATGTCTTTTGTAGGGATCGTTTTTCTTCATGTATAGGCTTACCTGTGGGACCAGAGATGTGTTTAGGTTCGATAGTCCTAGGCTAGTGTGTAATTTTATTTATGAAACTTTAACATAGTATGGAATATTTCAAGTTCAGCTGCTATTGCAATTCCTTAAACACTATTGTTTTACTTGTATAAGTGACCCTTGAATCTGAGTTCATTTATTTAATTTTTTTCCCCACATGGCATCTTTTAGAGTATTGGAGACAAAATATGATTTTTTTTATTTCACTTTTTGTATTTGGGTCTGTATATTTTAGTTACATATTTGAAAAATTTATGTGTATTAGCCATCCCCTTGTTGTACATTGCACAGCTGGAGTTAAAGGATATTTTATTAATAAAACCGTAACTGCCTTGTGGGTGAGATGGAGAACTTACGATGTGAAATGGAATGTTTCAATTATAGTAAAAACTGAGTTACTTCTAACAATACTGTTTAGAACCAAGATGTCATAGTGAGATCAGTGTTGGAATTTTTGGCACTCACTATCTTGCTGTGTATCTATGGCTCTTAAATAAAAGTTATGACATGCAACTGTTCATTCTTATTTTTGCTCGGGGTAAAATGAGTCATGTTAATGATGCAGAGAGTTCTGTTGTTACATTGAATTGTTTACAAATGCTTTACACATTTATTACAGTAGAGCAGTAATGTTAGTTGTCAATTTTGTATCTACTGTCACTGCAGTGAGATTATTTTTTAAAAGTTACTAATAGTTAGGGCGACAATCTTCAGGCAATACAATAAATTTGTTTTAAAGCCTCCATTGTAAAATGTAATTGGCACTAGAATATAATACTTAATGTAATATGAGAATAATGTGTCGTATTTAAGCAACCAAATAGTATTAAATTAAAATGGTATAAAAGTAACTGAATAGTGTTGAAATAAAGTGATAAAATTGTGTAGAATTAAAATGTTTCAAGAGCTCAAATTACTTTATCACAACATGTTTTAATCACCTTGAATCAACTCAAAACGCACAGGTTTATTGAACATGAATTCCTTGTGTTAATTTAACTTGATTGTTTAAGTTGGTTCCAAAGCAAATTATTTGTGTGCAACCACTGTCCACTATTGAATTATGTTAATCCAACATGTTATTTTTTTCAGTGTATGTGTTGGCCCTGTGATGAGCTGGTGACCTGTCCAGGGTGTACCCCAACTCTCACCTGAAGGCTGCTGGGATAGGCTCCAGCCCCCCGCGACCCTTAACAGAAATAAGCGGAAGTAAATGGATGGATGGAATAGAAAGCTTTATTGTCATTAGACTTAAAATGTTATCGGTTTCAAGTGCCACTCCATCAGAAACATAGAACATGAAAATCAGACAAGAAGGGTTGCTGGTTCGATCTTCGACCCCGGTGACCATGTCAAAGTGTCCTTGAGCAAGATACTGAACCTGTAATTGCTCCTGATGAGTAGGTTGGTGCCTTGCATGGTTGCCTCCACCATCAGTGTGTGAATGGGTAAATGAGATGACACTGTAAAGCGCTTTGAGTGCCGCTAAGGTAGAAAAGCGCTGTATAAAATTGAGTCCATTTACCATTTGAGTCCATTTACAAACATCTCATAACAAAGACACAGACAGATATAGCTTCACTGGTAAAAAATAAATGAATAAATAAATAAAATAAAATAATGGCAATTGCACTATAATAATGGAACAAACAACACAAAAAAATACACAAGCACCAAATGGAAGAACACATGTGTGCTGCCATCTTCATTATAACAAATGATGCGCTTGAGAGTTTTGTAAAGTGGTTGCAAATAACCATTTTGGGCAGTTTTACTGTTAGCCATCAGTTATGTCAAGTCTAAAGTGGACCAAACCACTTACTTTGTCAAAACAGAGCAATCACCCCACAGCGCTGACCTAAGTATTTACTTAGAATTAAGCTAGTGCAGTTGTTGGAGGGTTGTTGTTGCTCACTTTCAGCAGCACTGACAATTGAATACTCTTGCATACACACACACACACACACACACACACGTTTTGTGTGTGTGAGTGTGTACAACCTAAATGTATCCTATACTATTAGGTTTTTGCTTACATTAAAACGTGTATGACTGAAGCTGAGGAACCAGTCTGCTGTCTGGTTACATCCCTTTATTAATTCAGAGAATGAGAAGAACATTTATTCAGTTGCGATAATTCAAATTCAAAGTCTATTAGCTCAACATGTGATTGCACTGGAGAAAGCAAGAATGCTTGGAGCTGGCAATGAGCCCTCACTGGTCTGCAGTCACTGTTGAAAAAGCAGAGTCAGAGCCCATCCATCACTTTAGGGATCTCATTTCCCCCAGTGTCAAATGCAAATGAATAGTGTTTTGTAATCAGGTGGCTGTTGTTTTGCAGAGGAGCAAGAAGGATGTTACCTTATCCACCTTGGCTTTGAGTTAACAAAGCGTCACACAGTTGTGGATATTTGTAACATTTGTATACCAAAACCATGAAACAACTGTCATTTATCAGTGTTTGTTAGCCTTGTTTCTTGTCTTTTGATTTGTGAGCAAATGCTGCATTTGTTGCAGAAGTTTACAGTTGTACATCTTATTACAAGTTTACAGTTGTACATCTTATTCTCATTTGTATGCATAGTCATTTGTATGCATAGTTCCCAACATTTTGACACTATTAATCAAGAAGTGTTAAAGCTGCATAATGAAGACGGTCATTAGTAATTAATCTTATTTCTACAAAGATTCTTAATAATCTTATTTCTACAAAGATTTAAGTTCTAATTAATTTTTTGAGTTTATTGTTTCGCAAGTGAGCTCAAAACAAGACTGCCATAATGACCTGCAATGTCATACAAGTAAACTTTTCTACCCTTATTTAAATGGCCTTATTAGGATTGACCAAAAACTCACCAAACACATATGTTGCCATTGCAAGTGAGAGAAGACAATGGCAGAGAGTATTTTTAGCTTCAGGCAGAACACACACACACACACACACACACACACACACACACATTTCAATACATCTTAGCTGCTCATGCTAAACTGACCTTGCTAATGCAACACAGCAAAAGGTCCAGTTCCAATTTCAACACTCTGCCAGGTTTATAATGTTCACATTTGCTCGAGTTCGATGAAAACATTGAAAACATTTAACACTTTGCCAGAATTCCTTTCTCAATTTGAGAAACAGAGTTTAAGTAACATTGAGCGATTACACAATTAACATAGTTCTGTTAGTTGTTTTTTTTATATTACTGGTTACTGTTAATTTCACTCCCTGAAGTTATCCGTGCCTGTCTTTCCTCAAATTACTGATGTATTTTTGTCTACGATCACATTTTTTTTTGGACAAATTAGATATTCACACAAAATTTTGGTGATCACAATCATGGATTCAGAGTTATAAGTCGTCAAGTCAATTTTATTTATATAGCCCCAAATAAAAAAAAAAGTTATCTCATGACACTTTACAGGTAGAGCAGGTCTAGTACCACACTCCTTCAATGGATTTACACCAAATAATTCTCCATCAGCAAGCACATCAGGCAACAGCGGCAACGAAAACCTTCCTTTTAACAGGCAGGAACGTCGAGCAGATCCAGGCTCAATGGGGACGGCCTTCTGCTTTGACTGGTTGGGGGGAAAGAGAGCAGGAGAGAGGGGCAGAGACAAAGACAGATCATGGAGAAAGACAGATACATAGAAGGAAAGACAGGGACAGAGATAAAGAGAGAGAGAAAGGGAAGAGACTGATGGACAGACAGGGACGTGAGCAGGTGGGGCTACAGGTGGCAGCTTGAGCCTCTTCAGGTCTGTAGACTTCTCCACTCGGGATCTGGGATGCAGGGAGCCCAAAGGCTGTGGAAAAGAAGATGAGTTAGTAACACATATGAGTATGATTTATATATGACACATATAGGAGGACAGAGAGGACAGAGAGGAGAAGGAAGAAGCCCAGTGCACCATGGGAGATCCCCCAGCAGTCTAATCCTATAGCAGCATATCTAAGGACTAGCCTAAGCAGCCCCACTATAAGCTTGATCAAAAAGGAAGGTCTTAAATCTGCTCTTAAAGATAGAGAGGGTGTCTGCATCCCGGACCGAAACTGGGAGACAAGTCCACAGAAGAGGAGCTTGATAGCTGAAGGCTCTGGCTTGAAACTCTAGGTACCACAAGTAACCCTGCATCCTGGGAGCGAAGAGTTCTAGCTGGGTAATAAGGGACTATGAGCTCTGTCAAATATGAAGGTGCCTTATAAGAAAGTAGGAGAGAAGTATCATGAACATTCAATTCCAAAAAAAATAGATTTCAAACCAACGCCATAACCCCATCCTCTAAAAAAAATCTTTCTGGTGTCTTTTTTCATTGTTTTATTATTTTTGTAATAAATCTTTGAAAGCAAATTCTCATCAGATATGTTTTGTGAGATAACTAAAAAGTAATTGAGCCACACCATCTTTTTTCAAACCAAACAGCATTATAACTTGTTGATTTTCATGTAGAGAATGGGAATGCATTTCAAACAAATCTTTTCATCTTAGAATCACCTCAGGATCATCCTCATGATGCTGACTGAATCATTCTTCTCTATCAAACAATAGCAACAACAGAAGTTATGGCTACTACATGACTCATTAAAACCAGAATTTGTGTGCATCGCTAAATTATCTCTCATGATCCTTTGATGGCAACACAAAAAAATGAAAAATGACGGACTGAGCTCTTGGATTTCCTTTTGTTCTTTTTTTTACATTTATCAATGTTTTTTTTCAAAAATCTTAATGTAAAGAATGGCAATGAAATTAGTAAAAAAAAAAAAGGGGGGAGTTATACATTAGAACTGATTAAAATAACATTAAGGGTCAAGTACAATAACAGGCAAAATCAGAAGTCTGCCACTGATGATTAAGTTCTTTAATAGGATATACTAGATGTGCTAAATGTGCAGATATATGTGCTTTACTAAAGAGTAATGAGGCTTAACCTGTGTTGCAATAAAGCAAATATTTTAAGTTGATTATTATCAACTTAATAATTTTGGAGATTTTGGCAAGGTTGCACTTGCAAAGAGGGTATACTCATGCAGTCTCATCGAATAGTTACCCATAGCAAAATTAATAACTTTGACCAAGAATTGGACAACTGACAGCAGTATGTTGAGTTTGTGGACTTCTGGTTTGTTTTTAATAAAATCATAATAGCGTGCTATCCTCCAGAGTCCATGTGGAGGAAAATCTGTGCAGTGCTGTGGCATTTCATAATTCATCTGTTTACTGGATGGTTTGGTTTCAGGCTTAATACTCTTTATATCAGGGTTTTATGAAATGTCAGACAGGTTTATGGGTTTAACAGGAACCACACTCAATGGCGTTTGTTGAGCAGATGGCAAACTAATGTTGGTGAGGGCAATTGCAGTTAGAATTTTAAAAGGCTGACATGAAGTGAGCATGGTGTGGTGAGGTGACCCATTTATAAAGTATAGTAGAGGGCATCAGACCATCAACCAGCAATTGAAGGAAGTTACAGATGTGGAAGAAATCACAGTCCTGCTGGATGCCAGTTCAGAGATGCCTGAGGTGTGCAACAATTTCTGCAAGAGAGGCACTCAACCAGAAAATTTAACAGTGCTGGACAACCCAGTCGAGACAGAGGGAGCACATGGTGGGGGATGGTGAGAAAGAGGAGGAACTATATCTCAATCTGCACCATATGTATACCCAGGAAGAGAAAATGGATTCATACAGAAAGCAGGTTTTGGTGAATGTACATAAAAGACATTGGTGCAAGTCAGTCATTTATGTGATAACACTCAGAATGATGGAATGCTTGATTTTGACTCTGGCCTAGACTAGAGATTGGATGCTAGGTCAGATGTATAAACTAATCAGAACAGGGGGAGTGTTTTCTCAATAAAAGTGCAACCATGATTGGTTCTGATTATCTGTTTTGACAGGTAGTTCCTTTCCCCTCTTAATGGTGCTGCATACCACCACTGAATCTTTTGGTGTAATGCAGTACTGGACCAGCCTACTTTCAATCCTGGTTACAGCAAATATGTACAAAAATACTCAGAGACTGAATTGGTCAGGTTGTAAAGGTAAGCATCATTGCATCTGTGCACTCCTCTGAGTCTTATTTTCCCCATAATAAAACTACCGGAACAGTTAGAATTTGGGGGACTATAACAGTGGACCCAGGTTTAGTAGGGTTAATCCTAGAATTAGGGTTACCTAGATTGAGGCAGTTTGCACTGTATGATGACTCTAAGTTCACAGCAATAAACACACATGGTGTTTTGTATCAATACACAGGGCCAATGAGGGTGACACAGCCCCTGAAGTATTTCAGTACACCGCAAGTAACCTACAACAAAAACTTCTCTTAGGTGATGGTAAGAGCAAGTGACGTTCTGGTGACAGGAGATGACTAAATCATGCCATAGGCAGAACCTAATGGTGGCATGTGATATTTTCTGTTACATAGCAAATTCACTAGTAACTAGAAGGTGTAAAGGGGATGCCTGATGGCAAGGCAATTTTATTTGTATAGCCTATTTTTACAAGCAGTTTGTCTCAAAGGGCTTTACATGGCATCATAACAACATCCTCTGCCCTTACACCCTCACATCAACTGAGGAAAACCCCCATAGAAAACCCTCTTAACAGGGAAAAATCTGAGAAACCTCAGGGTGAGCAACAGAGGAGGGATCCCTCACCCAGGATGGACAGACGTGCAGTAGATGTTGTTACAGACAAGAAAACAGTTTATAACACAGAATGTGGGAAACATGGAAATGTTAAGAGTAGCTGAAGAAGGAAGCTTCTGATAGGCAAGGGAGGCAGGGAGAGCTGGCCAGTTTAGTAGTCCAGCCTAGAAGTGATAAATGCATGCACCAGTTTCTCAGCATCACTCTGGGAAAGATAATCTTAGTGATACTGCGCAGGTGGAAGAAGGCGGTCGTAGTCACATGTTTTATGTGGGAGCTGAAGGAAAGGTCCTGGCCAAAAATGACTCCACGGTTCCTTGCAGTTGTACACGGGGTCAGGGTGATGCCATATAGAGGAGCGATCCGATTAGAGAGCGTGTCCCTGAGGTGTTTACGTCCAAACATGATGACCTCAGTTTTATCTGAATTCAGTTGTAAGAAGTTAGAAGACATCCAGGATTTAATGTTTTTCAGGCAGTCTTGCAGATTAGTAAACTGGCTTCTGTCATCTGGTTCCATCAACAAGTAGAGTTACGTATCATCTGCATAACAGTGAAAGTTGATTGAGTGCTTCCAGATTATGTCACCTAATGGAAGCACATAAAGAATGAAGAGAGTTGGTCCTAAAACTGAACCCTGTGGTACACCATACGTAACTGCTATACTCTGAATGGTCGTTATTAACATTAACAAATTGAAACCTGTCAGATAAGTATGACTTAAACCATTTAAGGGCAGGTCCTTTAATCCCAGTTTCATGGTCTAGTCTCTGTAGCAGGATGCTGTGGTCGATGGTGTCAAATGCAGCACTGAGGTCCTAAAGTACAAGTACAGAGGTGAGACCTCTGTGTGAAGCTATAAGAAGGTCACCTCTTAATTTTCAGAGGGCCTGACAAACATTTTTTCCATGACTGTACAGTTTATCAGTGTGCATGTCTCATATTTACTGACAAACTGTTGTTAACCTTCCCTAAGCTGTCCTGCATCATCACTCAGTGCAAGCTGAGAAAACATGATGGGCTAATGTACACCATGTCTTGTCTGGTATATAAAAAAAAAGTGATGTCAGTAATTTACATCCCACCATCAAGTATTCAGGATACAAAACATGAATGAAATTTTGAAAGCACAATTTTCAGGAGAATAGACTGTTAAATCAGCAACATCTGGCAAAATGATTCTCACAATCCAGGATGATTGGAGCCCAGTGTGGACACTAACCTGATGGAAATCAATAATCACATCATTACAAAGGAAGAGAGTCTTGGTCTGTGTCATCATGATAGGGTCATGTCAGCAAGCCATTGCTGATGGCTCAGTAGATCATTATGTAAGAACAAGCATGGTCAATGAGGCAGAGAAGAGTGCGTGTGTGTGAGTCAGTGATGTGAGCGACTAATGTGCAGGATGTATGCCTGCATTTAACTTGCCTCACCGCTCATTGCTCACTTGTGACTGCTCATTCAGAACAAAGAGAGGATGAGAGAGAGCAGTTTCAGTTTCTTACTCTCTGAATGGCCTCATGTACAAAGACTGGTGTGGATTTCATTCTAAAACAAGGCAATCTGAGAACTCTGGGTTCATCTGCATGCACTTTGAAAATTTCACACAGATGAAACCATGCCATGCATGAACCCAAGCACTTTTTTGTATATCCAATCAACATGAAATTGAGCACTCTTGTGAGCATCACTATCTGCCCTTTCTTTACCTTGATTTCGATATGTTAATGTGAATGAACAGGACCTGCACTTTAACATGTGAGGTCAAGACTCTGTTTCATTAATATGAAAGGATCAGTAGGGGAGCGTGACATATGCCAATGTGGTGGGTAAGAGCACCTCACAGACAGTGAACAGCTGAAGTAGCAGTTGGATGTGAAGATGGATAGGAAGCAGAGGACACTTAACTGAACTGAATGGCCATGTCCTCACTGTTTTACAATTAAAAAAACAAACTATACGTTATTTATCCCACACTGGCAAAATTTGAATAGTTTCAGCAGCACTTAGTGAGAGAAGAATAAAAGATAATATAAATTAAAAAGAAAAAACTATGAAATAAGAAAAACAGAACAATAAACATTAATATTTATATTTGACAATTACAAAAATATTTACATGTAGTATGAAAAAAGGATGTAATAAAGCCCTCGTAATATGAAAACATAGGATTTTTGTGTTCTCACAGGGCTTATCTTATGGAGCTCTTATTCTCACAGCATCACCATGTGCACCAAGCATGTCACGAACTTCAGCTGCTTATCAAATGCTAGAATGTTGCATGCTCTGCAAGCTCAATCTTTCTCATGTGTTGATATACGTATGGGAATGGGGTATATTGTGTCTTTTTTGGTCTACAGCAATTTAAACTACTTCAATATGGACAGCTGCCAGTGCAATGTGTACTATAGCCTACTACTGGTACCTTCGGATTATAATTCTCCTAAAACCATTCTCATAAATTTGGAAGTTTTATTTTGACAATGGCAATATCATCGAGTTTTATTGTGACATAATTCCATAGCACACAAATATGTCCTATCAATTTTGTCCATGTTATTCACATGAGAAACTGTTAAGACAAACTTTATCATCCATCACAATTCTCATTTGATAGGGCTCATCATCAACAAACAGTATATATTTAAAAATGCATTAAAAAGACAAGAGGCGAGTGCGCTCGTCAGTCACGCAGAAATAAATCTTGGTGTAATACTTCATCCAGATACGGGGTACATATTTCAAGCTATTAATGACTGCTAGTGTAAAATAAGACAGTGCTTAGACATTTCTCCTGTCCACTTAAGAGCACTAAAAAGTATGGTGGAAGAGATTCAACTACTAATGAACTGAAAAAGGACAGTGAAAATATGACAATAAACCCAAGAAAAATAATTATTATCATACCAAGTAAATCCATGTTTCATTCACATTTATAATGTTATCAATCTTTCTAGTTAAATAAGATACTCCTCTTTGTAACTGCTGCTGTATTTAAGTTTAAGCGACACTCAAAAGAACATTCTTTCTTTAGTGAAAACAATAAATATAGAGTCAAACTTTACTGAAAACATAAAGTTACGCACTTATTGATTTGTTAAATTGATGACCCTTTAAGGTTTAATTTCCCTGACCCCATCCTCATTTCACCCCCAACCCTCAGACTAGTAAGAAGATTTATTTCATTGATTTGAAACTGTAATAGACATGATTTTTTTCCTTTTCAAGATAATAAGAATATAGTATCGGATATAATCTCTTATCATGGAGGTCAGTCTTTCATTCTAACCTTAATAGAATGCTTAAAATTTGGATGGCCATACAGTAATCCTACAGAAGCAAACTTTCTTGATGATTATACATGAGATAAGACTGAGACCTTTTTTTTTTTAGGAGGGCAGCAATAACTCATGAGGAGTGTGAAGGGAGACTCGTGCTATTAGATGTTGTAGGGACAGAGGCAGGTGGAGAGGCTGACACAGGGACTCATCAGCACACACAGGTCACGATGGAACTGGGACAGACGAGTACACTGGCACACTGACAGAAGCAGGAGTTCAACATTGCTGCATTGCAGGGTGAAGCTGCAAGTGCATTGTTCTACGATGCACACACACACACACACACACACAGTGAGAGCATACTAGCGGAGGCGCACACACACACACACACACACACACACACACACTGTAACTGGTATTATTGATGGGGCAATGTGTATGCACCACAAGACAAGACCAAAATAACAAAGCAGTGAGTTATCATCTTAAATTAAATGGCAGCAGCTGTATTCCACTCACCAGATTCTTTGAAGGACTGGCATGTTAAAATAACCTCTTTATATTGTTGCTAATGGAAACATTATCTTACAGGGAGACACTAATGCCACAGCATTCTCCTTGTTTCAGCTACAAATCACGGTTTGGGGACAATAGATTCATGTTGGAATGTAAATTGGATCAGTGACTTGAGAATTTCTGTCATGGTTTTTGTTAAGGGATTCAATGTCCATACAAAAGGGTATATTCCAATAGTAGAACTTTACTCTGTAACCTGGAGACGGATAATAATAACAGTAAGATCGCAGCATGTGACTCCGCTGAAAAACCTCCTTAACGGCTGTGATGTCAACTCTCTTAAAGGCACACATACACACATATAGCATATCACTGATTCTTGAGATTTTAGAAAAAACATGTCCCACTCAGAAAAGTGTTAATTCTGTTGGACATTAATAACATTTTCATGAATAAAAAGAATCAAGGTTATAATCAGGGGGTCCTTTGCACATATGTGATGTTCTTTATAGGTTTATTTTTTATTTTTTATTAATTTAATGATTATATGCGGGCCCATTGCCTACAAAACCAGTTGTCCTCAGATAGGAGATAATCATTTCAACTTGATTAAAAAAAGAGAAAGTAATAATTGATTTGAATAATATCTTTACCACATGAAAGAGTACATTGTAATATGTATTAAAAACTACAAACAGTGAATTTTGAACAATATTTACTATTATTTTGTGGTTGCTCAAAATGTGTCCCACATATTCGTCACCACCGTCTGATATTTATAAAAAAGCATTAGAATCAGGCAACAACAAGGTCAACCACATTCCTGAGGATCCCATTTTCAAACTTTCAGCTCTACTGCATGATGCAATATCACTCAAGCTCCTGTAAGTTTGCTAATTTCTCTTAAAATTGATCATATTTTTGGACACTTCTACTGTCACAACCATAACATGTCAACACCGTCTTTTTCGTATAAAAAATATTGGATTTGATTTTGATATAAATGTATACTTTTAAGAAAAGGTCTGAAGTAGCTAGCAACAGAGGGGAAACAAGATGGCTAATGTGAACAAGTCATGCATATCATGTGAAAAAGTAGGTTTTTGTCACCACCGTCAGATTTTCTGTCTGACGGTGGTGACGTACATTCTGACAGTGGTGACAGAAACCTCCAAATGGTCCTCAATGGAGGCTAGAATATAATTATAGATTACAATAACTACCAATATGACCTGTAATGTTGTTTGACCTCTTTTATATTTTTATTTATGTAATTCCCCTATATATATCTCTCAATTCACCATCACGCTATGTTCATTTGGCTTACGTCAGTTGGGATGCACATAGTGCACCTACTACCTAGCTACATACAGTAGTACATAGTATACATATACAGTATTATATATATACTACATAGTATATTTTTTATATTTTAGGAAGTTATGGCTCGGCAGAAGCTATCTGTGGAGGAGAGAAGGAGAAGAAACAGGAAATATCAAAAGAAGCGGAGAGCAAAAATACACAGTGAGGCAGAATTAAAGGAGGAATACCTCAGAACAGAAAGGCAAAGATGGAAGAAGAGGGTGGAGGAAGGCAAAGATGGAAGAAGAGCGTGGATGAAGGGAAGACAAAAAATGTCAATGACTTGAATGAAAGGGAAAAGAAAAGTCAGAGAAAGGCTCGGAAACGTAGACAACAAGTATCAAGAGAATGTAAGAGAAAGGGCTTAAATCACCCAGAAACTCCCCAAGACAGTCCAGTGGATCAGGCCATACACGAGCCAGCTTGGAGTAGGCAGGCTACAGCAGGCGAAAGGGAAAGACAGAAAACAAGAGCAAGATACTCTAGAGAGATGAAACCTATGAGAAATAAACTTCAAGAAATAACAAAGGAAATGAACAAAATGAAAAAGCGTTGGGTACGAGAAAAAGCTAGGAATAAAAAAACACAAGAATCACCAAGAAAAAAAACAGAACAGCTGCTGCAGGGAAGCTAACTCAAAAACCCCTCCATCAAGAAAACTCTACTGTTCCACAACACACTCATTCATGAATTGAAACAAAACAAGTCTGCCCACAAGAACAAGAACTTGACTCTGTCAGGCAAGGTTCTGAAAAAATACCGGCTAATTCACCAGACAAGGCAATTTGGCATAACATATAACACATTGCGGAAGAGGAGGCTTACTGACAAAAAAAACTGTGTACATTCAAACAATGACTCAGAAGGTTCAGGATTTCTACCATAATGCAGCACGAGTGACAACTGACAAACAGGACACAATCACACACAAGAAAATAAAGCATCAGAGAATGTTCTGACTGATACGGTATTGAACCTCCACAAGGAGTTCACCAAGAAGGAACCAAGAGTGAAGGTCAGTTATTCATCCTTCTGTGCCTTGTGTCCATTCTATGTCACAGCACCAAGACCGTCAGATCGTAAGACATGCCAATGTCAGTACCACGAAAATGCTAAGCTGATGCTTGAAGTCCTAAGAGAAAATGGCGTTGTAAAGTCTAGCAAACTGGAGGCTAGTTTTGAACTTGTCTGCTGTTCACAGATAAGCAAGGCATGTCTTCTGCGCTCCAGCACCCGGTGTCTCCACAAACATACACTTCTCACACCACAGCAAGACCAGACCAATGTTGAATGGCAGCAATGGGAACGAGTTCAGGATCAAACAGCAGATGGGCTCCACTTCAACACAAGACTTGTGATGCACAGTGGCACGTTGGGAGAGCTTATCTAACGATATGAAGACAAACTGAAGACAGAAACAACAACACACATGTGCTCAGTTCAGACCCAGACCAGAGAGTACAGGAGCATGATCGAGAAGTGCAATGATAGCACAGCAATTGTACATGGGGACTTTTCCTAGGCATGGAAATGCAAGTATAGTTCTGAGATACAGTCATATCATTTTGGTCAGAATCTCCCACAGCTCAACCTGCACACTGGCATGTACTATACAAAAGAACAGAAGACAGGCTTTTGCACAATATCAGAATCCAAGCGTCAAGATGCGTCTGCCATTTGGGCTCACATGGAACCAGTCCTGACAGATAATCGTTTAAAGTTTCCAAAAGTTGATACTATTCACTTTTGGTCAGATGGACCCCGTAAGCGATATAAGAACAAGAAGAACTTTTCTCTCCTCTGCAGTGTCCCTCCAACTCTAGGTTTCAAGAGAACAACCTGGAACTTCTTCCCCACCTCACATGGGAAGGGAGCCCCAGACGGCATTGGAGGAACTGTGAAAAGGACTGCAGACAGCCTTGTAATGCGGGGGAATGACATTGTGAGTGGGAATATCTTTCATGAGATGGTTGGCAAAAGCCTCTGCAGCACTAAGCACTGTATCATTACTGAAGCTGACATGCAGCCATATGATGCACTCCTTTCTCAAAGTAATAACTGGAAAAACACCTATTTTATGAAAAAAATATAAAATGGGGAGGTTGCATCCCCATCAGCTGTACATTGCTGAACAACCAAGACCTTGGTCTATAATGATATGCCCTCAGATTTTGTAATTTAACTAACTTTTTATTTTCAAAAATAAGACCTGTTTTATCCAAATTCCCAAGAATCAGTGATATATATAACTTTTTTTGTAAACAAAACAAAATAATAAAGCAGGTGCACTTCTCCCAATCTTTAGCGGTTCAATCAAAATAATATCACCAATATTCAATCAACACTCTTCTCCCCAGAACAACAAAAATAAAATAGCAAAACATTGCAACAATAACTTCAAGAGAGTGCGTTCCCTCTTTTTTTCAGTCTTGTACTCACAGAACCAACCTGTTTACAGGCTTTGACAGCCTGCCAGACTTTGTATACAGTCCATCTTTTGTGGGAGGTGGATTGGGTGTTGGTGAGGCAGTGTCAAAGAGAATTTCTGGGTCTGGCTCTGCCAGAGCAGCTTCATGATGCAGTCTATCAGGTGCTACAGCTGGTGTATCTCGAGCTGGAACAGGGACATGTTGCAGGTGATGACGGTTGCGCCTCAGTGTCACCCCCGTTCTGTTTCGATGACATAGGACCGTGGAGTAGAACTGTATCTCGTGATGACAGCAGGTGTTCCCCAGGCGTGCTGGTGGTCCAACTTCACAAGGAGGGGGTCACCAGACTTCAGTAATGACAGGGGCTTTGCTCCATGTCAAAGGTTGAAGTAGAAAGCTTGTTTCCCCTTCTCCTTAGCATCCTTGTCCTTGACAGTTTTCAGGTTAGGCCAACATGGAAGAAGGTTTCTCTTAAATGATGGACGTGTTGTCTTAATCTTCCGGACCATAAGCAGTTCAGCTGGGCTCACTCCCGTAGTGGAGCATGGTGTAGAGCGGTAGCACTTGAGAGTGAGTAGAGACTCTCTCTGTTGAAGAATCGTCTTTGCGATTTGTCTCCTCTCTCTGCATGTCCATTTCCTTGTGGATTATGGGAACTTGATGTTACGTGCTGAAAGTTGTACTCTCTAGCGAACTCTTGGAACTCCTCACATGCAAATTGGGGTCCATTGTCACTCAAGACCTGATCAGCAACCAAATCTGGCAAAGACTGCTTTTAGCTTTAGCACCACCTGCAAGGCAGTGGTTGTAGTCATGTGGAGTATTTCAAGGAACCTGGAGAAGTAGTCTGACATGACGAGGTAGATGTGCTTGTTCTGATCACACAGGTCAATAGCAATTCTTTTCCAGGGCCTGTCAGGTAGGGGGGTTGAGATGAGGGGCTCTTTTCGCTGTGTGTCTCATCTCGCGGCAAACCTTACAGGACAGAACTTTCTGTTTGATTTCAGATGAGATGCCAGATCACCACACTCATGGCATGTTATTGACAACGGCTGCAATGTAACATGCCACATCTGAGTGAGTGTCAGGCACCTCTGTCATGCACTGTAGTGGACTACATGACAGAGTGCTACAGTCAAGGTCTTGCCTGGTGCATTTTCAGCAGTTGGCTTGAATCTCATTAATCTTATTAAAAGTATCTGGCACTGTATTGGGACATTGTCCAGATCCTTTTTGTTCATCAGTGGCACTAAGAGCTTGTGGTCTGTGATCAGCCTAAAGTTCTCAAGGCCCACAAGGTACTTCTCAAACTTTTCACATGCCCAGACACTTGCCAAGCACTCCTTTTCAATCTCAGCGTATCTGGTTTCGGCCTCAGACAGACAACGTGAACAATAGGCAACTAGTTTCCAGTCCCTGTCATGCTGCTGCAACAGTATGGTGCCGATGCCATAGCTGCTCGCGTCAGCCATCACAGCAGTAGGTCGTTTAGAATTTCAGAACTAGAGCAGTAGACCGAATGTCTTTGAGGTGCTGGGCCATGGCGCTGGTCCCCTGTCCATGCAGTTAGTACAGTGGCTTCCCCACTGTTGACAGGTTTGGGATATATTTTCCCAGGCCTAGGACACGTTTCAGCTCTGTCACATTCTGTGGAGACGGTAGCTGTCTGATGGCTTTGACTTTATCAGGATTGGGTTTCACACCTGTCTTGTCAGTCAACTGGCCCAGGGAGGGAGTTGGTTCTGCCTGAACACACACTTTTCTCTGTTCAACTTTAAGCCAGTTGACTCAATCCTCTCTCATAGCTCAGATACTGGTCATGCTATTCTGGTGTGTTTCCATACACCAAAATGTCATCCATAAAAATGGCTACTCCATCAAGGTCATTCAGAGTTTCAGCCATTTTCCACTGAAAGATTTCTGGAGCACTTGTAATGCTGAATAGGAACTGCTTGAAAGAGTGTCTCCCAAACGGTGTTATGAACAATGTTCCCTCAAAGCTGCGCACTTGCGCAGTCGCGCACTGCTCACACATTCTCAGCGCACAACAAAATCTATGCAGTGCCTAGACTCGGTGAGTGACAGGTGTCCAGCCAATGATAGCATTGACAGTGCTTGCGTATGTGCCCTGCCCATACGTGCCTTGGCACCGTGAGGGTTAGCTAGCTAACACCAGTGCGGCAGAGATAAGAGACAGTGACGGGTGATTTGTAAACCCCCGAAAATATTAAAAGTAAACTAATAGAAATTGCTGCTGTAATTTGATTCTTTTAATAATTCATGTACCTTGCTGTCCTCCCAGGTGTTGAACAGGTGTGTGGCCACAGCGTGAAGAACTGATGTTGCTCACATTGATCCTCAGTGTGCTCAGGGAGCTTGTGTGTATGCCCAGACACATGAAAAATTAGAGGGAACATTGTTTATGAAGGTGGTTAACTTGCTGCTTTCGGGGTGTAGAGGTATCTGCCAAAACTCTGAGGCAGCGTCCAGTGACGTGAACATTGTAGCGCCACTCAGCTTTGCAGTTATGTCCTCAGCAGTTGGGGGGGACATTCCTCTCTCTCCTTGCAGACTCATTTAACCTTTTCAAGTCTACGCAGAGGCGGACTTTGCCGTTCTTTCTTGGAACTGGCACCATCGGTGCACACCAGTCTGCAGACTCTGTCACCTTTTAAATGACTCTATTTCGCTCCATACGCAGTAATTCCTCTTTCACTTTCTGTATGAGAGGCAAAGGGACCCTGCGAGCTGTGTGCACTGCATATGGCTCAGTATTTTCCTTTAAGTGTATTTTCACTGGGTCAGTCTTGAGAGTGCCATGCTCCCCAAATGCACTGTACACTTCTTCAATGTGCTTAACTAGCCCCATTGCGCATGCTGTGTCACTGCCGAGCAGATTATTTGCTGTTAGGCTGCAGATGACATACACTGGGAATGAGCAATGTTTCTTTGTGCTGTGCATGGGCTTGAAACTTTCCCAAACAAACTAACTGACCACCGGGACTGCTCATTGGTGGGATATTCAACTGGATCAGTGTTTGCTTAGGGTTTTTTGAATGTCTTTTCCTCCATTATATTTAGATCTGCCCCAGTATCAATTTTGAATTGAACAGGTGTTTCTCCAATGGCCATCTGTGCAGTCCACTGACCATTAGCTCTGTCTGTGTTTGTGACTGAACTTAGGAAGTATGGTGTTTGTACGGTTGTCTCTGTCACTTCTCTTATTGATTTAGTGTGACATTTTCTCTCCCAGGGCTGGGCACTTTTCTTGGTCTTTGTGCTGCATATTCACACCTGCCACATTTTGGTCCTCCTTGTTCTCCACCACTTCTTTTATATTTCCAACGTGGTTTTCCTCTGTATGCAGATTTACCGTGAGTGACCTCCTGCACAGCTGTGCATGTCTCCCCTTGCTGCTGGAGCACTTGTGAAATCACCTCCTCGGACTGGCAAACGGTCTGAATAGTTCGGGTTAAAGTAAGGGCTGCCTCTAGCTGTAGTTTGCACGACAGCTCTTTGTCCAAAATGCCCACAACTATGCGGTCACGTATGTGCTCATCTCTTATTGCTCCAAAGTCCCAGTGTTCTGATAAATCATAAAGAGCTCTGATAAACATTTCAGCTTTCTCACTGGGCCACTATACTCTCTGGTGGAAACAGGTGCGCTTGTGGATGACATTCCATTTGGTGAAAAAGTACCTGTCGTATTTTCCTTTCTTTTTTCTTTTTTTTTTTTACCTGTCCTGTTCAGTAGCTGAGGCAAGCAGCATCAGTGTTCCTGCTGCCTTGTTGTACTCAAGCAGTTTTATTCTGCATAGGAGGAATCTGATAAACTCCTCCTATTGCCATTTATGTTTAACTTTATTAGGAATGGTGTTGGTTCATTGATGAAGCTACCGGACTGAGGCTCAGGAGTGGACAGGAAGAGAGAACAGGGACAGGACAGTGAAGACAAGGGGGAGGGGGGAGACAAAAAAACAACAACAGCAATAGCAGAAAACAACAACAAGAAAAACACAAAAACAAACAAAGACAAAAAATAAACAAAAAAACAAATAAACAAACAAAGAAAAAGTAACAACAATAAAAGAAAAAGAAAGAAAGAAAAAAAACAATGGTTGCAGAATTTCCGGTGCAGGCTTACCATTTGGTTTAATATAATTTTAAGATAAATGTCTGAGTGTGTGTTTATGGGTCAGTTGTGCGCTCCATGCGTGTATGTGTGTATAAGCGTGTGTACGTGTATGTGTATGTGCTACGGTTTATCTTGGATGCTGTGCGTAGCTGGCTGTAGCTGATGTGGGGGGCCAGGACATCGCACCCCCAGTCCAGGATGGCAGGTAGGTCAGGACCAGGTCACCAGAGCACCCTGAAACCCCCAGGACACGGGGAGCCCCAGGCCACCCCTCCCCCATGAAACAGCCACATGCCCAACCCATGCCAGGACCCATAGGAAAGCATAGGAGCAGCAACCCCCACCCGGAAGCAACCCACAGAGAGACGAGGCAGAGATGACCCCCACTCCCCCCAAACAGCATGAGCAGAGCCCAGGGGCACAGGGCCCCCCAGCCCGAGACCCAACCAGAGCCCCCCAAGGGGTCCGCCAGCGGCGAGGCCGACACCCACCCACACCCCACACCCAGGCGGGGCAGCCACAGCCCACCACAACGACCAGGCCCACTGCCCCCGAACAGAGCTACCCCCCCCCCCAACCCTCGATCCCCATCCCCTCTACTCATCCCCTGTTCACCCCCTCCTGCTCTGGGGGGAGGGGGTGAGTCTATAGCTTCAGGCTATAGGGCACCACCAGCCAGCCAGCCGCAACCCCCCACTCCCCAGAAAGGTCCAGCCCACCCGCCGGGGTGAGCCGAAGGCACGCACGCCCAGGACCGCCACCCCCGGACAAAACAATCATACTCTCATCTTCCTCCATACAGGGGCTGAGTACTCCATAGATGCTGATACGGTCCAGGGCACCTCAGACTTAGTGAAACCGCCAGCGAGCGATCCACCGTACAACAGCAGGGCTCGTGACCAACCCCAGCCCAACCATCATGCCGGGAAGAGGACCATGCCCGCCCCCCCCAAAAGCCCCGCCCAGGCCCCCAGGCCCGCAATGGTGCAGTTAGCAAAGGAGGCAGCACTGGACCCACTCCCTGCCCCAGCTGCCCCCCCATCCCAACATGGTGCAGGGTGCGTGTTGTGCATGGGAATGTAGATGTGATGATGTGGATGACTAGAATGTGGTTAAAATTGGCGGAGGCACCCAGGGCATGGGAGCCCCACCGGTTGCAGACGGCAGAGTCTCCCAGTACATCCTCATGCACTCCCCCAAGCCCTAAATGTCTACGATGTGATTAAAATTGGGGGGGTCCAGCCCCTCAAGGCCTAGTGATACATAAGATGTGATGTGATGGGACAGAGAGGATATGAGAGGGGCTGAGGAATGGGCCAGACCTGCAGGGGGTCAGCTTCCAGACTGGCCCCGCTGACCACCCCGTCACCACTGCAACCAGCCGACAGGGAATCTAGCCTCCCTGGTCCAGGGGTCAGATTGGAGCACCAAGGGGCACTGTCCGGAGATCCGGGCAGAGGGCCCACCACCTTGCAGTCGGAGGGCAGGGAGGGCCCAGGCCCCCAGTGCACAGCGGAACCCCCAGCCAGCAGCCCGTGGTCAGGGCCCCCAGTTCGATCAGCATCAAGGAGGACAGCCCCCATCCTTCAGACGTCCCCAAGCATCCTCCCTTTGTCCGGAGTGGCGGCTGTCCAGGACACCGCGCCAGGGCCCAGCCCGCCTGAGGGTGGGCCAAGGTTAGCAAACCCCTCCCAAATGTGGGTGCGACCCCCCCGGGGGAGCGGCAGGGCCCCAGGTCAGCAAGTCCCAGGCGCCAAGCAGTCCACCTCTACCTCACTCTCCAGCCCCTACCTACCTCCTTCCCTCCCTCCCGACCCCCCTCCCCCTGACCCCCCTCCCTCTCTAACCCCACCTAACCTTCCTTCCCCACCCTCCTCCCATCGTCCGGGGGCAAATATGCCCCAGCCGCCATGGCAGGCCCCAGCACGCCCCGCCGGAGCCCGGGGACCGGGTGACCACAGCCCCCCACTGCAGGACCCCACTGGGGGACCGGCGCGAATCCCCGGTAGCAGAGCACAGGGCCCCCAACCCCTCCATGCCGGGTGGAGGCCCCGACCCAGCCCAAGGACCCCCAACCCCCAATCCCCAATCCCATAGGGTGCCACCATGATAGGGGAAGCCGCCCCCACGCCCCCCACGTCGTCCCTCAACAGGCGAGACCCAAAGCCGCCCCAGAAGGCAGTAACCCCAGGCCCACCAGCCCAGCGAGCCACCGGACACCCAAGGCAGCCAGCGTCCATAGCCACCCACCCCGGGGCCAGAGCCACGAAGCCCAGCCCCCCCTAATCAAAACTATGTGATGGATTTAATTATCGGGGACCAGATTTGTTCGAACTCTGATGATCGACTTTCCTCCCAAGCAGACATTCTCTCCATGGAAATGTGGTCTAATAAAAGGTTTCTATATTGAGTAATGCTTAGGTTGTTCTTGGATTTCCAATTCATCAGGATGGCCTTCTTTGCGATGCTTAGAGCAGTGAGAAGCATGCAGGATTTGTTTACTTCCATATTAACATTAGTGAGGTCACCTAGCAGACAAAGTGAGGGGGAGATGGAGATGGGGTACCCTAACCACCGTGATAGGTCTTTACAAACCCTCTGCCAAAAATTGTTAACAGGTGTACAAAGCCATATAGCATGCAGATAGCAGTCTGGTGAGCCAGTCGCACAATATGGACAAATGTTTGTTTGTGTGAGGCCCATCTGGAACATCCTTTGTCCTGTGTAGTGTGTTCTGTAGAGAACCTTGTAATTTATTAATTGTAGGTTACTACTGCAAATCATTCTAAATGTGTTGGAGCAGATTTCTATCCAAAAGTTAGGGTGTGGGTTGATCGACAGATCTTTCTCCCATTTGGATGAAGGAATAGAGATTATAAGTTCTGTTGTTGAAACTATTGAGTTAATTTTAGACAGTAGCTTAGGGGGTGAAATTTTTAAAAAATCTGTTATTCTAGGTGGAAGCTCTAAATCTAACTGGGTAGGGTCAAACCGTGCCTGTATTATAGATTTGAGCTGAAGATATTCCAGAAATTTGTTTTTGTTCATACCATAATTTGCTGTAATTTGGTTAAATTCTATGAATTCTTTGTCTTGGAAGATATGCTCTAGATTTTTAATCCCTTTATTGGCCCATGCAGCAAAATGTATTGTTTTTTTATTTTGCAGGATGTCAGGATTGTTCCAGATAGGTGTGAGCTTGCAAGGGGTGTTCGAGAGCCAATTGCTTTTGAGAAATTCCCACCAGGCTATGAGGGTGTTGCTGATGCTAATGTACTTAAAGCAGCTGTGATGCTTGATAACAGGGCTGATAAAAGGGAGATCAGAGATTTGGATTTCTTTGCACAATGTTTGTTCAATATCGCGCCATGCTTGGTCTAATGAGTTTGGCTTTCACCATTTTAGTATGTATTGCAATCTATTGGCCAAGTAGTAATTATAAAAATTTGGTAGTTCCAAGCCACCATAGTCTTTACTCTTTTGTAAAGTCTTTAAGCTTATACGTGGTGGCTTAGCTTTCCAGAGAAATTTTGAGATGTTAGAGTCGAGTGTTTTGAACCAAGTCCCGGGAGGTTGGGTCGGAACCATCGAGAAAACATAGTTGATTTTTGGCAAGATCATCATTTTCACTGTTGCTATTCTTCCCATAAGTGATACGGGTAGTGTGCGCCACCGGGTGAGGTCGTCCTCTATTTCTTTGATTAGGGCGGTATGATTTAGCCGTGTCAAGTCAGACAATTTGGCAGAGATGTTGATGCCCAGGTATTTAATGTTTCCTGGCCGTAGTGGTACAGCGAGCGTACTCTGGAAACCTGAGTTGATGGGAAGAGCAGTTGACTTGCTCCAATTAATTGAGTAGTCAGAAATAGTTGAGAATTTGTCAATGAGTGCTATCGTTTCAGGGAGAGATGATTGTGCATTCCGTAGGAAAAGTAATACATCATCAGCATAAAGGCTTATCTTATGGTTCACATTTGTAGTGTCAATTCCCTTGAAGTTGTTGTTTTGCCGGACTGCAGCTGCGAGTGGCTCTATGAATATAGCAAAAAGGGAAGGGGAAAGTGGACAACCCTGTCTGGTTCCTCTATGGAGAGAGAAGCTTGGAGAAGTTTGATCATTTGTTCTGACACAAGCACTGGGAGCGCGGTAAAATATTTTGATCCAGTTCACAAAGTTATCTCCAAACCCAAACTTTTGTAATGTGGTGAGGAGAAAGTTCCAATTTACCCTGTCAAATGCTTTTTCTGCATCTAGGGAGACAATTATGGCATCCTTGCTCTGATTGTTACAGTAGTCTATCAGGTTGATAAGTCTACGTGTGTTGTTGGTAGAGTGCCGTCCTTTAATAAACCCGGTCTGGTCAGGATGTATTATGTGAGGTGTTACTTTTTCAAGCCTTCTAGCTAGCGCCGTGCAGATGACTTTAATATCTGCATTTCTAAGTGATATTGGACAATAGCTTGATGGAAGTGCTGGGTCTTTGTCCGGTTTAAGGAGAAGGCTTATAATCGCACGGTTCATGTCGGGTGGCATGGTCGAGGTTTCCTGTATTTCAGTGAACATTTTGTAAAATATTGGTGCAAGCTCAGGCCAAAACTCTTTGTAGAATTCTGCAGGAAAGCCATCTGGTCCCGGGGCTTTCTTGTTTGGCATATTTTTAAGGGCTTCTTGAAGTTCCTCGATAGAAATAGGTGACTCCAGAGCCATTATTTGGTCTTGATTTAATTTTGGCAAGTCAATTGTGCTTAGAAAGTTTTCAATGCAAGGTTTGGATGGGTTAATCTCAGATGAGTAAAGTTTTTTATAGAATTCCCTAAAAATGTAATTGATTTCTTCTGGGTCACAGGTTGTTTCCCCATTGTAGTCCTTAATGGAGGATATTGTTGCTCTTTCTTTGTTCCGTTTTAGTTGGTTCGCTAAAAATCTGCTGGATTTATTGTTATGTTCACAGTTCTCCAAGCGTAGTCTCTGCAGGTGAAATTGTGTTTTGATGTCGAGTAAATTATTTAGTTTTAGTTTTAATTCCCTTAATTCTCTCAGTAGGTGTTCCTCTTGGGAGGCGGCATATGTCGTCTCCAAGGCTTTAATTTTTTCATTTAATTCTGTTTCGAGAGCTTTCTCCTGTTTTTTCTTATATGAAGAGTAAGATATTATTTTGCCTCGCATGACTGCTTTTGCCGCCTGCCATAGCACACAAGCTGAGACATCAGGCTGGTCATTTATCTCACAGAATATTGTCCATTCCTCCTTAAAGAATTTAATAAAATTGGGGTCCTTGAGCAAGGATGTATTAAATCTCCATTGTTTAGAAAGCGGTGTTCTAGTTTTTTTTGTGAGTGTCAGAGTGACTGGTGCGTGGTCGCTAATGGCAATAGGGTGAAGCTTGGTGTGAAAGACATCCTTCACAATTGAGTTGCTAATTAAAAAGTGGTCCAAAAGAGAGTAGGAGTGGTGCACTGGCGAGTCGTAGGTGTATTCCTTAAGCATGGGGTGGCGTGAGCGCCAAGCATCGCAAAGACCAAAATCACTCATGTACTGCTTTATTATGTTGGATGATTGGCAGTTGCGCTGACTAGCTGCTCTACTGATTCTGTCCACTTGTGGGTTCAATACCAGGTTGAAGTCCCCTCCCACTATGAGTGCTGTGTCTGAGTGGGCTGAGAGTGCAGTGAAGAAGCTATGGAAGAAGGAGGGGTCATCAACATTTGGACCATATATACTGGCCATGCATACCTCTGTGTTGTGTGTGGATATGATGACTATTACACACCTACCTTCCGGGTCTACAATGGTGTTTTTACAAGTGAACCTGACGTTTTTGTGAATCAGAATGGCTACGCCTCTTTGCTTGGTGTTATAACTCGCTGTGTATGTGTATGTCGTATTTTCCTAACACAACGTTGAACTTCTTTTGATCATCCCCAGCTAACACAAATGATTTGAAAATGTTTTCAAGCCTCTGGGGCCATAGCATATATCAGGGAACTGACCTGAACTTCTCCATCCTCTCTGTTTAGTTTTGTTGCCATACGGTAGTGTTGGAAACACGTGCTTCCAGTCTCCCCATTCATTTGGGCGATCAAACGCAAAACTATCCGGAGAGTTAAACTTGGCCATCTTTCTGAAACGATGTGTCCATTAAGCGCTTCTGACACCATGTAAAGTGATTCAATGTCCACACAAAAGGGTATATTCCAATAGTAGACCTTTACTCTGTAACCTGGAGACGAATAATAATAACGGTAAGACATTGTATAATTATGACTCCTTTTCCCAGCAAAGGCATATCAACTAAAACGCATCCTGTGATCGGTGTATTCTTTTTTCAAGGTTCAACTCATTAACTTTTCTTTGTAAAGCAGGGTTGCAAAATTAAATGAAAGTTGTAGATCCTTCATGCTACACACATAGAACATAGGCCACAGTATTTACAGATAATAGCAACTATTGACAAGGCGATCAAAAAAGTTTATTAAATCTACAAAAAGTAAAAATGAATATGATTAAAAATATATTGTTCACAAATTCAAAAGTATGGCTTGCTAGCTGTCTTTCCTCTGAAATAATTTTCCTTTGCTCTCAGGTCCTTTACTGTATCTCTCTCTCTCAAAACCTAAGTTTTTGCTCTCAATTTTTTTTCTGCTCTCAGTTTTTTCTTTTTGTATAATACTGACACAAATCTCTCTCCATATACCCTCAGACGTGACATGATGATCCCAAAGGTCATCTCAATCCTAACCCGGCATTTGCTGAGGGTCACATTAAAGTGCCTCTCTGGTGGTATCTGTGGGTCAGGATAGGGGCTCATCAAGAACCTCATATAAAGGTATCCTCTGTCCCCCAGCAGAAACCCATCATAGTACCCTGTACTATGATGGGGAAATTACTTGATCAGTGCCACAATTACACAAGCAAGAGTATTAATTGTATATATTTGCCATACCTTGCTCAAATCAATGACCCAGTGATGACTCCTGGAAAATGTGGGAGTCGTGAACTGAGCCAGGTCATTTGACCTTAACACTTTGGTGGTCACAAGTCATCTGCAAAGGTATTGAGGTTAATTTCACAATGAAAGTACTAAAACAAGGAAAAGGTACCAGTTAAGTCTTTTAAAGGGATCATGATATGTGTGTGTGTGTGTGTGTGTGTGTGTGTGTGTGTGTGTGTGTGTGTGTGTGTAATTATATATAATATATACAACTGTGCAAAGTTTAATGTGCAAAACTAATAAAAAGATTTAGTGTACCTGCATACTATGTGACACCAATCACCTTACAAAAATGAGCACCACGTAGTTTACCTGAACATTGATATTATGGAAGGACTTTATGTTAACAAAGTCACTCTCATGTTCCCCTAAGGCTCCACTAATGGGAATGTGGGTGCACTCAATTGCACCTACTGTATCACCCTAGGGAATCCTATGAAGGAATTAAATTTATATATTATATTTCACATGCATGTCTTCATCATATTGATTATTAATATAGTGAACTATAAATGTATGTTACCTGCAATTTTATAGAAGGCCTCTTTTATAGCCATTGTGGACAAATGGCCAGGGAACACTACAAAGATATTCAGAAGTTTAGTAAAAGTAAGTACAACTGCAAATGGCTCGGCATACAGTATTCTTGCTTGGATTTCCTGCATCACCAACTGAATGCACGTAGGTTCCCGAGCCAAAAAAATGCAAAGATATGCACACAGTTTGGGCTACTGTGAGTGCATGGCTCCTTTTTTTGGAGTTACTCACATATGGCTCCAGCAGTTTGCATAAATAACATACTCCCCCAGGTGAGAATAACGTTCATAGAGAATGATGTCAGGAAAAGATAGCAGATCACTGCGGTCTCTGAATACTCTCTCCCTCGAAGAGAACCTTGTTCAATAATTGCACCGAGGTCCACCAGATTATTTAAAAATGGTGATGCCATTTTCAAAAGAGGTGGTTAGTGAAAGGCAGGGCTTTTTATAGCCGATTTAAGCTGAAACTCGGTACATAACCTGTTCAGGACCAGGTTAAGTTTGCTGCATCAGTTACCATGGTGATCTAACCAGTTTAAATGAGAGTCACCTTTGTGACATTGAAAACCCTGGGTTTAGTCTCAACATACCTCGCTAACCCACTCGTCTCGCAGTCTCAAAGTATTTTTTGAAATAAATACTTTGGTTGAACCTCCCGTGACTGCTGCCTGCACTCGGGTCCTGTTTTCCCATAAACCCTGACAATTTCATCATCAATTCATGTTAAAATGTAACATTTCCATCTTACTTTCAAGCAGGGTTGACACTTTTACTACTTCTATTGATTTGTAGTTGTGAAAGATGAAGCACTATCATGCTGAATAGTGGGTATATATGAACAAAAGTGTATCATTTTGTCGCTCTTATGTGGTAAAAGAGTACAAATAGAATTGTCCCAACAAGCCAGCCCCGTTTCTCAATTGAAATGGTTTTGGGAAACTTAGTTGTTTGCATGTACTTTGGGTTGTTGTGCATTTGTTATTTTGAAATTGTTGCATACAGGTTGGAATTGTGTTAAAGGAATGAATTACTACGTATAATACTTTATTAATCCCACACAGGGGAAACTGATTTTAACTGAGTTGTGTGTAATTGAATTTGTGCTTGAGTTGACCAGACATAGCTGACCACAGTCTTGCAATGATTGCTCGTGCAATGATGGACAATTAGTCTAACAGTGTTGGTGACATCGACCGGAGGGTTCGTGGGGATCCTGACTGGCAGATAAACCAAATGCAAGAGTCAGCACTGCAGCCATCAGCAAAGCCTAGCAAGCTGAGGTGGACAAACTCCTGGGGTCCATTCCAGAAAGCAGGTTCAAAATCTAAGTTTAACCCTGAGCTCTAAGTTGACTTACCCCAAGATGAGAAACTGAGTTTTTGGTTCTAGAACATCTGAACTGCATGAGTTCAATCAACACTGAACACCCTGTGTTAAGCGCATACATGAGAACAATAAAAGGCCATCATCAATGGAGCACTACGAGTCACTAAAGCAACCAGAAAAAATAATGCTCAACATTTTTCACTCTACGTGAGTTGGAAGTACGAGCGCTTGCATCTGTTTTACTACATATTTAGAAAGAAAAGCAACACAGCTGCAAAAGCAACAATTGCTGCCCAAGTGAATGCATATTCACGTAACATTTAACCACACTGTCTAATATTACAGGTGAAAGCAGTGATGTTCAGGTATTGAATAAAATTTTATTGTCTTTGTTTGCAGTCTCACAGGCATAAAACACACTTGGCAGGAACTGAAAATGAATATAAAAACAATTCAAAGAGGTTAGGCATAACCCATATGTCACCATATTTGACATATTAAACAAAGTTACTGATTATGTATCATTCAGAGGCCATTTCAATGTCTGTGTCCAGTTTAGTCAATAAACAGTGAGTTCTACTCAGCCAACAGAAAGGAGCCAGAGGCCTGAAAAACAGGTGAAGGGCCACTGCCACCACCTTTCTTCCTGCTGAAGGGCCATACATACATACATACATACATACATACATACATATATATATAGAGAGAGAGAGAGAGAGAGAGAAAGAGAGAGAGAGAGAGAGATGGGCCTACAAATACTGACTGTGGCATTTGTTTCATTGGAAATAAAGAACAAGTGAAATATGACAAGTGGGTTTAAAGTGAGTGTTACACAGTATGTGCCAGACAGTTCTTCCATCCAGGTCATCTGTAACATTGAAGGGACGGTCTTCCTTGAGGGAAGGGTGTTGCGGCAATATTATGGAGAACAACACATGCCACTATGATGTCCCAAGCCCTCTCTGGGGTTACCCTGAGTTAATGCAGGCACTGGAACTGGGCTTTTGGCACGCCTATTGTCATTTCAACCCATGCTCTAGTCCGACAGTGGACGCATTTAACCACTGTTAGGGGCATGACTCCAAGTCAGGGTAAGGGGTCAATAGTGAGGGCGGGCATGGGTACCCTCTGTCACCCAGCAGGTAGCCATCAAAGTCTCCTGTAATTACATAGTGGATATATTTTCTCTGTGTTAAAATACAGAGACAAGGGATATTTGACCAAAGCTTTACCTACCATGTGCAAACCTGTTGCTCAGGGTACATTCATGATAGATCAGTGAGTCATGCACAGAGCCGGGCCATTTTGCTTCTACATCTGTGATGAGGGATGCTGCATCAAACATGATCTTGACAGTGCAGATATTGAGATATGTTAGTTGCAGTATATTGGGATGTATAGTCTCTGTTATTGTACAGTAGTAAATGTACCTGCACATTAATGCTGTGGAAAGACTTTATATTGATATAGTCTCCTTCATTTTGTAAAGGAACAGTGATAGAGGTTACAGCAGAATGTCATTAACAGAATATGATTTATCCAGCCATCCATCCATCCGTTTTCTTACGTTTATCCTGTTAAGGGTCACAGGGGGGCTGGAGCCTATCCCAGCGGCTTTCAGGCGAGAGGCAAGGTACACCCTAGACAGGTCGCCAGTCCATCGCAGGGCCAACATATATAGACAGGCAACCATTCACACTCACATTCATACCTACGGTCAATTTAGAATATCAATCAGCCTAGTCCCCATTAGCATGTCTTTGGACTGTTGGAGGAAGCCAGAGTACCCAGAGAGAACCCACGCAGGCACAGGGAGAACATGCAAACTCCACACAGAGAGATCCCGTGCCGGAGCCAGGACTCAAACCCGGAACCTTCTTGCTGTGAGGTGACAGTGCCAACCATGGCACCACCGTCCCACCTTAGTATATGATTTAAAATGTAATCATTGACTTCAACAGAATGATTGCTACATGAGTCACCTGCAATCCTGCGGAATTCAGAGTACATCTGCGGCGTGTGACATTATCAATTTAAAGCCGGAGAAGGTTGTTGAGATAATTGATGGAGTGAGACAAAAAAGCGGTACAGCTCAATTAAAAATTCATCTGGCAATGACAAAATATTGATCCGTGGTCCAAAAATTCTCTCCCGACGCAAGGCTAAGTGGATTAATTCCACTTCAAGATCTACAGGATTTCTAAGAAACGGACACCCTATGTCTAACAGCTCAGCAGGAGGGAGGAGACAGGAATAAACTCAGTTTCTTTAATAGAACCTGCCAACGAGCAAGTTAGGTTCACAGAGTAAGTAACTGCAGTAGCAGACCCAGAGTTTAAGTTACCTCTCTTTCTGGAACTGAAAACTCAAGAGTTTCCCTCATCTCAGGTTTGACAAACTCAGAGTTTTCACTGAACCTGTTTTCTGGAATACACCCCTGACAGATAGACTGATATACGCCCCAGACAGATGCACTGACCTGTCCATATTTATGATATACTTGTGGTGGCGGATGGCTCAATGCATACTGTGGGATTTGTGGTGCTCATGTGCCAAGAGCATGCACATGTAGCTTAAGGCTAATTTCATGAATCAGTTGGATTCACAAGGTCCTTATTTGATTTAGTTCAATTATGACTTGTTAAGAGATACTTTAGTTTCAATACCAATTTTGATTTGTTATGACAGAGATTGTTTTACTAGTGCTTTGCTGCAAAGATGAGCTCTAATGAAGAGATGTTTAGAGTCACTGTATATTAAAGCTCGTCCTTCAGGGCCATTCCATTTGCCAAATCGTTTTACATCATTGATTTCACACACATACACACAAGTTTAGGCAACTCTTTCTGTCAACCTAAATGAAGTTGCAACGTCCTGTTTCACCTGTGCATACAGTACATGTCAGGGTTAACAGCGTCAGTCATACAACTAAGAATAGGAACATGTGACCCATTTGGAGTGGATCAACAAGTCATCAGCAGCCATAATTTCGACCACACCGTATGAGCATATATCCCTACATATGAAAGGCACTACAGGAATTTTTCTGATCACATGGCAGCTTGACTACAACATCTCCAGTGCAGCATGGTTGGGCTCTGACTTCTTTTATTTTATTATATTATATCATGTTCATCATATGAGAATAAAATTTGTTTGTGTTATATAAACATGTTCTTTTTTTATTGAATGACCTGTTCTTTCCATTTTTCACTTCAGAAAGAACATTTAAAGAGCTATGGTCACCCTGCAAATTAAAAGAATGTTTTAATTGAACATAGTGAGACCAGTGGTCTTCTACAGTGAAAGTAAGAAAAAGTTGTTGGTTGTTTTAGGAAATATACATGCTTGCTTTCAGGAAGACTGGCACCAAATTCAAAAGCAGATTGAAACCAAATACAGACACACTCAGCATATGATCATTTTTACATAAAGTCTTTATTAGCTTCTGTATACATCTATGGATATAATGATTATATAACACCAGTAGGTCAAAAATAGTAGTTGTAATAATAATTGAAGTTATATATTTATAAAATTATGCAAATAAACTACTCTTGATGTAAAAACAACAAATGCACGAGTATGTGATGATAACTCATATTTCTTCTTTTGTTTTGTCACCAAATCTAAAATAAATACAAAATGTACAAAGTGAAGAGGTTGAACAATACAGCTTTAGAATTAATGTTAAGTCTGTGCAGGTTGTGAGTCACTGTCTTCACCAAGAAAAAGAACATCCACGTAAACAGTTTTATCACGACAATACAAGTCTGGGGAATAACCCGTCACTGCTCGGCTGAGGACACACACCCTTTAAACTGGTGAAAATTGAGCTTCCTCTCATGAAAAGCACACAGAAACATACTTCAAGGTCCTGCTTCGCTAAATCAGGAAGTGATATCTTGTTCATTTAAGACTTTACATTTGGTGCTTCGTTGATTGTGTGAACTACCTTTATCTCCACTAAAGCGATGCCCAAGAATTTGGATGTGATGCTTCTACCCTTGTAAAAAAAAAAAAAAAAAAAACCTGAAAAACTAAGGATGTGCACATTTACGCGAAAACTTTAAAGTAGGATTGAAAGATTAATTGGTTAATATTGTATTATTTGGTATTCATATCAGATGTATTTTCAAATGACTGGGACTTATATTTGAATAGTTTGAAATCCTCTACCGACATGTTTGTTGGCATAAATACTCTGACCAGTTATATGTGTCTGACATGGTTGTGCCACAAAAACTCAACGTTCCTCCTAAAAAATAAATCATTTAACTATCTACTACGACTGATAATTTTATCTATCTACTAAATCTAGAATTTATATGCATTTTTTTTATATATTTTTAATGACTGGATACCAAGATGAAAGTCCATTCCCAGTGTCTGAGCACTGGTTGCCTAACTTTTCCCCAATCACATCCTTATGTCTATAAGAATTGTAACATCCTCGCTGTAGCTTAAGTATTTAAAAATGTTTCTCATTGTTGTCAGCCTTGATAAAATGTGAACTTTTCAAATTGCCATTATGATGTAGTTGCTTTGGAATTTTTTATACATGAATTGTAAAATATAAGTAAGAAGCAGCAATTGTTGAGACAAAGTTCCTGGAGAAAGTTCTGAAATTCACTGTTTGATGGCATTGATGTGTCTCATAGATGCTATGGACACCTACTGTATTTCTTTCAGGTATAGTTGGGATTCCCGTAAGTACAAGGCATGGTTTATGATGTAATGAAATTGCAGACAGAAAGTCAAAACTTTGTCTTTTCTAGGCAAGAGGGGCGGAATGGTTACTTCAGTATTTTCATATTGCTCATGCAATGAATGCGTCACACTACCCCTGCTTGTATACTGGAACATGACTGTCTCTAGATTGAGTGCAATGCAAATCTTTGACTCTAACATCAACTCAAATTTAAGGGAAGCGCAGAGAAATATGACAGCCATGCACTCATCTTTATAGCTTATCTTAATTCTGTGAGTTGGCCATATAACATAAAAGAAGCATTTCACTGAATGTGATACACTTTTTTATGTAAAAAAAAGACAAAATGGTCTGTACATTTATGATGTTTGAAAATCAGTGAGTGAGTGTGTCCTTTTAAGATTCATAGAGTAGACTGTAAGATTAAACTTTGTTAGAACTGACGTTTTTTATCAATTAACATTTTCTAATATGACCTCCAAAGCTGTCTTTGGAGAATTGCAGTTGATCCTTCAGATGTGTAAAATGCAACAGGGCATTGTTATCAGATGTGCTCACATATAATGGGCAGAGTGATGGAGACGATGCTGTGGTCCAATAGCCAGTTCATATTTTGGTCATAAATTACCAGTCTTTCTCTGACAATTTTCTCATTGGTCCATTGTGACAACAATTCCCAATTTTTGTTTCTGTTTCTATTATTGTTGGTGTTTTCATTTAAAATATTTGATGTTTCACCTTGACTACTGACTGTTTTTATTCTTTTGGTTTTATACCACTCACATGATCAAGGCTAGACACAGTCTCACCATCATCATCATCATACCCAGAAACTACCATTAATTCTTTGGATAATGACCTGCTCATTTCGCTCACACAGGCTCAACTGAACATTGCAGAAACATTAAACTTGAGAGAGTGCAGGTTAAAGTCCTTTTAATGACTGGTAAAAATTCTCCAAATAATTTCTAGAAAATGTGAGGGTCTGCACTGCATGTGCAACTAATAAATATTCAGATATGTCAATTTAAATTTTATCTAAAAAGCCAACTATTTTTGTAGCTGCATGATTTTATCTGGATCACTTAGTGCGGATCACTGTAGGCACAATAATATATTGTTTAAAAAAATGACACAAATAAGGACATTTTTGGGGGGGATGGGAAACAATAAAAAAGACAAACTGTCACTGTCTGGTAGGGGAACAATATAGCTGATGACTGCAAGTCCCTGCAGAGAATAGTGAAAGCCAGAGAAAAGGTCTCTCTCTCTTGCTCTCTAATGCTCACTCTCGCGCAATCTCTCTCTTTCATAGCCAACACTGTCCAGTACACACTGACCAGTGCATCAGAAAGCCCACTAATATTATGAATGACACCTTGTATCCCTCCCTTCACCTCTTTTCACTTCTGCCATCTGGAAGAGGCTTTACAGCTTCCATGCAAAATCAGCCAGACTGTGGAATAGCTGAACACTAAATACCCTCCATATGCTGCCCCCTCACCACCAAAGGATGATACATATGAACATAAATGCACCAGCACTTTTAACTGTTCATTTCACATCAAATATATATCATCCTGTGTTTGCACATGTACTGTATATCCAATAGTGCTTTCCTAAATGCTGCTCTTTATAGTCAAATGCTACTCCTTTTATATGCACCTTTTAAATATTCTTAAATATGTTTAACTCATGTTGATGAGTTAAAAACATGTCTTCAGAGTTCAAAAATTATCTGTGGACAACTGTGCACATGAACAAGCTAAGTTTGATATTTGTGTAAGCAGTTGGTTTAGTAGAAACATTTCAAGAAAAGCTGCTGTATTGCTACCCTCAGTAGCAGTGAGTTTCCTACACTGATGCCCAGCCACTTTCACACAAAGTGAACAACATTGTAGGGAAGCAGCAGCTTCAGCCAACCACAGTGTTAGTGCAGATGCACCAGAAACAGAAGGTGATGAAAAGGCAGCATCTAGAAATACTGCATGCTTAAGAAAGACAGTGTACACAGCTATGTGGGCCTGCTGGAAGCATCATCATCATCTCTCTCCTCTTCCCCTCTCTCTGGCATTCTCTCAACAAGATGACATTAGTAGATAACCCCCAAACCTTCTTTGAGATAATCGCAGTGTGCAACTGTCCAGCAGCTGAGTGAGCAGTAAGCCTATGACCCTAGCTGTCAGGGGAGGTCCAGATTGTAATAATCTGCCTGCTGGCTTTGTCTAGGGGAGATACCAGGACATTGGGTGAGCCATTCTTGACCAGATGGGTGATCACAGCTGCCCTTTGAACACCATTGGGCTTTTCCAATTCAAATGCCCCACAGCAATACCACACCTTTACTCTTCCATAACACATCTACTTGACCCTCACCTAGCACTAAAACCTGCTTCTTCTTCTTTTTTTTTGTTCGTCCATGCCACCCATGTCCATCAACATCCAACTGATTATTCAACAATTGATTGCTTGCCAGACAGGGCCTTTAAAGGGAACTTAAACCATCTTGCTATTGTAATGGTTTTGGTGTGCATTCTTCCTGTTGACATTCCACTCACAGTACTGAGAATCTTAAAATTAACAAAACTAATTTATATGACAAAACAAATGTGAGGGATTTTTGACGCCACAACTCCCCATTGTAAAACTTTCATTAGTTTTATGTTTCCTGGGTTCAAATTAGACTTTTTGTGTTTGTGTTGTTTCAGCAAAGTCATGAGCTATTGTGGATGGCACAAAGCGTCTATGTGAGATCAATGATGAAAGGCTTTAAAGACATATTAATTCATATTCATCATACACTTACCAAAATGCATATGTTGTTGTGTCGATCAACAAATAGAATTCTGTGGATTTCCTCTAACTATTTCACAATACCCTGTAGTGGTTTGCTGATGGAAAGCATTCGAGCAACAGCAGAAGTTTATGTTGGTATGACAAAAAGAGCACCAAATTTTAGTGGAATAACATCCTTTTGATCAACTATACAACATAGATATATGTAAGAACAGGAGTGTGGTACACTAAAGGAACCACAGACTTTTTGGGAAAAAAATTCTCAGATCTAATGATTAATTAATTAATGATAAAAATTCAATAGTAACAGTATAGATAAACAAATCTACTAAATTTTACAGCAATTCTGAAGTAATCACAGTCCTTTTGAGCTGAAACTCCAGGTATACAATTACTTTGTAAAAGATTTACTGTTAATGTGTTGGGTATTTCAGTACACAGTCTAGAGAAGGGGGATGTAAACTCCACTGTTTCTTGGAGCATTTACTCTTCCACATAAAGCTTTATTCATCCAGAGGTCTTTCCAAAGAGGTAGGACTATTCATTTTTGTTGGCAACGTAAAGGTTTTCTCATCTTTTTTTCTTTTCATTTTCACATGCAGGGAAGGGCCTGCCAAAAACCAAAACAGTCATTTCTGGTGGCCCCCAAGAAATGCATAGCAGCAACAGCAGATAGGGCAGAGTTTAAAAGTGTTTCACCAATCCATAAACTTGTCTCATTCATTGGCTCCCTTGTCCTTCACTGTTTCATTTTGAATTTAATGACCATTTAACTGTCAAGTTATCCATTGATCCACTTGTCCTTCCATCCATCCATGTGCTAATAACCTTCTTTTTCTCTCTCTGTGGTGTTTGTTCTCACAGCAGCATCTGATCAAGAGGCTTGTTGTGGTCAGGAGGCATCAAAACTGAAAGACAAGAAGCAAAGAGTGCAATTACTGCATGTGCATGCAAGGGCGTGTGTTATATATGTGTGTGGTCAGTAGGATGTAAGCATCCATCCTTCCTTGGTAAAAGCGGAGGCTGATTTATTTACCCATTAGGAACTGCTTCATCATTAAATATTAACCAAGCACCATCATTCACACTCGGGTCAGGGCATTGAAGCATGGCTCAAACTAGGATGACCTCTAATACTGACTCACACATAAAACTGTAGATAGCCCGATTGGCATGCTAACACTACACACTAAAACAGCATGCGAACATGCTCGGTGTCAATGTTGGTGATATCTTTAATTTTGTGTATTGTAACCTGCTCACACATCCTACAGATGTACACCCCAACCATACCATTATTACGACTCATGATGAATGAATCTTCTTTGGTTTAACAACTTGGATCAATATTTCCCAACCCATGAAGTGACACTGCCATGGCCTGTCCTGCTATGTCGTTAAACTACCATGGATTTTGTGTGGATTGAAAATTAAGACAATTTAAGATCTGATTTACTTAGCAGCACAAATTTGCATGAGGTAACAATCGAACAATAGTGTGGATGGGAGCAAAAATGGGGGAACAAGGCACAAGTTTAGAACACAGGTACAGCCTTGATGAGGGCATGGGTAATGTACTTGTAGCAGAGCACCTGCTTGTGACGTCTGATGACATGACCATTACAATGCATCCCATGGACATTCTCACATTAAACCATGGCAATACACGTTCCAGGTTGTCTTTGATATCCTCTTGTAAATTACTAAGAGATTATTTCCACGAGGCGTTACACTGTAAAGAAAGCATGGAGTTGAGGAAAGTGAGCCAGGACAAATATCTTGGAGCCATACAAGTTTGTGTTCTACAACACTCAAAACGTAGAAGTTTTGTGATGTCATTGCAGCAAACAGAGTATTAGTAATGTGGTGGCGCAATCACTCCTTGGCATTACATAGGATATGAACCTCAGATTTAAATCAGCAGGCCAACCGAGACACCCAGTCATCCAACTCTTACAACTGTCTGTGAAACCATTCTCTCCTCCTGCACCAAAGTATTATTATTGAAATAGTTCTGTTGTATGGGGCCACCATTTTTTGGGTAGTCCCATCTACTGTAATAGCACACAACAGCATAGTGTGAATAACGTGATAAACATAATACAAAAGATGCTGAGGTGTATTATAATAATAATAGCATTAACTTTTTTCACATATTACCTTTAAAGCCAGTGCTTTGAAAGATAAGCAAATGCAGGAAATAGAACACAATATATCTACAAACACTACTCCAAGCACACAGTAACACATACTCATACATTGATTGTAGCAGTTTTTACACAAGGTCGTCAGGAGCAATTTGGGGTTCCTTGTCTTGCTCAAGGACACTTAGACAGGGTTTCTGAAGAACCTACCAATCACTAGGCGGACAATAAAAGATCAAGGACAAAATCACATCAGTTAAAAGCAGATAGTTTTTTAAGATCAGTTCAAGGAATACAAGATGGTAAGAATGCCAAATCTAAATAAGAGACGAATATGATGAATAAAAAAGAGTGAAAAGATCTTTATGTATACATTTACCAACAAGCAAACACGTTTCTCTTCTTGTGTCATATCAGGTACCCACAGGTGTCAGGTTTTCTAACTGCTGTAAAACTTGCAGTTTATTGGATATTTGGGAGTTTAAGTTAAGTGTTTATTGGTTTTGTGAAAGAAGAGAGGCCTCAGCTAATAGTTCAATTGATCAATATTTTTCCAATAATTGGTATGAACAGCACGGGTGGCACAGTGGTGCAGTGGTTAGCACTGTCACCTCTCAACAAGAAGGTTCCGGGTTCAAGCCCCGGCTTGGGCACGGGATCTTTCTGTGTGGAGTCTGTGCCTGAGTGGGTTCTCTCCAGGTACTCCTGCTTCCTCCCACAATCCAAAGACATGCAAATGAGACTAGGCTAATTGAATACTCTAAATTGACCGTAGGCGTAGCTGTGAGTGTGAATGGTTGTTTGTCTATATGTGTTGGCCCTGTGATGGACTGGTGATCTATCCAGGAGTATAGAAAATGGATGGATGGATGATATGAACAGAGTTGATGTCTGATGATCTGTCAGAATAAATCAACACCCTGTGTAAATGAGATCTGGAAGGAGAAATTCATATGTCACCACACTGGCATATAGATACCCATATTACATGCAATTGAACATGGACAGGCAAAATTAATATATGCTAAATTTAAAAAGAAAATTCACATTGCATTAATTTCTACTTAGGTTCAATATCAGAAAAACTGAATTATATCATTTGGGGATTATCTGGGTAATCACCACCAAGAGAGTATAGTTGTCAATGGAGATGTTGACAATAGTGCTGAGGTATACTGTAGTTCTACTTAACTGAGGAATAGTGTTGGCATACTAGAGTACATTATATTGAAAGATATTTATACTATTGTGCCCTTCTTGTGTATATAATTTAGTTGTCCATAATATTGAAAGCACTCCATGATTTTTTGCATTCCAGAAACTTGTAGGTCAATATTTTAATTGACCCTTAAGGTAGAGTTTACAGCTTATCTCTTGTATTTTATCACATTTAATTGTACAAGCATAGGGCATACCCAATGAAGTGGCTGGCAAATGTATCTTCAATGGATAAAGTCATAACTGTTGTTTGTAACAATTTAAAAAACTGATTGTACAGACAGCTGTCAAACTAACCTGAATACAGTTATGTTTCTAGACTCACCTGTCCCAAATCTTTACACTCCTACAGGAATTGGTGCAGCAGCCAGCAGATATCAGAACTGCAAAAAATAGCAATAGGAATAATCAATTATTCCATCAATAATTTTAAATTTCGTCAACAAAACCTAGATTTAAGATGTTCATCTGCTAGACTATTTTCAGAATTTATTGACAAAAAAAACAGAACAGCATTAAAAATATTCAAAGATTTAAATGTGATAAACGTTAATCAACATTTACACTAAAATTCAACCTAATCAAAATTAGCTTTAGTAACCACCAGTATGGTTCACACAAAGAAATTAGGTCAGGTTTTGTCAATGATAGGCTGAAATGCTCCGAATTTCTTCAACTAAAACTTAACAAAACAAATATGATAAAAACATAAGACTCATAATTAAGGCTAAATGAACAAAAAGCAGCCAAAATTAACATTACATCAGTTGCATCACACATACACACACACATACACAAAACACTGCCTGTTGTTTCAGAAGTAGGGGCAATGGGTTCACAGCCATCCAGTCAGAATGTGATGTCATTACTATTACATGCCCCAGATGCTTAATGAGTGGTCTTTGTCTTTTGAATACATTTTTACTGTGCTTGGTAAACTAGTAAGGATTCTGCCCAAAAAACATGCACTGTGTTGAAACATTCATTTAAACATGAATGAGGCAATTGATGCACAGATCCACAATTTAGTTTCAAGCTAATTCTAATCTTTAATCTCTCTGCATGTCAAAATAAAGAACTACAACAAAAACCAAACAGAACATTGTAAAAACAAAATAGAAAAATGGAAAGGCATGTACAGGATGTTAGATACCCAACCTCATACAGTCATGGCTGACACGCACGCACACACATACACACACACACACACACAAATACACACACATGCTGTATTTATTTGAATATATCCAAGATTAAAAAGCTCAGAGCACACCTCAGACACTGTGTTGGTCAGTGTACTAGAATATTCATCAATATGCAAAATAATAAAATGTTGAAACAGAAGAGGGAGAATTCAGCTTCAAAGCTGACTGAGATGAAAGACCAGAGAGGCAGCTGTTGGCCTAGTTAGCAAGCCTGTTCTTTACACAGGACCTCCGATTACACAAACATGCATGGCCTTATATTTGCATGTGCATGTTCATTAATGTTTACAATATAGTCTGTACACACACACACACACACACACACACAAACACACTTTGCCAGTGACCTTTGCTGATCCCCTGGACCAAGTAATGATGATAATGTATGTATAAATGTGTGTGTGTGTGTGTGTGTGTGTGTGTGTGCGTGTGTGTGTGTGCACCACAGAATGTTTTCATTCAGATGATCCACCTTTTCCTTTTGTCACCTTTTATATGTACAAGCGTGGGTGAGGATGCCCTTTGATGGTGGATAGATGTCCGTTCCTCTTGTTCAAAGCACCATTTGGTTGTATTCTCTCATTTCGTTGTTTTTAAAATGAGGAAATTTTATCACAAAAGGAGTTGCTGGAAAGCTGAGACACCTACATTTATAGATACACCATCATAGTCTTCCTTCTCCATCTCCATCCCTGTCTTCCTCACTCATCATTTTTTCTGACACAAAATAAGGTGTACTGATGCAGAGCAGATCACACAGCTGCGAACCAGCCCAGAGGTTTGTCCTGTGTGTGTGTGTGTGTGTTGCCTCTGATCTCACTGTAGCATACCAATGTTTTATAATCCACCAGCCTCTCAATGTTCACAGTTGTTTATGATTGCATAAACTTGATTTTGAAAACAGGTTTGATTTTGTTAAAACCACATACAATGTAGTGTTTTGGAGAATGAAACTCTTCATTCTTAATTGTTCAGTCAATGATATGAACCCAATGTTGTCACTGTATGACAAACATCCTCACATGATCTGAATTAGTTTTAACTAGATGCACATTGCTGTGCTCAGTCTATATCACTTTTACCATTAAATTTCTACTTTTTCAGTGATACTACTGCTGATTAATTTTTTTTTCAAGCAAGAGATTGTTGGAGTAAAGAGCAATACATTGATCAAACACTCAACACACTAGACAACACAACTGCATTGTGTACTTCTTCTTTCTAGTCACTTTTTTGTAAATTAGACGCTGGAGGGGTCTGAAAACTCGCTAAATATAGCGATAAAGTCACTAAGTTGGCAACACTGAATCAGATACTCTGAATTGACCGCAAGTCGGGCGAGGCTGTGAGTCTGAATGGTTGTCTGTCTCTATGTGTTGGCCCTGCGATGGACTGGCAACCCGTCCAGGGTGAACCCCGCCTCTCGCCCGAAGGTTGCTGGGATAGGCTCCAGCCCCCCTGCAACCTTAACAGGAAAAGAGGTAGAAAATGGAAGGTTGAAAATTCAAAATTATGTTAAGAACTGTTGTATTTATAAGTGAGTGGGTTTTTTTTTTTGGAAAAAACAAAAACAGAGTTTTATGTAATTTAAACTCAGTCATCAAGGTGCACCTGTCAAAGATGATCCAGTCCGTCAAGCTACATTCCCAGTCATCAAGTCATCCTGTCAGTCATCCAGTCAGAGACCAGAACTGAGTTGAACCAACAGAGATGATGGAGGATTTTTCAAACACCATCAGTCGTAACTTTCATTCACTGATCAAGTTCTTCTTTGGGAGAATGTCAGGGCCACAAAAGCTGCTGTTGGCATCTGGTAAACCAGATAATGGCACAAAATTTTTGGTGGCAGAGCTTCTGATGAACATAGTTACATCGGTGTCAGTGACCGTTCAGGAAATGCCCACCACAATCACTGAAGAGCACTGGCCTACGTGAAACGCTGCCTGAGAGCTTTGCTCAGGTTCTGGTTGTAGAAAAACAAGAGTGTAAGAGCTCAGAGAGGTTGGCCAGGCTAGTTAGTCAGGAGGTCACAGAGAGTGTGAGTGCTGCTGCCTCCGAGGAGCCAGGCCAATGGATCCCATCCACTTGCAGACTGAACCGTATGCTCAGTCAAGCTATTGCCATGCTGATAGTATTCATGGCTAAGGCAAAAAACATGTTTGTCTCCGTACCAAGATGGAAAAAGTCACAGTCAGTCTCTTGACATGACTTGAGAGAGGAGCTGCAGCAAGAGAGTGGGCCAGCAAACGCAGAATCTTTGTTGGAACCCGACGGGGAGGTGTTGACCCTACAAGACAGCCATGTAGCTTCCGCTGATCGAGAGATCATCAGGAAGCAGCTTGGTGAATTCTCCCAGTCATACATCAAAGACATGATGGATGATGGGCTGGAGTCTCACACTGCAGAAGAGATGGAGACTGTTGTGGAGGAAGTTGCTCAAGTCTTTTCAGACGAAGAGAAAGAGAGCTGTGAGGAGACGCGTTTGGGGAGCGCTGCTTCCAAGAGGAAGAATAAGCAGTTGGGAGAGAGACTGGGCCACACTCTAAAAAGCTTCTTTAGGAAATGCATTGCTAGAGCAGCAATTCATCGCCTGATGAAAAGATTTAAGAGTGGAGTCAACCAGGAGGATACGGAAGACAGCCAGGTGTCAGTGAAGTCCGTCATGGATAGCCTGGACTCCCAAATCCTCAGAGGAAGCCTGGATGATCAGCCTAATTTCAACCAGCGGCGCGTTTTCTCCAGGTTGGAGGAATTTGAAGATGAGAAAGGGGCCAATGAACTGACTACCATGGTTTACAGACACATTGTCAGTGACAGAAGCATTGTCCCTTCTTCACATGCTGGCTTGTATACTGCTGTCTGACGTGGGGCATCAATCTTCCAACAGCTGATTAAGTGGTGGATGAAATTCAGGGCTCAGCGCCAGATTATGCAAATGGTTACAGCTATTCAAGAGGAACTGTTGGCCCAACGTAAACATGCAGTGGGCCCAACAATGGAGAAGGCTCCTCTCACACAGAACACGCCATCATCACCCTTAAAGGGTGAAGTACCCAAAAAGTTCATACGTTGGAGGGACATGAGGAGGGCGTCCATAGACCTCTTACTTCTTAAGCTTGTCTCAAGAATAATTCAAAAGGTAAAGATCACATTGACTGCGCAGAAGCTGCAGGATCTGACCAGGGGCCTTAATAAGATGGTCTGGGCCGATCTCAAGGAAGTGGACTTCAAAGTGACTGAGAAGTCCTTTAAAAATCTGGACAAGGCAATTTTTGAAGACCTGCTAGACCAATGGGGCAGTGCACAGGCTGTGGTAGAAATAATGGAGACTGACTGTGCAGCTTTTAAATGCTGCATCGTCTCCTCATTCCAGAAGAACATCTTTAAAAAGTCCAAGTGTGCTGCAGTTAGGAGGTTCTTTTCTGCACTGGCCCAAACCATCAGCAGGCCCTTTAGAAACAAACGCAAGGTCACACCCATCTGACCACTGACTGGGGTTGCTTGCTTTTCCAGGAGTGAAAGGGTGGGAGTGGGGTTGGGGTGTGTAGGGATGGGGTGGTTGAGATATTTTTGCATCAAAGCACCAAACAATTTTTGTAATAAATACTTCAAGCATGACCTGTCTGACTGAAATGTATTTGTTTTATTTTTGTGATATAATTACCAAACAAAAATTGTTACTGATCAGAATGAGCTTTAAATCAGAGTCGATTGTTTCCATCTTGAAGTTATGTCAAATGTTTGTTCAAATCTAAACTTGGAATCAAAAGTGTTGTACATGTCAAGTCAATTTTAATTGTATAGTGCCAAATCACAACAAAAGTTATCCCACACTTTACAAGTACAGCAAGTTTAACACCACACTCCATGTAACATGTATTAGGATTTATGTTTGTAACGGTCCATTCATCCATTGTCCTCCGTTTATTCCTGTTAAAGGTCGTGGAGGGCAGGAGCCTATCCCAGAGGCTACAGGCAAGAGGTGGGGTTCAGCCTGGACAGGTCACTAGTCCATCGCAGGCCAACACATAGAGACAAACAACCATTCACACAGGGAGAACATGCAAACTCCACACAGAAAGATCATGTGCCCGAGCCAGTACTTGATCGCGGAACCTTCTTGCTGTGAGGCGACAGTGCTAACCACTGCACCACCGTGCCGCCATTTGCAATGATATTTAACCAATATTTAATAACTTTTAAATTCAAAATGATGTTAAGCCTCGTGATAATATGCATGTAAGTGGATGATCTAGTTTTGAAAAAGAAAATCAGTTTTATGCAGTTTAAGCTTGGTTAAGACATTACATCATATGATAGCTTGAAGCTAGCAATGGCTTCTCCCTCTCGACCTCCTCTCTCCTGCTCAGTGAGTCACATGATTTTGTTACTCAAAATAAACACTACCACTGAATTATTTTGAAAGAATATAAAAGTTAGATGTGGACTATAAAATATCAGATCTCTGACACCAAAAACTGTATAAGTGAATAAATTAGTATCTGACAATTCGTTCTCATTGAAACCTGGTTGTGTAAGATGAGTATGTCTGTCTAAATGAATCCACTCCTCCCAGTCATATTAGTCCTCATATTGAAGTTTCTGACATTTTTGACAGACGTTTAGTAATAAATTCCAAACCAAAAATAAGCTGTAATTCTTTTGAAAGCCTAATTCACAGTTTGTCTCATCCAGCCTGGAAAACTCTACAGCCACTTGTATTTGTTATTGTCTGCCGCCACCTTGGTCCTTACTCTGAATTCTTTTATGAATCTGAGTTTATATCTAGGATTTTTTCTCAAATCAAATAAAGTCATTATTGTTGGTGACTTCAAAATTCGTATGGATGTTGACCACAACAGTTAATCACAACAGTCAGTAATGGTGGGTTCCCTCTAGGTACTCCAGCTTCCTCCCACAGTCTAAAGACATACAAGAGGGGACGTGTGGTTAATCATATCAGTCTTGCCAACACCTCAGTAAGAAAAGTAGCTGTTGGCTGTCCTAAAAGTCACAACAGAAAGTCCAGTGCTTTTCTTTGAACGACTGTTCAAGTTTCATGAATCAAACTGTAAACTTTGAACATGACAAACATGACTTATTGTGGCCATTTTCTTCCGGAGACGCACATATTTGTCACAGAGGTTCTTCCACCTCTTCATGCATTCGGCAACCTTCTCTGATCGGACCAATCACAGTCCTTGATGTTCATGTCACGACGCGTCGACGCGACACTTAGTCAGGATTTTTTGGAGGAGCACGTCAGGCTACAGCGTAGGGTCCTCGTAGGTCGATTCTTGTTTTTTTTTAATGCCACAAAACCAACCCTCCTCCTTTATCCGGGTTTGGGACCAGCAAAAATCACCCAACTGAGACAATTTGGCAGAGTTACTTAGGTTTTTTCTTTTTGGGGTTGTTTTTGGGTTGTTTTTGAAGTTTTTAAGTTTTGTTTGGTTTTAAACAACAAATTACAGTGAAACATTAACATTTCAACGATAGCATTTAAAACAGTTTGTGCAATCGAAAGCTAAATGAAAATGAAAATGAACCAGTGCCAGATTCATTTACCATCTGAATGCGGAGGAGGTCACACGTCTCCCCTGACTGCAGTTGGGAGGGACTGCTGTGACGCACAAGGACTGGGCGTCCTGTGAGTGCTGTGGGACGGGGGAGAAGCTCACGGCAGCACACGCTGCTTGTTGAGAAGAGTAGGTGATACGTGCCTTAATGTCAGAGTCTCCAATGACACCATAAAAAAAGCCGCAAGATATATTTCTAGCTGCTTTTTTGAAAATTAGGCGCTGGAGGGGTCTGAAAACTCGTTAAATATAGCGATAAAGTCGCTAAGTTGGCAACACTGGCTAGCAGCTAGCTAAGTTAGCCAGCAACAGTGAATGCTCAGATCCAAACTGTTCACGGCCAACCGCGTTATGGTAAAATGTAAGCATCATGTAATCAGACAAAAAAAAGTCACAGCTTTGATGTCAAAACAAACACCATTGTTGTGCTCTTACCAAAAACAAAAACAAACAAAAAAATTGACTTAATTTATAGCTGCAATGTAACTGGCCATTTGACAATTATTACCATCTTTTCACCATGATTATCTCTGAAAACGATATCAAATGTGTCCACTCCTGTGTGTTTAATTCATTGTACATACATGTTTTACTCCTGTATATACCAGGGTAGAGAGGATTAATTAAATCAGCAGCAGTATTTTTATTTATGTGTGTGTACGAGCCTTTGAGTGTGCATTCTGCCTATGCAAAGCAATATGACTTCTGAGGCAACAAAAATTGCTGCGTTTTCTTTTCACTTGCGCAGTGTAGTAAACAACCATACTGTATACACACTGTATGTGCTGTGTACCTTTTCTAGCCCCCCCTCCCTTCCCCCATGCCACAATGTGGCTGTGAAGGACTGAACATTCAATAGAAATGGAAACATCCTGGTGGAGAGTTGATCCTGTTTAACTCTAGCTCCATTAGCTGATGAATGATGACAAAAGGCCCTAAATTGGTTGTCAAACTGAAACAGGCTGAGTGTGATGTAAGAGCCACAAATCCTCTTAGCCATTTGCCAGGATTTTAAAAAGGCAACTATGGAAAATATCACAAATATTCCCATATAAATCATTAGTTTTGGTATCCTGCGTAAGCTCACAGGCAGATACTGTTTGCAACTGTAAGGAAGAACTAAGGTTGAAAACAAGCAAGAAAAGCAGAAAAGTGAAAAGAAGGGAAAAAACCCCAAAACCTTCCAGCTTCCAACACAGCAAAAATGATGTTGTCACTAGAACATTAATTCCCAACTTCAGATTACCATATATTATCCAGAAATACACATTCTGAAACCAATTACAAACTTATTTGTGCAAGAATATGACCAAATTTTAGCATCCATTAAGCCTGAAAGTAGGTTTCATCTCATGTTGTTATAGTATTCATTCTGCTTTCTTGTTAGTGTTCTGTTGTGCTTTTGTTCTAGTTCCCTGCAAAATGTGCTTTTGTTTTGATTCTGCTTCAAGTGTGCTTTGTTTTACAGGCCCACATGTGCTGCTGTGTTGTGGCTGTGCCTCGCCCAGTCCTTTGTTCAGTTTCCCGCTATTTTTTACAGCACACCTGTTTTGCTTTAATAATTATTTCTTGTGGGTATTTAAGCCCAGGGCTCTGTTCAGTCCTTGCGAGATTGTGCCAGTATTTACCCTGACTGCCTGTGACGCTTGAATCGTGCTGGCCCTGGTTTTGACTTTGCCTGTGTTTCTTGTACCTTTTTGGCTGTTCATTAAACATCTTGGATTGTGAACTGTAGCCTGCAAGTGGGTCCTTTCCTACACTCCCTAACAGTATGATCTGGCCAATATGGATACAGCAGACCCAGCTAGGTTCAAGTCCATTCTGGAACAGCATGGAGTGTTACTGGGCAGACAACAAGGCCACCTTGATGAACTTGGAAAGTCCTTTAGAACCTTGTCTACCGCTTTTACTGACCTCGCTGCACAGGTACAACAGCTCCAACTGTCTCTTACACCACCTCCTCCATCTTCTCAGCCACCGGCCCCAGCTAACCCAGTCTCAGAACCCCGTCTGCCTCCCCCAGAGCACTACTCTGGCGAGCCAGGAACTTGCTGTTCCTTCCTGTCCCAATGTGATCTGGTTTTTCAACTGCAACCATCTGCTTTCCCTACAGAGCAAGCTAAGGTGGCTTACGTGATCACCCAGCTTTCAGGCCACGCACGAGAGTGGGGGACGGCAGTCTGGAATGCCAGGGAAGTCTTCTGCAACACCTTTGCAGCCTTCTCAGCCGAGATGAAGAAGGTTTTTGATTGATCTAAGCAAGGCAGAGAGGCAGCACGGGAGATGCTACATGCTACTGCAACCATCTGCTTTCCCTACAGAGCAAGCTAAGGTGGCTTACGTGATCACCCAGCTTTCAGGCCGCGCACGAGAGTGGGGGACGGCAGTCTGGAATGCCAGGGAAGTCTTCTGCAACACCTTTGCAGCCTTCTCAGCTGAGATGAAGGTTTTTGATCTATCTAAGCAAGGCAGAGAGGCAGCACGGGAGATGCTACATACCAGGCAAGGTAACCAGTCAGTTTCAGACTATGCCACTGAATTCCGCACTCTTGCGGCCGCTAGTGGTTGGAATACCGAAGCCCTTTTTGATGTATTTTTTAATGGTCTCTCTGATCAAATTAAAGATGAACTAATCACGCAGGAGCCACCTACTGGTCTGGACACACTCGTGGATCTAGCCATTCGTATCGACTCTCGGCTGCAGCAGCGCCGCAAGTGTAGGAACTCCAGGTGGCCTCTCCGCCTGACCCAAGACTCCCCCTCCACTCAACCGCCCTCGCCCTCCACTTCCATCTGCTGTATCTGTTTCCATCTGCATATACAACTGTGAGCCCCGAACCCATGCAGATAAACTGCTACCACATCTCCGCTACAGAGAAACAGCGGAGGTTCAGCTCTGACAGCTGCCTTTACTGTGGGGGGGCAGGCCACTACGCCTCACCATGCCCAGCAAAAGGCAAAGCTCATCAATAAGGCGAGGAGTATTGGTGAGCGCAACTACTTTTAATTCCTCCTCAACCCTTTTTCCTGTGACCCTGGAGTGCCATGGTCAACAACACCGGACAGGTGCCCTCATTGATTCAGGGGCAGATGAAAGCTTCATTGACGTGTCCCTGGCTGCACAGTGGCGCATATCAGCACTACCCCTCCAATCCCCCCTAGTGAGTTGATCCAGTTTCATTTAATTGACTCTCCCCATGCCCCTGTAGTCCTGGGCCGTCCCTGGCTCATCAAGCATAACCCACAGATCGACTGGGTCAATAACAGAATCATGGGTTGGAGTCCTTCCTGCCTGTCTTGTTGCCTTCGTCAAGTCCTTGTTCCTGCCTTGAGTCTGGAGACTCCCCAGAGGAGTTCCCTGATCTGACAGCAGTTCCTGCTTGCTATATGTACCTCAAGGATGTTTTCAGTAAGTCCCGAGCAGTCGCCTTGCCTCCTCACCGACCATACGATTGCTCCATCAATCTCCTACGTGGGAGGGTGCCACCTAGAGGCAGGCTGTACTCCCTTTCCAAACCTGAGACGGAGGCTATGGAGAAATACATCCAGGAGTCAATGGCAGCAGGCATCATCCGCCCCTCATCTTCACCAGCAGGTGCAGGCTTCTTCTTTGTTGCCAAGAAGGATGGTTCTCTTCGCCCATGCATCGATTACCGGGGCCTCAATGAAATAGTCAAAGATCGATATCCCTTGCCCCTCATGTCTTCTGCCTTCGAACTTCTGCATGGTTCAACCATTTTCTCCAAACTCGACTTACGCAATGCTTATCACCTGGTTAGGATAAGGGAGGGAGATGAATGGAAGACAGCATTTATCACCCCTACTGGCCACTATGAGAATCTAGTTATGCCGTTTGGTCTGACCAATGCTCCAGCAGTCTTTCAAGCCCTGGTGAATGATGTCCTGAGGGATATGGTAAACAAGTTTGTATTTGTTTATTAATATGACATTTTAATTTTCTCCCGTAACCCTTCAGATAATGTCTGTCACGTCCGCCAGGTTCTCCAGCGACTGCTAGAGAACCATCTCTATGTTAAATCTGAAAAGTGTGAGTTCCACTGCCCAACACTCTCGTTCCTAGGATGTGTTGTGTCTGCTGGAAAGATGGGAGATGGATCAGGCTAATGTCAAGGCCATTTTGGAGTAGCCTCAACCCGCTACCCGTCGAGAGCTGCAGCGATTCCTGGGGTTTGCTAATTTTTATCGACGGTTCATAAGGAACTATAGTACACTGGCTGCCCCACTCACTGCCCTTACCTCTACCCTTAAGTTTTCCTGGTCTCTTACGGCTTCCAAGGCCTTCCACGACCTTAAAAGGTTTACCTCAGCCCCCATTCTCGAACAACCTGACCCCAGCCGGCAGTTCATTGTGGAGGTGGACGCATCCGATGTGGGCATTGGAGCCATCCTGCCCCAGGAGTCAGCTAAGGATAGAAAGGTACACCCTTGTGCTTTTTTTTTCTCGCCGTCTCTCCCCATCAGAGCGCAATTACGACATTGGCAATCGTGAATTGCTGGCAGTCAAACTGGCTCTGGAGGAATGGCGACACTGGCTTGAGGGATCTGCTGTGCCGTTCTTGGTGTGGACCGACCGACCACAAGAATCTTGAGTACATTCGTTCTGCCAAACGCCTCAACTCTCGCCAAGCCGGCTGGTCTCTCTTCTTCTCTCGGTTCAACTTCACCCTGTCCTTCCGCCATGGCTCAAAGAATGGTAAACCAGATGCTCTGTCATGCAATTTTCCTTTATCTGATGTCTCCAAGGAACCCAGTAATATCCTCCCAGATCACTGTTTTGTCGAGGCATTGCAGTGGGATATTGAGGCCAAGGTTCGCGCTGCCCAAGTCAACAGTGTCATTCCCAGGCTATGTCCTGCTAACCATTTGTTTGTCCCTCAATGCCTCCGTTCCCAGGTCCTGCAGTGGGGGCATTCCTCCCGTCTCTCTTGCCATCCTGGAGCTCGGCGGACCCTCGCCTTCATCAGGAGGAGGTACTGGTGGCCTACGATGTGGAAGGATGCCCACGCTTTTGTCTCTGCCTGCTCCGTTTGTGCTCGGAATAAGACTTCTACTCAACCTCCAGCCGGACTTCTGCAACCTCTCCCCATCCCCGGGAGGCCCTGGTCCCACATTGCACTGGACTTTGTCACTGGCCTTCCCATCTCAGATGGTAACAACACCATCCTCACAGTGGTGGACCGCTTCTCCAAATCTGTCCACCTCATCCCACTACCTAAGCTCCCTTCTGCCAAGGAGACTGCCACCCTTATCCTTGAACATGTCTTCAAGTACCATGGTTTGCCCCTGGATATTGTTTCTGACCGTGGCCCACAATTCACCTCTAGCTTCTGGAAGGCTTTCTGCTCACTCATTGGTGCCTCTTTCAGTCTGTCCTCAGGCTTCCATCCCCAGAGTAACGGTCAAACGGAGAGGGCCAACCAACACCTGGAGGCAACCCTGCGGTGCATGACATCGGAAAGACAGTCCTTATGGAGCCATTACCTCCCCTGGGTGAAGTATTCCATTAACTCTCTCCCATCTGCCTCCACAGGCCTCTCTCCCTTTGAGTGTTGTCTCGGTTACCAGCCCCCCTTGTTTCCGGATCAGGAGGTAGAGGTCGGAGTACCCTCTGCCAGGGCCTTCATCTGCCGTTGCCGCCAGACATGGAGGAGGACCCGATTGGCTCTGAGGCGGTCATCCTCTAGGATGAGGCAGCAAGCTGACCGTCACCGCCCAAGGGCTCCTGTTTATTGTGAGGGTCAGCGGGTCTGGCTTTCTGCCCGGGACATTCCGCTCAAGGTAGAGTGTTGGAAACTTGCCCCCAGGTTCATTGGTCCTTTCCTCATTCAGAGGATCATTGGTCCCTCTGCTGTTCGTCTCAAGCTCCCCCCCACCCTCCGCCGTATCCACCCAACATTTCATGTTTCCAGGATCAAGCCTGTCTGCAACCAGCTCTCCACCACGTGTCATTGACGGCTCTGAGACTTTTACAGTTCGCCGCCGCGGCCTCCAGTTCCTAGTTGACTGGGAGGGTTATGGTCCAGAAGAGAGATGCTGGATTCCTTCCCGGAACATTATGGATCATAGCCTTGTTCAGAACTTTCTTAAGGCTCACCCCATTTAGACACCAGGAGGCGTCCCTTTGAAAGGGGGGTAATGTTAGTGTTGTGCTTTTGTTCTAGTTCCCTGCAAAATGTGCTTTTGTTTTGATTCTGCTTCAAGTGTGCTTTGCTTTACAGGCCCACATGTGCTGCTGTGTTGTGGCTGTGCCCTGCCCAGTCCTTTGTTCAGTTTCCTGCCATTTTTGACAGCACACCTGTTTTGCTTTAATAATTATTTCTTGTGGGTATTTAAGCCCAGGGCTCTGTTCAGTCCTTGCGAGATCGTGCCAGTATTTGCCCTGACTGCCTGCGACGCTTGAATCTTGCTGGCCCTGTTTTTGACTTTGCCTGCGTTTCTTGTACCTTTTTGGCTGTTCATTAAACATCTTGGATTGTGAACTGTAGCCTGCAAGTGGGTCCTTTCCTACACTCCCTAACATTTCTACCCTTTTCAGTTACAGTACTTCGCAATTCTATTTAAAGAAATATAAATGAACATGCCAACTCTTTGCAATATAAATAGTGAACACCGAGTGAATGTGGTAGATGAAAAATGTCAGCTGATAGATGGACATACACAGCCTCCCTGGCAGCGCCACCCCCCACCCCCCCCTCCAACAGAAAGGATCTCTGGAGGGCACAAATTACATTCCTGTTTGACACCAAAGCAGCTGCAGTTCAAACACACACACACACATGTCTGGAGCAGACAAATGAAATTAGACTAGCATTGCCAAAATTGGCTTATCTAGAGAGTGTGAGCTTGTCACATTGAGCTCTTCACCCCATGTGGGGGGGGGTGGACAGACACACGGAAAGAATGCAAATAAGAGAACATTTTAAAGCAAAGTGACTGCCACACAGAATAACAGGAGTACTGATCAACCTCCCTGCCTGTTGTGGCAGTATTATGGCCTGACTGATAAAGCTGTGTTACTGTTATGGTCGCAGACGTTACAGATGCAAGATTAAGACTGAGAAAGTACATCCAATAAGGCAGGGGTATCCAATTAAAATTCTAATGGGTCCAGTTTAAAAAAAAAAGTCTTCAATCTTGGGTCTCTTAGCCTATTTCACTGATAGGCCTACGCCTGCATGTTAGCCAGCAGTCAAGGTGTGCATCATGATTCAGTGGCATATTTAGCCAATGTAAGTAGACTTTAAGCTAGTTGTGTCAGTCTCTGTTTGGTAAACAATGAACTTTCAGATCAAATGAAGTAGCCTACATTTAAATAATATTTTAACGGTATTGTCTGTTTTTCTACATTAACCTCAAATATACAGTATTGTCCAGCAGGGGGCCACATAGGTCTTAAAGCGCATTCAATAATATCTCTTCACGTTGCCACTTTTGACAAGAGCCACTGTCTTGGAGCATATCAGGCTCACAGGATTAGTGCTGTGTGAGGGCAGAATAAACATATATGAGTCCGTCATCATCATCATCATTATTATTATTATTATTATTATTATTATTATTATTATTGGGGGGCAGCACGGTGGTGCAGTGGTTAGCACTGTCGCCTCACAGCAAGAAGGTTCCAAATTTGAGTCCCGGCTCCGGCACGGGATCTTTCTGTGTGGAGTTTGCATGTTCTCCCTGTTCCTGTGTGGGTTCTCTCAGGTACTCTGGCTTCTTCTCACCATCCAAAGACAGCAATTGAGGACTAGGCTGATTGATACTCTAAATTGACTGTAGGTATGAATGTGAGTGTGGATGGTTGTCTGTCTCTACATGTTGGCCCTGAGATGGACTGGCGACCTGTCCAGGGTGTACCCTGCCTCTCGCTCGAAAGCTGCTGGGATAGGCTCCAGCCCCCTCCACCTATGGATTATTGTTATTATTATTTATTTATTTATTTATTTTTACAATTTGTCTGGGTCTGGATCCTGACCGTGATCCGCCTATCGCCGACTGCTGCAATAAGGTGTAGTGACTATTGCTCGTGGACAATGGCTACATAGTACACATGTACGAACTGTGTTATGACCAAGAAATCAGATGCCAGAATTTAGAGACTTAGCAGTAGAGTAAAAAAAAAGACTCTACTTCAGCACAGCAAGAGACAAGGCATCAGCAGAAACAGTCGCAGGAAAGGAGCAACACAGGAAGAATGCTAGAAAGGATGATGGTAAAATACATGACAGGCAAGGCCCAAAGACAGGAGAACCAGAGGTGGAATAATAGGAGAAAGGGCTAGGTGATATTAACTTAAAATCGTATTTCAGTACGTCTAGGCTTAATGGTGATTAACAATACACATCTCAGAATTTTCTAACACAGAGTGGACTAATTCAAAGCTAAAGTTGAGATGTCTGAACACATTAAAATGAAATGTAAAAAAGACAGGGTTCCCTGTATGGTTGAGTTGGTAATTCAGATGATCATTTATTAGTGATTTGAACGAATATATTTCTCAAATAATACTAATTTCTATATTTTTGTTGTGAGAACATTAAAGGGAAACACTTTAATGTTTCTCAGCCACTCCTCCCTCCAGTTGCCAAAGGGAATTAAGATATAGGGTAAAAAAAAATTTCACCAACAGATAGTCAAGGTAGCAGTAGTGGTGGTGGTGGGAGATGAGAAAGGAAGGCCCAAATGCACAAATAAGCCAGAACTGATGTATAAGATTATTAAATAATAATTCAAATAACCACGGACAAATTTTACAACATTAATAATCCAAGAAACTTCCAAAACACATGGAAAGAAATATTAGGAGTATAAAAAACAGTACAAGCATGATAAATTATCAAACAATGACTGAAAGACACCAGAGAAGTTAAATACATCTGAACTACTGAGACGATAAAAAAAGGTGGTAAAACATGAGGACATTGAAGAATACTTTCCCTACACGTAATGCTAAAAATGGTTTGGTCCTGCAGGCTAGTATAAGCTGTTTAATGTGTAGGCAGCCTTTCCTACCTCCAGTAGACAAAAGTCAGGTGCTCAGAAAAGGAGAGAGACACAAAACATCATTGCCAAGGAGGGGTGCAGGGGATTTTGTGGTCAGATATTTGAAGAAGATATTGAGGCGGAAGATTCAGCTGCAGGCAGATGAGATGGGAGCAAGCTGCACCGGTCTTGAGGGGGAGAAGTGTGTCTGCTCCGTCATCAGTGTGTGTGCACGTGTGTGTGTGTGCACGTGTGTGTGCACGTGTGTGTGTGTGTGTGTGTGTGTGTGTGTGTCAATAGCAGCGATTTTACACACTAAAACCACAAGAAATGCAATGATGATAATGGTTATTCACAGAAACAGACAACAGTATTAAAAATTACTGAGGCCATTGCCAATTGTAGGATGAGAGCTTCGGGGGGGGGGGGGGGTTCAACCCCTACCAAGAATGTAACCTGCATATGGTGTCCTGTAAAAGTGTTTAGTCTGCGAGAAAGCTGTTGAATATTTAATCAGCATAATAATCTTGCCTTCACTATGTGAGGTCACTTTCATATCTGTTCACTCCTTCCACTGATGACATGTCGTATGCAACTAGAAAATGACAAATAATTGGTTAATAAATACTGCAAAATGAATGTTCTTCCCACTAATAATGTGGAAAAATTGGTTGGGGAGAATCCACATTTGGTTACCTCAGCCAAAAGCATTGTGAGGACTCCATTGCAAGACTGTATGCTAAATAAGTCTAAGTTTCTGTTAAAACAATGTGGTCCTGAGTGCTTGTCCACTTTCTAGCTTTGTTCACAACACAGAATAATACAAAGACTTTCTAGGTAGAATTTCCTCACCACTGCCTTTAGGGGATCCCCCATAAAGAATTAAAATGTTCATAGTGGCAACATTATGGTCTACATTTATGACATTTACCGAGTGTTCTCATGTCTCTTTTGCAGTCATTCACAGTCACATTACTTTCTGACTTTTGCCTGTTCCTCTGTGCAGGTGAGTAAGCAGAGCTATTTCCTCCACAGCAGAGGAGGAGAGACGGGGGAAATGATCAGAGGTGGGTAAAGGAGCCAAAAGCTGTGTTCACCTAAGTTACTGTTTCTTGAAAACAATATTTACTCAAGTAAAATTCAAACTACAAACTTAAGTGAGAGTAAGACTATGAGTTACCTCTGATCTACTCTTCAAATAATCAGAGGAAGCACAATAGTAGTGTTTGTACTGTAACTGGCACAAGAGTTTGTATATTGTCATGAGACTGAAACTATTCTTCATACATCATTCAGATTATCAACATACCCCATGTGGAAGGTAATTCAATTGCAAAGAGCTTATTATCAACAATAATCCCGAATCCAGTGTAAAAACTGCATTGGCTTTTGGTAGCTTATTACTACTTTGTTATGGTTATTAAACTTTGAAAAAACTTTATTCGTATTGAGAATACTATTCCCAGTAGTAATCCTCTTGTATTATACTGCCTCACCAGGTTTCATTATCCAAATAATACTTTGATTTAATTTGATGTTTTTCATACAAATATTGTTCTTGTTTGGTCTTGAATGAATGTGGTAGTCTAATGTTAAAATGTTATGAATATCTTAAATATGAGCAAGCCATTCTTCTAATAATCATTCAGATTCCTGATCCATCAATTATACACTGGTCTTGATGTTTTCTTGTTTCTATGTATGTGTGGCTGTTTCCTCATTTAATTGAGCAAGTGTAGAAATGCAATGAAAGTGTTTGATTTCTCACGAGTTATGTATCTTTACGAGCTTCCCCATCTTGAAACATGACTCGGCTGCATGAGAAGAAGTGAGTTTACCGAAGTGACACTAATAACAGCTGAAAGAGGGAAGTCATTTTTCAGACTGAAGTCGCCTGGCGTGGGGGGCGCAGTCAGATAGACAAGTCAAAACCGATCGCGTCTTCACCCATGTAATGAGCACCCTGGATGACGGCACAGCGAGGTCCCACTTGAAGAGTCAATGTAAGCGTGTGCTGAGCGTTTGGATGCATCTGTGTCTACATACATAAACTGCATACTGCATGTGTGATGTTAATCATTTGCATGCATGTTTGTGTTAGCAGCTGTCCTATGCGTGTCACTTTCTCTGCCTCTGGTGCTTTCATCCAAAGAAATGTTGGGCTCTGAAGTTGAGAGGCTCTGCCGTTCCTTTTTTTTGTGACAAAAAAAGAGACACGATCCCTAATCTACAGTCAATTGTACTAAAGCCTGCTTTGGGTTCCCAGTTTGCCAAATAAGTCTGTCAAATTAAACATTCAGTTCCGATTTAGCAGATATCCAGAACAGCTTGATAAGAGAAATATATCTAAAAATCGAGAAATACCAGAAAAAATGAAAAATAACTACTTCTCAATCAATGTCTCTGTATACACATCACTGCCAAGTCATGCACTACAGGCTACGTGGAGACATTTGTACAATTTATCTTCTGTGACTCCAGATGAGCTTTGACACATCTAATAACTGACTCAGGCTGCTGCTGCTGCTGCTGAGGACCGAGTCGGTGACTCATCACCAGCTACGTTTCTTCACCTTCTGTCCCGGCACAAGCTTTGCTAAAATCAGGATGCAAATGTTAAGGATCAGGATGCAATGCTGATTTAAGTGGTGACAAAAAATCACCCTGCCTCTTGTGGTGGCAACGACAACAACAAAAGGACCTGTTTTCAGTCAAAATCAACGTTCTACTTTTTTTTTAGGGCCTGAGCCAGAAGGTACTTCTGGCGAAGACCCTATTATGTTCGCTCATTTTACTTGTTTCTCTTGTTCTTTGCCCAGTTTTTTTTTTCAAGTTGCTGTGTGTGGTTGCAGCTCTATTTTGATACTCGTGCCTGTACTTGATGATCAAGTACAACTTTGCTTGGTGATCATACACTGTGCACTATGCAGTCTGCATGTCAATCACACTCAAGCATCCCTGAATTGAGATCAGTTTTCATGCTGCATTTATTTGTCTATGATGACATCACGTCCTACAACGTGTGGACATCCGTTACTACTGCACACGCACGCCTCACAATGACACCCCTAACACCATTTTGTAGGGATGTGACTTGTCCTTAAAGTTCTTTTTGACCTGCTGTGAACAGTCAAATTCACCAGCAGCAAACAGAGAAAGAGCTCTTTGAATATTCATCAGCCACAATGCTCATTAACTCCTAAGCTCCCATTATCATGAGCCAACATTTGAGACATGAATTACTGACAGCGAAGTACAAAGCCACATCTACCAGCCCAATAAGAGTTATGTCAAAACCAGTATGCAGCAAAATGTCTCTTTTTTTTCATGAAGGAATTACAACTGAGCAATAGGTATGTCATTGTGACCATATGACACTGAATGTGATATATTTCAAGTAGCAAAATAATAGTAGTAGGTTCCTTGCATGGTCCACCCCAAGGCCCAGTTGAAATTCTCAAAAACAATTGTATGACCAACCTCTAATGCCATAAACAATACAGAGCACATGAAGTTATCAGAGTGCTTTTTTTATTCCAACAATAATTACTGAACATTCAGGACTGACGTGGCTGCAGGGGAATCATTCAAATTTTGCACATAATGTGAAACACACGGCACTTTCGGTATACCCGTTTTCAGGTGTTTCTCACGCAAACACACACGCGCAAACACACAAACACACACACACACACACATATATATATATATATATATATATATATATATATATATATATATATGTATACACACAGATATAAATCCATAGGTCTGTAAACACACATAAACCAATATATATTTGGGAAACAGGCTTAAACTTCACATCAGTGATATATAATTGACAATAAATATCAATGTTATTGTGATAATGGGATGCTATAATACCATGATATGAAGTTAATACCACCACTGATTTGGCATCAAATAATGATGTAATAGTAATTAAAGCTGCCAGCAGCGTTGTTAGGGCCTGAGCCCCCGCGCGGCCTACGGCCGCGTCCTTGACACCGGCCCGAATCCAACGGTGTAATCGGCAAATCCCTAGGCCTTGTAGTATAGGAGATACGAGCCTCAGTGCGCTGCACAGTGTGACTGCAGAGCTGAGAGCCGGCCCTTTAAGAGCCCCTCCCTTCTCTGCTCGCTCTCTGCCATCTCTGTCACAGCTGAGAGCAGAGCTGAGAGCGCAGCTGCCAGCTGGCCCATTAAGAACCCCTCCCCCGCTGCACTTTCTTTGATCTGTGCTAGAGTGGAGAGAGCTGAGGATTAAGAGAAATGTAGTATGTAAAAGCTGAATAACTCGGCATACGTTGGTAAAAAGTAACACAAAATACCATATTTTTGTAGGGATTTTTGTCAGGAATCCAGTGGTGTGTTTTTAAAAGCTGTGGGATGCATGGTGTAGATGTGAGAAGCATTTGTTTGAGAGTATGTACCCTGAGAGGACACGCTCTCCCCATACACTTCCATTGTAAGGTGAAATGTGTCTCCCCCACTTTGACGGCTCATAAAATCCAAACCGAGCGCGTAGTATATTAACCTTGAACAACTTTTAATCAGCACAGTTGGGAGAGTAATGTGTGAAAGTTTTGAAGCCCTGGCATTTACGGTTTAGGAGGACATAGATTTTGTTCGGGCGCAAAATTGTCCAAAATTGGACATTCGTGTCCAAATTGTGGACATCCTGTTACAGTTAGGTCAGGGGTGTGAGTGTATGATTTATCCATCTTGATGAGACGAGTTCAATGGTGTTGGTCCCATGTCTGTAGGACATTCCTACAGGCTGTGGCGTGGTTTTTTGTGTATGTAGGTGGCGCTATTGAGTAGAGCGCCTGTTTTTTTTTTAATTATCGAATTTTTCGCCGCACCCGATGTGCGTACCAAATTTGGTGAGTTTTCGAGCATGTTTAGGGGGTCAAATTAACTTTTGAAGTGTCGAGTGTGCCTTCGAAACATAATAGGGTCTTCGCCAGGGACTGGCTCAGGCCCTAATGAAAGCTGCAAGCAGCGTTGTTAGGGCCTGAGCCCCCGCGTCCTTGACACCGGCCCGAATCCAACGGTGTAATCGGCAAATCCCTAGGCCTTGTAGTTTAGAGATACGAGCCTCAGTGCGCTGCACAGTGTGAGTGCAGAGCGTGAGAGCAGAGCTGCCAGCTGGCCCTTTAAGAACCCCTCCCCCGCTGCACTTTCTTTGATCTGTGCTAGAGTGTAGAGAGAGTAGGATCACCAGAATTGTAGTGTGTAAAAACTGAATAAGTCGGCATACTTTGGTCAAAAGTTGCACATAATACCATATTTTTGTAGGGATTTGTGTGAGGAATACAGTGGTGTGTTTTTAAAAGCTGTGGGATGTTTGGTGTAGACGTGAGAAGCATTTGTTTGAGAGTATGTACCCTGAGAGGACACGCTCTCCCCATAGACTTGCATTGTAAGGTGAAAAGTGTTTCCCCCACTTTGACGGCTTATAAAATCCAAACCGAGCGAGTAGTATATTAACCTTTAACAATTTTTAATCAGCACAGTTGGGAGAGTAATGTGTGAAAGTTTGGAAGCGATACCATGAGCGCCCTCGGAGGAGATAGCGTTTGTTTGGGCGCAAAATTGTCCAAAATTAGACATTCGTGTCCAAATTGTGGACATGCTGTTTGAGTTAGGTCAGGGGTGTGAGTGTATGATTTGTCCGTGTTGCTGAGACGAATAAAACGGTGTTGGTCCCATGTCTGTAGGACATTCCTACAGGCTGTGGCGTGGTTTTTTGTGTATGTAGGTGGCGCTATTGAGTAGAGCGCCTCTTTTTTTTAAATTATCGAATTTTTCGCTGCACCCGATGTGCGTACCAAATTTGGTGAGTTTCCCAGCATGTTTAGGGGGTCAAATTAACTTTTGAAGTGGCGAGTGTGCCAAGCAAACGACCCTATTATGTTTCGAAGTCAGAGAGACACGAAGTCAGCGCTAAAAGCAGTAAAAACACACACTTAGGAGCATCACAGGCCTCTAAAAACATCACAGGGGGGTCCGATGGGGGATGGGGGGGTGAGGTCTCCCATTGAAAACAATGGTGGCAAAATTATATCTGAAATTGCTTCGTTTTTTTTTTTCTTCCTATTATTATTCATTCATTCTATATAGAATATTTATCGATATTCTGAAAAAACATTCCGGGGAAACTCTATAGCGCCACCTAGGGAGCCAAAAAACAAAATAAAACGTTTGGAGCGCTATAACTGCTTGCACGAATGTCCCACAGACATGGGACCAACACCGTTGGACTCGTCTCATCAAGACGAAAAATTCATACTCTCTGACCCCTCACCTATCTACAACAGAATGTCCACAAATTGGACAAAACTGTCAAAATCAGGACTTTTTTACTCCCCGAACAAACATTATCTCCTCTGACACCACAAATGGTATCGCGTCCAAACTTTTACACATTACTCTCCCAACTGTGCTCATTAAACGGTACTCAAGGTTTTTATATGAATCGCTCGGTTTGCGTTTTATAAGCCGTCAAAGTCGGGGAGACATGTTTTACGTTACAATGGAAGTCAATGGGGAGGCCATGTCCTCTCAGGGTACATACTCTCAAACAAACGCTTCTCACGTCTACACTTAAACTCACACAGCTTCACAAAACACACAAATGAATTCCTCTGAAAAATCCCTTCAAAAATATGGTATTATATTCCTCTTCCAAGCAAAATATGCAGAGTTATTTGCTTTTCACACTAAATATGTACACTTTTCAGCTGCTCTCCACTCTGGCACGGATGGCACAGATTTGTTTACTGTAGTCATGGAAACCACAATTGGAGCTTCTCTGCCCTCATGTACATATTCTCAAACAAACACTTGTAGCTTCTAAACTAAAACACTCACACCTTCAAAAAACACACCATTGAATTACTGACAAAAAACTCTACGCACTGATGTCTTTTCATTCCACTTTTGACCAACATATGCTGAGTTATGACTGTGTTTCACAGTAAAACTGCCAAATCCTCCTCTGCTCTCCACTCTGACACAGATGGCAGAGGAGCAGAGAAGGGAGGGGCTCTTAAAGGGCCGGCTCTCAGCTCTGCACTCACACTGTGCAGCGCACTGAGGCTCGTATCTCCTATACTACAAGGCCTAGGGATTTGCCAATTACACCGTTGGTTGCGGGCCGACGCTCCGGCCACGGCTGTGCGGGGGCTCAGGCCCTAACAATGCTGCTTGCAGCTTTAATTATATGAATCAAACCTGTCTCCACTGAGGCATGAGGCGGCAGGTTAGCCCAGGTGACCGGTTAATGCAACTCACTGTAACATTGTAACAACATAGCAAAGAGCATGGCGTAACCAGGTGAGTGGGACCCAAAAATATTTCCAAAGACACAAGAGGGACTTGACTGAAAAAGTTTGGGAACCAGCAAGCTAATCCAATTATAAATATGGGTCATGAGAGATGGGTTGTGAAATGATATACAAGATAACATTACCCTGTGCCTACCGTTGTACAGACTCCTGTGGTGGGGGGGCATCTCCTCTCCTGTTGTCCTCCTCTGTCCCCCATCCCTCCCAGGTGAGACACTGGCATACCTCCCCTTGATGTGCTCCACCCCAGAGCTGAGCTGATTGTGATGGTGGCACCTTATAGACTCTGGACTCCCCACAATAACTCGTCCTTTCCTCAAATGTTCGGGTGTCCCTGTGACCACCTTCTTGGTCTCAGGGTTCCCACAGTCAGCCCCCACGGTGTTATCTGGCCGGTGTTTCTGACTGAGCTCAGGGCTGGACTTGGTTGTGACCTTCCCATAGCCTGGTGATATTTGCCCTGACATAAATAGCTGTTTCTGGGCTAACAGGTCAGACCTGCAGGGTTTCAGGTGGGAGTCACATGGTAGACTGGTGGGAGGTTTTATATGTTTCTCTGGGCTGTGTCCTTGAAAGCCATGAGGGTCCAGGTTGGTAAGAGACCCTCCACGGGGACGGCAAGGCTGAGGGAAGGTGTGATACTCTGGAGTGGAGCTGTGCCTCCTGCCAGTGGATTCACAAGCAGCACCTTTTAGGTCCGAGGAAACACATCTCAGAGCAGGACTGGCATGAGAACCCGGGGTCTGGGCTTTGTGGTGTGGGTTATCAGGGCTATCTGTGCTCCCTGTGCTAGAGGAGCTGCTCCCATCGCCAACATCCCGCAGCAGGCCAGGCACAGGTACAACTCCACTGTCAACAGAGGTTCTACACCCAGAGCCCCCCCGCTCACTCACAGCTACACCTCTAGTTACAGCCACAGCCTTCTCCTCCTCCAGCATGAGGCAAACCTCTTTCAGTTCCAGGTTCTCCCGGATTACCTCCCCTTGCCGCTGCTCCAACTCCTTCAGCTTTTGCAGGTAAATGGCCACCTCCTTCCTCATCAGCCCAGCGCTATAGCGGCCCAGACGCTGCCATTCCCGTGACACCCGCTTCCCCTTCTGCCGGTCATCATCCAGGAAGCAGCACAAGTCCCGCAGCTCCTGATTGTCCTCCTGCAGTTTCTGGTTCATGTCCTGGTTTACAAAGACACACACACACACACACACACAGGAACACAAGTGCGTGCACGTGTGCACATGCATGCACTCACGCATGCACACACACACACACACAAGCAGAATGTGAGGAATGCATATCCTTTCTTCGCATAATTTGGTTGTAAATCAAATACATTTGCGTGTGGGGCTGTTTTCCTGGTGCTTTTAAAAAAAGTATGACATTGATATTTCAATTAATCCAAAAAAAAAAAACAATAAATGGAAACTGGCTAGATGCGTTTTTTCATGCACACATTTGCTTACATGCTCACACAGAGGGCTACACCAAAAAATGTGATAGCAAAACCTGGCAAAAGTTTATCATTTTTTACATGTGGGGCATAATTAATCATTTAATATGCAATGAGTGTATCACAAATTAGTGTACAGTTACATGCCTCTTACACCATTCATCGTTAATGCAACAGGTATAAATATCGCTCTAATTTCCATGTAGTTTTAGGAAGAGGTTGGATTTTATTAATTAGCAACCATTTTGACTTTACTGTAAGTGTTCATCTTTAAATCTGGTCGCCTTCTTTACAAATCCTGTACACATTCCATTACAGTATTCACGTTAAAGTGAAACCCCAGACCACCTAAACAATCTGGCTTTCAAGGTTCCACAACACTTCATCTCACCTTCAAACTCCGTATCTCGTTCAGGTGCTGCTGGAGCCGCCGGTTGACCTCCCGCATCAGATTGCTGTGCTCTACGATGACGTTTCTTTTCTCCGCCTCCGTCCTCCGCAGGCGCCGCACCAGGTCGTCTTTGCCCCACATGATGAGCTCTTCGTCGGTTATTTTGGAGATGTCATCCTTCGGACTCTCCGCGCTTTGGGGCAACTGCGATTGCTGCAGTGCGTCTCTCTCCATCATTTTAAACTCCAGTGGAAAAGTGTTTGAGATTTTCAAAGAACCAGACGCCAAACCACACCCGGTACAACCAAACGCTGATCGCAAACTCCCACCCACCTTTCTTGATTCTTAGGTGTGTGAAATTACATCGCTTTCTTTTGGGTAGTGCTCTCCCACGCCCATGCCGCAGCTCCGATATCCACCCTAAGCTCCTCCGCTGTATCCCTGCAGCTCCATCACAGCATCAGGCTGCTGGTGTTCTTTCTCCAGCTGAGCCCGTAGCCGGCTTGGCAGCCATGCGTACTCCAGCTCAGTGCGCACTATCCGACCGTCATGGAGTGGGACGGATGAAGGGCTACAGGGGGAGGATTCATTTCGGCAAAGCTACAAATGCAAGATGAGAAGGTGCGAGTGTGCAAGGAGGAAAAAAAAAAAAAGACGACTCACACTCTTTGCGCGCCATCTGCTGGGCATGCTACATTACTGCAATGCTCGAGGTCGTATTCGCAGGAAGAGCTTAAACATTGTCTCACTTAAAAATAAAAAAAATTTATATCTATAAAAATGTATATCTATAGATTTGATAATAACCCCTGGATTGCTTGGATGCTAACCTGTAATTACTTACTAAACACAAAATTTCAAGGTTGTAGCTCCACAGGTATTTAGCTGCAGCTGATCCTTCCAATGAATAATTTTTTTTTAATGATTTTTGTATTGGTATTATTAGCAAACAAACATTGTGAAGGAGTTGCTTTAGGGTTTAGGTGATTATAATGACATTTTTCCATTATTTCTAAGTATTTATGAAAACCAAACAGCACATTAAACAATATACAAAATAATCTCTGAGGGAACCTCAGGCAGCTCTCAGTTAGTCCACAACTGGTTAATGAAGCAAACATGTCTGCCACTGTGAGTGGTATTATCAGCACACCAGATACAGGAAAAGCCAGCAGTCAGCCTTGCAGGGACAGCCACATCTCCAGGCAGAGAGTGATTAGGGGGGAGAGAGAGAGAGGAATGCAGCTGCACCAGTGTTATGCTGCTACTCTCCGCCCAAAGAAGTTGCCCTCAAACTGTAAATAAATGCATAAACATTTTAAATATGACTGACAGGAGGAACAGAATTAATGATCATTCTCAGTTTGACACAGCAAGGCTAAGAATCTTAAGATGGTCATTCTGCAGTCCATCTTTAGAGCGTTGTCGTGTCTTAGGACAGATACAGAATACCTCAATAACATCCACTGGCACTTATGTCCATGCTCTCAGCAAAATCATCATCTTTTCCTAACTCCCAATTAATTCTTTATAACATTTTACCTTGAGACTGAGACTTATCTGTCAAACTAACAAGACATTCTCACTATTGAAACCTCAACCTTGACATTTTATGAAACATTCGAACAAATAAAGAGCAAAAAGTTAGCTGTCTGGCAGGCAAACCTCTCTTTTGGACCAACTATTTGTGTACCAATGTAAAACTGTGAATGGGATTAATGGTGATGACATTTACATTAGTATGATTGGTCAGTCAGTGGTGCTTGCACTGATTTTGGCCTCTAATCTTACCTCTTAGCCTTCTCTGAAGTGGATTAGAGCTGAAATGATAAGGACTATGATCTTATATCTGGTTGACAACAACCTTTGCAGTGCAGAAAACCTCAGGTACTGTCACTTGAAGTTACATCACGAACCCTCTAATCCTAAAGCTTTAAAGGACAGGCCCCTGGGTTATGTCCAATTATGGCACTATGAATGTCAACATCCAAGTGAGTTGTTGCCTGCAACGGTGGTGTAAAACAAGATAGAAGCAATCTAAGTATTTATCCGCATAACAGGTAAACAAAATTGAAGTAATCCAAGGATTTATCACCATTACAGGCTAACAGAGCAGCTGAATAACTATTCTGACAACTGCTCCTGCCAGCAAAAAAAACAAAAACGGAAGAAATTAAACTGACAAATCGATAGGCATATTTGTGCATAATCAACTGACACAACAATTATAATAATAATTGAGAACTCATAGTCTGAGGAAAAGACAGGATGAAAATTTTCACATCTGGATTGGTCTCATCAACCATTGCCACACCTTTGTTTGAGTTGGACATTTGTTTTTTTTTCATGCTGTGACTGCAGGAAAGGTTGTCATGTTTCTAGGTTGAGAGCGTTCACATCTGACAGATAATGACTGTTGCATGATTATAGGGCTGGACAGGAGATATGAGCTGAATAGGGCCAGGACATGTTATCATACTGTAGTTTAAATGAGAACTATTGTGTCACAATTATTCACAGCATAAAGTACTGTTTGTCTTGGTCAATGAGTACATCTGGTAATCACATCTTTATGAACATGTGTCATATGGTCCATTTTGGAAGTAGGGCAAAGATGTTACTAGCTTGAATCCCTGTTGCTGTGAAGAAGACTCCTCTGCATACGGGGCAGGATACAGGAGCTATCCAGTATCTATACATCAAATTTGTCATGTCTCTGAAGCTGTAACAGCGACCAGCTGGATCCTTTAAGTTGTCTGTATGTATGCATCTAGGGAAGACCTTGATGGAACTTCTTTAAATCAACCAAAAATCTCCACTGCAATTTGAGGATGAACTGACAACAAAGGACACTGCCACCTTAGATGATTGAGAGCTCTCTTGAACACATTGAGAGTCTTACTCCAAAAACGGCACAAACGTCCCCTGAAATTCCAGATTAACTATTTTCAGTTGGATGGTTAAAGGTCAAAGTCCGTGTCACCTCAGGTGACTCTGAAATCCGAGGAATGTCTTGAGAGAATTTCTTCAAATTTCCCACAAACATCTGCTGGGACTCAAGGATGAAATGAGAAGAGTTTGGGGTTCAAAGGCCAAGGTCCCTGCAACAAGCACACTTAAATGGAAGTATAAAAACACATCATGCTTTTTCTTTGAACTTTTTATCCCAGGGAATGCTAACGCAACCTTTTTTGCTGCTGCTCAACCTGTTAAACCTGCTGCTCCAGCCAGTTTTCTTCTGAAATGAAACTTGTTAAACATGGAGAGGGTTTGGGTTTAGGTTAGGTTAGGAAGCTGCCCATCAACACCTCTCGCAGTTTCTTTCGATGCTGGCATAAACTGCCATATTTCACATCTTGGCTTACTACGCAGTTTCATTAAAGGGAGGGCTAACACGAAAAAGTTAATGGTTTTTCTGACTTACTGCTATTAAATCTCGTACAAATGAACATTACAGGTACTAATGTCACTTTTTGTTGTCATATTATATATCAGCTTCTGATGATTAAAAATTGTTTGTGTCTCTCGCAGTTTTCCAGCTCAACTTTGTAAGATAGTAGGTAAGGAAAGTGAAGGTTATTAACTGGACTTGAGCTGAAATATTGGTGAAATAATGTTCACCCATGACGTCTGTGTAGGTTCTCATTCATCCAGGTCATCGTAGATCGAAGCGAAGTAAAATCTGGTCAAATGGACGTAAGTTTATCTTGAAAGATAAACTTACGTCCAGTTGACCAGATTTTACTTCGCTTCGGTTCACCCATGACTGTTTGTTCCCTTAAAAACAACTGCAAGTCTTCTATCTGTGGAGAAGAGCAATGTGGGAGTGTCTGGACCTGATAAACTGGTATTTAAAGATACAACAGCCTCCGTTTTTTTGTGACAGCGACTGCATCTGTACTGTCTCTACAGAGAGTCCAGCAGGATGGAACGCTGTACCCTGTACGTGTTTTTAGCGCTTAGCTTGGTGTCCTTTTGCAAAGGAAATACTTGGGAGCCTCCAGAATTTTGCCATCAGCAAGATTGCCCTGAATTTCAAGAGTTTGAGGGGAATCAGGTACATACAAACACACACTCACACACATTATTGTTTGGAACATAGCTTAATTATTCTGTTGTCTGCAGGATTTCAAGACGCGTATGTACGTGGCCACTGAATGGATCACCACCAGGGTAGCGAGCAAGGGAAATAATGACATGATTGCTGCACATTCCAGGCTGAAGAATTACTTCAAAGGTAGGTCGGGATCTGAAAACAAATATTTCACCATGCATCTTGGCTAAAAAAAAAATAAAATTAGTGATGCTATGAGATCATTTCGTAAAGACACTAAAGCTATTTTAATGCCGATTTCCATACCACACACAACCTTACAATGCCATAAACAGAAAATATTTTGCTGAGATGAAATTATTAATCAGTTATTTAATAAAAAGAATAACTATAATCTATTTCTAATAATCTATTAATAATTTCAGCCTTCTTTCTAGCAAAAATTGTATGGTGTGGTGTATGTAAGTGCTAGTAAAGTGGAGAATACTTGCTCTGGTGATAAAACACTCACTTTCAGAGTAAGCCCTTTAGGCTAAGTCTTATGACATTTTAGATTTTTCAGGTGAATAATGAAAGTATCTGATATCATAAGGCAACTTTTCCAGTTGATAGTTTTAAGAGAATAATTTTATCGCCTGATATGTTTGCTGATTTGCTTAAATATGCAAATCAGGTATTGTGTACGTAAATGATTTAAGTAAAATTTCCATAAACGTCTAGGACAGATATTGGAACTATAATGAACACACTTTTTTCAAACCTTTCTGTCCACTTTTCTGCCACAGCACGTGAGAGGAAAAAAGCCTAAAATCTTAAAATTGAGATAGGAAAAGAATTTATCGAAATCAGGTTACTACCTGATTAAGTATCCCCCTTAAATGTTTTAATTCTAATTGCTAGAAATGTGGTTTCAACAATGTGAGACTCGTTACAAAACGTTACCCACCTTCAAAAATTAGTTTTTTAAAATAAACTGTTCACTTCAAAAGTTTTTAAACGTGTACAAAATAAGAAATGTTTTGATGAACTGTTAATTTTGAATTTGTATTTCATTTAAATAAAGTTGTTTCAGAAGTTCTTTGTTATTAACAAGATGGTCAAACATGCATTCTTTGCCTGACATCCCCACAATGACACGTTGTTACTGAACATGATACTTACGTCTGACAGATAATGGGATCTCTGACAACACTTGGCCTGTGCTGATCACAAATACAAACGACTCAGAACTGTCATTGTCCTGGTTCGTTCTGCATCGCCCAACAACGCTTACAAATGACTTGTCAGTTACACTGCAGAGCAGACCTGCATCCAAGGTCTATGTCAGGTGAGCAGCAGCGACCTCTATCTTTCATATCACTGTATTTTCTCCAGTCGACCAAAGTGAACATTTTATTTAACAGTCCTTAACACATCTGTAATTTAATTTAACAGCAGTTAATAAACTACAACACTGTGATTTGATAGTGAGATCCATGCAGAATCTAGAAGTGAAGATGTGAAGACATGCCACAGAAGGGAAACCCTTGAAATAATATTCTGATTTTGTTTAAGAATCTGAAACCAACTGTGATGACCATTTTGTTCTTCTTTTGTTTCTCTATTCTACAACAGGGTTTTCAATGGGATGCCCAGTGTTCAGTCTGGCCAAGAAAATGCACGTTTGCTCCATGACGCCCTGACTGAAGCTGGGAAAACCTTTGATCACACCACCTATATTGGAGCTGGCTATGACCCCCTCATGTCTCTCACTCACCACAATGAAATCTGGATCTACAGTGCTTGAAAACAGCAAAGTCCCCAACCTAACCAAGTTAATTGCACATCATTTTAGAATGTAGTTCTTCTAGACTTATCATTTACAGTTGAGGTCTTAACTTTGCCCTGGTCCTGCAGTCCTTAAAAATCTACATTCATACGTATAGGGGGACCTGACAAATGTTTTTATCATGTTTTTAACATAAGATCTGTCAAACGGACATTGAGAAGTTTAGTGAATCAGGGTCCTGGGTTCCTATTATATCATTTCCAGCTAAAATAAAGTATAATTATTTTGGCTCTTTAGCATGTAATGTAATCTGTACTCTACTTCACTACAGTAAAGAAAACAAGGAAAACAAAAATGCCAGCGTCATTGTCAGTCGGAAACTTCTGGTGTGTGACAGAAACCAGTCTGGGGAATGTTGTCAATCTGCCGTTGTATTTACTGACAGCCATAATTGTTATACACAAGTAATGCTACTTAGTGTTTGCAACAAATCCATTTTCTGCAAATTAGAAACCCAGCTGTCCTTGCTTAGAGCTAAGGGTGCTTGATACTTTATTCATTCTCTGAACCATATGATGATCTGCTTATAATTCAGGGGATAAGTGAGAAGTTTACTTTTTCCATTGAAGTATGAACATGATTGCAATTAAAAAGGCTTGAATGTTTTCAAAAATCATGTTGTGGCCATGTGAGATGTTTTACCCTCATATTTCCATGTATATGCATCCCCTCAACCAAACATGATAACACAGAATGTCCCCCCCCTGTATGTTGATGGTACAGAAAATATATTGATTGTCTATATACACCACCAGTCAAAGGTTTGTACACTCCTTCTCATTTAATGGGTTTTCTTTATTTTCATGACTTTTTACATTGTAGATTCTCATTGAAGGCATCAAAACTATGAATGCACATGTATGGAATCATGTATTAAAAAGTGTGAAATAACTCAAAATCTATTTTATATTTTTGATTCTTCAAAATAGCCACCCTTTGCTTTGATTACTACTTTGAACACGCTTGGCATTCTCTTGATGAGCTTCATGGGGTCATCACCTGAAATGGTTTTAAAACAGTCTTGAAGGAGTTCCAAGAGATGCTGAGCAAACCATCTGGATTGGGTTTAGGTCAGGTGACTGTGGCGTCCACCTGGGCTCTAATTTGAGGTGTTGTTAACTGCGATATCTGAGGCAGGTGACTCAGATGAACTTGGTCTTCTTTCCTGGGGCGGTCCTCATGTGAGCCAGTTTCATCATAGCGCTTGATGATTTTTGTGACTGCCCTTGGGGACATATTCAAAGATTTTGTAAATTTCTGGACTGACCGACCTTCAGTTCTTTAATTAATGATGGACTGTCATTTCTCTTTACTTAGCTGAATGGTTCTTGCCATAATATGAATTCTAGCAGTTGTCAAACAGGGCTGTCAGCTCTGTACCAACCTGACTTCTGCACAACACAACTGATGATCCCAACCCCATTAGGAAGGCAAGAAAGTCCACAAATGAACACTGACAAGGCAAACCTGTGAAATGAAAACCATTTCAGTTGATGACATCACGAAGAGGCGGCACAGTGGTGCAGTGGTTAGCACTGTAGCCTCACAGCAAGAAGGTTCCGAGTTTGAGTCCCAGCTTGGGCACGGGATCTTTCTGTGTGGAGTTTACATGTTCTCCCTGTGCCTGCGTGGGTTCTCTCCGGGTACTTCAGCTTCCTCCCTCAGTCCAAAGACATGCAAATGGGAACTAGGCTGATTGATACTCTAAACTGACCGTAGGTATGAGTGTGTGTGAGAGTGAATGGTTGTTTGTCTATATGTTTTGGGCCTGCGATGGACTGGCGACCTGTCCAGGACGTATCCCGCCTCTCGCCCGTAGCTCCTGGGATTCCAGCCCCCCTGCGACCGTTGTTGTTGTCGTCCTCCGCTTTATCCGGTGGGTCCGGGTCGCTTGGGCAGCAGCCTCAGCCCCACCCACTTCCACTAGCTCTTTCAGGGGAATCCCGAGGCATTTCCCAAACTCCTGAGCTCCTGCAGTCAGTCACACCTGGATAACATCTGATATTATCGTGCTTATGCTTAACAGTTTGTCAGTCAACTCACTGCCATGTACTGCATTTGCCACCTTGATGAAGAACAAACCACACCACCAACAGTCACAAGAGTCGGTTGCAGCACAGCTAGTGATGAATAGGCGCAGCCAAAACCACTGCAGACCAACAGGAGAATGCTGCTGAACGGCGGGACCAGACCACCCACAACCAGCCAGTGCTCTTACCAAGCCCTTCGATGCAGAAGAACTTGAAGCAGTACTGAGCTTGCTGAAACCCGGGAAAGCAGCAGGAAGGGGTGATGTACTGGTGGAAATAATACAGCACCTGGGACCTAAAGCAAACACCTGGCTCCTAGAAATGCTGAACTCATGCATGGCATGGAAAGGACCCATCATCCCCAAAGAGCTACAGACTGATTTCCCTCCTCTGCATCACCTACAAGCTCTTTGAGAGGCTATTACACAAATGCCTAACGCCACTTATAGACTACAAGGTTAATAAGACCAAGCTGGCTACCATCCTGGCCGTTCCTGTGCTGGGAAGCAACTGAATTCAATGTATTGAGGATGGTTTTGAGAGCAAACTTATCACCGGTGCAACCTTCATAGACCTTCCACCTGTTAGACCTGTCTCACACCCCATCATGATCAGGAAACTTTTGGAAATGACTGGCAACCTCGACCTGTGCCAAGTCATCAAAAGCCTTAACAACAGGCGCATCTTCATTCAGCTAAATGACAAGAGGAGCAAATGGAAAACCCCCCAAAAAACGGCCTTCCACAAGGCAGCATACTGGCCCCTCTCCTCTGCACCACCCAACAAGAGAGCTTCCAGAAATTGAATCTGTCCTAGAAAATGCCCTCCAAGAGATGTCTACTAGTACAATAACAACCACATGAAACCCAACCCATGAAAAACCCAACTGTACAGCTTCCATCTGAAAAACCAAGATGCAGGAAAAGAACTGAGCGTCTCATGGGATGGCCACAAACTCTTGAACCAGCCCCATCCTGTGTACCTTGGAGTCACACTCGAAAGGACACTGTCATTCAAACTCCACTGCCAGAACACTGAAGCCATGGTCAACACCTGCAATAACATCCTGTGCAAACTGGTCAACTCAAAGTGGGGCACTGATCCACAAACCATCTGTGCAACAGCCTCAGCCCTGTGCTTCTCCACAGCTGAATATGCATGCTCATGCAGGAGCCAATCTCACCACACCAAACTGGTGAACTCAGCCCTCAATAACACCTGCCGCAACATCATGGGATGCAGAAAGACAACGCCAGTCCCATGCCTTTATGCACTAGCTGGCATTGCCCCCTCACATCAGATGATCCATCGTCGCCCAAGATGAGCGGAGAGCAAAGGAGTTTGATACAAGGCACCCCTTGCACGGACACACAGCAACCCCCCATCCAGACTGAAATCCAGAGTCAATGTCCTGCACACAGTGTCACACCCCACCTCTCCAGTCAACCAAGGAAACAACATGAACCAACATCCGGAAGGATGAATGGCACCAACTCAAAATCCGAGCCCATGAATGATGGAAAGAAGAATCACACCAGCTGAATGCCTCGCCAGCAGACAAGAGGTGGCTCCTGCATAATTAGTTCATCTTTAATTTGATCAGAGAGGCCATTAAAAAATACATCAAAAAGGGCTTTGGCATTCCAACCACTAGAGGCCGCAAGAGTGTTGAATTCTATGGCATAGTGGAAACTGACCCGTTACCTTGCCTGGCATGTAGCATCTCCCGTGCTGCCTCTCTGCCGTGCTTAGACCGATCAAAAACCTTCTTCATCTCAGCTGAGGAGGCTGCAAAGGTGTTGCAGAAGGCTTCCCTGGCATTCCAGACTGCTGTTCCCCACTCTTGTGCTTGACCTGAAATCTGGGTGATCACATAAGCCACCTTAGCTTGCTCTGTAGGAAAAGCAAATGGTTGCAGCTGAAAAATCAGATCACACTGGGACAGGAAGGAACAACAAGTTCCTGGCTTGCCAGAGTAGTGCTCAGGGGGAGGCAGACGGGGCTCTGAGACTGGGTTAGCTGGGCGCACTGGGGCCGGTGGCTGAGAAGGTGGAGGAGGTGGAGTAAGAGACAGTTGGAGCTGTTGTACCTGTGCAGCGAGGTCAGTGAAAGCAGTAGACAAGGTTCCAATGGACTTTCCAAGTTCATCAAGGTGGCTTTGTTGTCTGCCCAGAAAGGCTCCATGCTGTTCCAGAATGGCCTTGAACTGAGCTGGGTCTGCTGGATCCATACTGGCCAGGGAACTTAGAACAAAGCACAACAGAACACTAACACAGGACCTGGCTGAGTTGACTCCATCAGCTGTGACCTGCACCAGATACTGGCAGAATGACATCTGAGATTGCAAAGGACTCAAAGAAGAAGACTGCATTATGAACATCTGGGACCTCAAAAAATAATTACCGTATTTTCTGCACTATAAAATGCATCAGATTATAAGGCGCACCTTCAATGAATGGCCTATTTTAAAACTGTTTTCATATATAGGGCGCACCGCATTATAAGGCGCATAGAATAGAAACTATTGTAGTGGCTGGGGTTGCGTTATGCATCCACTAGATGGAGCTGCGCTAAAGGGAATGTCAACAAAACAGTCAGATAAGTCTAAGTCAAGAGACACGCTTATGACAGAGAGTTCAAACTCAAGGCTATCAGTCACGCAGCTACCGGAACGTACGTGTGTATTCAGATTTCAGATTCAGATGATAAATAAAGTCACCTGAATCTGAAATCTGAATACACACGTACGTACCGGTAGCTGCGTGACTGATAGCCTTGAGTTTGAACTCTCTGTCATAAGCGTGTCTCTTGAAAGGTGCCATTTTGGGGTCTTTATACACTCACTTACGTACCGGTAGCTGCGTGAGTGATAGCCTTGAGCTTGAACTCTGCGTCGTAAGCATGTCTCTTGAAAGGTGCCATTTTGGGGTCTTTATACACACACAAGTGGTGTGGGACTGGAATTCCCCTTTACCGTTTTTACAGCTGTTACTTAGGCGATGCCCCCAGACTGCGGTAGCCATAATCAACCAATATTGATCCATATATAAAGCGCATCGGAGTATAAGGCGCACTGTCGGTTTTTGAGAAAATTCAAGGCTTTTAGGTGTGCCTTATAGTGCGGAAAATATGGTATTTCATCACTATAATATATTTTCAGGTAAATTTAAACTTTAATTCTACACCTTTCTAACAGGTTTGAGGATGTATTTTTTTTTTAAGTTTTTTGTAAAATTGTCTATGGTACCTTTAATTTCAATATACAATATCAAAATTGCAAAAAAAAGAATATGAAACCAAATTTTACAAGCTCCTCCTAGGGTGTATGCATGAAACTTTGCATATATCATGTACAGACACTCATGAAAATAACCTTGCAAAAGGTTGATGTATTTTAAACTATATAAGCTATAATTAATCGACTCAGTGAACACTGGAGTAGAATTAGAAAGTGTTGTTTATCTTTCAACACGTTGAACCATATGAACCACTGCCTTTGCTGATGGGAGTGGTTCAAATAATTTGTGTCCACAAAACTTTTAGCACGCATGGTGACTCTCAAATTTTCTCTAATATTTGTGCTGATCATTACCATCGTATCAGGTTCTTATGCAATACAAATAATAAATACTCCAGTAAATAGGATGAACCATGCGTTCATCTCTTCATATTTATTGATCCAAAAAATATTTGATTCTGTAGCAGATCTCAAGGAACACTTTTAAAATATAAGGCTGATTTCTTGTGTCATGTAATTCTGTTAAATACACTGCTGCTGTTGATTAAAAAGAGAACAAATGGTACCATGAATGACAAAGAAAACCCTGTGCCGCTCAAACATCACTGGCTCCCATGTAACCTCAACCCTGAGTAAAACTCAAGAAGTTTCATCTATACTTAATACTACAGTACTTTAAAAAAAATCATCCCACATTTTTTAAAATGTTGTTTTCAATCTTTAAATGGACGGCACTTTAAACAGTTTGATACATAACCGTCTACTTTAAAACCCAAGATTTTTTTTTATTAATTTCTTCAAAGCAATCAGATTTTTAAAATAACACACAACAACAGCATGTCATGTGACCCATTGCCTCCATCATAAAAATACATATTAATAATCTGGACCAATAACGCTCATCTTTTATTCTGTTTTAGTGCCAATTCTCTTCTATATAGAATTCAAAGGAAAATATTTTTGTTGTTGTTTTTTTTCAATCAGCTTCCATGTCAAGCGATCCAGTTATTCCGAATCAATACAAGACGTTACTACAAGACTACAGAATTAAAAAAAAAAAAGCCTGTTTCTGCAGGATTTTAGCACTTCCTCCATCTTAATGAATATTTTAATTGAAAATTTCTTTTCAGTATCTTTCATGTCATGAGATCCAGAGAGGGTAAACCAGACAGCTTACTTTTTATTCCATTTCACCTGCTACAGAAAATACATAGCTAACACTAAGCTGAAAATTTCATGTGAGAATCAGTGATGTGAATTTATTACAACATTTAATTGACTTGATTGCAATAAAATCCTATGATTTACCTACATAAGTATGTGGTATTAGAAGAAAGAAATGCATGAAAGCTACCTGGAGGACTTATCAATAATCAATGATCAATAATATCTCAGTTGAAAGTATTTCTAAAATTAGCGTATCTTATTTTGAAGAGTAAAGTTCACCAGAGAGGTCTAATTTGTGGTTCTGTTGCCATTGTTCACAAATGCAAGTCTATTTGTAGGCTGGCCAGCAATGAGTATCCTGTGAATGCAGCTAAGTGGGACCTGTTGTTATACATGTTGTTAGTTCATCTCCCTTGCTGGATAATTAATTCCTGCCTAGGATACAGCAATAGCTTGACTTTGCCATTTGTTGTACTTGGTCAGATTTCAAATTAACATAAATGTGGTAAAGTTTCCAGACTGAGGGCATTAACAATCACAGGGCTAACTGGAATGTGAAGGATTTGCACATTTTCTCTGTTCACTTCAAATGGACAGAAAATCTGGAAAAACAAAACCTAAATATCTCAAAAGGAACAATCTGAAGCATACATGCCAAAATGTTCTTCAAGAGCTGAACCTTTTGATGTTTCAATGATTTCTGGATCTAAAACCTGTGAAAGTAACACATGGAATGAACTTAAGTATCTAATTCTCAACATTATACATGTAACTGTACATCATTCCATTACTTCACTCAGACATGCAACTCTTTCCAACGTAAGTGCAAAATAATGTTTATTATATAATTCAATGACAATACAGAAAATGTCTTCTTAGATGCAAACAAGACATACCCCAAAGAATATTACAGACATGGAAAATCCGTTTGAGAGAAATACCTGCACAGATACATTTAAATACTCATTTTGCTTTGACAGAGAAAGTTAATCATCAACGACACTGCAGTACAAGTAAATGTAAACTTTCAATACTTGGCCAGAGAGATATTTAGGTGACCTAGTATGACACAAGACCTTATGTGACTAAACTGCCCTCAGGTTTTCTACAGTCTCGTACTCTTTACTTCTCTGCCTCAATACCTAAAACATTCAAATTTCAGGTCAATTGAGTGTTACAGCTTAAATAATTGCCTAAATAAACAGCAGTTACATTATATTTTTTTGCAATTAGATATCTTAAAAATGTACAACCAAATTCAAGTATTTTTGGACTGACAATGCCAAATAATACTGTAAAAAAGTATGATAAAGATGTCTGTATTATAATATTGCCTCTACTGTTCAATGTCTCCAGACATGCTTCTATCTTAAAACCACATTCCAATGTTCCATCTGTCCTTTCATAAAATCTGTCTTGCATATTGCCATGGCAGCAGATGTATAAATTACTGTTATTTTTTTTAACACTGGCTAATTGCCTGTTTAATTACAATTAAACGCTAACTACATACTGCAAAAACATTTGACAAATGTACATTAATCCCTAAGTATATCATTTAAAAACATCCATTTCACCACATTTATGTAGCACTGTGATAGATAGACAGATAGATAGATATTTATTGATCCCAGAGGGAAATTCAATAAAAGAAATTCTTCTATTGTCTGTGTCCGCTCTATCTTTTAATATGACATAGTATGTAAAGGATTTGTTCAAGTTTAAAGCTAAACATAAATGCCAATGACTGTATAAGTCACAAAAAAGTAAACCAACCCTGCTATCTAATAGGCTTGTAAAGGTAAACATGTTCTTAACGGATCATTTCAGTATAGGACTTTCAGTATGGGGCGGCATGGTGGTGCAGTGGTTAGCACTGTGGCCTCACAGCAAGAACGTTCCGGGTTTGAGCACCGGCTCAGGCACGGGATCTTTCTGTGTGGAGTCTGCATGTTCTCTCGGTTCTCTCCGGATACTCCGGCTTCCTCCCACAGTCCAAAGACAAGACTAGGCTAAATGAATACTATAAACTAATGTAGGTGTGGCTGTGAGTGTGAATGGTTGTCTGTCTATATGTGATGGCCCTGCAATGGATTGGTGACCCGTCCAGGGTGAACCCCGCCTCTCGCTTGAAGGCTGCTGGGATAGGCTCCAGCTCTCCCCGCGACCCTTACCAGGATAAACGGAAGAAAATGGTTGGATGGATGGACTTTCAGTATGATGCAGACCTTTACAGACCAGTTGAACATACTTCAGCTGCCAAAATCATGACTGCCCCCTCCTATCACTCTCATCCAAAATCAGCCAGTTGGTCCGCCTAAACTCAGCTAGATCATATAATAACTTCCTCCTTCTTCTTCCAAGCTATCAGAGCTCTTCACACTTAACAACTTTCCATCCCTCTCCAGACACAACAGAAAGATACGTACGAACGTAAAATTGAACTGTACATTTTTCATCACAAACTCAATGTGTATATATGTATATATATACTGTATATATATATATATACACACATACGTGCATATATATATATATATACAGTATGCATGTGTATATATACATACTATATATATATGTATATATAAATAAACTATACTTACATTTTGCAAGGTTAACAGCACACAAGCATTTTTTTTTTTTACTATTTTTACCCTCATTGAGCCAAAGCATAACATAAAAACTTAAAGTACATTCAAAGCAATGATTTTTGTGTACCATTACTGTCTATTCATTTTCCAGTTAACACAGAACAACACACTGTTTTAAGTTAATTATTTTTTAAACAAGGCAGGTAAAAAGATACAGAAGCGTCTATTAAGGTTTTTCTAAACTTGACACCACTCTAGTGGTGCAGTTATGCTCATGTAAATGCTGCCTCATTGAGGTTGAACTATACAGTTTTAGTTCCTTAAAATGAGCTCTGGGAAAATATTACAGACTTGTACACACCAGCCAAAACTGAGTGCTGCAAAATCAGTGAAAAAGATCAAACATTTCAAAACATGAACAACCAAACAGCAGTTTACCAGCAACTGCAAGAGAAAAAGAATCATAGTTCTATGTACAACCTGAAGAACCTACCGGTGTTTAATTTGATTGAAGATTAGCTTCATTGGTGTCAAAGATCAGATTTCTATGTACCCCCAAATTAGAAAGAAACACAGCTAACCCTACCCCCTAAGTATCCATGGGCTTTTAATAACAATCCAACATATATCTACCGACACTGTGATTAGGGGTTGAGTCTTGCTCTGTTGCCTAATCAGCGTCTGGTCACAGAACAAGCCAAGGGATAGAATGAAAAACATCCTCTCACTTCCTTCCCTGGTTCCTTCCTGTCCTCTCTGACCCTGTCTGTCCAGCAATACTTTCCATGCAAGGGATGTTGACTGAGACTGACGTGTCACCCTAAAGGAGAAGTCCAGCTTCGTCATGACTGGAACGCCAAGGCATTCAACCACACAGCAGAATTTCTTCAAGATGCCAGCCCACACAGTTTTTTAGATTTTTCAGTTGTTTTTTTGTTTTTCAGATTGTGACCTGGAGTCATATAGATATGGAGGTTCCATTGAGGTGGCTGGGTGGCAGGCTGAGACTCGGAGGAGTGGCAAGGCTCACCTGGTTTGAGAGGTCCATGCTGAGGTCATTTAAGTTGACCTGGGGATCAGGGTGGTTGTTGAGGGTAGATGACAAATTGAGGAGAGGTGACGGTGAGGTGTGGCTGTCAGCCATGCGGCGAAAAACGAAGTGGAAGGGAACAACTTTCGGGCGGCTTAGTAGCTCTGCCTTGATCTTCTGTGGGTGGATGTCCGGTGAGAGCTGCTGGCTGCTTCCCTCCATCACCAGGAACAGGCCATAGTTGTTAGGTTCTGATACTTTGAACTTGTAGGCGCACAACTGGCACACTTCCTCTACAGTTGTGTAGGGTCGGACCTGTAGCGTCTTGGCAGTGCAGCCACTGCCTATCTCCTGCAGTGCCACCCGCAGGTAGTTCTGAGGAACAGTCCAAACAAAGGCCCAATGAGATGCTTGACTTGTGGCACTACTGGTACTTATATGACACATTTAGTATTGAGGCTGGATTTGCAGTTTTTGGCTGTATCATGCACATCAGAACATGTGACATCTGATCATAAACTGACATTACTTTTTGTATTACACTGAGAATATATTTAATTGTGTATTGAAAGATCTTCACCTGGAAGTCATCAATGGATGGTGCAGAACGTTGAGTGGTGCGCCTGCGGTGCCACTGGTGGAGTGTATCCCTGGTTGCAGAGCTCAGTACTCTGGCTGCCTGTTCCTCTTGAAAGTTTCTGATAAGAGACATTGCTCCATAGGCACTGGTCAGGTAGTAGCCACCTGGATATGAGCACAGACACTGACCTAAGTGGAAGCACTTGTCAGAAATATAAATGCAAACTTTGACTGCCACTTATCACAAGTTGAAGTAACTGATCAAAGATTTATATGCACATAGGTCGTTCTCAAAAAATGGTTTACAGACATGTTGAAATCCAGTGAGTTAGTGAGCAAAATCCTTCCACCTGACAGGTGTGGCATAACACCACCACAAGTAACAATAACATTTTATTTAAAGTATAGAATATATATACATATTTTTGTACATATTAGGATTGATTTAATTGGCCGATTATAGCCATTAGAGCATAATCGGTATTTGGCAAAAAGTTGGCCGATTGATGCTGACTTTAACACAAAATTTTCAGTAATAAAATGCCGTTACGATGGTGTTTTTCTTAGAAATGATAACCTTGTGTATCCAGTAGAGGGCACTCTGACTCCTCTCACGTCACGCTCAACAGCAACCTCAAAGAGTGAGTGGGAAGTAGTGTATGGTACTGAAAAGCCAACAGCGCATGCGTACTAAAACTGAGCAGTTTGCCTCAATCGTAAGTTTATAATAACTAGTATGTGAAAATAAAAAAAAATTAACTGAACAAGTTTACCATTTCCCACAACGTGCCTCGTTGTGTCTACCACGCTTCACTGACATTATCAGTCGAGCGTGACATGATATGTTAGCAAGCTAAAAAAAGTTAGTATAACCTAGCTTAAATATTAGCTACCTTGCTAACCTATGTAACCAAGTCGGTCACGGCACCATGAATGATGTAACTGTAACGTTACAGTACCTCAAATAATATTGTGCTCACTCAAGCAGCTGCGTGCTACCAGAACAGACTAGATAAAACCAGAACAAATTAGGATAATGTTTCGTTGCTGTGCAAAACCATTGTGGGCTGCATATATTTCCAGCAGCGCAGAGTGACGAAGCATTATTATCATTTATTTAAAGGCTGCTTTGTTAGTGTTAGTGCTTCTGTAAATTTTGGCTTCCAATTTTAACATTTAGTACAACAGAATATTGGCCAAAAGTTGCAGTTAGTGGCCTTCTTGAATTTCTCATAATCAGTATCAGTATTGGCCCTGAAAAAGCATTATTGGTCCGTCTCTAATCAATGTGCATTAAAAGTGTAATCAATAAATCTAATGTGCTGCCAATTGTTTGATGCCAACCGTCTGAAATCTATCCAACCTAAAATATTGTAAATTATCTTGCAAGTTAAAATAAACCGTAATAACTGATTAAATAACAGAAATTGATTATTCTAATATGGTGCAATTAATTTTGCATCTTGATAAATGTGGAGTTTTTAAAGTGGCGGTTATAAGTTCCAACATAAAGTTTAAGCAAACGCACCCTCTCCATGAAGAAGCGATGGGTCCAGTAGCTCCATCATGTAAAGTATTTCATTGTCCAGCTGGGGCATGTCGCACTGAGCCAACACAAAGGTCAACATAGGCAGGAAGTCATCAGCACCGTACAGACGACCTGAAAGACAGACAGAGAAGGTTAAATAGATCATTTTTGGTTTACAAGGTTCTTGGTCTCATTTCTATGGATTGACTGGAGATTTCAAAACTTGGCCCAATTGAAGTGAGCAAATGCGCATGATGTAAGCTCCATTCAGATCAATTCAAAGATGAATATTCTCAGCCTGCAGTCTGTGGCAAGGTGCAAAGAGACTGTAGTACTGCAAAATTAATCAAGGTGTGTTTTGGGTGTAAAGAATACAACCAACCAGAGTGTTACCTCACTATGAGAGCCAAGTGTGACTGCATGGTGTATTGCTATTTATGTGGAGAATCCAGAGTTCCAAGTTAAAGAAAAGAACTGATTTTCTGATGAGGAAACAACTTATTACTCTCTAAAAATATTCCATAAGAACAGTCTGTAGCTCATTCTCCCTTGGAGAGTTTCCTATGTCTTGTCAATTTTTAGATTTCCTTAGTACATGTCTCATGATATTTACTGCATGCAGGAGCATTACTGCACACATGAATAGGATACAAACACAGAACACAGCATCTCTGTTCCTAAAATGGAGAACAAAATAACAGTATTTCAATTAAGAAAATAAGGACAGCATGGTGTATAGCACTGTTGCCTCACAGCAAAAAGGTTACGGGTTTGAGCCCTGGCTCGAGCACCCTTCAAATAGCAAGAGAATCATTGCAGCGTAGAGTTTAGATCAGGTTTTTGTTGTTCAGTGGTGAAAACACTTTGAATTAGTCTTTTTGCTATAAGCCAGGTAGAACTTTGTTTTTTGTTTGGTCCTATGAATCTCTCTGCAAATTATGAATAGCTCTGTTGATTCATTTTCGCACTCAAGATTGTCAGCACGAATACACAAAACAACTAGACAATTTCAAATCAAATTGTGCAGAAAGATGCACTGTGGTCCAAGAATGAACCTAATAAAAATCTAGGTGCATAGCAAGGTTATGTTCCTCTCTCTTTCACACTCTCTTGGAGGCCATTGAAGTGTAATTTTGGGAAGCAAAATTTGTGAGGTTCATCTGACAGTGGGTTATTGAGTGAAAATTGTGCTATACAGTGAGTCCCTCTGTTGATTTAAGTAGGTTGTGTACATCTCTGCTGTTTACCTGAATTGTCCTCCATGATGGTGTAGATGAGCTTGCAGACCTTCAACAACATGGTGACCTTCTTCTCTGGCGAGTACAGCTTACACATGGTGTGGAACTTGTGTCTGATCTTCTCAATGGCAAGAGGATCAGGAGGCATCATGTCTGCCACACCCATTTCCTGTGGCTGCCGAGCCTTTGCCAACGCCAAGTTCTCTTTTAACTCCTGCCACGCACCGCTGCGCACCTGGAACTCCTTCAGGGCTGTGCTCACCACTGGTTTAAGGGGCTTCAGGACACACTTGTGCATGGCCCTCTCCAAGACTTGGTCTAGAAAGGAGGAAATAAGTAAGATGTAAAATAATTTTACAGATTCCTAAAAAAGCCTAAAAAAGCTAATTAACTTTTTGTTATGAAATCTATGGTCAGGCCAGGGTCAAGAGATCATGAAGAAGGGCCACAAAGTCACTGTGAAGTTACTCTGCAAAGTTTAGTCTAGCGAAGCAATAAGACTGGATGGTGTTTGTTCAGTGGATACACGGGGGGGATCAAAGCAGTCAGAGAAACTAACAGATTGTCAAAAAGGTTCTCTGACCTCAGGCACTGAAAATCACATTTTCTGTGTTTATTTTTTTCTTGAGACGCTAAATCAAAAAAAAAATGCTGGATTAAAGAAATAAATGAAGACATGGAAAATAGTAATGTCAAACCTGCAATAAATAATAGTCAAAATAATCATAATAAGAACAATAATAAAAAGTCAGGCATTGTACTAGTCATAAGATAACAAAGCAAACGATTTAAACAATAAACCATAACTCTGGCTTGTGTCTCCATGTTAGTCTCTGTATATGCATGAAGCCTTTTTTTGTGTTCACTAGTTGGAACATAGGGGTGGCATGGCTCGGAGATAAAGATGCTGTCTAGCAACCGAAGGGTCGTTGGTTCGATCCTCACTTCCTCTGGTGACTGTGTCAAGGTATCCTTGAGCAAGATACTGGACCCCTAATTGCTCCTGATGGCCCTGGGACAGACTGTTGACCCATCCAGGGTGTACTTTGTCTCTCACCCAGTGTCGACTGGGATAGGCACCAGCAACCATTAGGCGAGAGGCGGGGTACACCCTGGACAGTCCATCGCAGGGCCAACATCCATCCATCCATCCATCGTCATCTTCCGCTTATTCCTTACTAGTAAGGGTCGCGGGGGGGCTGGAGCCTATCCCAGCATCTACGGGCGAGAGGTGGGGTTCACCCTGGACAGGTCGCCAGTCCATTGCAGGGCCAACATAGAGAGACGAACAACCATTCACACTCACATTCATACCTACAGTCAATTTAGAGTTTCAATCAGCCTCGTCCCAAATTGCATGTCTTTGGACGGTGGGAAGAAGCCGGAGAACCCGGAGAGAACGCACGCAGGCACAGGGAGTACATGCAACACAGAAAGATCCCGTGCCTGAGCCGGGACTCAAATCCGGAACCTTCTTGCTGTGAGGCGACAGTGCTAACCACTGCACAACCGTGCCGCCATGATTTTTAATATGAGATAAAATATAGACAAAATGTGAGAGTGTTGTAAAAACATCACACACACACAGCCTCATTATGTCTGAGTAACTCAGACTATCTGGTAGAGGAGAGTCTTTCTTTTTGAGATGAGCTGAATACAAGGAACTCTGTTGTGCATCACTGTCAGCTCCCCTGCCCAGTTTGAACACAAACATACGCATGGCTTGGTTGTTGATTGAGTGTAACGAAGCAGGATCTACAACAGCCTACAATATATGAAAATATAACCGTCTAAAAAATTGTGACATATTGCCAGGATTGCAACTTTTCCCTCAAAATGGATGCCCTGGTGTGGTAATAGATCTTTATGTTACATATAGCTTTCTAGTGTCAAATCAAAATGGACTAAAATAATCCAAAACTTTTTGGGGGGAATTTAATGCAACTTTGTGAGTGTGTGTTTGTGTGTGTGTGTGTGTGTGTGTGTGTGTGTGTGTGTGTGTGTAATTCAAAAGAAACTGATAAATACAGAGTGGAAAACACAAAACACAAAGTGAGTGTCTGAGAAGGACAGTCTGTGACAGAGGAGGAGGCTTGCCTCGAGTCCTCTCCCTCCGATTGGACAGTCAGTATAAAAGAACTGGAGCTGGAGTTAGACAGAGATTGCATGACTTGGCAGACAGCCACTCAGAAGCATCAGGGCCAGCTGGGCTTTGCTTTGAGCTGAGCAGAAAACACAAGTAAATATTGTACAACAATTCCAAGAAAACTGCAGCAGTTCCCATTGTGTCATTCACCAGCAAAGAGTCCATTCAAAAACAGACGGAGGGAGGGGTCAGGGTAGTAACCTGCCAAAGAGACATTTGGAAAAAACATTCCTACTTTTGCCTCTGGTAGCTCTATAAGTCAGAGCCTTAGTGACCCACATCAGTGCAAGGCCTAATATCACATTGTCATTCATCCCTGAGTGTTTTAATCACCATATACATGCAGACAGAAAGCATGAAAGCTGTCCAGAGTCCGGTCTGTCAAACTGACTGTCATCTCAATGACTTTTTCATCTCAGATACCAGACTTCAAACTCAGCACTCTACTTCCTCAAGGCACAAGTGCCACATATATTTGTCAGATTAACAATTGAACCACAGTCTTGTAGAAATATTTTTCTTGTTTTAATAGAAAGACGGTGATGTGTTCCTTCACCTAACCATACCATTTTTGTCAAAGTGACCCTTTTCTTTTTTTAAAGGAACAATTGTAAGGTTGCATGTGATGCATGTCTTCATTACAGAGCACCAGAAACCTAGTTTTGGTTTTCCTTTTCATGTTCAATAATAAAAATATAGTTCTTTAGTTTGTATAAACACACTTGTTGTACGTGGATGCAAAAGTTGCCCATCCTCTTCAGCGACTTCCCCCTCTGAGGTGGTCGCCATCCCTGAGCTGTCTTGGTCTTCTTGTGAAGGGGACCATGTGGGTCTCTAGCAGGGAGCCATACCCCTGCAGGATCCACCCGGCTGGTTGGGGCGCAGGCAGTGGCAAGGTGCACAGGGATCAGATGTTGGTCCATGACGTGCCGTGCAGGCACCAAAAACCTCTTTTCTTCCTCTATCATCTGGGGAGGACCTCTATCATCTGGGGAGGACCTCTCTCAGGTGATGATACTCGGGGGGGGGGGGGGCGCCGAGAGAAGTCTAGCGCAGGCTCAGGAGTCCAGGAGGGGACAGATACCAAAGCTTGTCGGAGGCAACGATGATGACCCCCGGAGCTCCACCCCAAGATGGCCCGGTCATCCAGTCAATATGTGAGTTGTGCTGGTGTAGCCAGGGGTGTCCCAAGATGAGCGGAACCTTAGATGCCTAAAACACAGAGAAGCTGATGGTTTCAGTGTGGTTACCTGAGACCACCATCTGTACCAGCGCCATCTGGTGTGTAATGGTGGCCATCATGTGGCAGAGATGGCGCAGCCCCAGGGAATGGTGCGAAAGCACAGCTGCTTGGCCATGTTCTCATCCCTGATGTTACTGTCCACCCCAGGATTGATTAAGGCCACCACTGTCTGGGGTTCAGTTGGCAGGTACGTGCAGACATGAAACAGAGGTCAGGTTGGGAAGAGGTGGTTTCTCTAGTCTGGCTTGTCAGTACTCTCCTAGCTACTGGTGAGCCTGCTCTTTTTGCTGGGCAGGTCGAGATGAAGTGGCCAGATTTTCCACAATACAGACAGAGATCCTCCTTTATTCGCCTGGACGACTGTTGAGGGGTCAGCCAGGTCCGATCCAGCTGCATAGGTTCCTCAGGGAGGTGAACAGAGGATGTTCTCTGTATCTGCTGCTGAACTGGGAGGACTGAATGGACTGTAGCTGTCATGACACCTGCGTCTCTCCCCAAGTCGCTTGTCAATCTTTCCCACCAATCCAATCACTTCATCCAGGTCCTGCAGGAGGTCCATGGGAATTAATTGATCCTGGGTTTCCTCTGACAGCCCCTCCAGCAAAATATACGTCAAGGTGTTGGGATTCCATTGGCTGCCAGCAACCGGAACTCCACAACATATTCACCAAAAGTTTGATCATCTCGTCTCAGCTTTACCAGTACTCTGGCTGCCTCCCTCACAGGTTGTCGATGCTGGAAGTTGGCCAGGAGTGCCACTGTGAAGGAGCAGCTAAACCCTGAGACCTGGCTCCACTCTGAAGTAGCCCATGCTCCCGCTCATCCAGACAGGTGGGAGATGACAATCACAATCCTGCATCTATCCGTGGGGTAGAGATGAGGTTGGAGCTCCAAGTGGAGGTTGCGCTGTGTGAGGAAGGGATGGCAATCCCCCCGAGTCACCGAGAAGCGCCCGGGACGAGAAAGCCCTGGCGAAGCAGTTAAGGCAGTGGAGTTGTAGGAAGGTGGGATCTGGGGTGGAGTGGCGACTGGAGCGGCTACAGAGATCCATTTGTCAAGCACACGAGCCAACAGCGCCTCCTGGCTGCGAGCCACCTCTCCAAACATGCGATGCAGGGATCCCAGCTGATCATCCTTGGTGTTCATCCTCTTGCCTTGTGCTCAGAGGGCTGCACAGATGGGTTCTAGCAATGCTGGGTCCATTCTGGTCAGATCTTACTGTCAAGAACCGTGAAGCAGGACCCAAACGCACCAACTGGAGCACAAACTCTTTATTTGAAACAGATTCTGGAGAAGGGGCAGAAGGAAGTGTGGCCAAGGTTCAGGCGTAGGTTGGTACTGGGAAATCCAAAGACATAGGGGCAGGGACACAGCCTTTTCTGACAGATTTGACATAAATTTTAAACAGCCTCAACTTGCAGCTCCAAGGCAAGGAAAAACTCATCTGTGACATGTATTCCAACATCAAAATATTTGAGCTTCAACTCAAGCTGCTTGTGGAACAAGTTAAGAAAAAAGACTTTACCCATCTCCCTGATACTCAAAGCCTCTGAGCTGAGAAACCAGTGGTCCCATTCCCCACCCAGAAATGCAGGGACACACAGGAAACACTGAGGGGAGAGTTTGTGTGTGATTCTGTGAGCTTTATGTCCACCATCCATCCATTTTCTTCCACTTATTCTACAATTCTACAATTTCATTTAGCAGACGCTTTTGTCCAAAGCGACGTACAACACAAGCAAGAATTCAGACTTAAGGAAAAACCCATAGTAAGCGCAAAAGTGCTTCAGTTGTGATTTGGTCACAGGTATTGCCATCTAGTGGCAAAAGAAGTGTCGCAGAAAGATCTCATGCCCGAGCCGGGACTCGAACCCGGAACCTTCTTGCTGTGTGGTGACAGTGCTAACCACTGCACCACCATGCCGCCCTTCACGTCCACATTAAAGAAATTAGCATATTACAGAACCCTTTTGCTTTTGACATAAATGACACCCTGCCTTCACTTCAATTTGAACTGGCTGAGTTGCAGAACTGCAATGTTCTGAAAGACATACTCAGCCCCAATGTCTCATTGAGTACTATGCCACCCTCCCAAATGAGACCTACCAAAGCATTAGAAAGCACAAAATGACAATGTCCACAGTTTTTGGGCACACAAATTTCTTTGAACAAACTTTTTCACACATGAAGCTGATAAAAAAAAGCAGAGGAGATCAAGACTCACAGATCAACACCTGCATCAATGTCTGAGACTGGCTATAACTGTAATGGAACCTGACATCAATCTTCTCACCAGTCAGAAGCAAGCCCAAAGTGAGTAGGAGAGATTGTGGTTCCTCACGGCACAAAAACCTCATGTAAGAGTCATGTAAATACAAAATCAGATCACTTTACACACCGTCTGTTACAATTTTTCTGTATTAATGTTATTTCACCGCCTGTAAAGATGAGATGCTTACCTGTTGATACATCATATTGTCGTTACTCTGTACATACAAAGCCAGCTCACATAGACAAGACTACTTCACCTGTTTTTTTTAAACTATTATTCTGTATTAATATTATTTCAGTACTTGCAATGACAATACACTTACCGTTTGTTTATTCAACTGTACCTCTTACAAAATTACATCACCTCATTCTTACCTGGACATTACCATCAGTTTGTGTTGTTACTTTCTATGAAATAAATGGAGTATCTCTGGTACTTCAAATAAACAGGTGAAGACTTATTACTTTCTATGTAAATTGACAGGTGGTTCAAAATGAAGGGCAGATCCAACAAATGATCATTATAATCTCAACAATAACACTGGTTGTCACCATGGCTCTTATCATTTCTGACAGATCCCGCCCCTCCATCACATAAAGGACAGTTGATGTGGCCCCCAGTGAAACAAATTTGGGGACCTGGCCTAAATGATACAGAAGAGTGTTCTACCAGGTCCCTGCATCTTGTAATTGGTTTATCTCCTATTATGTTACTGTTATTCTGACAGTATCATCATAAATGTTAGTGTTCCAGGTAAGACTCAGGATTAATCATGTTGAAAGAGTAATTCTTACATGGTGATATCATATCAAGTATGTGGTACAAAGTCTGACTTTCTGAATTTTGCTTTTATCTTCCAAGGGAACTGCAAATATTAGTGTTGTAGTCTGCACCAAATCTAAATGCTGATTTGCCAGCATAAAAGTAGGTCTTTATGTGATGAAAAGACAGAGATTCCCCTTGTGGCTATGCCGTCACCAGGAATATAAGCAGATACATCGAAAAACACAGAGCTGCAAACATGTGAGGGCAAGCTGAAATATAGAAGTGAAACTGCTGCGTCTACATTGAGCACCCTCTGAGTAAGATTATGTTTCTCCAAATACAATTTCACCATAAATACAACGTACATACACATAACAAATGTATTGATAAAAACAGAGAAACTAGCTCATAATGTGAGTTAGAAATTTGCAAAATGGTACAAGAACAGTGTAAGCATGTCAATAAAAATTTAACAGGAGCTCAATGAACAGCTCCCCACACACCCGAAATTAATACATTTGAAGCATTAAATTGATACTTTTGCGAGATTATAGGTAACAGAAGAAAGTATTGAAGAAAATATTTGGACTTGACTCACCAATTTGGTCTTCGGGGATAAGACTCTCAAAAGGCAGTTCTAGCTCAGAGCTCTGTCGCAGGTAGCTCTTCATCTGAGTGATAAACTGACGGATAGTTTGAAGCAGCTCCAGTCCGGAGGCATAGCCTTGCCAAGCCTGGGTGCCAGCACCCTCACCCATGTAGCTCAGGTAGTCCTGCACTAGGGAACCGAAGTATGAATCTTTATCCCTGGACAGCTCCAACACCCTGCGTATGGCTCTCTTTTCAGGAGTCAGCAGCGAGTTCAAAACACCACTCATTTTGCGCAAATGCCCTCGCAAGGCTTTCTGAAGGACCAAAGCACTGGCACTGGAGCGGCGTCTTGTGCTGTGCCCAGGCGGCACCATGGTCAGGTCCTGGTCCTGATCCTGGTCACTTTCCAGACTAACACCAAAGTCTGGCTCCTCTTCATCATCCTCAACCTCTTCATCATCATCTTCTTCCAAGCTGCAGTAATGAAGGTGGGATGAGGGAAGGGAAAGGGGGAGGTGGGTGTTAAAATCAGCTACTGTGGGGGGGCTTGGGTCATGTAGAGGAGGAAGAAAGAAGGCTGAGGATTGGGAGAAATCCCAAGACTCTGAGGAATCTGTAGAAATACTCATGTCACTTAAACGCTGGCTGCCCCCACTGCATTCCTCTCCTGTTTCTTCTTCTGCTCCCTGCTCCTCTACTTGCTTGCTTGTCATCAGTGAAGTGTCTTGGGGACAACTTGACTGCTGAGTTGAAGTTGTGGCACCATTCTGACGAGATAGGTTAGCACTACGCACAGCCTTCTCAATAGTCTGATCCTCAAGTGCCAAGTGGCAATGTGCATCCTCCTGGCTGGAAGAGGGTGAGGCTTTGGCCCAACGTGGAGAGGAGGACAGAGATGATAGTGAGATTGGCAGGGAGGGCCGGGGGATAGATATAGGGGAGCTAATGCTGCGTCTCTTAGGGGGGGAAGATGAGGAGTTGATGCTTAGTGAGGACCCAAGACGAGAAAGGAGGCTACTGCCTCTGTCTCGCTCCTCCGACTTCTCCTTGGGAACATTGATCCAGGGAATCTTCTCTGGCATGCTGCGCTGTCTCAGATGAAGGGCTGAACGCTGTGGCGAAAAGCGCGGTGGGGGTGGACGGCTTGGTGGGGACACACTGTGTGTGCCACTTTGCTTCTGGCTGCTGTTTTGACTGTTCTCGTCTTGTAGGTCCGTGTCTCTGCCAAGGCTCTGCACGTTGCTCTGACCTGACAACCTGCTGTCCCTGACGCTTGAGCTACAAACCTGGGAATTGCTAACAGGGTCTTCCTTCAGATCATGCTTAGCTGTGTCAGAGGAATTTGAGTTAGTGATCTGTACACTATCTTGCTGGTGAACCTTTTTAAAGAGGGGATTAATAAAGCAAAGAGCCCTGTTTGATTGGCAACACGCAAGCTCAGATGGGGTGCGAGTTCGGAGCTGATGATACTCTGGGATGGTTGTCACAGAGACTGTTCTCTGAAGAGGGGGGTGTGGTCTGTCAGGGGCAGCAAGTCCTTTCACCAAGGTAGGAGTGCCCCAGAAGCCTATGTAAGAGAGTGAGAGATGAAATTAATATAAAATTAAAACAAGATCTAAATTAATGACAGATTTTGTCCTGTCCAAAGTAATCTCTAGATTGAAGACATTCGATTTAGTAACTGATTGTTCATGAGGTCAAGCATTTCAGTCACAATATGTGGCTTGCATAGCTTGGTGTGCTGCGCTATAAACTAGTCAATTATAATGTGATTAGTAGAATTCAATTTAATAATAATAATGTGTTAGGGGCACGGGGGGTACAAACTGAAGGCAAAGCAAGGCAAAATAAATCAAGGAGAGTGTCAAAAAAGATTTGATTTTGAGGAAAAAGGCCAAACTGAATATTCATCACCTTGGTATACACCATTTCAGTTTCATTTTGCAACAAATTTGATGTGTTCTGCTACTTGTTTGTCATGTTTGGTAAAAAATGTGCCCTGTTCTCAAAATTGCACTAAAGCAATCATTAAAAAAAACTGTACAAAACCCCTTGTCTGCTTTACCCTAGTAAGATCCAGCATTTCTCACCACACCAAAACACTTTACATTATCTATTATACAAAATCTTCTACACCACAGCAACTTCAAGTAACATAGCATATGATCATGAACGTTTGTTCCCAGATTGATCTGATGGTTTAAGTAATGGAGAGGCTATAGGCCTTTTTAACAGCAACCATTTTTGCATGTCATATGTGGTAAACAGAGGTGTAACTAATAAAATTAATCATAATGCTCTGTTATTTGTGTGTCAGCCTCTACAATGACTCAGCATACAATTGTGTTGCCTACTTGGGCAAGGTCTATCAATAAAGCCTTTTACGGTTGTCAAAATATTTACAGTCCAGACCCTGGTTCTCAGACCTTATCATAATACAGTAAAATTCACAATGATGAAGCCTGAATCTAAAAATAAATTTAAAATTCAAACACAGGTAACAGGGACACCACTAGCTCATGTAATTCTTTTTTTTTTAACAGCGTGAAGCCATCGGTGTGATTATTCACCTTTCCTCTGCAAAGTTTTATAAATGAAGACCTTGGCCTTTCTGCCAGTACCAGGAGGACCAACAAGAGTATTAACAGACATGTCTTTGTTGTGAGGGAAACTGGAGCACCCAGACAAAATTCACGCAAACATTGGGACAACATACAAAGTCCATATGGATTGTTTTTCTTGCATTGTAAGGGCTTAAAGACTGGTCTAACTAAAAATCTTCTGTAATGACTTAGCACAGATACATCAGCTTACAATTATCATGAATACACAATAGTTGAGACAAAATGCTTATTACGACTCATTACATTTCAATTTGCGCTATAATCAATCAGCTCTTTGTTATATAAATAAAACTGAATAGGGTTCTAAACTTCTTCTGTCTTTAGATATTCAGAAAAAAGACAGCACTTCTTCTGTTTTATAGCACAAATATGAACCTTCCTCTCATCCATTCCTCATCAGTCAATAGGAGCCCTGCAACTATTACCAATTTATACTTCTAAATAAATTAAAATAACAGTTATTTACTTTTGCAAGCCACATGGCTCAACATTTAAGGGGTCTTCCATCAGAATATGACACAGAAGAACAACAGATACAACCAACTGTAAAACTTTCAAAGCCCAAGCCGTACCAGACAGGAAATCACGACCAATACAGTGGAAACAATACCGCATACAGAATATTTGGACCAGACACAGAGCTCTTCCTTCACATGACAACAGAGAAGAAAAAAGGAAATAACAATACTTACTGCTATCCTAATATTTAATGGACCAGATGAGCTGTTAAAAATGAAACTAGCACTGAATTCTCTTGCACACTGTTATCTGCGCAAGCTGAAACTTGACTGCTTCTCTGGCTCACTCTTCCTCAGTATTTTTTATGACTCACTCATGTTATTGTGTGCGTGTGTGTGTGTGTATGTGTGTGTGTGGGCGGGTTTCTGACCCCGTATTCCCACCCCTCTCCCTCCCTTTCAGTTGAAATTATGCAGCCTCTCTCTCTGTTGGTGTCTGACACCCACCACTTTTGTTTTGTTCCTCCACCCTTGTCTATTGATAAAGTCTTCTGTTATATACTTTAACTTAATAACTCAAAATGGCTGTTAATACTAATCATTTGTTTTTCCAGTATTATTTTTTGACACTTTAAATTTGAGGAACTCAAGCAATTACTTACATTCGCAACACACACATGCTGTACACCTGGGACTAAAAACTCACAAGTTTTGTGTGATAATGTAAGAACTGTGAAAGCCAACAGTCATAGCCATAGCTGATGAAAATTGATCTGGAGCAAAAAATATTATTTTAAAAGGACCACATGAGCTTTAGCATTTTCGAAAATATAACTGCCTGCAGAGGCAGATGACAATGATTCACTTTAATACTAATCTAGAATCTGTGTTTGTTGGCTGTCTTCTAGAATCCACTTTTCTGTCCACGCTTCCAACCAGTGTTGTGCAAGTCTGCATATTCTAATAGCTACAGAAACTCAAAGTTCAGTTCATACAGATTAAAAAAGGTTGAAAACCACATTTGATACAACGGATCACAATTTATTAATTAAAAAACTGGAGAAGTATGGCATCAGAGGAGGTGCGCTTGAGTGGCTGAAGAGCTATATAAATAATAGACATCAATTTCTGCAGATAGGAGAATTCAGATGCTTGGGGATAACATGCGGTATCCTACAGGGGTCAGTATTGGGTCCCAAATTTTTTAATCTGTATATTAATGACATTTGTAAAGTATCTTGAATTATGAAATTTATTTTATTTGCTGATGACACAAATATTTTATGTTGGAGGAATAATATTCAGCAGCTCTTGGAGGCATTAACTACAGAAATGAAAAATCTTAAAAATTGGTTTGATCTGAATAAGTTATTACTTAATTTTGAAAAAATAAACTTATGATATTTGGTAACTGTAAGTTTTTTAAACAAAATTTCCGAGTGTGATTCTAGACCACAAAATCTGCTGGAAATCCCATATGAAGTATGTCAAAGCTAACATGGCGAGAAGTACTGGAGTACTAGGGAAAGCAAGATACATGTTAAATGAGAGATTTCTATATACCTTGTATTTTTCATTTGTCTTGCCATTCCTGAATTATTGCCTAGAAGTATGGGGAAACACATATAAAACTACAGTGCAACCAATATATATATTACAAAAAAGGGCCATAAGGATAATTAATAATGTTGGTGATCTTAGCCATACTAAAGCACAATTAGAGTTTAACTTTGCACAAATTATGTATAAAGCTAATTACAAACTGCTGCCAAGTAATATACAGAGATTGTTCACAGAGGGAGAGGGGAATTATAATTTAAGGAGAGAACTAAACACGAGACAGCATTAGGCAAGGACTGATGTGAAAAGATTCTGTATCTCAAATTGTGGTGTTTTTTGGAATGGGCTCGTAAAGCTACAAAGGTGTACCAGTGAAAGGCAATTTAAAAACTTGTACAAAAATATATATTTCTTTAGATATAGCAGGGAGGTGACAGAGTATGCCCTGTTTATGTATGTGATATTATGTGCTGATTAAGTTTTGATGCTTTGTTTGACTGTATGGTTTTGTACTCTCTTTAACTGTAGTATTCTGATTTAAAATCTGGTTTAATGAATAATTTGTCTTTATTTAGCTGATTATTTAACTATTTAACTGATTTAATATTTTGAAGATACGAATAGTACATTTTTGAAGATACAGCAATCATCCTATGTTAAAGTGCTTTTTTTGCGTGACTGGGGATAGGACTTGATAAGCAACTGCTTATTCCTATTCCCTTTTGGACATGGATATGATACTTATTGGGTCTGACTTTATTGACTACCGATTGTGTCATTTAACTATGTTTCATCATAACATTATGTTTCTGACTATTGAGTTGAAATCACTGTTTTTGTCTTGTCTGAAATAAAAAAAAAAAAGAAACTGAATTAAAATGAACTCGGTCAAGTTCATGTATTATAGTTTAAAATTTTCAGCTAAGTTTACAGTCCTAACAATGAACTACTTGTTTGCGTTGTGTTAGAGTTTTGTTAATGAGCTGCTCCAATAGAACCTCCTATTATCCATTTATATAATAACTGCTTGAAGAATTAGACAATTACTTTTACAGGACAAGACTACTTAGACAATGTCTTATTATATAGATAATGAAAAGAGGTGCAGGAAAATATATTGTAGATGCAAAGGACAATAATTCTGCTGCTTGACTCATACTATCATGCTGCAGATCAAAAAAGTTTTACGACCAAGAAAGTTCAAACAGAGGATACCAGATGATGTTCCTTTTCACACCCTTTCTGCACTAAATTATACTTAGCATGTCCCAAACCCAACTCGCAAACGTGGCCACTGGACCTTATTGTTGCAGATGCTCTACACATTACCACCACTACAATTGCTGAAATAACTATTTCAGATCAGTATTGTTTCCTCTATTCTGGCCATCAATCAGTTCTTAATTTCTCGGAAAAACATAAAGCAGCAACATCTCACTTCAAGATAAACATAAAGCAGCAACATCTCACTTCAGAAAAACATAAAGCAGCAACATCTCACTTCAGAAAAACACATTCATCAGATCAGATCAACAAATCTCCCATCACCACCTCCAATGAGAACATTGAGACCAACTTAACCTTAATTTTGATTAGTAAAAGTAAGACATTTCCTCTAAGCAAAAAACCATCATGGGAAATATAACACATACAGTGTGTCAACCTATAAGAGCTAATAGGAAGCCAGAGGGAAGGAGGAGACAATCTGAACTGGAAGCACACTGGGCTATTTTAAGATCATTAGGCTTTGCTAAACAAAGCTTATTTTATCCACGATGCTCTGCCTTGTTAACCCTGACCTCAACGTGCTTGATCACATGTTGAGTTGTGAGGACTTTAAAGTTGTTGTTTTTTTCAAGATAAAATAACTGACTGGGCATTCAGGTGGTGCAGTGGTTAGCACTGTCGCCTCACAACAAAAAGGCTCCGGTTCGAGCCCTGGCTTGAGCACGGGGTCGTTCTGTGTTGAGTTTGCATGTTCTCCCTGTGGGTTCCCTCTGGCTGCCCCGGCTTCCTCCCACAGTTCAAAGACATGCAAATGGGGACTAGGCTAATTGAAAACTCTGTGAGTGTGAATGATTGTCTGTCTATATGTGTTGGGCCTGTGATGGACTGGCGACCTGTCCAAGGTGTACCCCGCCTCTCACCCGAAGGCTGCTGGGATAAGCTCCAGCCCCCCTGCGACCCTTAACGTGATAAGCAATAGAAAATAGATGGATGGATGACTGAGCATTCACACAAACTTAAAAGAATACCAGTCCCGACCCTTTTATTTATTATTGGTTTTGCCACTGTCACTGAATATATTTGGTACCCTGCAGAATTGTGATCGAGAGAGAGATTGGAGGGGGAAGCTTATGGCTGAGCTATACTTACTTTTAATGAGAGACAAGCAGCTCAGTAAGTCCATCCATCCATTTTCTATTCCGCTTATCTTTTAAGGGTCTTGGGGGGGCTGGAGCCTATCCCAGCTGAAATTGGGTGAGAGGTGGGGTACACCCTGGAAGGGTCGCCATTCTGTCGTAGGGCCATCTGGCACAATAAGGGTATCTTGCTCAAGGATACTTTGACATGGTCATCGGGGGAAGTGAGGATCCAACCAGTAACCCTTCGGTCGCGCGACGGCCACTCTACTTCTGAGCCATGCCGCCCTCAGCTCAGTAAGTTTCCCATTAAAATCTGACATTGAACACATATGGTGTTCTAAAAAAGACTAATGGTGTTAAATACTCACAATTTCAATATCTGTTAACATAATACCGATTATTATTTTTGCCATAATTACGCAGCCCTCAAAACAGCACCAGTAAAACTTGTTAACCCTCTTAAAATAAAACTTAAAAAATAAATTTCTCATTGATCTAAGTGCAGCTTTTGACACTTCTGAAAAAAATATCGTAAAATGGCTTTATACCCATGTGAACAACACAGGCACAGTACTAGGTTGATTCAAGTCTTTTCTGACTGAGGGAGACTTTGTGGCATCCTTGGCTGACTTGGTGTCTATGAAAATTCAAGCCATGATGGTGTTCCTCAGAGATCCGTTTTGAGATCCACTCTCTTTAACCTCTACATACTGTCACTGGGAAATATCATTAGAGAGAACATCTGCTGAGGATACCTATATTCATCTCATCTAACAATTTAGGCAAAAGTTGCTGACTTTGCTTACAAATAATAATGCCAAACTTATAAAAAAACCAAACTTACCTTAGTGTTATGGAGAGCAAAACTTTTGAAATCCCAAACAAAAATGTTAAACCGCAAGCCAAGATTTTATTGTTTCCAAACAAAACAAAATTAGACAATTAGTGTGCAGCATGGCTCAGAGGTAGAGTGGCTGTCTAGCAACCAAGGGGTCGCTGGTTCGATCCTCACTTCTCCTGGTGACCATGTCAAAGTATCCTTGAGCAAGATACTGAGCCCCTAATTGCTCTTGATGGCCCTGTGACCAACTGGTGACCCGTCAAGGGTGTACCCCACCTCTCATCCAATGTCAGCTGGGATAGGCTCCAGAAGTGCAGTAATATTTTATTCTCTGTTGCCAGCCCACATCCCCAGAGTCCCTTCCCAGAGGAGATCAGACTCTCATGACTCAGTAGACAGCTTCAAACATAATCTTTTTCAACTGGCATTAATTAACTGGTATGAGACCTGTTTGGAACTTTTACTCGGTGTGTGTGTGTGTGTGTGTGTGTGTGTGTGTGTGTGTGTGTGTGTGTGTGTGTGTATTTATCTATCTTGCATTTCTTTTATATATATGGCACTTGAAAACAAATATTATCAAATATTGAACCTACAATGTATAAAAATGTTTTGGTCACTGCAAATCTTCACTGAATAAATCCCAGATGTTTGTGTACATTTTTTCTGACACTTCTATTATTATGATTTTTACTATTATATTATCATTGTTATTACATTTTGTATTATATTTGCGTGTATGATTGCAATCCATGGAAAACAGAGCACCTTTTAACAGTTTGACACTTAAAGAGCAATCTCCAAAACCTCACAATCTTTGTGAAAATAAATTAAGTGAATTGTAAAATCTTCTGAAGCAACTCAGAAATTATCTCTGGCTGAATGGTTTAGTTAGGGGACTTCTATGCCAAACTAGTAGTAGGATCACTTTGAAAAGTAGCATCATCAGCAGCAATATAATATGAAATAGATCAAAAGAATAGATTTAAAACATAAGCACAAACTAAGCCTCCTTAAATACCATGACTGAACATAGTAAGAAGTTTTAAATAACAATGATCACCATTTATTCAAGTGAAATCACAGCACCACTGATTAAACACTTGATTTGCAACAGTGCTGTACAGCAATTGACAGGGTGATTGGCTGATGAGTGTAAACTTACATGGTCTGCCTGAATTAATGTTTACAGTTGGCATCTAAACTACAGCATATAGATTCCAAGCTTTAGTGTGCAAACAAACCTGCTCCAAGTTTAGCGACCTCCTCAAGATCTTCAGAGGTTCGAGCCAAAGCAATGGCCACTGGAAGATTCAGAGTGAAGGGCAACACATCCCTAAAAAAGAAATGTTTCGGATTGTCAGATTGTTTAAGATTCAAAGCAAAGCCATGTTCCTCCCCCTGGAAATGTGCATGAGCTGTGAAAATTTAAGTGCTGGGTTTATATTTTTTACTTGAGAATATTTGGAACACTGTCATAAAAGTAATAATCTTGTTATATTCAGCAGACTGATACCAAAATATTAGAAAAGGACTAACTTCGATGGACACCAATGTGAAAGCCGACATACTATCATGCATCCCTACTAAAGACAAAAGTGAGGCATGGATCAGTAGGGTTTGCATGCACTTCTGAAACCATAAGTGGCTCTGAGGAATGACCTCACCTGCTGATGCAGCAGAAAGCCACCAGATGAAATAAGTCACCAAAGCTGAGGCCTGATCCTTCCAAAGAGAAAGCTGCAGGAGCACAAGAGGACCACATGATCAAGATGAAGATAGAGGAAAGTGTCAGAGGTCAGATAATTTCATTAAAATGCCAATATGATTTTTTTGTTTCTTCTTTGGATCAAAGAAATGTTAAATCATTCTACAACTCATAATACAAATACAGTGCCTTCTCTGTTGAGTCAGTTGTCACTCTGGTCACACCGCACTCTTATTCCATGGTCTTCCATGTGTATTCAACCAAATTATTTATTCTAAAACAGTACAGGTGACGAATATATTTTTATAATCAATCAAATCGAAGCATTTTAATTCCATCAACATATAAATCATTTGTGATGTGCAAATGCACACTGAAAAATATTGTGTGGAGAAGGTCTGGATCAAGCCACAATTCACTGATCCTAGCAAACAGCACAGTTTGGAACAGGTTAAAGTTAGCAGGGAGTGATAGGTAGATTCTTGGTGAAAAATAAATCCTCTAGTTAAACTGATTTTAAATAAATCCTCTGAAGAGCATTGAGTATGAGTGCTTTCAAATACCACTATTTGACATTAAATATACTGTTTTTACAGCATCATTAGTGGTTTAAGTTAGTGACATAAATTAAACTATAAAATCAGATCTTTCCAATACACCCCTGATTCTGTTCTGTGTGTGTGTGTGTGTGTGTGTGTGTGTGAGTGTGATTTACTGCAATTTTGCTGTTTGAATACTCTCACTTTTTCCCCTGGCACACTGCTGCATTCCACTTATGAATGACTGTTTTGAATTTCTTGGTTGATTCATAAAGGGACATTTTAAAGTAATTAGCTGAGGTTGTTCTGGACCTGACATGCATGAAATGTGGCTATGTTGTGGAAATACGGACTCTTTCAGGCCAGACAAAGAAGTTCTGTGAGATTATAAAAGTATTAATGTGGTCTCTGTCACTCTGTGTACTTTATTGGAATTTATTCACTCAGAAACAGCATGCGTGAGGACACAACCACTGAGCTGTGCTCCGTTTCACATCCACCTTTGGATCACCACTTCTTCTTTAGTTTGCTGACTCTGCGGTCCTCTAAACCACCATATTGACAGCATCTGAGGCATGCTTAATTTTTTTTTTTTTTTACATTTTCACTATTAATGTTAGATGAGACAGTCCATGATAGCACTATTCTGTCAAAAGTCTGTGTGCAATGTCTCAACCTTGGTTAAGTGTCAAAAGTTTAATTCTCTGAGTTTTTAAAAGTGACCAAGGGTCCTTTGTTACGTGTTGATCTCAGATTCTTTTCTACAAACTTCCTATCTCTTTGTTCACTGCTCCTGTCTAATTAAAGCAGGCATTTTTCTTTATGTAAGTCCTGTTGATATTAGTAAAACTTGTCATCCACAAACATCCGTTTACACTCGAAATTTGAGATATTTTAATAGGGTGCATATCAATATTATCTTTCTTCTTTTATTTTTCTTTTTTTCAAATTTTTCTTTTATTTATTTTTCAATTGCAATGCTCCAAGGCTGCTGGGATAGGCTCCAGCCCCACCGCAACCCTTAACAGGATAAGCAGTAGAAAATGGATGGATGGTAATAACAAGTATCTTCTTGCAGTGCAATTATAAGTTATCAATTAGACTATTTCAATGGAGCAGTGGTTAGTAAGAGTACATTTAACAAATTCAGTCGGCTCGATATTGTCTGCCAGTTATTTCTCCCTGATTACTTAGAGCAGCTGTATTTCCTGTTTTAGATAGGTACTGATAGGTACTGTAAGTGTTGCCAGGAGAAGCCAGAGAGCTCACTTTGAGCTGCATTTCTTGAGTCCTTTGCCCTACATCACTTTAAGAGTGTAGCATTAACTTATAATGAAATTAACAACATGAACAGAAACACAAACAGGGTGCCAATAAATGCCACAGTCATCTCAGGGTGTATTGGGTGTGCACTTATTAAAATGAACATAAACCTTGAACTCTTCACACTTTCTCACACTGACTTGCAACAAGGTGAGGCCAATCATCACTGAAATCATTCCTGCATGACACTTAACTATAACCCCAGCCATTCATTTCATTGTTGTACTGTCTTATTACCTAGATTCCTTAAATAAATAGGAAGAGAAACACCAAACACTCACAATGACCCTCATTTGTTAATTGTGCACAGAACCCAGTGTAGATCTGACCATAGATATTATCTTACAATAGGGTTCACGTGTGATTTATGGAACTAATTTTGCTGTGCCCCTCCAATTACAGTGTTAGAATGACACCACAAGGGTGAATGTGCCATTGGCATTTAATTATCACGCCCCAATATATACTTACTTTAGAGGTATCACCCTTCAAGTTTAAAAAGCGCAATCTAAGACAAAGAGCTTGAAACCTTCACATTGTAAAAATGCAGTTTAGAATGAAATCACTGCTGAAACTGGTCAACAGAGTTGCATCTTGTATCAAACACCAGCTTAAGATTTAATATTTGATTTGATTGATGACAATCATCAGAACATCGGCTAACATCCAGTCCTGCAATATTGTGCAAAACTCTTCAGGCATGTCACAAACTCTATCTCACTAGAGCGGCTGCCTTTGCACATCAGTTAAACCTGAGCTCCTGCTCTGTTGCAGGGATTTCCAAATAGTAAATGTATATTATATTATTGTAAAGGTAGTAAAGTTACTCAGAAAGAAGGTGAATCCCTACATTTGTCATAAACTGTATTTTTTAAATGAATATATGGCTTAATCTCAGATCCCAGACAGAAGAATGGTCTCATACCAACCCTCCTGTTGTTACCTGTAAATCCTTGTAAAAAGAATAAAAATAAAAAAATTAATTAAAAGGAGCAACTGAAAAGGAGAGGAGATGGAAAACTGAAGCCTACATTCAGTAGGCAACAGCTAAAATGTCAGTGTATATTTTTGCTCCGTGTCAACCTTGTCACAGACTAAAATTTGAATAAAAATCTTAAAACACCAGTTTCAAGTTTTACTAAAATTGTGCATTCAAAATGATTTAAATTTTACATAAGTGGAATGACTGCTGTAATATTTATGAAACACAGTTACATCCCGATCTAACAAAACATTATCTCTGCTCCTTACACACAAACTGGGATCATTCTTAGTTGGAAGGCCTTGTTGAAAGTTGTTAGGGAGATTTATGAGCAGTATGAGCTCATATAACTTTGATTAGAACTTTTTCTTAATGTGGAAGGTATTCTTAAATGCCATTGATGATTCTGCTGTCATTATTCATAGTCTGTAGATGTTGGCCTTTGAAACCTACAAAGTCAGAAATGTTAGTGACATATTTTGACCAGGGTAAAATATACTTCTTTCTTGCACTTGGCCATTTATGCCAGTGTTAATTATCGAGAGGCTTTCTGTGCTTTACGGTGAGTTCCTCTGAAAATCAAGATGAGAAATACATCTATGTCTGTATGTCCATACATGGAAGAAGACCTAACCTCGTGCTGCTGCATGACAACAGCAGACTGGCAATATCATTCAAGGCACTGAGCAAGCTGTATAATCTCATGTGAGTGTGGTAGAAACATATTTCTTTTGTAGCTCGTTACATATTATTATTATTCATTTCACACAAGAAATGAAGGACTTAAAAACCTGTTGGGAGCTGCATGCCCTTAAAAAAGTGTAATAGCAAAACAAGAGAACAGCCTGTTAATCAAGTAAATGTTTACTTGACACTTACTGTACTGGCTCTCCTTGAGAGGGTAGTCTTTGACAGGAATTGCAGACTCTTTGTCCATACGGAGAGATATTACTTTCCTCTGTTGGCTGGTTGACTTCCTCACCACAAATGTCTACAGAAAAGGACATCCATTCAAATAACACGTTACTTGAAAACAGTGTGGAGTTTTGCTCCCCAAGGGATTTTGAATATGGCAAAAAACTGCAACAATACTTCAAACTGATGAAATAATGATGGAAGAGGATACAAAATCAACTTACTTTGCAAAACATGGGGATATTTAGTAATACTAATTAACTTTGTTTATTCTATACATGTTGTACTTTACTTATTAACTCCCTCTGAGATAGGAGAAGCTGGTTAAAGGCATCTTAAGTCTAAGGTATCTCCAAACTGGTTTTTATATAGGAGAACCTCCTGGAAAGTAGGGGGCAATCTGCCTTGTAACTGCATCAATAATTTCTGAATTTCTGTTGCACTTTAAAAAATGTATCAGTGTAATTGCCATTCTTTATTGGTTTCTTGGGGGGCAGCATGGCTCAGAGGTAGCGTGGCCTTCCAGCAACCGAAGGGTCACTGGTTGGATCCTCACTTCCCTCTGTGACCATGTCCAAGTATCCTTGAGCAAGACACTGAACTCCTAATTGCTCCTGATAGCCCTTCAACAGACTGGCAACCCGTACAGGGTGTACCCCGCCTCTCACCCAATGTCATGCTCAAGTCCCCCCCTTAATGGATAAGCGGTATAGAAAACGGAAAAATGGATGGAGGGATATTAGTTTCTCTGGAGACAATCTGTGAACTGAGTGTCAGAAAGTCTTACTGTGAACAATGATATTTGGGTATTTGGATTTAAACTAAATCATGCAACATGTACTATACAGATGTTATCTGTTAGGTCCAATCTCTAAATTATCAGTATTAAATACTGGCTGCTGTTTCCTCACCCCTGTGGGATGGCTCTGAAGTATGCGTGTGGCATCCTGGTGGCTGAGGTTCAACTGTAGCCACACCGCATGCGTTTTCACCAATCTGTCCAAAACACTGAGTCGCCGTTGGAGGGAGTCATAGCCCGAATCTCTTGCTCCAGTTAGACCTGTGCTGATATCGGGACAGGGTGAAGCCTGTAAGAAGAAACCTCCCATCTCTTCAGCCAGCCTGCAAATGAAAATGAAAAAAAAATGAGAATACATTTTAAGTGTTACAATGTAAAACACATTCACACAAATGTGCATATGTCAATTAGATGGTCCACTTAAGCAATGTACCAAAACTGGATGTGATACAGTAATATGTCATTTTTCGTCCTGAAGCACAATTTCAAGGCTTCAGACACACCAATTTAAACCAGTCATAAACATGCTCATAAATCATTTGTATCACAAACGATATTCCCTCCTTGCTCCCTAGACATATTCGTAGTCGCAAAATTTTAATAGCTTTTTAAATTTAACTCCTGCTGTTTTGTTTTCATATGTTTCATGTTTTTGTAGTGAATTATGTAAAGATTTAAACTCATATTCTCAAGAAACTGCATATCCCTGAGCGTGCACATGGGACTAAGCAAGCATAATTATTTAGTCTTGCAACAGCTTGCAACAAGAAAATCTATTTGGCCATCAGGAAACTCTATAAACCAACTTAGTATTGTACTTCTTGTTGTCAAAGCAGCCTCTGTCAGGCAAAAGCCTGTTCATCAGTTTGTTTTAGGTAAAATTATGATTTTTATGTGTAATTAGCGATCTGTTACTGCAACATATCAGCATTATGTAAGTCCACAAACTGAGTGATTTTTTTTGTAGGGGTCTAAAAAGTGTTTCCTGCCATGCACCATGGGGGGAAAAAAAACCCTCCACATAGATTTTATGATGTTTCAGAGACAATATTATAACAAATTTTATAATAGAAGCAAAGGGGTGATGATTGTTTTTTTTTTTTTTAGTGACCTTGCATGTGGTCTGAACCATTTTGAGACCTTGATGAGGTGAATGTGATTTTGTGTTTTCATTAAACCGTCACCCTAGCAGCTCAGCCGCTATCATTGGTTTTATTAAAGGTTTCACTGGACATGGTCATATGGTCTGACAACAACACAACACCTGCCACACACTTCAAACTGCACTTTGTTTACAAGCTCTCTCTCTCTCACACACAAGCACCCACACACACACACACACACACACATTAGGGCTGCAACGATTACTCGAGTACCTAGAGTACAAAAAATGATCGAGGCAAATTCTTTACCTCAACGCTTCGTTTAATTAACCTCACGTGACGATATTGTAACAAGAGAGAGAGAAAGCGATGAGGTGCGCACGCGTGTGTGAGCGATACGGAGAGAGAGCGATGAGGTGCGCGTGCGTGTGTGTCACCCGGACTGTTGTGACTGACGGACACATCCAAGCTATGCTGGATGGGTTGTTTTGAACACCAACAAATTGATTTATTTATTTAAAAACAAAAAAGTATAATTCGTTAGAGTACACGATTACTCGAAGAAATAATCTACAGAATACTCGATTCTAAAATTACTCATTCGTTGCAGCTCTAACACACACACACACACACACACACATTAAAGACGATGAACTCACCTAAGGAATGTATCTGTCTTGTGGTCTTCTGTCCTTTCAGTCTTTTTCTCCATCTCCTTCTTCAGTGTGCCAATTTCCAAGGCAAATGAGTCTATCAGCTACATACACATAGAACAATGACCATTTGTTCAGATATAAGCTCAGCTATAATTAAACTCAACTTTGATTCTCATAAGAGCCCCTGCACTAGGGGTAGTTATTGTTAGGATTGTTAGGAATCCGATTCTGATTTCGGTTCTGCTTATCGATTCCGGTTCCTTATTCTGACACACCCCCCCCAAAAAGGTGAAAAATAGGAAGCCAAATGTATATTTAATAGACACTTGATTGCAAACTAAACAACTGTTTATATTAAATGTTAAATGTTAAAAGAAATGTGATGATAAGTTGGAAGTGCAACCTGTTTTGCAATTTATTAATTTCCCATGTGTGGCATTTTCCATGATTGCTGCTCTCTCTAGAGAAATAAAGGCACTCCTTTGACCGCTTTCCCTGGTCCATCTCTCTTGCCAGTAGGCTACCTAGTTCCTGCTAGCTCCCCTGTCTGCTGTTTTGCCAATGTGCTGCATTGCAACGGACAGGTCCTGTCGGCTCCGTAAGCAGCCATTATAAATGAGCCAATATAGGAATCGATAAGCAGAACCGAAATTATAATCTTTTCATGGGTACCCAGTACTTACTAAATTCAATTCAGTTCCTACATGGATTCACACTCCCACCTACATTCAATTTAGAGTATCCAGTCTGCTTAGTCCCCATTCGCATGTTTTTGGACTGTGGGAGGAAGCCAGAGTACACAGAGAGAACCCACGCAGGCATAGGGAGAACATGCAAACTCCACATAGAAAGATCCCAAGCCAACTTTCTTGTTGTGAGGCGACAGTGATAACCACTGCACCACCATGCCGCCCCCTATATATACCTACTGAATGAAATGGACATATATTACAGCTGTGACTCTTGTTAAAAACTTGAATTTGAACAAACTTCAGATGTCCCACAATTGACAAAATCTAATGCATGTAATTATAGTGCCAGTTAACCGTTTTATAGCTGTTTTAAATGGTCAATCCCAACATCATTCGTGCACTGGATCATTGCTCTCTTCATGAAATACGTATTGTTAGACAAAATTAATTTAAGTGTTCAGAATTTTACCATCACTGATAAAGATTAAACAGAAGATTGTATCATTTGAGGTACATGCAGTTCTCAAAATGCAGGAGGAACTTCGTATACAACCTGTATGTAGCTGTTTCTCACAGCAGTGATGGTGTGATTTATAAATATAACTGGCACCACAGCAGAAAATTGAAGATGGGCATTTAATATCCAGGAATTCAAGACACTGACCACTCCTGTGACACACATCAAAATTATGAGTCATTTATAATCACACTAAAAAAAATGACTGCTTACATGCTAAGTTGATACATCTCCAAGTGAGAATGTAAAAATTTGTTTAACATTAACCGATTTGATTAATTTAATGCCCATTACTATACCATCCACGTGGCATGGCGATGCAGTGGTTTGCACTTTTGCCTCACAGCAAGAAGGTTTCGGGTTTGAACCCCGGCTGGTGCACACCGTCTTTCTGTGTGGAGTTTGCATGTTCTCCCTTCGCTTGTGTGGGTTCTTTCTGGGTACTCCGATTTCCTCTCAGAGTCCAAAGACATGCAAATGGAGACTAGCTTAAATGTATATTCTAAATTGACCATAGGTGTGGCTGTGAGTGTGAATGGTTGTCTGTCTATATGTGATGGCCCTGCAATGGACTGGCAACCCGTCCAGGGTGTACCCTGCCCCACGCAGCTGGGATAGGCTCCAGCCCGCCAGCAACCCTTTACAGGATAAGCGGTAGAAAATGGATGGATGTATGGATGGATGGATGGAGAGTACCATCCTTAAAAATGTCCCTGCAGCCATCTTAGGTTAACAGATATTTACACGAATATGCAGAAAACTGAAAACAAAAAAGGAAAACAAACCATAATTCCAGATTTATTTCCCCCCGCTCCTCCTCTTCTGTCTACCTTATCATTTCTACCTGAAGTAACAGTTGTCAAAAAGTGTTCCCTATCACTTATTTAAAAGAAAAAAAACATAATAAACTGTTGGTTCTATATGTAAAAACGATGAACCTCTGACATTCATAAAAATTACTTATAAGGACTCTGACTTATATGTACCTTAAAGAAGCTGCCTTTTTTCTCCTGCTTGCAGGGTTGACTGGTACTACTGGCGGACATGCTCTCCACTGGATGGTTGTCCGATGTACGGTCTGTGAGAATGAAAAAATATATTATGTTCCTCATATGGAGACACACAACTGGCTCAATTTTCCAAGAAGAACCAATCTGCAACTTTGTTTCCAAAAAATAAGGAACTTAAGTTGTTTGGTATAACTGAGATGTGACTGTGTCATAGGCTACAGTCCTGCATGCATCCTCTCTAACCCTGCAAGAATTTGAAACTTTTGGATTGAACATAACCTCCTGAAAGACTCCATAATTTCAAGTTAGTTCTCCACAGTTCACTCTCCACCCACACGGAGTGGCCAGGCTCTGCATGCGCTAATGTTACTCCTGTAAATACAATCTAATAATGAAGGAAAGGATCTTAGTCACTTTATAGTGTCTGAAATTCATTTTTCAAAATGAGGGTGTATTCCCCCCTTTAAAGCAATGGTTCATTTGCAAAATGTACACCTTCACACCAGCATGTGGTGACTATGCTGAAAACCACCCCCACAATGGGATTCCTCCTGAAAGCCCCACCATGAATGTTTCTAAAAGTGGTTGGGACAGCCTCCCCAAATGTCCATCTGACTATTTTACCCACTACAACATTTACACTTTATTAAAATGTCTGTTATGGCATGTATTTGTTGAACAAAATTTGAGGGAAAATGGTTTTGTCTTTAACATAATTACACAAGAAAAAAAGGTTTCAGTCATAGGTTCAATAGGTTTTATGTTCAAGTAGAATACTTCAAATTGGTGAAAGAGCCACGTTGTAAAGCTCTGGACACTAACAGTATGAGCTCTTCTATTTTTGTTGTCACACGTGATGCCTGCATACTGGAGTCACGAAGAAGTGATGCAGCAATGAAAAACATGAACTCAGGACAAAAAATTGAGACCACTTTGAAAGGTAACTATGGTGATGTATCACTTTAAATACGTAAATATTTGGTGGGGGGGGGCACACAAGGGCTGTGCAATAAACTGAAAATGTATCAAAACTGACATTAAGACCCATTCACTGGCTTTATCTTGGTCATGTCAATTGGGTCAGTTGATGCTTTCCCTAACGTGTATTCATGAACTACTTCAGCTGAGGCATTTTATTTACAAGGAATGCAATATATTGGTTTCAACTTTTTGGGAAACTTGCTTTTCAGTTTTTCACAAAAATGTTAACTTTTGGTGGTGGTGCAGTGGTTAGCACGGTCACCTCACAGCAAGAAGGTTCCGGATTTGAGCCCCTGCTCAGGCACGGGGTCTTTCTGTGTGGAGTTTGCATGTTCTCTCTGTGCCTGCGGGGGCTCTCTCCAGGTACTCCGGCTTCCTCCCACAGTGCAAAGACATGCAAATGGGGACGAGGCTGATTCCATCCATCCATCGTCATCTTCCGCTTATTCCTACACATTAAGGGTCGCAGGGGGGCTGGAGCCTATCCCAGCGTCAACGGGCGAGAGGCGGGGTTCACCCTGGACAGGTCGCCAGTCCATCGCAGGGCCAACATAGAGAGACGAACAACCATTCACACCTACGGTCAATTTAGAGTATTCAATCAGCCTAGTCCCCAATTGCATGTTTTTTTGGATGGTGGGAAGAAGCCAGAGTACCCGGAGAGAACCCATGCAGGCACAGGGAGAACATACAAACTCCACACAGAAAAATCCCGTGCCCGAGCCGGGACTTGAACCCGGAACCTTCTTGCTGTGAGGCCACAGTGCTAACCACTGCACCACCGTGCAGCACGAGGCTGATTGAATACGCTAAATTGACTGTAGGCGTGGCTGTGAGTGTGAATGGTTATCTTTATGTGTTGGCCCTGTGATGGACTGGTGACCCCATCCAGGGTGAACCCCGCCTCTCAACCAAAGGCTGCTGAAATAGGGTCCAGCCCCCCCATGACACTTAACAGGATAAGCGGAAGAAAATGGATGGATGGGTGGATAACTTTAGCCAGACACTTTCATATCAAGCCATGTGTGCTTTGATTTGAATAAACAATTTGATATGTGTATTAAGCAGTACAGACCACGTTAGCCCAAGAACATATACATTTTTAATAGTCAATAACTTATAAACCTAAATGTCAGAATTAATAATGACCCTGAAGTTACCTCACTAACTATTTTATCCTGCTTGTTAGGCCCCAGTTGTAAGATGTTTATACAGAATTTTTGTTCCTTTCCATTACTGGTTTATTTGAACGCAGAACTGGATGGAGAGTGGCTGCTAGGCTAGCTAGATTGACTTTAAACAAGGAGCAGCACAGCTTTCTGTCAATCAGGCAGAAATTAAAAGCAGAAAACCTAGCTGACCAAAATATTTGATACATAGTGCAAATATCATCCCACTAATAATGCATTATGTTCTCATTGACAGCATTTTTTACAGTATTTTGCACTTGATATTGATACTTTTATTTGTTGTTTGTACTTGTAACCATAATGTGAGACAATCATATAAATACATAATTGATAAAAACATGAATAATGTGGAATTTCATTCACAGAGGTTACAGAACCCGACAGTTCCACACAAAGATTTATTTGGCAGAGAGTTTGTAACACATCTGATCATCTTTAAATCACTATTACAATTTATGAATGCTAGCATTTAGACTATAACTGCCATTCCCAAGACTAGTCTGAGTGGTCCCATTGGCACAACCAGTCTGGCCTGATGAGCTGTCTGTGTTGGGCAGCACGTGTGTGTGTGTGTGTGTGTGTGTGTGCTTTAATATGAGTGTTTGTTGCAGGGAAGATGATATTGTTTCTTCATCACTGATGCTTTTAGGAGATTTGAGAAGACTTTTCCAAGGATACACCTTTGTATCCTCATTCATAGTTGCTCCAGCGATCTTCATCTCTCCTCCATCCTCTCTCCTCATAGTTTGATTGAGACGTCATTCAAAACAAGGCTTCAAATATGATCAAATTCCAGGTCACAAAAAGGAAGACGGAGGAGAGAGGAGACAAGGAGCCATGCTGAAATTAGTGAAATGAGTAGAGGCCCAAAAAATTGAAGTTTCGTTAGGAAAACACACGTCAACATGCACCGTTGCTTCATTACATAGCTGAGGGAAGTGCAATCTAATTTTTCTGCACTTTGTTTTTTTTTTTTAACCAACTTATAAATTATCCTTATGATCTTTCCTTGTCCCCATGACGTTTACCAGTACTGAAAAGCAGCTAGGAATCAGGTGACAGGAGGAACTATTCGAAAGCAGACCTAAGTTTCTCCATACGGCCTATCTACACCGTATTCTCCGGGAATAATATATGGTAATAAAGATGGTCGATTTCATATTGAAAGAGCTTCTCACACAATTAAAGTCTTTGTCCATATGTACTACAGTGGGATACATGGTCTTAGAATGTTTACGGGAAATTAACTAAAAAAAAAAAAACTCACTCTGCACGTTGCATTTTGTTAAGGATTTCTTACCTGCTAAAATGAAAGCTCGTTTACGGTGTGTGAATGGTCAAAGCAGTCTAGCAGCAGGTGGTGATAACTAGTTTAACACTTCCATTGGAAATACTGGCGATTCCACAATAATAACTAAATCCCTTCAGTACTTCAGTATAGGCTCCCGTCAAGATTCAGAGCCACGTTTGAGTTTGAAAGTTTAATAGAGACTGCAATATACGATACAGACATAAACGACTGCTAACTTGAGCGGCACATTACTTACCGTATCTGTTTTTCAGGCGAAGTCCGCACTGTTGCAACGAGTTAATGAATGTGTAAAGGCCAGTATAGTTCCATTTCGACGCTGCTTTAGGTTGCTGCTATAAGTTGTGATAATGAAGAATGTCTTTCCTTATTGTTTCTTGAAAGGAAAGAAAGAGAAGACAGTCAATCTTGTGCCCGGAACCGTCCATTATCCCTGACCAACCAGGCGGCGGAAAGTAGATAAGTTATCCTTTGTGTTCAATACTGCTCTCTTTGTGTAAAATTCACAACAAGAAGAGAGGACTTCCGCTTTAAAAATTTTCACAATAAAATACTTTTTTTTTTTTTTTACTGTAAAGTAGCCCACCGATTGCATATACGAGAAAGTATTTTAATTCTAAAATTTGAAGTAAAAGAGTATTTGCTGGACTGATTACTGTGATTGAGCTGTATAAGCTAAAGAGTCTCATTTTGGTATAGGACGGATTAAATAGAGAAGGACGACTCTCATAAGACTCTTGACACACTTTTACAGAAACCTTTTCTTTTTACATTGGGCCTATATTTACTATCGGTGGTTCTCAGACTGTGGTACGCGAACCGAGCTCCCTCAAGTGGTACGCAGAGGAATCCCAGTTTTTAATTTTATTTTTTTAAAGAAAAGAAAGTAGTCACACACAAAAAAACCAAGTTTAAAAAGGTGAAAAAATATGAAACGTGGAAAAATACAATAAAATAGTAAATAATTCCAATGGAATACACATACCGTATTGTAGGCCTAATTCACAATATGTTTTGTATTTCTTGTAATGTTTTTGTATAAGGGCGCTATGTGATCACGTTCATTCACGTCGCGCTGTGCGCGCACACGTCATCCATGGCTGAAGGGGTGACACTAGCTAGCCACTGACGTGGCAAGATCTTGTTAAAGATCAGATGTCAAATTAAAGGTTAATATGAAAGGTGCAACTCGTCTACAAACGTGGCTACAAACAGGAGCTATCAGGAAAAGTAGTGTGGAGCAGGAGGAGACTATAATACTGTTGAAACCAAAGTTGATGACAGTGAGCCTGCTCAGTTAATGATATATTGAGATGTATCTCTTAATTGAATAAATCATTAACTGATTCAGGACATCCAAGCTCACATAGTCTAGAAGGTTGTTTATCTACAATGTACAGGAACAGGTTCAACCCTCAATGACAGAGCCTCAGAGTCCATACATTTTAACACAGTCTGGTAATGCTATCCTTTGTACGCCTTTCCCCAAAACCTCTGCCTTTTCCTCCATGATTTTTTTTCTGTAACTTCTACAATTCTTTCAACTGACCAAAGATATGCAGTCTTTCATCATAGTCTGTATGTCTCTGCTTTCCATACTATGCACCTGCTATAGTATAGTCCTCCCTCATGATGCCTAGATGCCCCCAAGTGTCATGGGGAGTACCAGGGATGACCTACACAAGTGGTTCCCAGCCTTTTCCAACTCAGGGCCCACTTTATGCCTCAAAAAGTTTCGCGACCCACAGCCTACACAATCAGCCCCCACCCCCATTTGGAAGGGAAGTAGTTCTTGGGAAACTTTCATAGGCACTAGCCACTCAGAAGCAAGCTGTAAGTCCTGAAGAAAAGCTATGACCTGGAAAGGGATAAATTAGGGCTCTGTTGTGTCTGGGCACAAGACCAGAGCAAAGTTGGGAGTGACTCAAGAGAACAGGACTGCCACCACTTTCTCGCTGCCAGGGGTAAACAGTGTGGTGAAATTTTATTGCTGGAATCTCTCCGACCAGTGGTTTATCCTCAGTGGTTTGTGCCCTGACCCAGTTGTACCAAGCAGAGCGGTGAGGTCTGCCTACAGCATGAATACACACAGCCCAGTGCCTCTAGCTCGCCAATGAGTATTTTTGTTTAGTTGGGGAGAGGGACAGAAAGGCAAACACCACGGAGCATTCAGTGTTGTGCTGGAGTTGAGACACCACAGTTCCAACAGCTCTGATGAGAAAGTTAGGAAAGTGGGGCTTGGAGGGTTGGAATCTCCAAACATGGGTGGGGAACTGTACTTTGCTTTGAGGTGATGGACAGCAGCGGAAATAGCATGGGCCAGTGGAAACATTTTTTAAAAGCTCTTGTAAGGTTAGGTGGTCCTAAGTTTTCCTGGTGTAGCATGACAGGCCCCCTGGACAACTACAACACTGACCTACCTGATGTGTCTCCCGTTTTCTGGAGATGCTGCTTCTATTTGTTTTTTTTTTATTATTATTATTATTTCTTTTGGACGAGGAAGTAATTAGACGTGTTTTTTCACAAGGTGTACAATCACCCTCCACCACAGGATGGAACATCTTGACAATTATGGGGTGGTGATTTGGTATGAAATATAAGGTAAGAAGTAAACAATTATTAAAAAAAAAAACTTTTAAAGAACTTAAGAGATTTTTATAAAGTAAACATAAACAAAATATGATTATTTTTGCAGAACAAAGCAAAAATAATCTGATATCAATATACAGCACATGAAATCCTTGACATTGGATTTCATGCACTACCGTCAAAAAATAAATTAAAAACCCCTTATTTGAACAAAGTAATTCTCTACAGATATACATAAATGGAAAACAGAATGTTGGTATTTTTTTGAGATATTTAAAGTAAGAAAGAAAAAATAAAATAATCAGATTAAAATATTTATTACAAACATCAGCCATGAGCCAAACCAGCTCAATTGAAGTGTCACGGATGTTCAAAACTTTCCTGAACAAAGAGGCGCCATTGAAATAAAACTTTACACTGCATTAGTCTGATAAACATGTCAAGCAACTGACCACAATTTTGGTCAGTAAAAGAAGCATGCTGAACAGTTATAAAATGGCCCGGGGGGGGGATACTGCTACTTTTGACAGCTGCACTGAAGCCAGGTGGGCATCTGCAGCCCATTGCACCAACTAAGTCAGGGTGTAAGTCCATCCTAAATGCTACATTGACAGTAACTAATTTGAAATGAATGAGTTAATGTTTAGTGGAACAGCCAAACTAACCCAAATATTACAGTAATATATTGCAGTGCTATCTCCCATGCCCATTTACACCACAGTTAAATAGCTAAACATCTTTTTTATATATCAGACATCCTGTTACGTCAGCATTCAAATTTACAAGGCTGAGAAGTAACCAGTCTTATCTTATACATAGCACCTTCATTACAGAGCTCACTGGAATGGCAAAGTTTGGAGGGAGATCGTGTAGAAACACTTACTTAATGCATTTATGGAGGTTGATACAGGATCTAAGTGAGGAGTCAAACTCCTTCTAGTACTGAGACACACAGCACATCACATATGGTGTACTCTTGCCCTCCTATTACAGCAGCTTTGTTTTCTCTGTGTCCAGACAAGTTTTCCCACTGCATCAACTGGGGCTCACTCGCTTATTGTATGCTAGGGATCAATGTTATAAATAGATGATCATTTTAATATAGAAAAGGAAGGGAACGCATACCAAGTGTTGTTGCGAGGTGCTGAGCACTAGAAAAAGACATGTAAGTAAAAGATAATATGTCCCAAACTATGGCTCCATACATATTTAAGTTTTTCTTGTGATGACCAGCCTTTGAGCATTCTTCAAGATCAAAAATTATAGAATTCTTTGGTGTTTCTGTGGATTACAAATAATCATGTGTCATCATTTTGTTTGATATCATTTGATTAGCTGAAGCCTGTTGTTGGTTTCATTCTGGTGAGAGGGTGAAAACATCATCACAGTGGCACTTTAAATACAAATGGAAAAAGATCTCTACTCGTGTACAACCTCCGCTGATACAAAATATCAAGAGTGACATCGAGTGGTTAAAGTGTCACACTACAACATAAGGTGATCACTGCCAGTGTTTTTCCTCATCCAAAACACGAAGTAGGTCTTTTCTACCAAACATGTGGTGCAAGATTTCAATCTATGTTGGAACCACTTGTGTTAGTGTAACCCTCACAATGTTAAGACAGTGTAAACCCCTTCATATGGTTGACCTCAAGTTCAAACGAGGTTATGGTTGAACTTTTACACCCACTGCAGAGGTGCAACAGGGCAGAAAACAATCATCTGCCCCAACTCTTAAACATTAAATACTGGGTAACTCCTTGTGCAAACAAAAATCACCACCCATTCATTGCATCTTTGAACTTGGCAGCTGACAACAGCACTGACAGGTTGTGACCTGGCAAACAGGTTCAGATCATACGTTCTTTACAGTCTGGGCTGTAACGCAAACACAGTAAATTGAAAACTACAATGTTGTGTTTCCATTCAGTGTACATAATCCGATGAGCTCTTACAGTAACAGTATGGTGCCAGTGATCATTACTTTGAAAATACAGAATCACTGACCACCAAAATACATAAATGAAAAAAAAACTACATACACACAATATACTCAATTATGACTCCTTAAATCATGACTTTAACAAAAGTGAAAATAATGAGTCAGAGTTCTGTGACACTGGGTCAAAATTTTGACATTTGAATTTTGATTTAGGAGACTGTCAAGAAAACGTAGGCTTATCTTGGGTTGGATGTTTGATCATCTAGAAATTTAACATGAGCAGAAATGTACAGTGTCAAAGTCAAACCTACAGTAAATAATCAAGAAACTAATAGGGGAAGTCATATTTTCACACTAAAACAATTCAGATGATGATTCAAATGAATCAGAAACAGTTTCTACATCCATGAACATAGCTGGTCACTAAGTTGTGGATGCTGCTTTCAGGAGATCTGGCTTAAAGAGATGGGCCCTAAAATAGCTTTAAGCAGAGGGGGAATAAAGGTGCTGCAGCAGTTTAGAACAATCATAACACTTGTATAACTACTCTAAAACGTGATAGTATGAAGCAGACCATTGCCAATGGCTGCATTCCATTTATGTGGGGGCACTGTGGGGCTCAATTACTGATTGGACCAACTGGAAGTGTTAATGGAATGGAGCCATCATCAATGGGCTCATTCTCACATACCCATTTTCCAGCTTTAAAGAGTCCAAACTCTTTTACCCTTTGACACAACAGGTGCGCAGCCATGAGCATGTCAGTGCCGGCGTCCATATCAAACATACAGCAAGTTCAGAGGTTGACAGACACAGCGTCCCTGTCCTCAGAAAGAGAGACAGAAGGATTCAAACAGGATGTGCTGTCAAGTTAGCCTCTACTCTTCCTCCTCCTCATCATCGTCTTCATCATGGCAGTGAGTGATCTCCTGAGGAGCCTGAGGGAAGAAATGGGGGGGCTGGATCTCACTGATTGATCGGGTCAACTGGTGTCGTTTACATTCCATCTCCTTCAAGTCCAGGTCATGGCGGTTCCGTGTGGCCAGTGGGGACTCTGTGTCCAGGATGCTGACATGGGTGTGCTCCACTGTTGACTCGTGAGGCATCTGCGAGAGAACATTTGTATTGTATTACCCTAAATCAAAGAGTGACAACAAAAACATGACAAATGTTGTTGGGCTCACCAGCACATGTGCAGCTCTGAAAAGATAACTGAAGGGGTAGTAGAGCAGGTTGATGAAGGAGGCAGCGTACAGGTCAGCGTAACGCATCACCTGAGACGCAAACAAAGTCTGACGGGATCCACTGCGAAACAGACTTCCCATCATTCCATAGCACATGTCCATGTCATGGGTCACTTTCTGGAAGAAACACAAGATTTCATGAACAACTCTCAGGAGGGAGGATCTCTCCAGTTCTCATGACACACAAAGAGAGGAGAGTGATGGTGACAGAGGTGCTTTACATGATGTGGAGGATGTATTGGCTGCTTATTTTCTCTCTTATAGCACACTACTATGTTGTACAAATATACAGTAATGGATAGTACAATGGGGTGGCATGGTGGTGCAGTGGTTAGCACTGTCGCCTCACACCAAGAAGGTTCCAGGTTTGAGTCCCAGCTTGAGCACGGGGTCTGTCTGTGTGGAGTTTACATGTTCTCCTTGTGCCTGCATGGGTTCTCTCCAGGTACTCTGGCTTCTTCCCACAGTCCAAAAACATGCAAGAGGGGACTAGGTTAATTGGATACTCTAAATTGACCGTAGGCATGGCTGTGAGAGCAAATGGTTGTCTGTCTATATGTGTTGGTCCTGCGATGGACTGGCAACATGTCCAAGGTGAACCCTGCCTCTCGCCCAAAGGCAGTTGGGATAGACTCCAGCCCCCCTGCAACCCTTAACAGGAAAAGAGGTAGAAAATGGATGTATTGATGGATGGATATAACAACGTTACATACAGTAATTTACTTAGGTACATTTTCCTGTGTTTGTGAGGATTTGTTTCTTCTGGAAAGTTCTCATTACTTGTTACTGTTAAGTAGAGCAGCAATCACCATTTGACTAACTAATTAATCCATATGGATAATCAATTAATCCATTCAGTCTTATCCAAACAGAGATTTCAAGCATTTGCCAATTTACTGCTTTATTTGTCATTTACTGCATGACAGAAAATGAAGAGTTTTCAATGTTGGACAGATTGAAGAAGCAATTGGAACCCATCACTTTGGACTGTATGAAATTTTGACGGGCATTACTCAAATGTCAGAAACTGATTAATTGTGAATATAATCAACTGATCAATCAATGAGAAAAATAATTATTAGTTATGCCTTTACTTTTAATAATGAACCTTTTCGGTCATTTGAAGTTTTTGTTTGTTTTTTTAATGCAATTTGCCACAGGCTGTACTCTTCAGAGGAGACAAACAATCGTACAACGCACAACTGGGTTTCATTGAAAAGCAGAACTGCCTGCTTGCTTTGGGAAACTTTTTATATGTGTGCATGTGCTAGAGTATGTATGTGTCAGTTACACTGAGCCTTGGAAATATCCATTTTTGGGGCATGACGGCAGTGAAAATGGTACCAGCACATCATCATGACAATGCTGAACCAGAGCACGTAATGAAAAATCATTTGCATTACTTCTCTTATCAATCTAAAACTTTGCCTTCAAGAACCTGCCGTCCAACCTGAGAAAGCATGTTGAGCTGCAGTTCTGTAAAAGCATTGTGAAAAACAATAGAGCAATAGTGAAGGTGTGTACCTTGATGCGTCTCTGCAGTGAGCTGATGTCAGGCCTCTCATTGCTGCTGCTATCCAGATGTCTAAAGACAGAGACAAGCAGACTGGGCTGCATCACAAAAAACAACAACAGTTCCCAGAGAAACTCTCCTTAGTTGATGTGGTCAACCTGGAGTTAAAGCAGTAAGAGAGAGTCTCTCCTGTATCTCACAGAGTTCGTTTTCTGTCCATCATAAGGATTGACAGTGACCAGGGAGTAATCTGGACACTATCACAAAAAATGGATTTTTGCATTAATTGGGATATCTAAAACAAGAATTTTTATTTTCAAAAATTGGAAACTTTCTTCAAAAGTCAGGCCATATTTATACAGATGAGTTGTGGAGAAATCCTCTCCCCCAGCAGGTTTGACAAACATGCCAGCTGTTGAACTCACTTGTAAAGCTCAGCAAGAAAACAGTCAAGGGACTGAAGTTCCTCAAATATGGCTGAAAAACAGACACTGGTATGAGAACATGACATTATTAAATGAACAGCCAGCAACACAATGACAGAGAAATGAGCCTCATTCTGATCACTCTCTTTTTATAGCAATTAAATAAAACCTTGCTTACACACAACAAAGAAACAGAAAAAGAGAGTACTGATGTGTTTTGATGTCATCCCCTTTTCTGATTCACATAGACTTTGTCCATTCAGTTTAAATTCTGTCCAAATCAGGTACTGCAACAATGTTTTCTGCAGGTTTTCTCATTCATTTGAGAGTGCATTTTAGCTGTTGGGTCAGAACTTTCAAAAAAACAAAAGCTGATGTCACGCAAGCCGATCAACCCAGTAGACACCTTTTGCAGTTTCCCAGGCAAAAAAAAGAGAAACATGATCACCTTCCTTCAGTTTGTGACCATTTGGTTTGAGTTTGAGGAGAGGAGATGAAGGAAAAGGGTCAGATACAGGTTGAGAAGCTTCTTCCCTTTGTTTATTGCTTAATTGTAGGTGGCAAACTGTTCCCAACATATGTCACACAAATGGGCCATACAGTGCTACGCCCACACCACCACTCCTGATTGTGTATAACAGGGTAATGCCAGATATATAACAGGCACATTTGTACCTGGGACAGAACATGCAGACATGAGTGGAGCGCTAAAACACCTCCAAGTGGTATGCTTTACAATTTTACATATGTGTGTGTGTGTGTGTGTGTGTCCCCAGTCTTACAGCTCTTGTCAGTCCACACATGCAGCTCTTGGGCCAGCTCAGGTATCACCAGGAAAGTCCTCCAGCCCTGTCGCTTCTTGGATTTAAGAATGTCACCAAAAATGTGGTCTCCAATGTAGATGATGTCTTTTCCCTTCGCTCCCAATAAGTCACACACGATGTCAGAAGAACCTGAGAGAATAATTAAGGCATTTTAACACATTAAACCAAAACAGTACATGTACATACATACAACACTCCGTGATGGTTTTATGGGATTCAGTTCTGAACATCAGCAGCCCAATAGTTTAAAGATGCATAATTGTACTGGCGTTATACATTATTGCAAGGGTATAACAAATTTTTTCATGGAAAAACATCTGGTGTTTCTCTGAAATACATGTCTCAATATTCTCCAAGAAGCTCTTAACTGCATCTAATATGTTTGCTGCAGCTCATCAGCCGGAGCCTCCTTCAGTGATGTGGCGTTGATCTGCTAAATTGTATGCACAGTCCAAAAAAAAAGAGAGGCAAAAGCATACACAGACTGTCAAGTAGCACAGCTTGTTGTAAATGCCCACATTTGGATAAATAAATACTTGTATTGAACCTGCACTCAAAACCCTGATTTAACTGATGGGGGCTCAAGGCTTCTAGCAGGAGTTTAAGATTACTTTTGGTTTAAATGGAAATATCTCATGAAATTCTGAGATAATCTCATTCATTCAGGGAAAACAGGACCAAATCTTTTTTTTCTCGAGTGAATGCAAAACTATTCCACAGGAATCAAGCGAAATGCTGACAGTGCAATTTTGCAGCCATTACATTACTTCCTATTGATTCCCTGAAGGAAGTGACCACTGTATCAGATGGTTTCAAATCCAACTTAAGTGGTTTGAACCAAAATTTAACATGCTCTGATTATTAACATCAGGAATTTTGGCAAAATAAACAGTGACTTGTTGCAGGTCCAAAGAAGCCAGATTGCTTCAGGTTCAACCCAAAGTTTTCATCACAAAGGTAACATATACTTTGGACCAAAATGCTTTCTAAGCAGGATAAGATACAAGGTTAAAACATATACAAGCACAACCTACTGACCAATCATCTCATTAATAATGTTGGTACTGTTCATCCCACTTCGAATTTGACCTTAATATTCTCATTAGACAAAAAAGTCTGTTGTATCACAGTGAAGAGAGACATCCTGGGCACAAATATCGCTTCACATACAAATGAAAATATTCCAATTAGTAAAGCAGAGCAAAAACAAGATTGTGCATTTACCCCCAGAGTAAACAATGCCATGCTGGAGGGGTCCAGTGTATGTGCCGATCTTCAGTCGACCTGTGGCCTGAAATGAAGACAAACTTGTCTATTTTGTCATGTTGTTAAGTAACAGGGCCTGTTTATATGGACAAATAACACAAAGTCTGATATGTCACAGCATTTGTTTAGTTTTAACACTTGTTTTCTTTGTATAAAATACACAATAAGAGGACTGTATAGAGTGGTCAAGTGATTCAAACAAAATGGAAACATTGAAACAAAAAAAAGAGTCCAACCCTATGATTGTGGGGTCAGGCACAACTGTAGTATTTATGACAAAGTGGTGCACAACGACAGCAGAGGAATCCACACATTATGATGTCATTTCTTTTTTCAGGCAGTGGAGTGAATTTTACCAGGGAGTGGGAAAAGGGCCCACACTGATACTCAGGTCCTGTATTTGTGAGCTCCAATCAAGCCAGGCCCCTCCCCATCATTTCGCTACTCCTTTGGGCCTGTTCTTAACAGCACATAGCTCAAGAGCAGGCACTCCTCCACACAAACTAAAATCTAAGCCAAGAAAAAATTACACCACTGTTGCTAGGATGTAAAAAAAAAGGGTTTCCAGCCTAAATTTTCTTCCTTTCACGCAACCCCCAGGTTGAGAACCATTGCACTAGTGAACTAGCATTTTGGGTTGACATCCCTCCTGTTCTCATGATTGGATTTTGTTCTCATTATCTTTGCAATGTCATTATAACGCTTCCTTTTTTTTTAGCTGTTCTTTCCTTGCACTTTCAAAGTCTTCTTAGTCTTTCAATTTGGTAACACTTCTACGTCAAGTGTCTATACAGTAATTAAACTTGGCCTTTTCTTTCAACTGCTATTGTCAATTACTGTGACCTCAGTCCAATCCTCTTGCCCCTATTTGCAAGTGACTGCACCTCACCCACATCTCCAACACTGTGGTAAACACAAAGAAAGCCAAGGAGTTAATCATGAGGTTCAGGAGAAAAACAAAAAACACATCGCACTGAGCTATGGATCAATTGGGAGAAAGTTGAGCAGCTTGCCAGTTATTGGGTGTCCACATGTCCGAGAAGGCCAGGATGCATCTCTTTTTACACAAAGACCTTGAAAAGCAATTGACTGATTTAGATTCAGTAAGTGTTACTGCTTGTCATGACAGTCAATTTATACAGTCTGAGTCCAGTTGTATATTTCTAACATCATTCTTGTACTCCAACTACAGAGTCTGGTTCTCCATCTGAACATTCCAGTACTCCAGCTATACAGTCTGGTACTCCAGCAGTACTGTGGCAGAGCTGAAGGGCTTGATGTAGGCACTTAAAATGGCCCAGTGGAGTGCTGCTCCCATTCTACCACACCTGAATAGCATCCACATGCGCTGCCTCCATAAGCAGGCTTCTACAATGTCCCTTCAAACCCCAGACACTCCATATTCTGCATTCTTTTTCCATGAGCTATAGATTTTCTGCAGAATTCATAAGTACTTTACATGATTTTTTCCACCAAAACAGAAAACATGCACAAAAGCCAGGGAATGGAAACAAAAGTCTTCAGCATATTTTGTGTGATTCACACTCACAGTGTCGACCTGTCGCAGCACGGTTCCCTCACCAAAGAACATCGGCTTGCGGGCATCCACCAGGATCAAGTCAAAATAAGACTGCCAGGGCCTGTGGGGTGTACCTGGCTACACCACAAACACACACACAGAGCTAGTCAAGCCTGAGTGATATGATTCCCTTAATATTCTGAAAGTTAATCCATACCAATTCCAAATCCTGGCCATTACCTTTGGACCGTGAGGAAAATCAAACAAGTAGGTCATGATTTTCTGAAAGACACACACAGAAGCAAGTGTTTAGACACACCTTTACATCGAGGACTTATTGTTCACTAATTGTTGGAGAAAGATGGAATGCTTCATGCAACTGAGATCATGTTATATTATGAAAGAATCTGTTGCGTGATCTGTAAATTCTCAACACACCACGGTGTATTTGTAGTCGCTATTGGTCGCCAGAAAGACTTTGGCTACTTCATTCATGCGACTGAGGAGGAGAGGAAGCTTTGGCTGGGAAGAAGAAAAACATGGTAAGCTTCATCAATAAAGAAAACATTCTTCTATTTGTACATGTGCTCTGGAACAAGTTTGGGGCTGACGTGATCATAGCTCATCAGCTCAAATCACATGGCATTTCTCAGAAGCTGAGAGTGACATTTAGGGATGTAGGGATGGGTAACATTGGGGTTACATCAATACTAGCCTCAATAGTTTGGTGGAAAAAATACAGATTCGATATGACAATCTGTGAAAAAAATTTAAATCTTGCCACAAACCTGACAACTCAGTGCCTTGTGTTGTTCTATTTACACTGAATGTTTACACATTGGCTTTTGCCATGACTCAGAGTTAAAACACTTAGTTCAATACTCAGACAGAGTCAGCGATACAGATCTTTCCGAAGTGCTACACGTCTGTGCGGCACTGGTTATGTTGAATTAACTTTACACATCATAAAAATAGATAGATACAATTTGCCAAGGAGCATATTTGAACTTCAAAACTGACTCAATCATGAACGCCAGTACCCATCCTTATTTGACAGGGTCATCCTGAACAGGGAACCACTGAATAGGACCCATTTAAGGACCATCTGATTATCGTATCAAACTCAAGTGCAACTTTGAAAGCCATCAAGAACATCAATACACCTTGCTTTCAAACTTCGCAACACAGCAGAATAGTTTGACTGACGTAAAACGACTGACACATTAGTCCAAAAGGTCGTCACTATGATGTGAAAACAAAACAAATGACTGAATCAGTGCAGAGCTTTTGCAAAGCAGTGCAGACATGAGCATTGTTGGGCCACAGTTAGTTGGTCTGTGCCTTGAGGCCAGACATGAATAAGTAAGCCAGCAACTTACATCCTTTACAACATATTTCTCCAGGTTTTCAACTGTCTTTTCTTTCAAGGAGCCCTTTGAAAAGGAAACATAGAAAATAACAGGAGAATTAATGAAGTATTGACTCCAGTGACCTACAGATGCATAGAAAAGCCAAAGAGGCTACCTTAAAATGAACCCAGTCCACAGCATCTCGGACATCCTGAAACATGCTCTTATAGGACATAAACAGGTCGCCATCCTTGAAGCCAGTCTCACAACTGCAGAGACAAACCCACGTAAACATTAGGGGTGTTCCTTCAACAACGACCCGGCTTTGGAGCTTCCCCAACAACCACATGCAGAGAAAACAGGATATGGGGCAGTCAAAGACTACTAACCACTCCCAGTGGATTTCCCAGAGGCTCATGTTTAAAATGTAAAACTATCATGGAGGAAAAAAGAGAGCGTACACTACCTGGTGTATCTGGAGCAGGTAGTGAAGAAGTCAACCAGGCAGGCAAAGAGGTAGGTTTCTGAAAAACAACACCGTGAACAATGACAGGTGTGTCAGGCAACTCCCAGTGTTGTGATACACTTTTATTTTAATGGGAAGTTCACCTGTGTGGAGTCATCTGCTTCAAGAAAGCAAATGTGATGCAGTCCTGCTAGTTTTTATTTATAAAGCATAAAATCAAAATTAAAAAGTTGTCTCAGGAGATTTGACAAATAGAGCAGGACTTAAATTACAATCTTTCAATTAATTTAGTTTAGTTGGGGTGACAGAGACAGAAAGGGAGAGAGACTGACAAACACATCGAGGAACGGCGTGTCAATAGACTATTATGACAATAGTAGTGAGAATAAATAAAAGCTAACAATAATAACGCCAACCAGCTACTGTAACAACACATATACAAACATAATACAAGTATCTTAGTATGATTGAACACCAGTACAAATACATTACTAATAATTACAATATAAATACAATAATAAATTTAATACTAACACAAATACAGTTCTAGAATGCTAACACCAATATCATAGAGTACTCATTGTGCTAACGCTAATACAGCCTATGTCCTCTGAAAACCACAGTAAGCATTTCACATCCAATCATGCTCTGTGGCAGGTGACCAGATCCAGGTGATCTGGAATATGAATTAACTTGGAAAACATCCTAGACCAAGTGTTAGAAAATATGTAGAGACAAATTTATGTTTTGTTACATTAATGTTTTATTATCATGAAGTTTCAGCCTGATGTAGAATAGTATGATAGTGTTGTAACCTTTATTCAGACCAAAGTAATGAAGTTTGTGCAGGATGTATCAGGCTGTGTTTACACCTCCTAAGATAAGAGTTTGGGAAAGGCCTTGGACAGTGAGGAGTCAGCGTCCCCACGCTCCCCCGCACCTGTCCTTGATGGAAGAAGGAAGAAGAAAGGCGTGATGGAAAGCCACTGAGAGGAGGAACTTTGCATATATATATATATATATATATATATATATATGTATGTTTGGAAGACTGACACTGTTCAGTGCAGATGTAAACCTTTGCCTGTACTCCTTGCTGCAAGTAAAACTTTAATTGAGATCTCTGTTTTTGAGAATTTGATCTTGTGTGTTGGGAAACTTTGTGGTACGAACTAACAGCAAGTTAACAGTCTTTATCTTACAGAAATAATTTCCTGACACCTAGGGAATCTGGGTCCTGTTCAGACCTGGTCTTCTGATCACAAGTACTAATGTTTACACCTGCCAACAGAATGTCTCTCCAGTGAGCACTTGTGAGAGGGTCTTAGTTAAGGCCACTCTATATGCTAATACATTTAAAGACAAAAAGAAAAGACATAAGAGAGGCTGGTTCCATTTTTGGAATACATATGTCAAGCATATGTGAAACAGGTTTTTCCGGATGTCAGGTGTTGGTAATAACAATAAGAAATATTTGTATCCATAGGAAACAGGTTTTGGTTGACAGCACAAATTTGATGAGAGTGATGCTTGTGATGAATATATACCAGAGAGATGACAGCAGTAGTGAAGCAAAGCTGTTGTGAAAGCAAATATAAGCTGCTAAATTCAGAGTTTCAACACGCTTAAGAACAGACTTTCTTTGTTTCTTAAAGTACCGGTGAACCTGCTTATTTGCTACCCCCTGTTGATGCCGAGCATTAGTTTGGGAAGATTAGTTGTGCCTTTGCTTCTCAGAGAGACAAAGTTGTGATGTCAATAGTTGCCTTTCGTACCAGGTAGGTTGAAGAGTGTGTTGAGGATGTAGAAGCGGTCTGTGTCTCCACGTTGAATAAATTTGTTGGGGTACATCTCTCGAATGTCAGGCCTGTGCAGAGTGAATGCAGAAACATATATACATAGAGCAGGTCAATTGGGGTTTGCAGAAGGAAAATGTGTATTCTGTCTATAACAACACAAGAAGCTGTGCATGAAGGCACTACTCAACAGCACTACCACCAGTGTATAAAAAGCTTGTGAGGTCACATGGGACATTTTCACCCCAAAGGAATCATTTCATATTTCTAATAAGCCCCCTATTTTATTGTATAAGCACAATTGTAAATTTAAAATATCACAGTTTTTAAACACAGTTTTGATGACCTTTTATAGCTGAAACTCCAGAGTCTTTACTTTCGCAGCACTGGAAGTGATCCGGACCATATTGTTCACCACTGTTGTTGTCATTGCAGTTACAGTGTGACACCACCATCCACTTGAGTGAAGACATTTTCTTAAATAATATTTTTATAGTTATAGTTATTGTTCTGACCACAATGGTACTAAATTATAGAATCCAATCTTTGATTTGTTAATGTTTTCCCTAAAATTATTGGATTTTTTATGATGCATTTTCAAAACAATCTTGAGGACATAAAAACATTTTATCATAGAAAAATAAACTCTCAATGGCATAATTTTCAGTCACTTTGTTAAATCACATCTGTTCCTTTGCCCCCTTTGAAAAGGTCAGAACTGATGAATGCCCAAATACTGTTCACTTTCAAATGTTTAAGTGCCAGACATGAGACATCGTCACTCTGCACAATGACGTGACAACACCAGCTTCAGAATGAGAGGGTAATGAATGATATTTGCTTCATGTCAGTACAGTGAGGCATGTTGATCTTACCCTCTCAAGAAGTTGAAGCCGTGCACACAAACAAGAATGTTCCCATAGGCGTCCACCTTGAGCAGGTTGCCAAAGGTGGTGTCGAACACCAGACCTCTGAGGAAGAATGGAGAAAAATCAAAAATGTCAGTTCAATTAAAAAGTTCCGTACCTCAGCTAGCTTTACTTCTGTAAAGATAAAGAGAACATGTAATTTAGCTAACCAACCTGGTGGGGAAGGAGGGGTCATACGCAAAGTTAAGCAGTTCTTGTGGATATCCAATGGACACCAGACGCTCCACTGTCAGGTCGAAGCCCAGTGACTCATACTCTGGAGATTTATACACTTAACAGGAAAAAAAGCTATCAAAATCACAATTTAGGGCACCAATAGCTGTTCAGAAGCATTCTTATGTGAGATTTCCTACTTCCAAATTGACTTAGAGTGCAGGTGTAACTACAGATTTGATAAAGATTTCAGTTTGAATGTACCACTTAGCATCACAGGCTTTTTCCTCTTCTTGACTTTACATGGACCTTAAGCTAGCATAGTTGCTGTGATCATTTGAATATATGTGTAGGATCTGAGGTGGGTTCTGGCCAATGTTGATGGAGGGCCTCCTTCACATCACATCTTTTATGTTAACACTACTATTTGCAAGTGATTTGTTCATATTTACTGTGTCCAGACATAGGCAACTTTTGTGCAAGACGTAAATCTGAGGCAGCAAATATCCACAGAGAAACAAAATGCGAGTGAAGCAGAATACATTTCAAATTCCTCTTTGAGTGTCAAGAGTGTACCGATTGGGAAACATCTATAGAAATCTGATTTGAATCAGAATTGAAATAAACTCCAAATGTGATTTGAAACAAATTTTGAAAAAAAAAAAAAAAATCAGATTTCATGTGGTTATTGCCTGTTCAGACTGGACACAATCTGGATATACAAAAACTATGATTTGGTTGGGCAGTCTGAACAAGGCTGAAGAGTAGCCCTCTGGTTTCTCCCTCCTGGTGACACTAGTCATTCGCTAGTATATACAATAAATGCAGCTTTCTCGTTCATACCAGCTATAACAGAGCTGTCCAAATGCACACAAGTCTGTCATTCAAACAAAAATAAGTCCCTACACATATTAGTGTGAGACTGCTTGATAGCCTCTTGTCCTGGAATATCTGGTAAACAAGTGTCTGGCAGCAGCTTGGGTTACACCATCAGCTCCAGGGAGGAATACTAATACTAGAGTTACTTGTAATGAGAGAAGGGAGAGTGTAGCGCAAGTCTGCCTTATACCCAACATACCCAGATGCTTGGCGGAGAGACATTCAAAGAGAACTGAGAGCTCTAGCACGTCACACCCACCAGGATACCACTTGAGTTGTTTGTAATGATTCATGTTCATCTTGTCTGCTATGAGGATGTGATCGTCAGGAGCTTGGATGAACATGAAAACAGAGAGCGGAGCAACTGAAGGGTATTTTAAGCTGTGAAAGCTGCACACTCTACTATGACTGGCAGCAGACTAACTGTGATGTCACATCCTCATGAGAGCATGTCAGCATGTTGAAGTCAACATCGACAAACATTCCCCCTAATGCAAGGCAGTGAAGCTCAAGCATGTAAAAAAAAAAAGGAAAATATATTTTTAAAAGGGCTCAGGGGCTTTACCTCATTACTTCATAAACATTTTGATATTGACCAACTGCTGCCAATAAGCTCAATTATTTCACTGTGTTAGATCATTTGGCAACCACATAGTAAAATGAAGTCGGGAGTGATGTCTGAACCACCGACCACCAGTGCCACTGTGAAAGGGTGGAGCACTGACAGTGACAGTGAGCAATGACAGTCAAGCTCCATCAGGCAATGAAAACATGTCACACCATCACATGTCAAATGTGGAATAAAAAAATGTCTTCTCTCGTGCGAGACTCAGCAAGTGTATCCTTTCGTGCATGTTTAACAGCTGTTTTTATTTAGTTTTTTTCTGAAACTTCATTTAGTGTTTATTATACTAACGAACTGGAGGGGATCCAGACATGAACACTGACCTCTACATATGAGCTTGCCAGATACAGATGCTCTCACCAGTCTTTAATAAAAGGATTAAATGATAAGTTTCCAGGGAAAAATAGCGCTACAGCTGATATGCATTACTTTTTTTGTGTGTGTGCTACAAATAGAATGTGGGACGGATAGAAGGGTGTGGGACTGGTGGAAGAGGATTGTTTACTCGAGTTCACACATTCTGTGTCAGCTCTGATGGATGGATGATATTACATTTCAACATCTCATTCACTTATTCAGTGAAGAGGAGTAGTTAGTTACTAGCAGGACTAGGTTAACACAATGCAGAGGTTATCAAGGCTGACAAACAAGCTCATAATGTACTTACCTGCCAGAGTGTAATCCATGTCAAACCCAAAACACTTGATCTTCTCCATGGCTAAGCTGCGGTTGACAAACACTCTACAGGGGGAAACAGTTAATGGCAATGTCAATATATGACAAGAATCTAATCCCTTATTCAAACAACTAGGGGTGTCATGGTGTCATTTTACTTTTAAGGTCTCAATACAATATTACTCAGGTTTGTATTTAAACATTTCTTGGAAATTATGTCAGCGTTAAGTCTCAACAAGTGACTCCTTTTATGTCCTAACAAGCACGAGTTGAATTTTCTACATGACGCCAAGTGTGAAATATCTATGTTCAACATTTAAATAGATGTAGTGCCTAAGCAGTTTATTCCCAATTGTTTTGTGACATCTTTGCAAACAGTTTTGAAAATATTTAACCATAGTGTTCCCTTTTGTTAACAGGGAGGGCCATTTGTTGCCACACCAAAAATCATCAGTTATCAACTTAACAGAATCAAAGGGTGTGGGACAGGATGTCAAGCATTAGAGCTACTCTGGTTTCAATGTATGTTAACTGTGCACAAGTAGAGTAAAAGAGGTGGCTGCTTCTGTAACAGTGCCAATTTCCCCACTGAGGGACGAATAAAGGTTTTATCTTATCTTAAAATATGCGTTGTCTGAGTCTATCCGATTGTCTGAACAATTGGACAAAACAATCCAGTCTGCTGGTGATTTCAACAATCTATTCTGAACTGACAACTGGAAATCATGACACCCCTAGAGAATGCAAAATAATTTACCGTGTCAACAAATATGCCTGGTTTAATATTCTTCTATCAACCGTCAAGATCAAAAGAATAATGAGGAAAGCTAAACTAAATGTCAGGACTGCATTAGTGTGCTTGATGGACACACTTTGCAGGATCAGGTTTGATGCATGGCATGTTTGAGAGAATGACCATGAATCACTTCAATGGAAGGTAACAACCACAACAGCAGCTGACATGCAGCTCCTAGTTAATAGAAGATGAGTAGCGCATATGAACTACAAAGAACCAACAGAACATACTGCCCTCAAATGAGCCCTAGTGATGATGTGTTGACAGACAGTAAAAGTATTGTCTGGTACAACCCTTATTTTCAAGTCTTTTTGCTCATACATGAAAAAAATAGTTTCAACTTTCAATAAAAATTAACCGTTTCTTAAACCAAAAGAGGCTTCCTGGTTTCCATCCTTTATGAGTCACTGTGACTGATAAAGTTATTATGAACCAGTGTACAGGGTGATATTTTTTAGACCACTATTCTGGGGTGATACTCTTGAAATCTTGAAGCTCTTTAAGTATTACAATGCTCCTGGAGGTTGACATGGGCCATCGCTGAAGTATCACATTGCATTCACTTTGTCAGGTAGATCAAATTAACATGTTTCATCAAAAATCAAACCTGACACAGATGCTAACCAAGCATGGGATACCACAGCTAATAATGACTTGTAATGGGGAAATTACATATGTGGCACATGTAAATGCTCAGTATGGAAGTGCATCACATTCACAGGATAAAAAAAAGGACACCTTATCTCGTAATTACGAGAAAAGATCTCATAATTACGAGATAAAATAAAGTGTGATCTGAAAGAAATCGAGCCTACCCCGCATGCTTTGGTATTCACGTTGCCATTTATGTAGGTCTTTGGTCATAGCTCCTTTGACGCAAACAGATGTATATACATGAGCAATAGTACACCTGCTGATACACCTGTGTCAGCAACATCTTCTCTGTTGTGGAACAAGTTCATGTGTGTGAAGGGAGGCTTCGTACAACAGCCCATGATGAATTACACTGCTTCACTGATTTTTATTATTTCAATAAATATCAAATAAATTTGACATTTGAACCCTTATTTTATGTGTGTGTGTGAGTGAGAGACACAGAGAGAGAGAGAAAGAGAGAGAACCTTTTCCAGTTGCTGAATCAGGATCGCATAGATCCAACAATCCTAACGACTTGAGATGCCTGCGCAGTGTTGTATTTGTGAATATTCTCAGTAATCCAGGTCATCGTAATCATAGAGGTTGAGTCCAGTTTGCCTAGTTTGATCATTTTTGGAGGACTGCGAAATGTTGACATAGTAATATTAACACCGTCCTCATTTTTTAAGAAACATCAGTATTTCCCAGTGTCTCAAACCGAGGAGGTAGTAACGGCAAATTACCGCCATCATAGTCACTCGCGAGCCGTCACTCCCCGTCTGTCTATGGTCTCGCTGCTCTCGCGCTCGTGTTACGTCGCGCCGCAACGCCCCCGTGCGCTGCAGATCTACGACGAAAGACCTACGTAAACGGCGACGAGAATATTAAGGCGCGTGGGGTAGGCTCGCGAGAACGCAATGATAGCTTTCAGACCGTACTTTATTTTATCTCGTGATTATGAAATCTTTTCTCGTAATTACAAGATCACGACCTCGAAATTACGAGATAAGGTGTCAATTTTTTTTATCCAGTGAATGCAATCTCTCCGTGGCTCAGTGCTGAACAATTTTATCTATCTATCTATCTATATATATACACATTACGCTAACAGCATAACACAAAAGAAGGACGGCACTTCCATCCATCCATCCATCCATCCATCCATTTTCTTCCGCTTATTCCTGTTAAGGGTCACGGGGCGGCTGGAGCCTATCCCAGCGACTTTCGGGCGAGAGGCGGGGTTCACCCTGGACAGGTCACCAGTCTAAGGATGGCACTTAATTTTCATTTTACATTTTTGCAGAATTGCTGCCCTCACTAAATGACATGAACATTTAGGGGTAGGCCACATCATTTGAGATTCAACTGTAAAAATCAGAATTCAGGTATGGTTTACCAATTACCAGTACATTCTGCTGTTTTTGGAACTGCAATGTGGACAAATCAAGTTCTTCTACCTCAACCTGGTTTGGGTGGCTCCTTCCTGCTCTAAATTTAGAATTTCACTCTCCTCCTCCATGTCTGCCCAAATTATGTGACTTAGCAAGCTGGATTCCCCAGATCATACGAGAATGTCGATCTGACAGTGGAAGAAAGCACTGCTAAATCTCCATCTGTGGTTAATTTTCTATCCTGACATGTAACTTGCCATACCAAGATGTACAATTGTTAGCTAGTACCGTCTGCTTTTCATACACATCAACTCCTTTCATGCACACAGTCGGAGTCTGTTCAAACTGCACTTGTACTCAGATGAGAGTGTGAGGGATGGCGGCAGGAAGGATGGGCATTACTGAGAGGATGGGTAGATGCAGGAGGGAAGAGGAGAAATCACAAAGACCAGCAGCTGTTGTCTCTATGGTGTCAGTATGACTGGCGCTCAATGGGTAGGATGGGGGTTCAAGTCACATCATGTACAGCAACATGGGGAAGTCATTAAGTGAGTAGTCGCACTTGTGTTTCAACAGCAACAGTAACAACAGGATGGCATACCTCATTGCAGGATGGTTTTGAGCCAGATCCCTTGGAAAGCTTTGTAATAGAGAATAGATGTGGTGTTACCAGTGGTGTCCTGCTGCACAGCCTGGGGCTACTGGTGTCAGCAGTTTGACTCCACCTCCAGACCCTCATACAAAAGACATACACACTTTTGTGTTGCGTCAGCTTCATTTACTACTTGATTAGCTGGTGAGGCAAGTAACTATTATGTATCGTGCTCTTCTTACAAACTGGTGCTTTGATTGAGAAATCTAGTGACCATGAGGAAGCCCGCTGGAGTGTATCAATCACTTCTCTTCTCTTTGCTGGACATTTTCACCTGGAAGACTATAATCTAGATTTTTATATCTCTTGTGGTGCTTAAGTAATGTTTGGATGATGTTGTGTCACCTTGTGCTCTACTAGCAATGCCTAGCCGTGTTTCTGAACAAATAGGAAGTGAACTTCACTTTCTGCCTCTGATTTGGAGTGCCCAAAGGTGACCAAGCTGATCTTGTTATACATGGACAGCTCACAGTACAGATCCCACTTGCCAGTACCATCAGTCTTGAGATCAAACCTCTAAATGTTATCCAACTCAGAGCATGGCTAAAAAGCATCTGGGGCTGGTAAGTTTGACACTATGGGCCCTCTTGGGACTTTTTGTCTTAGATCAAACAAAATGCCACCATCATGATAAATCCAATTCCAAATGCGCCCTGTCATTAGTGATCCATTTCTCCATGTTAAATATGGTGTCTTTACTAAATACAAAAGTCAGCTGTCCACTGGCAATCCCATAATGCCTTCTTTTGAGTCTATCAACCAATCAGAGGCTGTGTTTTGACTGGATGGCAGCACTGATCTCAAACACAATGAACAATGTTCGTTATTGTTTTCTTGAATGAAGTTTTGTTGGATTTCATTTCTCTTGATTTTTTTTCTTTGACCACTATACACCTGTCATTATACATCTTTCCACAGCAGCACACATATTCTGAAAGACCAGGTTGTAAAGAATCTTACAATTGAGACCAGGCTTAAAAGCATGGCTTAATACCAGGGGATTAAATGTAGGAAGAAGGAGATAAACATGGTGAAAACTACAAAATGGAAAACTTTGTGATGTGTGGCAGCTCCCCAATGTCAAAACGCATCAAAGGAAACAGACAAAAGCAATGGCAACCATTTTTTAAGGTGAGCACACACCACAGGAACGCAGTTCTTCACCTGATTTTCTTAGAGTCTGAGCAATATAAACACCAAAACCGAATTGAAATTATTCCAATATGACACTTTCATAATTATGATATTGTAATAGTTTGTTATATATGATCCCCTTCAAAGCACCCAAGGACAAGTGAGTAAAGGGTAAAAATCAAGTGAGTTAAAGTGAAAAATTAAGGGAAAAGACAAAGATTGAATAAACTGAGATTATGATGGCTAATCTGATCCATAAAGATGTGTCCTGAGTTTAGATCTGAACTGTCTGATAGTCAAGCTTGTAGCTGTGAGGAGGCAGAGAATTCCAGAGTTGTGATGCAGAGCAGCTAAAAGCTCTGTGCCCCCCAGGATGCTAAGTCTGAATGTGGGGACAGAGTAGAGCGGCCAGAAGAAAAAAAAAGGCATGAGATTAGGTGTAGGGATGGAGAAGATCTGACAGGCATGAAGGAGCCAGGGTGTGAAGACCTTTGAAGGTAAGAAGGAGAATTTTGTATCTGACACTGTGTTGAACCAGAAGCTGGTGGAGCTGGTTGAGAATAGGTGTCAGTAATTTAATTAATTTACTGGGTAAACTGGTGCAGATGGAGTGGCAGTTGTCAACTGAGTGCTGTGTTGTGTGAAGAGAGGGCAGAGTCTTGAAATGCTGCATAAATGAAAAAGGCAATCTGTAAAACACTGTCAACATAAGGGCCAAAGAAAGATCAAGGCTTTTAAAATGGGAGGTGATATGAACTGGTTGGCCATTGTTAACGGAATTGTTGAAGTGGGGGATTTTAGCGAGCCAAGTCTTGAGCTGATGACTTTTGACATCCATTTACGTTTGGTGGGAAAATAAGAGTTGTGTGTAATCCATACAAAACTGAGAGCAAGATCCAAAATTTCTCCAGATCATTGTGACTGCTTGGAAGGCTGCACTGTTCACACCAATTAGACTCTGCTTACAGCTCCTCACCTATGCTGTTTTGATTTTCATGGACAGGATCTCAAGGCATGTTCATGGTTGTGGGGGTTCCAGTTCGGTGGGTTGGGATTGCATTACTACTTTCTGCAGATGATGCGGTCCTGATGACATGATTGGCAGTGATCTTCAGCATGGATCGGTTCGCAGTGGTGTGTGAAGCGACTGGAATGAGGATCTGCAGCTCTGAAACCTAGGCCATGGTTCTCAGGAGAAAAATGATGGATTGTCCATGAGTGAATCCATAGGGAGCCCTCATACCAAGTAAAATACTTCAAGTATCTTGGAGTCTTGTTCTCACATCATTGTCACAAATAGAGAGCTTGAACAGAGGGAAAAGCTTTTGATCTAGTGGTCAATTTTTGTGCATCATGACCAAAAAATAAATAAATAAAAACAAGCTCAGGGATTCAAGTGGCTGAAATGGCTTTCGTCACGTGGGTGGCTGGCATCTCCCTTAGGGTTTAGGTGAGAAGTTCAGTTATCTGAGTAGAGCCGCTACTCTCTTGTGTCAAAGTAGCCACTTGAAGTGTTTAGGCATCTCCTAAGGATGCCACCTGGATGGCTGCCTAGGGAGATGCTCCAGGCACATTCCAACTGGGCGAAGGCCACGGCCAAGTACCAGGTAGAGGGATTATATCTCTATGCTGGCCTGGCCTGTGAGCGCTTTGTAATCCCCCAGTTAGAGCTTGTCATCGTGGCCAGAGGAAGAAAAGTTCCCTGGGGTACCCTGCAAAAAAAGCTTTCCTTTTTATACATTTAACACTTAAAGTGGATATCATTAGGAGGCGAGCAACACAACCAGTACATCAACCCTCATTAAACAACAAATGAGAAGACAAACCTGTTCCTATCCTCTATCTCACAACAAATGGACACAAACCAAAGAACATGACTGATTACTGACTGTTACCAGATGGGTGTTGCGACAGAAACCAAGTGTTGACAGGACATACAGAGTGTCATTATTTGGTCTGTGAACTCTGCCTGGAAAGCACCCAGTTTCAGAGGCTCTCTCCATCTGCAACTTAAGTGTGCAGAGTATTTTTCCTCTGTTGGTGCGGTGTCCCAACAGCATCTGGATGTTTGAGCAAAAAAAAAAAAAAAGTACAATTTCTAAGTATCTAAACAGACAACTGCTTCAGCATGTTACCTTTTTAGACCTACATTTGTGAATATGTTTCAGCTTTATACTGATCTTTTCATGCCTAACAAGGTGAACATCTCACACATCTTCTATTTTGCCCACACGGTTACGGAAATAAGCTGTGACTGTAGTTTTTAATCAGATAATAGTATTTTAATTGGAAACCATCCTCAAGTTGTTGTGTAATTCAAATTGACATGAGCTACACATATTTGCACCTCTGCTGTCCTATTCAGGGAGATGGACAGTTGCAATGTACACCTGTTCTTGATAACCATCTGAAGACAGACCCATCTTCAGGCTGACTGAAATTAATATGTGGTGTCTGTATAAAGTATTCACCCCTCTCTGGCATTTTGCAGTTGTTGTCTTACAACCTGGAAGAAAAATGTTTTATTTGAGGGTTTGTATCATTTGATTTAACCAACAAAAAAACTACTTTCAAGATACAAAATAGTTTGTATTATGTAATGAACAAGACATAACTGAAAACTTGAGGGTTCAGAACTATTCAACCCCACTTAAGTCAAAACCTTTTACCACCTTTTGCAGAAATTACAGCAGGAGTTCTCAAGGGGTATGTCTGTATAAGCTTGCCACATCCAGCCAAAGGGGACCTTTACCATTATTCGACACAAAACTGCTCCTTACTTCAAGTTGGACATGGTTCTGCTTGTGTACAAAAACCTTGAAGTTATATATTCTTAACTGGATTGAGTTCTAGCCTTTTGACACATTGGAATACTTCTCCTTAAACCATTAAAGCGTTGTTTTAGTAGAATGCTATGTCTCATTGTCCTGCTAGAGGGAGAATCTGGACCAGCCTCAAATCTTTGGAAGACTGAAACATCCATCCAAACATCCATCCATCCATCCATTTTCTACACCTTATCCTGTCAAGGGTCTTGGGGGGCTAGACAACTGGACGCTCTCACAGCCACACCTACGGTCAATTTAGAGTATCAGATTAACCTTGTCCCCTCTTGTATGTCTTTGGACTGTGGGAGGAAGCTGGAATACCCGGAGAGAACTCACGCAGGTACAGGGAGAACATGCAAACATGTGCCGTTCGAGCCGGGGCTCAAACCTGGAACCATCTTGCTGTGAGGCAACAGTTCTAACCACTGCACCACCATGCCGCCTAAAGAGTCTTCCATTATTTTAGCGCTATCCACCTTTCCTTCAGTTCAGACCCCTGGCGATAAAAAGCATCCCCACTGTGGAGATGGTGTCCTCAAGATGATGAGAGGTCATGGCTTTGTGAACAAGCATAGCGTTTTATTCGACAGCCATAAAGTTCATTTTAGTTTTATCCGGCCAAAGCACCTTTTTCCATTTGTATGAGGAGTCTCTCACATGATTATGGCAAATTCAAAATGTGTTTCTTTTTTTCCCATACGAACTGGATTTTTTTTTTTCTGGCCATGACACCGAGCCCTGTGAAGGGTATAGCTCAAAGTGGTCCGAGGTACAAATGCTTCACACCCTGCTCTTGTGCAATCCAGCCCCTTTAGGGTTATTTCAGGTCTCTTTGATGAATGCCCTCCTTGCCAAGTCAATTAGTTTTGGTAGGCAGCCCTTTCTTGGTTGCCATATGCTATCCATTTTTATATCAATTAAAAGAGGGTACTCTGTGAGGTGTTCCAATTTTTATTTATTTTTTTTTTCAAATTAACTATCCTAATCTGTACTTCTCAAAAACTTTTCCCTGATCTGTTTGGAGAGCTCCTTGGTCTTCATGGTGTAAATTTCCTGGTGGTGCCCCTTACCCAGTGGTTTTGCAGACTCTTGAGCTCTTTCAGAACAAGTGTATGTGATGACATCATGTGACAGATTGTGCAAAGGTGGACTTGTTTTTTTTTTTATTTTAATCATGGGATTTCTGCAGGTAATGGGTTGCAGGAGATCATACTTATGGGCTTCATAGCAAAGGGGGTGAAAACGTGTGCACACACTACTTTTTAAAAACTTAATGCTGTTGCATTGTTTTCTCATTTTACATCACCAATTTGGACTTTTTTTGCGTAGGTCCATGATATGAAATCCAAGAAAAAAAAAAATCAATTGTACTCCATGATTGCAATACAACAAAATAGGGGAGTGCACTGGTCACCTGAACTTATAACAAACTAAATCACAGTTTAATAATCAATTTTCTTATCAAATAAAATGTATTCAAGCTAGATTTCCTCAAACTAAATTGGGGGCCTGTTGCATATTAAGCATTAAATATGATGTATTAACTGTATATACTGTCATCAGCATCATCACAAGCCCAAACTGAGAGTGAGTACATGAAACTTGACATTAAATACAGTGTCCATTGTGTTCCCCGAGTCATGCAGCTAGTACACAGACAAAATATAATTGAGCAATTTGCAACAGTCAACTAATCTCTACTTCGTGTACATCATGACTGATTATGGTCAATGATAAACTATGTGAGTTGTGTGCTGTACACCCAGACTGAAAAGTAACTAATGTTTTCATCATTTATGCTGCTAATGTTAGCATCGGCTAGCCATGCTGATATCATCACAAGTAGAAATACTAACTAGAAATCCTACTTCAATAGCGATGCAAGCAATTGCAAGGCTACTAACATCTGTGTCCCCGCGCTGGGCAGGCAGTACGGATCAGGAACAGGCATCACAACAGAATCAGTCTCTGTCATGTTCTCTGTTCCTCCATATAAATAAATCTCAGAGTACTTCCGACTTGCTTTATGGGAGGATTTCTTTGGTTGTTTAATTGCAGATGGCAAAAAAGCTTTCTGGTGCCCTACCACCACATTCTCCATGGAATCTGTCATAAGTGGCTTTCAAAGTGTGATGTCAGGCTTCATTTCCCCTCAAGTTGTGTCAGGCTCAACTTTTCTCTGCTGCAGCATTGCCCTGCAGCGACGCAGTAACTCCATTAACAAGAATGACAAGTACGTTTTCAATACAGCTCCACTCTGCACCTGAATTTGTCTTAAATACTGAACACGGGCAGATGACTACAATAGCAAATTCAACCAGCGAGGGCAGCTGGTGTCTAGTGGCTGGAAATGAGGAACTCATCATTTGTAACGTGAACAACTCAAATATCCAGTAAATATTCAAACCTGACTAAAATGTGTGCCAGTAATGCAAAAGGTATTTGTTGCCATTTCTGCAGCAGCCTACTCTGTACCTGTGGTGAGCTTCACGCTGATATTTCTTCATGGTCACACCGTCCATGTTGGCTGGGAAGTCAGCATAGTTCTGTAGTCGGTCACTCCACGAAGTCGTCATATTAATCAGCGAAACTGTTTCCGGGAGAAAAAGTGATGCTGATTAAACCTTGAACCACACTCAAAGTGTCTGTATGAGACCCTCTACTAACATACCTGCACTACACTCAGCCAAAAAAATCAAAAACTCTCAGCTAAAACTTAATACCTGCAAAAAGATAAGCTGAACTTAAATAATGAACATTTTATGCATAGCAGTTATGTTACCAACGAAGAAGCATAGACGTGGCAAAGCAGTAGCTCGACAATTAGTGCTGATTTCCAACCTAAGCATTTATCATTTTTAGTTTCCTCCTCTGTCAGATTTAACAGAGTCTGCTTCCTGATGAATAACTTTCCATTAAAACACACTGGCTACATGAGACCCCATTATCAATGCACATTCCTGTGGACCCAGCCTGCTAATAAAATCTGTCATTTTCTACATCACATACTCAGTAGCAGACACCTTCCTCATCTTTCCGGTGTGTACCAGAAAGAAATGAAATGTGTTGTCAAAAAAGCCCCAAAAGAGGTAGCAACTTGGGTTTGTATGCAATCTTGGGAAGCTGTAAAAAATCAAAGTGGAGGACAGTGAAGGTGTTTTTTGGTTCCTCTCTTTTTTTCGAATTCAACACAGACCGGAAAATGTTAGAGCACTGCCGTTCAAATTTTTGTTAGAGGTGACAATCTTTGATTGAGGATAGCTTCAATTAGACATGCTGGAGGCTGGCCTTGAAAATTAATGCATTCAAGGCAGGTAAAGTGTTCCAATCAATGCCAATTGGAGTCTAGCCGATAAATACCGATGCATATTGCAGGGTTATTTAACATGGGACTGAATGCTGATTAAAGATGTTCATGATGCAGAAAAAACCTGGGTGTAAGTGGCTGTTAAAGGGTTGTTTGGCCAGTGGGAATGGGCTTAACAGTAGAGATGCACTGTATTTTTTTCTTAGCCAACTCCAAAACTGATTTCAACTGGTGTGACCTGCCTTAACAGAATTTTTTCCCCTGATATTCAGCCTTAGAACTATACTTGACAGCATACAGTATAAAAAACATAAAAACCAGCTTTTCTTCAACATAAAATTTTATTATCATAATTACAGAAAATATTACTCAGAGTTTTCCCTCAAATTGCATTAGTTAATGGATCTTTTCTTACTTTAACAATGCTAAAAATTACATACATAAATAAAGTACTCTCCTGGAAAAATGAACAAATATAATTCGACTAAAACGCAGTTGCTGTATTTTCGGCCATGTTTGACATATCTTTTACTTATCAAACAAAAGCAGTTGAATGCAACAGCCAATGAAGGATTTTCAGGTCTGCTTTTGAGCATCGAGCGCTTGACCAGATATACAATGCCATTCTCGTGGAAATTTCTTGTCTGGTTTGATATGCTCGGTGTACAATGATATGCCATCCACCAAAAATAGACTCAAAGCTATTCCTGATGAAGTGGTGTGCAGGCAAGTGACCGGCTAGTTATTGGAAATATGCGACGCTGACCGACCGGCACTGTTCAGGGACAGTCATGCTGAAAACTGTATGATTTGAGGAAAAAAGAGCAGCCAAATGTTGTCATGAGTGTCTAAGTACAATACTGCACTCGGACATATTAAATAAATGGTATCGTGAGTCCACTTCCTTAGTTAGAGAAATATTCACACAAATGGCTCATCATTTTGAAATGTTTATTTTCCAAATAAAACAGATTTAAATTAGCATTAGAAATTTTTTTTGCAGTACCCGCAACCCCTAAAATAGGATAAAGAGATGATTTTTGCAGTGCTGTTCCCAAAACAATAAAGCTTTACAAAATTAATCAAATATGAAACAGTATCTTTTACATGAATACAGTCATTTCTGCAACATCTTTACAGTACTGCTCAAAATAATTGCCTTTCGTTGCAGTTATATAGTTATATGGGCTGACATTGAGATTGCACAATTCAATTTGAATCATGAAGCATGAGAGTGGATGTCATGTTATTAGCTCCCTAATGACAGAAAGAAAAAAAAAACCTAGTTGTTGAAAAAACACATCTTCCTGTAAAAGAGGCACATCCTAAACTGGCTGGTTGTGTCCTATCATGTCTCAGACCTGTTATCTTAAGAAAACCTCACTACAGCAAATACTCTTGGGTGATGGTATTAACTTTTATATGTATGTGTGTGGGTGTGTGTGTGTTCTTGTACTTGCTACATATTGAGGACTAGAATGCGTATTTAACCAACAGAATCAGGACATTTTTGGAAAGTGAGGACATTTTAGCCGGTCCTCACATCTTCAAAGGGCCATTTGAAGGTCAAGACTTGGCTTTAGGGTTGAGGTTAGAATTAGGTTCTAGATAGGTTTAGGGTCAAGGTTAGGATCAGGCTGTCAGTTGAAATGGTTAGGTTTAGGGTGAGGGGCTAGGGAATGTATTACATCAATGAAAGTCCTCACAAAGGCATAAGTACAAGGATATGAGTGTGTGTGTGTGCGTGTGTGTGTGTGCGTGTGTGTGTGTGTGTGGTCAACAAAGTAAAGGCATGAGGTCCACTTTCTACAAAAGTGTCCATACCATGTGTTTTTGCTATCTAAAGTCAGTATGTTATTGCTATGTTTTTAATGATGCACTAGAAAAAAAGGTGTACTGAGTTAATTCGATTTGATTCTTATCACTGCTAATGAATAAGATTCAGACACACACACACAGACTTTTGTTGGCGTTCAAGGAAGTGTAATACAGGAAGAAAACAACGTCCTTGCTACCCAAATGGAGCAGATTCCGTGTCAATATTCAAAGTTAATTTTCAGATTTTGAATTTCTTATTTAATGTAAAAAGAACAGATGATACACTGATTTACAACGTCCACTTTCCTACAATCTCAATCATGCTATTGCTCCCATCAACACAGTTAATCCGTGTTGGTCAAATCAACTTCTGTCTGTTAACGTGACTGTTCGCTAGGGCCTCTTAAGATCCCAGCGCAGGAGCAGTCAAGCTTCCGCGCTTCAGTTCGCCCGGTGGTCAGCTAACAGCTAACATCAGCGTCTTCTAGCGTCTATCAGCTGGCTTTATGACGTCAGCCAGCTGGAACATGACATGTTAGCACAGCTGCTATCGAGCAGACTGTAATAGCGAAAACAACTTTATTTCACGCTTGAGAACAAGACATCAACTGCAGCCATTTCAGTTTAATAAACAGTTACATGAACATGCGCGGTTGACACACAAACACGGACACACACGCACACAACTAATTACCCACGTTTCAGTTGCGATCGATGTCCAAACACTCTTCTTCTGTTATTGAGGTTCAGTGGGGGGTTTAACAACAATGTGTCGGTGAATTACTGCCTCCCTCAGGCGGTACTCCAAATCTGAACGCCAGCGTGCGTGTGTGCGTGCGTGCGTGTGTGTGTGTTTGTCCTCTCCCTCAGCAGATTCCTTTGGAACGGGAAAGATCCAGGAAGCATGCGCAGGTCTATGCAGCTGTCTGAGCAACCATCCACAGGAATGAGCCGAGCACCCGCCCCCGACGTTACATCCAGTTATCTATACACACATCTTTGACTGCAGTTTATGACCTCCCTCGGTCCCACTGTATCCCAGAACGACATTTCAAAACCCAGCATTGCAAGTGTGTGAAACATGAACAAGGTAAATGACTGAGTTAAAAAATGTGACTGTTCAAGTATTTTAAGCAGTTGAGGATGTGCAAAAACTCTTTATCATAATGTTGTTACATTAGAGCTCCAGTTCTCAGTTTTGAATAAGAAGTGAATCCTTTTTGTACTTCAAACATGATCTCCGATGGTAGATTTGCTGGCTCCATTTGAAGTGAAATAAAACTGCCATCCCAACCTGGGACAGTAAGACTACATGATGAATTGCTTTTATTACTTTCAGTAATGTACTGCATGTTTTGTAAAATAAACCAGATGAAGCCATGTGTGAAACACATCCTTCATTCTACCTGATTTTATTTTTTTGTTTTTCATAAAGATGAATTACAGTGGAACTGATTCAGCTCTCTAATGTGCAATGACTGTATTTTTTTTAACTCATCTGACTTCCTACAATCATCTGCACCAAGAGTCAAGGTTGACAGTGCTGAATTAGTTTCTTTTACTGTTGAGTTTGTATCAGCAGTAATGTTCATCAAACCAAAACCAGCAGCTGTAATCAGTGAACCCACGACAAACATCAGTCTGTGAACAAAGACATTTGTTGAAATATAATTCTTCAAGATTATTACTTAATAATATACAATAAAGATGTTAGTTGATTTAGGCAATTGCAAATACACATCACCTACCACCAATGACATTTAGGTAAATATTCAGGTCAGAGCATGCAGTTCAGAGGTCAGCCGGCAAGTGACAGGAAACATCACACTGACAAGTTTATTTGGACACCGTCAAATGATCAGGAGCTATGAGCTGGTGAAACTGGAGCAGAGGCCCAGTGGAAGGGGATCCATCAACGTCAGCACCTCCCAGGGAGGTGCAGGGGTTTGAACTGAAGTGCTGAACTAAGCTTTACTCAAGAGACAAGTTTGACATCCCAGATGAAACACAGTGGCTGGCCAGACGTGTACTGACATACTGCTATGATCACACCCACAGTCACCCACAGCTGTAGACTACCTACGAGATTGTGCCTCTGTGTCCATACTGGTGTGTCCATCCATGTCTCCATGAAGGACGACTGCATCACTAACATCGTGTTCATAGGTTTGGGGACCGAAGTGGTCACAAGTGTCCTCAATTTGCCCAACCCCCTCCTCTTGTACCTCTTCCTCTCTCACTAAAAAGCCATGCTGATCCCAAAGTTCATGGCCATCACACACTTCAATCCCAGAGTCCCCTGTGAAGCGCCGATACCTGCCCGGCGTTGAGTCCTTGTTGAGGTTGTAAGCACTATGTGGTGGGGTTAGTGTGGTCTCTGGCATAGCTGGGCACATGTCATCAGCTTCACTGGCCATGGAGACAGCTGAATGTGGGCAAGTGGCTCCATCAGGTGGGTGAGTGGGTATAGCTGCTGCCTGGAGAGGTGTGTACGGAGGAGGAGGTGTGGCTGGTCGGTCAACCACCTCTTCATAGTCGGGTAGCAGATAGGTGGGTAAGAATCCTGCGAAATGCAAACACAACCCAAGTATGAAGGAGTGGCCACAGTATGACTCAGCGCCCTCATGAAGATTATTTTTGTACTTCTTGTTTATTATTCCAGCAGGCACACTTTGATTGGCCAGCTGAAGTTATATGAAGAACTTCTGATATGACTTAATTTGACTTGCGTATATTCTTTAGTTCTTGCCTGCTGGTACCTTAAATAATCTGAACTTTAGCAATGAACAGTCGAAAACTGTACAAACATATAATTTTGGGTCGAGGCACTGCTCCTTACTGAGATACAGGGGCAGTTGAGAGTTGTTGTGAGCCTCTCTATAGGCGATGAGGTTGATCTCGTTCTGCCGGCGCTGCTGCTGGAAACGCTGTTTGGAGCGCCAGTGCTGACACACACAGCAGCAGGTAAGGATAATGATGAGAGCCCACACCAACCAGAACCCTGCAGAAGGCCAAAAGAACACATGGATACATATCCTGACAAATGCTACCAAGTTAGATTCACAGTCACTGGAGACTGAATTTACTGAATATAATTACATTTCTTACATAATATAAATGTATATATTTCCAACACTGAGTAACAAAAATGAGCCAAACTTCTTACATGCATCACCATTTAATCTTGTTGAGACAGTAATAGCTGTACAAAAGAAAATAGAAAAACGTTTATTCAGCGACACTCTGATCCAAAAGCCAATTCTGACGGATGAACTGATCAAAGACCAGTGTGATATACAGTATATGAACTCAAATCACAATGTCAACCCTTCACATCCACCTCAGTCTGTTACCATTGGCAAAGGGGTAAAAAAAACCTGTCAAGGTAGGCAGATAAAGATAGGATGGACTCCATTGTCTAATACCCCTTTCACACTGAAACACGTGGGTCAAAGCAGGTTTTTGTACCCACATTTGCTCGGTATTCGGGCAGATTCAAGCTTCCAGTAGATGTGGGTCTGAGCTCGGGGTGTGTGCCTGTGTTTTTCTCTCTCGTACCTCATCCCGCTGACAACATCATCATTACACATAAAAGTGCGCCATGTCTCAAAATGCTGGTGATGTTCCCATAAATCACAGTGTCCTGTACGTTTCCAGAAATCTGCCGCTGAATCTCCTCTTCACTGCGGATGGCGAGCAGCTCGCGGACTTAACTATCTTGCCAGTTCGCTGCCATGATCGATAAAAAAATGTGAAGATACAAGTTGTTTATGAACACGGTCGCACTTGCGCAGTTCATGTTAGGGTTCCCTGATTGGTGGGAGTTACCAAGCATAGATTAATTCATGTAAGATCATATACATGTAAATTGTTAGAAAAAAAAGGAGTGAAATAGAGTCTCAGGGACATCAACAGGACGACTGATCTTACAGCAGAGGCCAAAACTTTATTGAGAGATGAGTAAGCAGCTCTCACAGCGCAGCCCAGCCCAGCCCAGCCAGTTCTGTCAGTTTGCAGTCTCTTCTCAACCACCCTTGCCTTATATTTGGGTAGAGGCAGGGGCTGGGGAGGGGAAAAGATTCTGAGAATATGAGTAGTCAAATTCTTCTTATTAAGCTATATGGAATGCCAGACACTTTTGTCTCTTGCTGTTGGATTGGTCTTGCTGTCAAGCCCTGCTTCTCCTGCACATGTGCGCATAGACATACATATATATATACATGCACAAGTGCGCTTGCGCGCACACACACCACACACACACACACACACACACACACAACAACTCACACCAGAGTTCATAGTAGAAGCTGCAGCACTGAGTCTCTCCGCAGCAGTGACCCGACTCACAGATGTAGCTTTGGTTGTTGACTCCCATACACACCAACTTGTCCTGAAACCATAAAGAAAAACTCCACCATGTCTCACAATAGATCGCGAAACATTGTCTGTCACAGGGGGTTCAACCATTTGTAAAAGCCATACTGACATTATTTTATCAGACATATGTCTTCCCATTTTGATGGATTTTTAAGGATAAACACATATAAAGCAGAACTGTGAGAGTTGAGTGGGGTCATAGCCCTGGATCAAGAAACAGATCCCATCCATTTTAGATGAAATTCATCTATTTTTAGAGGATTTATTTCTAGGATTTAAATTATTGATTTGATTGATTATATGTGCCCACATGCATCTTAATGTCTCCTTACTGATCATTACACTGACTGATGTTTGTATGCATGGGGAAAAGCTATAAATGAATTGCCCATTTAAGAACAAATTAAGTGGGGGGCAGCATGGCTCAGACGAAGTGTGGCCGTCTAGCAACGAAGGGTTGCTGGTCCGATCCTCACTTCCCCTGGTGATCATGTCAAAGTATCCTTCAGCATGGATGGATGGAATAAATAAAGTTGTCTGAACTGAAATTAACAGATATTCCATGGGTGCTCCAACTAGAGGACAAGTGATGCATTTCTTCTTATTCTCAGTTTGGTATGAATTACTGTGAAATGTTGGGTGCGGATTGGACATAAGGGCAGCACAGTGGTGCAGTAGTTAGCACTGTTGCCTCACAGCAAGAAGGTCCTGGGTTCGAGTCCCAGCTCAGGCATGGGATCTTTCTCTCTGTGTGGAGTTTGCATGTTCTCCCTGTGCTTGCTCCGGCTTCTTCCCACCGTCCAAAGACATGCAATTGGGGACTAGGCTAATTGAATACTCTAAATTGACCGTAGGTATGACTGTAAGTGTGAATGGCTGTTTGTCTATATATGTTGGCCCTGCGAGGGACTGGCGACCTGTCCGTCGCCGCTGGGATGGACTCCAGCCCCCACCCCCCCGTGGACCTTAACAGGAATAAGTGGGAAAAAATGGATGGATGGATGATTGGATGGCACTGACAGTTTGCATAATTTTACATCATGGTTCAGTGGGATATAGGTATTGGGACTGTTGATAACAGCTTTTATTGCACCACTTCCTGTTGAGACTGCATCACAAGTTGTTACTTTGTAATGTTACAAAATTTCACAACACCAATATTCATTACCTTGCTATCATGAGCATCCATAGATCATGTGTGCGAAGCACCACCCCTTATGTCTACAGTATGATTTTTAAGCCAGTACTTCCACAGCTCCTTTAAATGTATGTTGATACACATTTAACCTTCATTAACTCATTACAGCTCCTGTCACCTAGCTAATATAAATCAGATAATTTAAATTAATTGGGTAAATCCTCTTAAGGCAGTGTTAATATGATAAGGGCATTTGTTTCTTCACATTATTGAGCAGTAAAATTTCTTATATTGCCAACAGAGTGGATCACTACTTCGATGTTATTTTAAACTTGTGGCCTCTAGATGTCAACCATTATCAGGTTCGAAACCATAACAGTGAGATAATCATCTTTATCGTAATGTTCATTCCCAACTTGTGCAGATAAGTTACTTCACGTGATAACCCACCCTCTAACTTGTGTAGACGTGTGTCCATATGGTCACAAATGTTGATTCTCTTAAACCAGTGACATCAACACAACAATAATATCACAGTAACTATTAGAAATAACTCATTATTACACAGAAAAAGGAAGTGCCACAACTGACTAGATATTGTGCTATCCGCTCCATGACATGAAAGGAAAGTTAAAAGCGCTACCGACCGGGCATCTCTACTGATGTTTCCTGTTGTACAATTTGGGTTAACCTTCAATTTCTATGTAACAAAAGCCCTGGGAAAACTTTGTTATCTATTCTTTTGACTGAAACCACAGAACAACAACCCTAGGAACAACAGAAATTACAAGCTAGCTTTCATAATCAGCCGCTACATGCCAGCGAAGCATGAAAATAGTTTTGTTTTTTGTCTTTTTGGCAGTTCAATCAGCGTCAGCTAACAACCAGACTCTTACAAAAGTATGTCGGCTAACGTTAGCTTTGACTCTTACCTCTGCGACTGTCGCCGCCGTCGCCGGATTTTCTTGCCCAGCGGTGAACTCCATAGCCAAACAACTACAAACTTATAATATCGAGGGGTTATTAACCGTCACATCGTTCACAACAATGTCGGCCTCGGTGGCTAACCAAATCAAAACAATAACAGCTTAACTTCAACAATTGTGCCTTGACTCTGACTCTCCAGCTCTCTGTTATTGGTCCACTCAAGTACGGACCCGCCTCCGAGCGGCCATTGGCTCCTTCTGCTGTCACTCTAAAATGATGTCTTCCTTGACGCTTACGACAGTTTTCTTTCATTTCACAACAGTTTGCACGTCCTTGAGTAAATTCTCAAATAGCAAACTCCTCTTTCCAGTTTTACTGAAAGAAATGAAAAAGGATGTATGATTTCCGAAGAACAAACAAAAAATATAATGATTGTTTGTATCACAACATTTTCATCATTCAGAAATAGATAGATAGATAGATAGATAGATAGATAGATAGATAGATAGATAGATAGATAGATAGATAGATAGAACTCTATTGATCCCACAATGGGGAAATCTGTGTGTTACCACAGCTCAATTTCAAGTGGAAGAAGAAAAAGCAATTAAAATATATCAAGAAAAGAGAAGAAGAACATTATAAACAAAGAATCTTCTTTTTTTAAAGTATTTTGGATAAAGTTTTTGAGAACGGGATTTCACTCAATCTCTATTTGGACAATGGACTGCTCAAGTTCAGCGTACATACACAATCAAATGTATATGCGCTTTGTATAATTCTGATGTGTGTCATTATTATGTTCAACCAATAATAACTGTGAATATCTTTGATATCTGTATGAAGTAATTGGGTGTGAAACTTAATTCGCCCCTCTGGAACAAATTAAGATTGTGAAATGTGATTGTCCCTGTTACATTTATAGGTAATCACTTTAGTTACTTATATGTCTTCATGCCTCCATACTCGGTGGCTCAGCATGCTATTTGTGGGAATGTTGGCAGTGCTGCACCATCTGAATTGACAAATCTGAATTTTTTCTATGGTACATTGAATACATTGTTTACATTTAAATTAGTTTTTTTGTGACATAAATGTGTTTACGCCATCTCAGTAAGATGTTTCTACATGTAACAATATTTTGGATGTTCAATAAAGCATAAATAGGGCTGCACGGTGGTGCAGTGGTTAGCACTGTGGCCTCACAGCAAGAAGGTGCCGGGTTCAAGTCCCGGCTCGGGCACGGGATCTTTCTGTGTGGAGTTTGCATGTTCTCCCCGTGTCTGCGTGGGTTCTCTCCGGGTACTCCGGCTTCCTCCCACAGTCCAAAAACATGCAATTGGGGACTAGGCTGATTGAATACTCTAAATTGACCGTAGGTATGAATGTGAGTGTGAATGGTTGTTCGTCTCTCTATGTTGGCCCTGTGATGGACTGGCGACCTGTCCAGGGTGAACCCCGCCTCTCGCCCGTAGCTGCTGGGAAAGACTCCAGCCTCCCGCGACCCTTAATGTGTAGGAATAAGTGGAAGATGACGATGGAATAAAGCATAAATAAGGATGATTAAGTTTGCCCATCCTCATCATGGTTAACAACATTTTCAAGATTTTACTACTTGAAATAATTCATTTAAATAAATTTGATAAAGTGGTTTCTAACCAATCCCACACATTTTTGAACTTAATATGCATTCCTATTTTCTTTATGGAGGGAGGCCTTGGACGTGTGCTTTTGTGATGATTAAATAGAGAGACTTTTCCAAATTTTGTTATAGTCCCACAAGCAAATGCTCTTAATTTGTTGATCTAAAAACATTATTTGTCTCAACCTAGGAGCAGTATCTGAAATCACTTTATTACATTCAGAATAATTATTTTATTTAAAACTGGGTCAATAGTATTAAATAGTAATTCAATTAGCTATTCAGTGATTATGGAACAGTGTTGAATTACTTTGACGTTTTTCAAAAATTTGGCATTGCTCTCATCCCAAGAGCTAGCAACTGTTGTAGATGCCATTCTTTCTCGTATTCAAGCTCTTTCATCTCTCTATGATGACACATCACAGGGTCATATTCTATGTCAGGTAACACATGATGGCACTCTTGTAATGCTAAGGCCTGGCTCCAGGGCGGGGCCCTGGTAACCCTACCGGCTGGGGACACAGACTCTTTGTTTTTCTTCCCATGAAGGGTCTTCTGAACCATTCTTTGTCTGGCCCTTCGCCGAGGACCAGTCTGCTTTGGGTGACCCTACCCGGGGCAAAATAGCCCCCAACAGCATAGCTCCCGGGGTCCTTAGGGCAGTCAAACTCCTTCACCACGATAAGGTGATGGTTACCAGTCCTTTTTCTTAATTCATCAATTACCTTTTTAACTTCCACTTTAATTATTCTAGCATTTTATGCACTCAAAGGCATTAATGCTGTAGATATGAAAAATACAGTCAAATTTATATTTGGCAAATATATTTAGATAAAGGCTTCAAGGTTCAAGGTTATACATTTGTGTGATTTTAAAGTGCTGTAAAAAGGTGGTCATGATTGAGTAGTAGCAGTCACTCTTCTAGTTGTAAAAAAGCTTTTTTAAAATTTTCGCTTGAAGATATAATGAAGCTTTTAAACAGTAAAGTAGATCTAATTGAAAATGACACATCTTCCATGTGTTAGATACAGTCATCGTTATAGTATTTTAGTGAAAAGCGTAACCAACATTATCAAGATGCCAAAGATACTGAAGGATTCAGTCCTGCAGGAGAACATCAAGAATTTACTGAAGAGGAGTGATGAATTGTCTCTGAGGTATCTCTGTCAGCTACTCAAAACAGCTGGCACAGACCTGGACATCAGGACAGCCAAGGTATTCAACTGGACTAGAGCAGTTGTTCTTAACCCAAAGGCAGTGGCCAGATTCCCCCCCAGGAAATTGCAGGCGACACTGAGATTCCACAATCTAAATCTGCTTATGTGAAGCTGAAGGAGAGAGATGTCAACTCTATTGACCCACTCAACCACACAACAACCATGGAGATTTTTGAGAGATAAGTATTTACAGTATTTGTTAGGGCTACAATCATCCAATCATTCAAAAATCATTCAGAAAAGCTTCATTTCTGGCAAACTGTGCATTAACATTTGTAAATAAGTCAAGGAAGATGTGAAACTGACCCAATCAGACACCCAAATCTGTTGGCAGGTTGAAGGGACCACACATACAACACACACACACACACACACACACACACACACACACACACACACACACACACACACACACACACACACACACACACACAATTATTGTTTAAATGACCAAACTAAAAGCTCACAATTTGAATGAAGCATTTCAGCAGCATGTTTACAGTAATTGATCCACAAATTAATTTAACTATTGAAATAGGTGAACAAACAAAAAGTATTTCAGGGACATATTGCTTGAAAACTTGTATTTGAAATGGAAAATAATACGTAATGATAATGTATCAGTGAATTTCTTCAATTTTGTGGAAAATGATCAGTTGATTTTATCTGAATAATTTGATGTCATTGTTGACGAATGATACATTTTCCCTCAGTAGGAAGGAAGCAGAGTCAGTTGAGGGACTGGGGGGACTGGGGTGATGGTGGTCCAGTCTGGACAGTTGAGGGGTGCTGCTGTTAGAGAGTGGTCCCAGGTGACATCAGGACACAGCTATATGTCTGTCACTATGACAAGTACTCATGCATCTGATATCAGAGCTTCAGATGCACACGCTGCAACACAAACTAAATGGCAAGGCAAGGCTAGTCAGTTTTATTTGTATAGCCCGTTTTCACAAACAGTTTGTCTCAAAGGGCTTCACATGGCATCATAACAACATCCTCTGCCCTTAGACCCTCACATCGACTGAGGAAAAACTCCATAGAAAACCCTTTTAACAGGGAAAAATCTGAGAAACCTCAGGGTGAACAACAGAGGAGGGATCCCTCACCCAGGACGGACAGACGTGCAGTAGATGTTGTTACAGACAAGAAAACAGTTTACAATGCAGAATGTGGGAAACACGGAAATGTAATAACAGCTGAAGAAGGAAGCATCTGGAAGGGGAGGCAGGGAGAGCAAGCCAGCTTGATGGGGGACTGGATGGCAGACTGGTTCATGGAAGGGGAGCGCAGGCCGGTGTAACAGTAGGGAATAAGAGGGGGAGGGGCGATGCAGGTGGCGGTTGGGGCTCTGGTGGATCTGTGGAAACACAGAGAGACTGCGAGACACCAAGGCCAAACTACAAAGTGCAACAAGTAGTGGTAATGACAGATCCAAAAATGTGCAGGGAGGAGAGGAGGAGAGAGGGGGAGAGGAGAGGAGAGGAGAGGAGAGGAGGGAAGGGCTCCATGTAACCTGATGTGTCCCCCAGCAGTCTAAGCCTATAGCAACATAGCTATCAATGGTTCAGAGCTACCTGAACCAGTCCTAACTGAAGGCTCTGTCATAAAGGAAAGTCTTAAGCCTGGACTTAAACGTAGTTAAAGTGTCTGCCTCTCTGACCCATGGAGAGAGCTGGTTCCACAGTAGAGGAGCCTGGTAACTAAAGGCTCTACCTCCCAGTCTGTTTTTATTGATACTGGGAATCACTAAAAGACCTGCATTCTGGGAGCGGAGTGCTCTGGTCGGACAGTAGGGACTAATGAGCTCTTTCAAATAGGATGGAGCTTTATCATTGAGAGCCTTATAAGTCAGCAGAAGGATTTTGAAGTCGATTCTAGATCCTACAGGAAGCCAGTGGAGAGAAGCTAAAGTGGGAGAGATGTGTCTCTCTTCTTAACTCCCATCAAAACCCTCGCTGCAGCATTCTGGACCAGCTGGAGACTCTTTAGGGAGTATTTAGGACATCCTGACAGGAGAGAGTTGCAGTAGTCCAGCCGAGAAGTGATAAATGCATGCACCAGTTTTTCAGCATCACTCTGGGAAAGGATATTCCTAATCTTAGCGATACTACGCAGAAGGAAGAAGGCGGTCCTAGTCACATGCTTTATGTGGGAGCTGAAGGAAAGGTCCTGGTCAAAAATGACCCCAAGGTTCCTTGCAGTTGTACTCGGAGTTAGGATGATGCCATCTAGAGTAGAGATCCGATTCAAGAGTGTGTCCCTGTGATGTTTAGGTCCAAAAATGATTACCTCAGTTTTATCTGAATTGAGCATTAAGAAGTTAGAGGACATCCAGGATTTAATGTCTTTCAGGCAGTATTGCAGATGAGTAAGCTGGCTTGTGTCGTCTGGCTCCATCGACAAGTAAAGTTGTGTGTCATCTGCATAACAGTGGAAGTTGATCGAGTGCTTCCGGATTATGTCACCTAATGGGGGCATGTAAAGAGTGAAGAGAATCGGTCCTAAAACTGAACCCTGTGGTACACCATATGTAACTCTACTGTACTCTGAATAGTCATTATTAACATGAACAAACTGAAACCTGTCAGATAAGTAGGACTTAAACCATTTTAGGGCAGTTCCTTTAATCCCAATGTCATGGTCTAGTCTCTGTAGCAGGATGCTGTGGTCGATGGTGTCAAATGCAGCACTGAGGTCCAAAAGGACAAGCACAGAGTCAAGACCTCTGTCTGAAGCTATAAGAAGATCATTAGAGACTCTGACCAGTGCTGTTTCAGTGCTATGGTGTTCCCTGAATCCAGATTGGAAGGCTTCAAAGAGCTCGTTGCTGTGCAGATGTTCATGTAGCTGCTCCAGGACAACCTTCTCAAGGATCTTGGAGATGTAGGGGAGGTTGGATATTGGCCTATAGTTGGCTAATACATCTGGGTCAAGAGAAGGTTTTTTAAGTAAAGGGTTGATGACAGCCACCTTAAAGGCCTGTGGCACATAACCTGTGACTAAGGAAAGATTAATTTGATTTAATATAGAAGTGTTGACTAGAGGGAAGGCATCCTTAAGGAGGCTTGTTGGGATGGGATCCAGCAGACAAGTGACTGACTTGGAGGAACCGACTGCAGAAGTTAATTCTGACAGGTCGATGGGGGAGAAGCTGTCCAAGTATGCACCAAGTCTGGGAGGTGCTTCTATGGGGACTGTAGTCTGTCCTCCATTACTGGCAATCTTCGTTCTAATATTCACAATCTTTTCAGTAAAGAAAGAAAGGAAGTCGTTACTGCTGAGAGTTGGGGGGATGCATGGCTCAACAGCACTATGGTTCTTGGTGAGCCTGCCCACGGTGCTGAAGAGGAACCTGGGGTTGTTCTTATTCTTTTCTATCAGGGACGAGTAGTAAGCGCTTCTAGCATTACGGAGTTCTTTTTTTATATATTAATAAACTCTCCTTCCAGGCTTGGCGGACTTCCTCGTGCTGGCTGGAATGTGTCTTCCTTTCCAGTTGTCTGGTCTTCTGTTTTAAGGCACGCAGCTCTGGGCTGTACCAGGGAACTATTCTTTTCTGGTTGATAACCTTCTTCTTCAGGGGAGCTATGGCATCAAGTGTCCCAAGGAGTGCTGCTGCAGTGCTGTCCACAAGATAGTCTACCTGCGAGGGGGTGAAATCAGCATAACTGCCCATTATATCACTACAAGGTGTGGCAGCAAGCTCTGCTGGAATAAGCTCCTTAAATCTAGAAACAGCAGTGTCAGATAGACTTCTACTGAAGCGGGATTTTGTTCCAGGTAGGATATAATTTGTTAAAGTAAATTCAAATGTAATTAAGGAGTGATCAGACAAGACAGGGTTCTGAGGAAGAACTATGATGCGGTCAGCTTCTATTCCATAAGTGAGTACTAAATCAAGGATGTGATTAAAAGTGTGAGTGGGTTTGTTTACCCTCTGACAGAAGCCAACAGAATCAAGAAGCGACTTAAACGCAGTGGCCAGAGAATCATCATTGACGTCCACATGGATGTTAAAGTCACCTACTATAATGACTTTGTCTGAGTTCAATGCCAAGTTAGACAGAAAGTCAGGGAATTCTTCTAAGAACTCAGAATAAGGTGCAGGAGGACGGTACACCACAGCAAGTAAGAGTGGTTTCTCTGCTTTCCAGTCTGGGTGGGAAAAGCTGACAATAAGGCTCTCAAATGAGTTATATGAACTGTTAGGTCGAGGGTTAAGCACCAAATTTGACTGATAGATTGCAGCTACTCCTCCTCTGCCAGTGGTGCGAGGTACATGGTAGTTAATGTAACCAGGAGGGGAAGATTCATTTAAACTTACATACTCATCTTGCTGCACCCAGGTTTCAGTGAGTGCTAATACACCAATCTGATAATTAGTAATTAAATCGTTCACTAGGAGAGACTTGGATGCGAGATCGAATATTAAGCAAACCACATTTAATAGTTGTATTGGGTTGATTTGCTGGAGCAGTTGTTTTAATTTTAACTAAGTTGCTATAAATTACTCCTCCAGATTTGGGTGTAGGCTCATACAGCCTCGGGGCAGACACAGTTTCTATAGGCTGGGTGGGTGACAACACGAAGGAAACAGCAGAGGGGCGTGTTAAACTGCAGCTCTGCCTGCTGGTCTGAACTCTGGTTGCTTGTCAGGGATTAGTATTGCTAATAAATTGGCCTATGTTCCTAGATAAGAGAGATGCACCATCCAATGTCGGATGGACGCCATCTCTCCGAATCAGACCAGGCTTTCCCCAGAAGGAGCTCCAATTGTCTAAATCAGTCTACTACTTTCAGAACAAGGCGCTGCTTCTTAAATCTGCAAGCAACATATTGCTACCAATATTGAATCAAATACACAACTTTTACCAGAGTCCAGTGTTTCATGCTGGGCCTCAGTATTTTTTTGTTACTTTAGTTAAGATATCTGAATACTTATTTCACAACTGCAATCAAATCATATTTCATCGGGCAACTGCTGTTATATTCTGTAAAACAAACAAGTTCATCCACAAGAACTTTCTATACATCAAAAACATATAAAAGATATATTTTCTTTATATGAAAACACACCGCTGACACTGGTCTGAGCATCATCTAACACAGTTAAGACACACACATTCCACTTTCCCTCTGATATCAACTAATAAAACAGTGAGTGATGAAACGCATGTGTGTGTGTGTGTGTGTGTGTGTGTGTGTGTGTGTGTGTGTGTGTGTGTGTGTGTGTGTGTATGTATTTGTGTGATGACAGCTGACTGACACAAGACCTTAGCTCTCCATTGTGGGTGCTGCTGAACGTGGTGTCTGAACATGGAGATTAGGTCCAGGAAAACACCAATTTTGCTTGTTGAATCTGATGCGAATTCAAATCTGTACAGTTGTGGTCTATACGATGCCAGTTGGGAAAGCTCAACGGAGCTTTCTAACTGAGGAAACTGAACAATGCCATCCTGCTACAAAAATTCCAGTGAACATCTAGCAATGTACCATTGCGAATGTACTGACCCACTGTGTCAGTGTGGTATACTAGCTGCACACAGGCAAAACAAAGCATTACTGACATTAAAAAAGACTGCAGGGGAAATCATCGGGCCCCTCTACCAGTCACCACCAATGTCTACACCCTCAGCTGCTTGTAACGAGCCACCAGCATCATTGGGGACAAGTTCAATCCAGCCCACTAGTTTTTTGACCTCTTGCTCATGCTGCTAATCAGTCCTCCCCAAATCCAACTTTCAGATGCACACCACATGCACTGATGTATACTGACTGCATGACGCACATGCACTATGGCACCTGGACACATTGGTCTGCCCTACTGACATTTTATATTCTTTATTCTATACATTTTATTCTCTTTTACTGTGCAACTAATGCCTAGGAAGGTTTGTAATTTTTAATGTATTTCAACAATTTTACTATATGAACTTTGTGCTTAGGGAGATGGTATGCTGGTGTGCTGTTTTATGCAATGACAAATAAGATTCTGTTATACGTAACTGACAAACTCAACACACACAGCCACAGGTTCTTGAGAGGCCAGGCAGTGCATACCTTCAGCCTGCTTTTTCTTGATACTACCACTAGATGGGACCAAAGCATAAAATCTAGAGTCCATCCGAAGATCTTCTGACTCAGTGAAATTGAACCTTACCCTCAGAGGACACACAATCCAACACATGTCAAGATTTGCGTTCTCAAACTGCTTACAAACAAAAAATGTTACAAATTCTATTGTTAGTCAACAAATGTTCAAGCACAGCTCTTTTAAGACCTGGGGAGCCAAGAGGAGGCATGAGGAGGCATGAGGGCAGCAACCAGAGGCCTCATTTACAAATCTTGACACACAGAGTGCCCCACACATTTTTAAATATTTGCACACGGGTTGTTTAGCCTACATGAGCCAAGTCTATAAACAGACCCTCATTACCCTCATCCTCATTATCACAATGTAGCCGAGTTCACCACTACAAAGCTTGAATGAAAAGAAAAAAATGAATGTACTTCACCTACAAAATTGTGTTTTTAGGACAACAACAGTGGTGACAACAGGACACCACTTATTTAAGACATCATGCTACTTTGTGATGCCGTCACTTTGGTTGCTGTAAACATATAAATACTGTAGTGATGCTCCTGTGTCACATTTACTTTTCTGTTACTTGAGGTCAACTTTCATCATCTGCTTTACATCGATCATTCAAAGTTAACTGTGGGGGTGTCAAGAGCCGGATGTGAGGCAAATTTCATGTGTACACATTTCCAGGTTTTGGAAATTGGTATTGGTATTAAAACAAACTGGGAAAGGACATGTGTGTGCATGCCCAATTTCTGTGTTTTGTCTGTATGCCATCTATGGTCAGCTTTCTTATGCACAGTTTTATGAATGAGGACCAGGATCAGGGTTCAATGGAGGAAGAGGTAGATAAGGGCTCATGCCAATACACCAAAAAACATAACTCTTAGCTTCATCTGATGGTATATGAATGAAAATATGAATATGGCATTCTGTTCCTGGCTGTAACAGCAATATACTTACAGATCAAAAGCTGGAGTAATTTAAGTTCTGCAAAGATGCATAGCAACATGTCCCATCATGGCTGTTTTGTTTAAGGGAATATACTCAAACATAATAAAGTGCGAACAACTTTTGTGTGTAGCTGTTTACTATTAAGGGTTGAAGTCCAAAGCTGAACTACACATCAAAGGTGCCTCGTGTAAAATAGTTTCTGCCGAAACAGTAGTTGACTGTCATGACCTTTAAAGTGTTGTGAAATTGTTCTGCCGAATGTTTTCCATCCCTCTTTTGGCATTCTCTTCCCTACATGGTCGCTCTTTTGAACCTTTCAGACCAGTTCAAGGGAACAAAAGCAAACAAATCACATTGTCCTTTCAGGAATTTCTACTTGTTCACTGCTTTTCATGACCTCTTCTTTAGGCACCTCTGTGCCTCTCCTTATTCAGAGTCCCTAAGAAAGTCAATGGTTCCCTACATCCCAGTTTGACAAGTCAGGAGGATACACGCTAATCCACTTAATCTGGCCTTTCTCCCGCACGCTGCCACAGGGAGAGAGGGACCACAGAGAGTAATCCTGTAGGAGAGACAATAGGATTAAGGGCCCAACCCTGTGAGTGACAATCAGGTATCCACTGACTGATCTGCAAAGCGGGAGCCTAGCCACTCTCGCTTCAATGTGACTTTATTTTTGTTTGGCAGCTCTGACAAGGATGGGGGGTGAGGAAGGGTTGGGGTGGAAGGGTGGTTATGGGGGGGGGGTATTTCTTTGAGGTTCTGCTGGAGGTCTGACAGGCCTGTGGTTCCCCGAGCTCCAGGGACACAGGGATGACTGACAGGTGAGGGGTAGAACTGGGTGGCTTTGGTATGGCCAAGAGGCTTGTTTGTAGTACTAGCAGTGCTAGAGTGTCCCCAGCTCCCTCGAACAGTTTCCCACATTTCCCCCTGGCGATCTATAAAATATTTCTGATGTGATTGAATTGCATCTATAAGGTGAAACACTACTTAAAAGCACATACCTGCTTCTTTCACAATTACCCCAATATAACATGACTCACAAAAGCAAACATTAAAATTTACAAATAAAAGAGCAACTAGTTAATGAATTACTCCTACAAGCAACTTTCCATTTTACATGTCTGAGAATGCGGCAAATGTTGATAGCGCTTGTTAAAGTTTCTATTTACAGGCCTGACCATCTTAGCTACAAGATGAGTTGATGTGATCATTATAAAATTAATGATGAAAATTGCACTTAAAAATGAATATAGCTAATATTAGCCTTAGGTGTTCCTGGTCCCTACGATCAACAAGAGGAACGCTAGATTTTTCTTTGTCCAGATGTCAGACACAGGCCTCATTGAAGGTGAGCCAGGAAGAGGAAGGTGTGCATTGTGTGGACGGACTGTATGCGATGGGCAAGGTGGTTACACTGTTGAGTCAAGTGAAATATATTTTTAAACACCAATAAACAGAGTTGTAAGTGAACAAAATAAAAGCAAACCTAAGCCTAAAGAAGGTTTGTGAATGATCTGTAAACGGTCGTGTCTGGTTGCTTATGGAGGTTATTGAGTGATGAAAGCATGGAAGAGTTAAACCAAGATTAAGAGGAGATTAAATCAGGTTTTAAAGAGAAAAAAAATAGAAAACAATTTTTGAGTCAAGACACTTGTGTCAGATGGCAGGAGTGAAAATAAGAGGATTGCACAGAAAAATAGATGATTTAAAGGTTTTGATTACATTTAATGGAGGACATTTTAGAAAAGTTAAACAAATAGCTATATCTCACTTTCTACAGGGTAACACTGAACGATTGAGAGAGCAAAAGTGCTCAATATGGGAGTCTTCTGGTTACATTATCTTTTAAAAAGATAATGTCAGAGAAGGGAAAAATCTCAAATCTGAGATGACTGAAAACTTGGAGACAGAGTGAAAAGGTAGTTTATCAGTGATGATAGAATTCAAAGACCAAACGCTTCCCAAGTAAATCTCAATTGGTTACATGAAGTACAGAGTGAGAACATATGTTCTACCACCTCTGAGGTGTCAGAAATATGGTCACATTTCAGTTTATTGTAAAGGGAAGCAGACGTGTGAAGTGAGCACGGGTATGGCGAATGTGGTAAGGTGCTAATGTTAAATGGTCAAGTTGTGGAGAAGCACATAGAATATCCTACAAAGAATGTGAAGCTAGGAAAAAAGCAGCAGAAATACAACACCTGAAAGTTGAGAACAAAATATATGGAGACGTGGTTAAAAAGGGTCCAGGGAGATCAGGAAAAAGAAATGGGAACATGGGATGGAGTCATGGAGAAGTATTACAGACGGAAGGAATACAACATGAATGTCAAAAAAGAACACTTTCTGCAGTTTATGGTGGAAGTGAAAATTATATCGACCAGGCCAAACACAGATTTGAAATAACAGCTACTGTAGTTGTTATTGGTCCCAGAATGTGATTCCACACTAGCAAAATACAAATCTGTGAAATACAGATAAAGTGAAGCAGCAATGAAGACAGGAGCATTCAGTCTGTCATCCAAGCTGCATCTGGGGTGTGGGCAGAACGTCCCACCTGATATCAGGTGCACAACTGCTCCCATGACAAAGGTTCCACATGGGTGCTGCTTACATTCACCATGTTTCTTCACCATATATAAAAATAAGGATGATTTCAAAACCCTCAGAATGAAAGAAAATTATTCATTAGTTGGGTGTATCGCACAGTGAAAACTGCAGCTAAATATCTTGGCATAGCAGACACATCTTGGGAACAAGTGTATGAAAACTGAAAAAGAGAGAAAATGGGCAAAAACATGGGATTTCAATTGATCGGTCACAATAATGTTTTTACTCAAATAAATGCAAGAAGGCTAATAACTAACAGTCAAGAATTTAAAAGACATATTCATGAGCAAACCAATAAGCCAGATGACATATGTATAGAAGAAACATAATTAAAACCTCACCTTATTTTTTTGTCATTAATGGATACATCTTTGAGTGTAGAAATAAAGATAATGGTACGCAACATTTGTCAAGCAGGACAATAAGAAGTTAAAAAAAATCTTTGAAAAAGTTGTTTTGAAAAAAACTGAATGAATGATGAATGAGTGAATATGTTTATAGAGTACAAAAGGGAGCAAGCAGAGGTAAGGAAAATTATGAGACAAGTTATAGAAGTTATTGGAAGAGGTACTGTGAAAACATAAGGAGATCAAAATCTTAAGAATCTTACAGTTGAAAAACAAAGAAAGACACAAAATAAAGACACAAAATTGGAACTGTTAAGAAAGGATTGTAGAGCAGGAAGACAATTCAAATTCAACATTTTCACTAAGTGCATTAACACAGCAATTATTAAGAAAAAATCAGTGTAAAGATAAAAGAAGTTATGCAATTTTGAAACATCTTCATGAAAATGAACTCAGAGACATTTTGATCTATATGATGGGATATGGTGGGAGATAGCAAGTAAGATACCAAATCGGTTGGAAATCAGCAATCATGGTTCCAATTAAGAAACTAGGGAAAGACTCAGCCATTGCAACCAATTATAGACCTATAGTTTTAATGTCTCATTTAAGTACGATCATGGAAAGAACGATAGTTGAAAGGTTAAGCTATTACTAGCTATAAGTATTACTTAAGCTATTGCTCAGAATCTCATAACTTAATATCAGTATAGCAAAGTGGTTTCAGGAAAGGCAGATCTACAGTGGACCAGATCATTTATTTACAATCGGATATCAGGAAAGCTCAAACTAATAAGGAATAATAAGGAATGTCTTTTTTTTTTTTTGATGCGGAGAAAGCATCTGATCTTTTATGGAAAGAAGGCATACTAATCAAACTCAAGAAAACAGAAATAAGGAATGTCTTTTTTTTTATGTGGAGAAAGCATCTGATCTTTTATGGAAAGAAGGCATACTAATCAAACTCAAGAAAACAGAAATTGAAGGGAAAATGTCTAGGTGGATTAAAGACTTCTTTTTGTAATAGAAAAATACTCGTAAGACTATCAAAGTATGCAGACTGTATGATAGTAGACAATGGGGTTCCTAAGGGGAGTGAGGAATGCGGTTTGATAACAGACTTACATGGCAGATACATATAGAAAATAATAGGGTCTTCGCCTGAAGTACCTTCTGGCTCAGGCCCTAAAAATGTTTGAGAAATGTAAAAATATAATAAATATCATGAAATGCGATAGGAGTAAAGAGTGAGGTGCAGACAAATTTAATAAAAACTTTATATATTGTATTAATAAGATCAATCATAGTGGTGCAGTGGTTAGCACTGTCGCCTCACAGCAAGAAGGTTCCGGGTTTGAGTCCTGGCTCGGGCATGGGATCTTTCTGTGTGGAGTTTGCATGTTCTCCCCGTGCCTGCGTGGGTTCTCTCCGAGTACTTGTGGGCTTCTTCCCACTGTCCAAAGACATGCAATTGGGGACTAGGCTGATTGATACTCTAAATTGACCGTAGATATGAATGTGAGTGTGAATGGTTGTTTATCTCTATATGTTGGCCCTACGATGGACTGGTGACCTGTCCAGAGTGAACCCCGCCTCTCGCCCAAAGCTGCTGGGATAGGCTCCAGCCCCCCCACGACCCTTAATAGGAATAAGCGGAAGAAAATGGATGGATAGATGGAAGATCAATCATACATTATGGGTGTATAGCTTATGTATGAGCAGCAAAAACAAAGTTTCAAAAAGCTGATGTAATTCAAAGGACAGCCATGAGAATATGCTTGGGAGACATAAAAACATCACCAATATCAGTATGAGGAGTGGGGAAATGCCACTCCAATATAATATAGGGAAATACTGGATAAATTTACAGGCATATGGAACAAACCATCCTGCAAGAAGGGGTCTAGAACCAGCATAGAACTGAATGAAAGCTAAAATGCAAGCGAAAATGTTTTCGTTGGAGTGATGAAAAGACAGCAGAAAAAATGGCGATGACTAAGAAATGGTTTTGTCCTTCTGTTGTTCTTCCCCCACATTCCCTTGCCTGATACCAAATCCAGATATAGACACATCATTGCAGAATAAAATAGAAAATAAAAAAGGAAGCAGTGGTTTAATGGCATCATTTCAAATTGATAAATTCTATCGGTATTCACAGGTATTGACAGATTGATTTAAACAACCAGCAACAGGTAAAACAGAAGCAGCATTTGTCTATCGAATAAGATTCTTTCTTCACACTGGCTAAAGCAATTGGTCTATAATTATCCACGCTTCCCACCTTGCCTGCTTTGTTCTTGATGACAGGCACCAAGGTAACAGACAACATAAAGTGTGGCAACACACTATGAGTCATAAAGCCTGCAAAGCAGATTGCAAGAAGAGCTGCAGCCCTCGGACTTGCAAATTTGAGGTGTTCTGCAGTGATCTGATCTAAGCCACTTACTTTGTTACCTGCTAGCTGCATAATTGCTTGTTGCACCTCCCTATATGTGGTTCCCACTGTGCACTGTTGGCAATATTGCCCACTTTGTAGAGATCACTTATAACGCAATTGAATAGCTCAGAATTATGTTGCCTCCACAGCTCAGCTATCTTGTCGGCACCAGAGACTCCTTTAAGTGAACATGGTAACAATGACCCTGTTCAGAGCTTTAACCTCCTTCCAGGAGCCAATAACATTGTTTCCAAGAAGCTTCTCAACCATCTAGTCCGCTCTTGTTTATCTATATAACAAATTGCATATTCATGCCTCGCAAGCCATTTGTGGTCCAACACAGACCCCTCTCTGGGCCTACCTACCAGGACACAGGCCTTGTATGCATTGTTGGCTTCAAGTCAAGTCAAGTCAATTTTATTTGTCTAGCGCCAAATCACAACAAAAGTTATCTCATAACACTTTACAAGTAGAGCAGGTCTAGTACCACACTCCTTCAATGAATTTACACCCAACAATTCTCCATGAGCAAGCACATCCAGCAACAGTGGCGACGAAAACCTTTCTTTTAACAGGCAGGAACGTTGAGCTGATCCAGGCTCAGTGGGAATGACCTTCTGTGTTGGGGGGAAAGAGAGCAGGAGAGCGGGGCAGAGACAAAGACAGTTAATGGAGAAAGATAGATATACAGAAGGAAAGAGAGGGGCAGAGATAAAAGAGAAAGAGGGGAGAGAATGATCATCAGACAGGGACATGAGCAGGCCGTGCTACAGGTGGCTGCTTGAGCCTCTTCAGGTCTGTAGCCTCCTCCAGCAGCACCTGGGATCTGGGATGTGGGGAGCCTGAAGTCTCCGGGGAAGCAGCGGAGTTAGTAACACAAATGAGTATGATTTATGTATAACACATACAGGAGGACAGAGAGGAAAGAGAGGAGGAGAGAGAAGCCCAGTGCACCATGGGACATCCCCCGGCAGTCTAAGCCTGCTTGGACTATGAGCTCTGTCAAATATGTAGGTGCCTGATTGTTGAGGACTTTGTATGTTAGAAGGAGAATTTTAAATTCTATTCTGAATCTGACAGGGAGCCAATGCAGAGAAGCAAATATAGGACAGACATGGTAATTTCCACCAAGTTCTAGACTACACACAGGCAGCCGCATTTTGGACCAGCTGGAGAGTCTTTAGGGACTTACTGGTGCAGCCTTATAGGAGGGAATTTCAGTAATCTAGCCTGGAAGTGGCAAAAGCATGGACTAGTTTTTCTGCAACTTTTCAAGACAGGATGTGTCTGATGAAAGAAAGCAGTCCTGGAGATTTGCTTAATGTGCGAGTTCAAGGACAAATCCTGATCAAAGATAATCCCTAGGTTCCTTATGGTAGGGGCCAGAGTGATGCCATCCAGGGTACCTGTCTTATTAGGTAAGGAGTTCCTAAGGTGTTTTGGGCCCAGCACAATAACTTCAGTTTTGTCAGTTTAATAAAAGGAAATTATGGGTCATCTATGTTTTTATGTCCTTTAGCCAGGCCTCCAGTTTAGTCAGCTGATTTGTTTCATGTGGATGCATTGATAAGTACAGCTCTGTATCATCTGCATACCAGTGAAAATTAATTGAGTGTTTCCTTATAATGAAGAGGACTGGTCCAAGCACAGAACATTGTGGAACACCATAACTGACTGTAGTGGTTTCAGAAGGTTTGCAAGTACGAACTAAGATTGACCTGGTAAGTATGACCTAAACCAGTTTAGTGTTGATCCTTTAATACCAAAGACATGTTACAGTCCCTCATCTGATGCCTGTAGGAGGTCATTGGTAACTTTGACCAGTGCTGTTTCTGTGCTAGGATGAACCCTAAAACCTGACTGGAAAGCCTCTAATAGGCTGTTGCTGTGGAGAAACTCACAGAGTTGTTTAGCAACTGCTTTCTCCAGAATTTTGGAGAGAAAAAGAAGATTTGGTATTGGTCTGTAGTTGGCCAAAACTTCTGGGTCCAGAGTTGCTTTTTTTGAGAAGGGTTTAATTACTGCTCCTTTAAAGGAGTGTGGGACATAATCAGATAACAGTGACACATTAAGGCTATCTAGCTGGATTATATGTGACTCCTCCAGTTTGGAGGAGCGTCATATTCTTTCCAGTTTCTGAGTTTTTTGTTTAAGCTGTCTGGTTTCAGAATTGTACCAAGGTGCTTATTTCCTTGGATTCATAGTTTTCTTTTTTAATGGGGCAAGAGTCCAAAGTTGTTCGTAAGGTGCCTGTTGCACTAAAGATAAAATGATCAATTTTCAGCATGATAAGCACCCACATACTTGTTCCACCCTGGCTTGATGCTCTGTCCTTTTATTACAGTAAGTAAAGCATGGCCTACTAGCTTCATACACAGCTCCTACAAAACAATTATACAAAGTACAGAGGTCCTTATGGAGAGAACTTTCATTACAACTCACATCAGAGCATCAATATGCATCTCTGCGTTGGAACACATCACTTAAAAGACCATCAGTTCTACCATTATATAACATAACATCTTCATTTGTGAGCTTGGACCAATCCAGTTTAGCCTTAACCACACTATTAACTTCTTGCGACATTTCTCGGAGACTGTCACAATCAAGTACCATAACAAAAGCAACATGGTCAGACATGATTGCCTCATAAACAATCTCCATTGATCTTAATGAGTATGAGCATCAGCAGTGCTAATGCAGTTGTTAAGCCATGATGTAGAATGCCAGGCCTCACTTATGAAAGAGAAGCTTTCTGCAGGTAGTTAGCTTTTGGGTGGATAGTAAAAGTGATAAAACTGTAGCATGTGCTTAGCAAACAAGGAAACTTTGTCTGATAGGTCAGCATTCATGTCATCCACTACATATATACTTAAGGACAGATAGTCAGAAATAAAGGAATTTAAAAAGGCAACCCTGTTCAAGTATTTATCTTCATTTTGTTGTGATTCATATGGTGTGTACACATTAAGGATGGTAAATGCAGTTGGCAGACCTGAATTAGACCCCCAAAAGATTTGCTACTCATTGAAAGGCCAGTTATTTTGTGTTATGTCATGTGCCTGGAATTTATCTACTTAACAGTATCTGCTGATTTGCAAGATGACATAATACCCATGTTCTGTGCTTGTGCCTGTACAAGTGTAGCATTTTGAAGCCACATTCTTCTGATTGCATACAGTAACTGTTCTGATAAATAAGAGAAAGTGAAGAAAAGTAACATGAAAGAGTTAATTTCTTTAAATCTATACATTTTACTCATATATTCGCTTACAAATTGGACTCTGACATTGTGCTTAGAAACAGCCACAGAAATTTATGATGAATGGCATGTGAAACTTTTGCCTCATGATCAGGATCAATAAAACCTATCAGCAGGATAATGGAGTTTTGGTGACAAAGTATAATGGCATTTTTAAAATTTGAAATTAATCAATAAGATATGCAATTAGGGACTAGGCTAATTGAATACTCTAAATTGACCGGAGTGTGAATGGTTGTTCGTCTCTGTATGTTGGCCCTGTGATGGACTGGCGACCTGTCCAGGGTGAACCCCGCCTCTTGCCCGTTGATGCTGGGATAGGCTCCAGCCCCCCCGCGACTCTTCATAGGAATAAGCGGAAGACAATGGATGGATGGAAAATTCAATTCTGTTGTACTTCACCTTATGACCACCAGATGGCCCTGTTAGAACAAATATGACTGAGCTCAGAGAGAGCCAGCCTGCAGTCATGTGTGAAGAGAGCAGGCTGAGAGGTTCTTGATATCCAATAAGCCAGGAGCCTCCAGGCCTCCCAGCCTCAGGAAGCCAGGCTCACATCCACCTGAAAGGGGACACTCTCGGTTCAATTCAGCTCCAGTGAACTTGGCAAAGGGAAAAATGTGGTGGATTCCTTGCCTCTGCTCATGTTACCGTGATGGTGTTGTTAAGTACTGGGAGTAAATCACAGGTTAGCTATTGTGAGTCAGAGGATGCTGGATTCCAGGAGTGACAGGTGCCTGCAGTGGTGACTGTTTGTTTAGGCTGATTGTGTGTGTGTGTGTGTGTGTGTGTGTGTGTGTGTGTGTGTGTGCGCGTGTGTGTGTGTGTGTGTGTGTGCGCGTGTGTGTGTGCGTGTGCGTGTGTGCGCGCGTGTGTGTGGGTGTATGAGGGCGCTCTTAAAATCTTCCTGCTGCAACAAAAATGTAGTTTGATATTGGTGCCAAGCATATTTCAAGGAACAAGTCACAAAGTGCTTTGTGGGAAGCAGCAGCACAAGAAGGTGGTTAAGAAATGAAACCTTTATAATAATAAAATCTGCTATGGTGGGGAAAGGAGTGCACAGATGTTTCTCTAATCATGATTGTTGCTTGTTCAACCTTCATTGTAAATCTATTTAGCAATTACAAACTAGTTAAAAGGAAGAACATCAGTTTCAGGAAGCATAGAATAGAATAGAATAGAATAGAAGCTTTATTTGGCGATGCATAGAATACAGAATATCAACACAATGAATTTCAAGTTGCCACTCCTGATCGGTGCTTTAAAAAATTAATAAATATGCAAACATCAACAGACTGGGAGGTAGAGCCTTCAGTTACCGGGCTCCTTTACTGTGGAACCAGCTCTCTCTATGGGTCAGAGAGGCAGACACTCTAACTATCTCGGCTTAAGACCTTCCTCTAGGACAGAGCTGTCAGTTAGGGCTGGTTCAGGTAGCTCTGAACCATTTTATAGCTATGCTGCCATAGGGTTAGACCGCTGGGGGACACATCTGGTTACATGGAGCCCTCTTTTCTCCTCTCCTCTCCTCTCCGCACATTTTTGAACTGTCATTAACATTACCTGTTGCACTTTGTAGTTTGGCCTTGGTGTCTTGCAGTCTGTCTGTGTTCCCACAGATCCACTGGAGCTCCATCTCTATGCATCAACTGCCACCTACATCACCACCCCACCCCCCCTTTTCCCCTGCTGTTAAACTGGCCTGCGCTCCCCCTCCACGAACCAGTCGACCATCCAGTCCTCCCATTAAGCTGGCCTGCTCTCCCTGCCTCCCTTGCCTACCAGAAGCTTCCTTCTTCAGCTGTTGTTAACATTTCCATGTTTCCCATATTTTATATTATAAACTGTTTTCTTATCTGTAACAACATCTATTGCACTTCTGTCTGTCCTGGGTGAGGGATCCCTCCTCTGTTGCTCACCCTGAGGTTTCTCAGATTTTTCCCCGTTTAAAGGGTTTTCTCTGAAATTTTTCCTCAGTCGATGTGAGGGTCTAAGGAAAGAGGATGTTACGATGCCATGTAAAGCCGTTTGAGACAAACTGTTTGTAAAAATGTGCTATACAAATAAAATTGCCTAGCCTTGCCTTGGACATCCCCTAAATACTCTGCAAGCTCTCTTCCTCTCTCACACACTCATACCCAACCCCATACGCAGCACAATATTTTGGGGTTATCAACACAGACCTGACTAACACCCTCCTATCCCTCCCAGACAACACACCCTCCCACACACGTGTAAAACAGCAGCAGGCTAAGGAAGAAAGTGCTTAGTGAATAAGTGTACATAATGCAATAATGTCCAGGGGTATTGTCGTTTATCATGGCAAGGGAGGGGGAGGTTAGGGGTGGGGGTGGGGGTGGCCATTGTTTACCATGTTATACTTGTTAAACATAGTGAAAAAGTACCGAACGAGAGCTCAAAGCCGCTGCACTCACACGCCACCACTGTGACCCTACCCCTCCAACTTTTTGAGAGGACAGAGTCTCTGTGCCAACAATGCACTGGAATAGTGTCTTTGAAACAATCTACACATCACCCAGAAGAGAAAAACAGAAGCCACCCAGCTCTCTTTTAAAACACAAACAATTGTTTTTATTATTGTTGATGAATAGTGTGGTGTTTTTCACAAGGCTGACGCTCAACAGACGCTTTGTACTTCATGATGTAGCGTCCTCTGAAATGAATGATGTCATCTGAGACATTGGCATCGGGGAGGAACGGGCAAGCAGGAGCCTTTTGTCTCCTCCAGAGGTCTAAGCTCTCAAACCCTGAGTGAGACTACAGAGAGGAAAGGAAGAACATGTTGGGACAAGACAGAAAACATCCTTATCCAGGAGCCCTTCCTGATGTTTACAGTGATGATAACGACACCGGTTAACTTAACAGTTAAATTCAACTTGATAGGCTGGGCCAAAAATCTTCATACCATCAATTAATCCAATAGTTTGATTTCAATTATTGATCCACAATACTGTCAACGTGCACACCAGCAGGTTAACATGTATGAGTAATCTTCAACTGAGTCACAGTGACTTGAAATTACACCCTACTCAAATCATGAATCACATTCCACCATTTACCAGAACCAGTTGGCCATTAGGGGGCACTAGGTCACCAACTATTGCTGGCTTTGATGCGCTAGTTCCATCCATCCATCCATTTTGAACTGCTTATCCTGTTCAGGGTCACAGGGGGGGCTGGAGCCTATCCCAGCAGCCTTCAGGCATGAGGCGGGGTACACCCTGGACTGGTCGCCAGTTCATCGCAGGGCCAACACATATAGACAGACAACCATTCACACTCACAGTCACACCTACAGTCAATTTAGAGTATCAATTAGCCTTGTCCCCATTTGCACGTCTTTGGATTGTGGGAGGAAGCCGGAGTACCCAGAGAGAACCCACGCAAGCACAGGGAGAACATGCAAACTCTACACAGAAAGATCCCGTGCCTGAGCCGGGACTCAAACCCGGAACCTTCTTGCTGTGAGGCAACAGTGCTAACCACTGTGCCACCTTGTTTTGCTAGTTAAACAGCCAAAAGATCACACTAAATCATAAAAGGGCTGGCTGTTATGGTATTGCCTGATGTTGTGCACATCACTTATATCATCTTGTTGTTTTAGTGTGTGAAATCACTGAAATGAAAACCAGCCGTCGGATGCATGGAGACAATGCAGGAGAACACATATTCCAATCACTTTCACCTGTTTTCATCTTCATCAGCCAGTAAGATTTCTCTCACAACACCCTCACACACCCTCATCAGTCTGTATAATCCCAATGCAGCCAAGTGCACTACAACAAAGCTATATATATTTTAAATATTCTTTTCTGATCAGATGACTTTATTAAATTACACCACTGATTGATGACATATTGTCATGGCGTGAATTCATCAGTCTGACTGCTTCATAATCATGAACATTGCGGTGACACATATGTAATGACACATTCACATCCACTTTCCTTAGTCTTCCTTGCAGGGTGCTGGGTCATTTTTTTGGTGTAAAGACCAACCATGAAAATACATCTAAACATACAACCCTTCTTCATTTAGGCCGGAGACTTGTTCCTGTTTCAGTGTGAAGATATGCTAGATGCATATCCTGTGTTGCCCATCAATAAGATTTCAGTAATCCTGGGTAATAATTTAGCAGTCACTAACATCTGCTCTCTGGTGTGGGCAGATGTACCACCACCAGTAGTAGAGGTGCCAGTGAAAAATAATGAACGTGATTTTCCCAAGGCATTTCCATCCTGCGTTGAAACACACAATTATGACTTCAAGCTTTGAATCTGAGTCCGAGGTGTGGCTGAAAACAACAACAACAACAATAATAATAATAATAATAATAATAATAAATACATTAATGGATGATAACCTTATGTGGTGTGAAGAAATGGTGTTCCACAGGGGACATGAAAGGGTTAATTTGATTTGGTGACGACTGTGGACAAAATGCAACCGTAACAGCCTGCTGCCGTCTGTCCAGGGCATCCAAAACTCAGCTGTTGGACATGAGAAGCATGCCAGAGCCTGCTGGTAAAGGGTTAATCCATTAGCCTCAAGGCAGTTTGACAACACATAAGGATTGCATGCATTCATGTGCATACATGTGCGCGCGCGCACACACACACACACACACACACACACACACACACACACACACTAACAGTGAGGGACTCTTGGTGAAGAGAACAGTGCGGAGGGCTGTTTGGATCCAGACAAAGCCTTTGAAGGGATTAAGGCACATTACCCTCCCGACAAACCATCTCATCACCGTGGAAACACACTTTAGGTTTACATCCGTCGGACCTGCGTGCCTCAGATCACACGCCAGAGGCCATCACAGGTTTGACCACCCAAATCACCTGGGTACAATGTGAGGATCTCTGAGATTACCACATTTGTATTTCCAAGTACACATACAGTACACCTGGGCCTGAGCTATGAGCAGGTTTATAGGGTTAGCAAGACAATGCCAGGGTCAAACTGGGATTTCTTTACTGTGAAGGTTGCTGACATCTATATCACCGGGTAACATAGACTTCAACTAGTTAACCTGCTCAGGAGCAGGCAAGGACATGGATAAGGTTAAAACACATGAAATCACCATTCACTAATCGGTCATGTCCCACAGACAATATGTCACTGTTAATCCACTGATAATTTGAAATTGGTGCCCAGATCATGGAGTTCACAGAAATTTGAGAAATAGACTTCCTGAGGATTTCATCTATGAATGATACAGATTTGTATGTGAATGGGTATAGCTTGTTACTCTTGAGGGAAACAGGCACACAAGACTGCAAGGTGGGTAATTTGATCATGTAGTGTGGCACACTAACGTGAGGAAACACAAGCTTGACGTAACAAGTTGTTGACCATTGTTGTGGTACTGCTGATCCCTGACTTTGCCAAACCACACAAACTGAAGAGATCCTTGACATACAGATCTTTCTTTGTAGTACAGGCTCCTGGTGTTCCACTCTTGTGTGTATATTGATGGTCTACACTGCTCAATATTGTACTACCCAGGGCTAATATATACACATGCCAGGGGTAGATTGTAAATTTGCCAGAGGGAATTTCTACTGTAGAGCATGAGTTTGGCGAGGTGATAGCTACAAAGAGCAAATTGAATCTATGGATCTATCTGCACTTTCTTAGTCAGACCAGACAAAGGTTGAGTCCATGTTGCTGAAGCGTGAACGTGTATTTGCAGCCTCTGACCTGGATCTTGGTTGTACTATCCTTGTGACACATAATACCCCGACTATGATGAGGTTAGGGCCCATATACATCACCTGTTAGACAGCCAAGTTATAAGGGAAAGCTGTAGCCCCTATACCTTTCCTGTTGTCCTGGTAAAAACAAAGGATGGTAGTCTGAGACTCTGAACTACAGACTGTTAATTAGCAAAACACACAAGGATGCTTTTCCTCTACCAAGGATTGAGGAGTCCTTGGATGCTCTGTCTGGAGCTCAGTGGTTCTCCACCATTGATTTGGCAAGCGGTTACCATCAGGTTTCAGTCACGGAACAAGATAAAATGAAAATGGCATTCTGCACTCCCTTCAGCCTATTTGAATTTCAAAGGATGTCGTTTGGTTTATGTAATGATCCTTGTCACAGCCTCCAGCCTGCTCTACCCAGTTATTTTCCATTACCACACCCCCTGCTCCAGCAACACCTGCATCACATTCACTATCTTCTCACCTGCTCTGCCTCAGCCAATCATCTACTTACCTGCAGCCCTCTTCAGCTTCAGCTCCACACACACACCATTTGCCAGATCGTCTTTGCTCTCATGCAAGTCTTTCCAGCTAGTTATCAAGTACTGATCACTTGTTGCTGACCTGTTACATCCCTATTCTTGCCTTGCCCTTGGACTGACTGACAGATCCTGACTTGTTTCTGCTCAGACCCTGCCTGCTCATCTGACCTCTGGCTACCGACCTTGTCTTCTGTCCCTGACAATGAGACAACCTGTAAGTCCCTGCTGTGCTGGTTATCTGACCTCGTGCCTGCCCTTGACTATCCAGCTGTCTGCTCCCTGGTTCCTGTTTATGTGGACTGCTAACTACATCTAAGACTCTGCTCCTGTTGAGGTGAAGTCATCATCACCTCGTGGCCAAGTGGCAACATCTCTGACTCTCCCACCACCCATGAGGGTTCAAGCCCTGACTGTTCCACTGACATCATATCCTGAGTGTTACATAAAGACTTGTTATTGTTTCATCAACCTGCTGCTTTTGATCTGTGTTCTTCCCTGTTTGTCTGGCCATGACAGCTCCTAGTACATTCCACAGACTGATGGAGTGGATATGACCAACACTGCTGCTGCATCTCAATGATGTTTTTTTCCTCCACAGTGGACAAGCACCTCAGCTGCTTGGAAGTAGTTCTGGGGTGCTTCCAAAAAGAGGTGTTTAGGCCAAGTTGGAGAAGTGCTGTTTTTTTCAACAGCAAGTGCAGTACCTGGGGCATGTAGTCTCTACTGCAGGTGTCTCTAGACCCCCAAAAGATTGCTACTGTAGCTGACTGGGCAACTCCAAGTACTGTGCCAGAACTCAGGTCATTTCTGGGTACTACAGGGGTTTTGTTGAAGGGTTCACCAAACTGGCTGCCCCTCTCCACAAGGTGGTCGCTGATCTCACAGGGAAGAACTGTCAAGGGCAGGGGGTGCCCTGCAGGATGCCTGGACACAACAGTGTGAACACAGCTTCAAAGAGCTCAAGGGCAGCTTGGTGTCTTCACCTGTATAAGCTTACGCTAACTTCAACCTTCTTTTTATTTTAGAGGTGGATGCCAGTCATGAAGGTCTGGGGGCAGTGCTCTCTCAGGAGCACAGTGGGAGAGTCAAACCATATGCCAGCCACAGCCTTCATCCTGCAGAAAAGAACTACAGTTCTATGAAACTTGAGTTCTTAGCTATGAAATGGGCCATGGCATACAAGTTCTGTGAATATCTGTTCTGGGCCACCATTGCACAGTATGTACTGCTAACAACCCTCTCAGTCACCTAAACATTGCTAAATTGGGGGCTACAGAATAGTGCTGGGTGGCTGAGCGGGCAGTCTTTGATTACACTGTGCAGTACCACCTGGGATGCAACAATTGGAATGATGATGCCCTATCTAGGCAGCGCCTGTCTCAGGGTGTCTCAGTAGTAACCCATTCAGTCAATGCTGGATCAGTGGCCTTATCGCACTATAGACAGCCAAACCTGCCATTGGTGGGTGCCACTGGAGGCTGTGTAGAGAAGCAGGGATTTCATCATTCAGCACTGGGGCTGTTATGCCAGTGGGATCAACTCACAATGAGAAACAGGCTGCTGCACAGGATGCATCAGCAACCTGACAGCAGAGAGGGGATTTACTAGCTAGTTCTTCCTGAAAACCTGAGGAGGGAAGTATTCCAGCAGCTGCACACTCATCATGGCCATCAAGGCATCAAGCGCACTACAGAGCTGATCCACCAAAGGTGCTGTTGGCCAGGTATGGGCAAAATGATCAAAGAGTGGTGCCAAATGTGTGAAAGATATAGTGTGGTGAAAGATACTCTGCCACGGGTCTGAGTTCCAAAGGGCCATTCGCTAGCCTCCAGATCAAATGAAATATTGGCAATTGACTTCTCATTTCTAGAGCCACTTAGAGATGGGAGAGAAAAAGTGTTAGTGATTGACATTTACCCAGGTTGTCCCCACCAGAGACCAGCGGACCTCCACAGTGGCAGACATAATAACAAAGTAGTGATATAGAAATATAGTGTTCCAGCATCAACAACATCTGCAGGTGGCTGTGGAGAATGCCCGGGAGAAGGTGAAACAGGCTGCAACACAGTGGAAAGACAGGGCCGACCAGCAGGCTCAGGAGGAGGTGTTACCAGCAGGCCAACATGTCAACCCTAAGTGACCATTCCCAAAGAGGAAGGAATAAAATCCAGGATGCCTGGGCCCCCATAGTCTTTCAGGTGGTGAGACCTCCTGAGAAAGGTGGTGCAGCTTATGTTGTTGCCCCACAACATAAGCTTACAGAGCTATGCCATGTTCATTGCTTCATGCTCAAACCTGAATCAGTTTTTGATGTCCCCCTAAGCTCTGTAGCAAAACGTAATCTTGCTACAGTAAGCCTTGACACTGAGGAGGGGACCGTGGGTGGCAGTGGGATGCATATCTGGACCAGTGGCTTCTTAGCCAGTGCACAGGCCCTCCTGAAGCGTACCCAGTCCACCATGCTGCGGCACCAATAGCAGCTTTACCTGAGTCCTCTACTGGTACTAGTTCCCATTCAGCAGCTTGCCCGGAGATGGTGAGGTATTCTGCCCATTTGGTAAATATTCCAGTCCTCACCATCTTCCAGTAATTGTAAGGAGCACAGCACATGGAGCTACAAATTCCCAGATAACTGGTTCTGGTAATGCAACCCTGGCGTGTTTCAGACCCTGGTCTTGTAAAATGTCAGGCCACTAATTTAAGAACCTGGGGGTATAATGTGACAGGCAATAGATCGTCCCTTCTAGGCCACCTTGGGGTCTGACACTTGCTGGCCCCTCCTACTTCCTCAATAATAGAGGTTGTGTGCTATATTAGCTGACAGTTAAGCACAGCTCTGCCCCCCCCCCCCCCCCCCCCGCTCCCGCATGTGACAAACCTGTCTACACCATGCCCTGGAAAGCACTGACTTTTCTCTATTAGTATCTGATCTCCTGGTGCATTGTTTTATTATCTTTTTGGTGCACCTTAAGTTCTGCCTGCTTGCGGTCTCCGCTCTTTTGTGTTGAGCCTGTATGCTGTGTGATACAGAGGTAAAACAACATCCTTAATATACAGTATTTTTGGAGCGAAACAGTAATTTATTGAATCTGTATTTTTTCCTTTATTAAACAAATTGCCACTGCTGTTTTGTTTGATTAGTTTCAGTCTGGCAGTATACAGTGCCTGTACATTCAGCTTGGTTTGGTTTCAAGCCGTTCACATTTGACGGCATGGTGTCCTTGGTTGGTGACCCCAGTAGCAAAAAGACAATTCGTATCCTGAGAGACACTGGGGCAGCCCAGTCTTTTCTGTTAACTGATGTTTTGCCTCTATCTGATGCATCATTTTCTGGTGCATACAGCGTTGCTCAGGGACTCGATATGAGCTTCATTAAGGTTCCACTTCACCGTGTACTACTTGACACAAAACTTGTTTCTGGCTGTTTTAAGGTAGCTGTACGCCCTGTGTTGCCTGTCCCAGGAATAGACCTCATTTTAGGAAATGACATTGCGGGTGACAAGGTATATCCAGTGTTGGAGGTTACTGAACACCCTGAACACCATGATTCATGGGCTATGCCATGTAGCACAGAGACCCCTCCTGGAGATCATTTCTTGATAATGCTGGCAATCTCTGGTAAAATCGCCTAAGTCCTTAGTTGAAAAGATCATTCTCTTTAAGCCCTATAGGACAATGGCCTATGTCAAGCGGGTGACTTTGGCCATTTTATTTTTTTTGCGTAAGTCAACATTTTTGATTCTTTAGGATAAAATGTCAGACTTGGGCAATTTAACAAGCTTTCGTGATGGCAGCTGCTTCAAGATGCAACAGAATCAGTCCATGAAACGTGATGCCCATCGAGTGTCATCACTTCTTTGACAATTTGCCACATAGGCAAATAAAGATGACCGAGAATGAAGATTCAGTGAATAAACTGAATAAAACTGGGATAGATAAAAAACAGCAAAGAAGAGCTGGACAAGTGAGGAGAGGGACATGCCTCCTCAGTGTTTGATTTACCTGACATTTATTCAGTTTAGGTTAGAGATATTTCCTTTTTGAATTTGCTTTATGAAATTAAAGGACAGTAAATAGTCAGGTCAAAAAGTTGTCAAAACTGGATGTAGGAAATGGGTTAAGTTCAATTAAAAACCCAGCAAAGAAGCCCTGGAGAAACGAGGAAAGGGAATGCCTCCTGACCAATTTGATTTACCTGACATTTGTTTAATTTAACTCAGGGTAATTTCAGTTTTGAGTTTGCACTATCGAATGAAAGGGCAGTTTAAGCCAGGTTTAAAGTTGCCTAAGTCACACTAGAATACATAATTGACACACAACATTATACAGGTATGTATGTCAACAGCCATCCACTGCCAAAGCCTTTTTGTTTGAAATGATAAATAAATATCATATGTTCGGCATTTGGGCTGCACGGTGGTGCAGTGGTTAGCACTGTGGCCTCACAGCAAGAAGGTTCCGGGTTCGAGTCCTAGCTCGGGCACGGGATCTTTCTGTGTGGAGTTTGCATGTTCTCCTTGTGCCTGCGTGGGTTCTCTCCGGGTACTCTGGCTTCCTCCCACAGTCCAAAAACATGCAATTGGGGACTAGGCTGATTGGATACTCTAAATTGACCGGAGGTATGAATGTGAGTGTGAATGGTTGTTCGTCTCTCTATGTTGGCCCTGCGATGGACTGGCGACCTGTCCAGGGTGTACCCCGCCTCTCGCCCGTTGACGCTGGGATAGGCTCCAGCCCCCCCGCGACCCTTAATGTGTAGGAATAAGCGGAAGATGACGATGGATGGATGTTCGGTATTTGGTTACGTTTTTTTTTTGTGTTTTCCCAAAATCTTGAAATTATGAATGAGGCCATTATTTTAATAGGGTGATGTTATGTGTATGTATGCATGCACTGGGCAGGGAGTGGAATGAGTGTGCACTGTTGCTAGATGGCCACTCTCCCTCTGAGCCATGCCGCCCATGGCACCGATTTCACTGTAAACCATCCACGACCATGTGCTCCTTGCAAGATTTCTGACAAAAGAGTGAAAAGAATTATCAGAAGAGGGGCCAAGGACCGCTTGAGGAAAGGTTCAGAAAGACCTGGAATTAGCAGGTACAATTGTTTCAAAGAAAACAATAAATAATGCACTAAACCGTCTGTATGCACATTCACCATTCAAGACTCTTGAAACGTGTTTAAAGTCCAGCACAACATTATACAAGCCTGAAAAATACTGGAGAAATACGGGAGAATGTAGTCTGGTCAGATGAGATAAAAAAAATTGAACTCTTTGGATGTCATAATACACGCCGTGTTTGATTGAACAAGGGTGGACATTTCAGCAAGAAAAGGAAGGATGAATTGAAAAATGCACCAAGACATTCTTTATAAAAATCTGGTGCCATCTACCAGAATGTGTTCCAGGTGAACCCAAGTGCAGAATACAGACGAAGGACAACGAAGAATTTGGAACAATGATTATTTTCAACTAGGGAAGCAGGAGGCTGAGAGGTCATAGGTCAGTACCAGGAAATGCCGGCAGGGATGAAGATGGGCAGGGCAAGCAGGCAGGAAGGCGGGGGAGGTAGGCGGGACAGGCAGGTCAGGACAGTGGATAACAGGCAGACCAGGACTGCAGACAACAGGCAGGTGACAAGTGGTCTGATTGTAACTGAGATGCCTGTGACTCAGAGACGCCAAACTTTGTCATTTTTACTTCTTCCAGCTCTTTGACTTCAGCAAGGAGGTCTCCTGGTATATTGAGACAACACACTGACAGGGAGTGGATGAAGAGCTTTGGTTTAAATACAGGGCTGGGGATGAGGTGATGGCAAGCAGGTGAGTAGATTGATCCATGAGGGGGGGAGCAGGTAGACACCCATAAGTGGTCACAGGAAGCTGCTGACAGGAAGAGCAGACATACACATTCAGAAAAACTAGGGCCTGGCTGTGGCCATGACAGAATGATAAAGATTTTGGACATTTCGGCAAGACAATGATCTCAAACACACATTCAAGGAAACTAAATTGGTATCAGAGAGAGACAATAAATTTGTTCGAATGGCCCAGCCAATCAACTGATTTCATCAGCTGAATCAGAAATTATGGAAAGGTGTTCGTGTGTGTGTCACACACACACACACACACACACACACACACACACACACACACACACACACACACACACACGTACTGTATACAGTATATGTGATTTCCTGCCTCTTTGGACCTAAAACATCAACTCACAATTTAAGATTTTATAAAAATATTTTTATTTTAGATTTTACAGCATGTCCACTGTACAGGACAACAGAATGATTTTTACAAAACACAAAGGCAATCAGAATAGGCTGACAAGAAAACAAGAATGTCGATCAATTTTTTAAATGAATCTTGACATTTGGCCTGTATCTTTTCTTTAACTGCTGAACAAAATATCTGCATCATACACAAGGCCTTGTTTTGTTTGTCTTTCAAGAATGTCATCACTGTACAAGAAAAGTTTGAATTTGACTTGAGAGGAGCCCTAGGTAGCAAAGGTTTGAATGTGTTAGCTTGTAGTCATCTAAATTGTTCTCTTCATTTTCTTCATTCATTCAGTTATTAGCGATGGTACTCCAGAGAGCAGTTTCTCCTCTTTGTAATGCAGAGGAACATCTTGCAACTGATGCATCGCATGAATGTTTTGCCCTTGCAACCTTGGTTTCGGCACCTCTCTGCATGGTTGCAGTCAACCATCTCTGGCAAGTGTCTAGCCCCATATTTTCTTCATGATGCATCTGGTTGTGGTATTCTCTTTTTGATTGGCGGTTTGCACTCTTCTTCACTCTCCTCACTGTCGTCTATTCTGTTGTCAGTGTGGTTAGGTTCAAGATAGTTCAGCAGTTCATTTGCTAGATGTAGTTTGAAATCCAGGAACTGTTCAGTGTTTTTTGCAGATCGGTTCAGCGTCATGCTGTTAGACTTGTACTGGATCCAGGAATTTGTGATGGCAACATCAAAGAAATGAGCAATCACACAGGTGGTCCATTTTTTGGTTCTGCTCACCATGTGATAGAAGCTCAGCATGCGGTCACAGAGGTCCACACCACCTATGTTGTCATTGTACTCCCTAATGACTGCAGATCTTCTTACCTGGACTTGGACTTTTTCTTTCTTCGACCATCTGGTGCGGACATCTTCAGGGTCTTTCCCATGTGCAGTAGAAGTCATCAACACATTTTGTGATAGCCAACTCAGGACTTCTCCTGACCACCATCACTGATGCTCCCCTCCCTTCTCTTTTCAATTGTTTGTCATCAGGCAAACGGCATGGCTTTGGGACACAGTTTTTTTGTTATAGTTCCAGTTGATGGAAGGCCCTTAGCCAGCAATTCATCCATGAGGTTAACTGATATGAAGTAGTTGTCAAAGTACAGGTGACTTCCAGAGAGAACAGTTTCAACCATACGTAGGACTGCTGCTGCCCCAATTCCTGACCTTTGGCCAGCAAATGTATCCTTGCCTTGGTACACTTCAAAGTCCAACATCAGACCATCTGGAGAAGCAAGGACAAATACCTTTAGCCCTGTAGGGTATGGCTTGCCTGGAACAAATTGCCTGATGGGACAGCGTCCTGTAAAAGGGATCATTTGCTCACGGATGCATAACTTTCCTGGCTTTGGGAGGCTAAGGCAGCCTTGCCTTACTCTGTCCAAAAGAGGTCTGACTCTCCAAAGAATGTCTTTCTTCTTCGTTTCCTCTGTCACATCAGGTGACAGGTCATTGACAATCTTTAATGAATTTCTCAACTTGAAGAACCAGGTCTTGTCATGTTCTGGCTTATTATTGGCACTTGGGTTTTGCTGGCCCAAAACATTTTGATTCTGCGAAAGCCAAGGCAGGCCATGTGGATTGACATGCCAAACAAGAGCCTCATTTCTTCAGTGGTGGTGTTAAGGGAGACACCCCTTATCTGTAGGTCTCTCTAGTTTGTGAATCCTGCAAAGTCTTCAAAGACTTTGACATCAATGTACTGTGAAAAGTACTCAACTGGGCTCCAGTTTCTACGAATTGCGGCATCCTGTTGACAGTCAGGAGGCCTGGGTAGCACAGGTTGGAATCTAGGAAAAAAACCCACACATTATTAATGACTTGATGAACAAAAACTCTTACCTATCTTATCCATCAGTTAATTGATCTGTCATACGTGTTGGTCTTGATCCACAAAGGACGATGGTTTTCTTGTTCTTCTGTGTCTGTCAGCTCATTTGATAAGCCTCCTGTATCTTCCTCTGTGCTTTCCCTCTGTTCTCCAGCAGTAATAAGCTCATCATTAGCATTTTCTTCATCTGACAATTCCAGATCTGAATCTCCATCAACTATTCGGTACAAAATTCTCTCTGCCTGGGCTCTGTCTCCAACAATAGTGTGAAAATTAAAAAGGTTGAATAATATATAGATATAAACAACAATTTATTTGTTACTCTATTTACTTTAAATAGAAAATACAGTCAACATGCTTATTACACCCCAAAAAATGTGTTTGGGGGCAAAAATCTGATTGTAAAGAAAGAATTAGCAAGCTAGTTAGCTATTAGCTCACCCATTTAAATCGTCTTCAAGTCCATTTTAGCTGACACTCATAAAATTGCCAGTATATTTCCCAACGATATATTTAACTGAACTATGACTCCAATTTATGATTCCTGACATGTTCATGAAAAAGAAAATATAAAATTTCCATTGTTAAAAACTAATATCCTAAGAATATTTGACTTACGTTTTCTTTTTTTCCTGGCATTTGCATTTTCCACCTTTCTCCATTTTGTCTCAGCATGAAAGAAAGTTTCACTCATCCAACCCACACACATAAGATATCATTATATCATTGGAAAGGCGACAATGTCCTCTAGCACACTAGGATTTATTAGAGTACCTTATACAGGTCAAAAGATATTGACCAATCTCTCTCTCTCTCTCTCTGTCTCTCTCGCTCTCTATATATATACATTATTTTATTTATTTATTTATCAGGGACTTTAAAATTTAGCAAATCATAGGTTGTTCTCTGCTTCTGATCTCCACTGTAAATGCTGACAATAAACCAAGCATTGTTATCTATCACACATAAGAAATGGGCAGTTCTGCTGCTCTTGATTACCAAGAGCGGTGTACAGAAAAAAGGGCAGAGCTGCGTGACATCTCTGGGACGCTTGAGCAATGACAAACCCTGCTGGCCAGTAATGGCATATATTAGATCATGTGCCATCCATTAGCTAATATGCCAAAGCCACATAAGAGGAATGTCCAGGGTGCGTACAGACATTGCACATCCATGCAGGAGATGTGACCCCCTGGGACGGCTGACAGTTGAATTAATCATTGGGGCCAGGGAGGGCTGGATGCTCCCATACAACTGTCTCACCAGCAATACAGTATTTTTTTTTCACCAGGGCTGGTAATGGGAGCTCACATTTTTCACTGACTTGGATGGTGAAAGCAAAATAGCCCAAGGAATCCAAACCTATCTATTTGCGTATGTAGATCAACATGTATGTTTTTGGTAGGTGAGAGGTCCGGGGAGAACATGAAAACCCCACCTTGATGGTCGGATGGTGTGTCTTTCATCTAATAGAGGCTCAAAGACTTGTGTTTTCCCACATGACCATAAATAATGCCAGTTACCAACAGGTGTGCAGGACCTACAAACTATCTTGTTGTGTTGTGAATTTACCCTTTTACCCTATCTCTAGTTTAAGGGGCCCGATAATACATTTAATTAGTGTGGAACCTGTAAATTATGCTAACGTAAAGATCCATCCATCCATCCATTTTCTACTGCTTATCCTGTTAATGGTCATGGGGGGGGCTGGAGCCTATCCCAGCAACCTTCGGGTACACCCTGGATGGGTCATCGCCTATAGACAGACAACCATTCACACTCACAGCCACGCCTACAGTCAATTTAGTGTATACAAGGACTAACCCCTCTTGCATGTCTTTGGACTGTGGGAGGAGGCTGGAGTACCTGGAAAGAACCCACACAGGCACATGGAGAACATGCAAACTCAACACACAAAGACCCCATGCCCAACTAGGGTTTGAACCCAGAACCTTCTTGCTGTGAGGCGACAGCGCTAACCACTGTACCACTGTGCCGCCCTAGTGTACACAGTTCATGCTAAAATAGGAAAAAGTGTTAATAAAGATATGGGTAAGTAAAAGTAATACTCTGCACATTGCGGCATCATCAGGTGTAGAAAACATCAGCTAGTCCTCATAGTTAGTCTTGGAATTACAATTTTAACCTTAATTGAGAACACCATCAGCTGTAGGTGAGGGATCCCTCACATTGGTGACTCTGTCTGAATGACTACTGCTTCCAAACAAAAAGTTCTATGTTTGTGTCACTAAATATAAATGTTTATAAAGCATAGGATTAAAAATGAAATCCTTCCATCAATCAACTTTAGTTACTTCTCTATAGATTTTTATAACTTTACTCTTTTTTTCTCAGGCCTTCTGTCATGCAGTTAGCAGAGATATGCAGTAATGAAATACAAATACTTTGTTTCTGTAACTTAAGTCGATTTTTCAGGTATTTGTACTTTACTTGATTATTTTTTGGTGTACTTTTTACTTTTACGCTTTAAACATCAGCACGCTCTACTCCTTCCATTTTAAAAAGTCTTGTTTGTTCTGATGCGCATTAAAAATGGCCAAAATGAAGAATTCATCAAGGGAGCAACCTCAGTCACTGTGATGCACCTTATGTTTTTCCACTTACCAAAATATAAATAGCAAAAGAAGCTTGAGGAAGACCCCCACTGTATTCTCTAGTTATAAACAACAGGTTAAGATACTAAGTTAAAGATATTCCTTTCTCTCTGTCTTCTAGGTTTGTTCTTCTGTGGTTTAGTATTCTAATGACCCACAATTTATGATGTCAATCTGTGCACCCCCAACTTGAGTTGAAACTCAAATACTGCTCTGTGTATGTGGGTTTTCTGTGAAATCCAGTGTTGTTTCTATTCTATTCAATGTGTACAGGAAGGGCAGACAATCTGCTACCTTATCTGTGGGTTTTTGTCGTCTATCTCTGGCTTCCACCTCATTGGTTTTAATTTTGACCTAGGTTCTTTCCTTCACTTCTTCTGTGCAGGAGTTGACAACCATTGGAGGCATAGCTGTGCTTCTGTCGATGGAATCCTTGTACTAAAACTAAGAGGTAGCCAAACTGGGGTTGAGTAAAGCACAGACGTGGTTTGGGGTGAAACTGGTCCTGATACCAAGAGTGTAATCCTGTAGAAGGTGTTTCCACACCATCTTTACTGCTTCTTGGGTGTGACTACATGTGAAGGGCAAAGGGACATAATAGAAAATCATTGTTTTTGTCAGTGTGGAAATGTGTAGTTGACACATCAGAGGGGTGTCTGGCTCAGGACCAGTGCAGAAGAAGAAGACAAACAAGAAGAAAGAAAAAAGTGGTGCAAGGCTTCACTCGCTCTTCTTTGTGAAAATAAACAATTTTATTGAATTGAACTGTTTGTATTTCTTTATGTGTTTGTGTGTGTGTGTGTTTGTGTGTGTGTGTGTCATCTGATGTGAGTGGGGTTGTGTCTGAAGTCCAGTGAGTGGAGGGCTGTGGCCAGGGCGGCATACAGGTGTGAGCTGCTGAACCTCAGGCAGTAAACGGGGCTACTCACTGTCTCGCAGCTCAGCTGGAAGAACTACAAAATAAACACAAAATGAAATGTCAAAACACAGCACGTAAAGTGTTGCTTCACACCTCCCTCAAACAATGGAAACGTACCTGCAGACACTCTGCCTGACGCTTGTCCCACAGTCGAACAACACCATAGTAGGAGGAGCCGCTGGCTATCATGTGATTCCCATCTGTCTGAATGCAGTACAGGGCACTGTCATGAGGCTCTTCCCACTCCATCACATACTTCCTGTCAGGAAAAATGGGATTATTTTAACACGTCAGATTATTTCAGGTGATCTGGAAATAAAGGCATGGTTTTATTTGAACATTACATATAATAAGCACCTTCATGATTAAAAACAGAAAGCAATTTTGATCATCCAAAAAATGTAAAAGCTACAAAGGAACAAATGTGACACAAGTGACACAATCTGTCATGACTAAAACAATGGCAACCATACAAATATAACAATACAGTTGAGATTATGTATGTGTGATAATGATGACTGTGGTTACACAGGGGGACATTATTTTTGGAGGTAAGTATTTTCTGCCAATAGACATTGATCCTCCATTAGTGCGGTTCATCAATAAGTGATGGAGAGACACCAGAGCAGACAATGGGGCAGTCTGGAGACTCTCTCCCTCTCTCTCCTCCTACACACACAAACACACACACACACACACACACACACACACACACACACACACACACACACACACACACACACAGCCTCTCTGGGGGAGGTCACCCTTGACTTTCTGTCCTGACAGTGAAACAGAACAAAGCAAAACATCTAAGATGCAGTATATAATTCATTCACTGTTACTCCAAAGCACTCCTGATGTCACCCTAGAGTGTTACGCCTGATGAACAGATAGTGACCAGAGAGAGATCAATACATAGACTGATCAGTCAGATGCTGGTGCACTGGTATATTAGTCAACTGACACAGGAAAAAAAAATTCAGTTATAAGTAGAGTTACATTTGTGTTTCTAAACATATGAACAGGAACCATAAATAATAATAATACAACTGTCAAATTATTTATTGTGATTTGTGTTCCACCTCGTAATGAATTTTAAAGACAGAAGTGATGATGAAGATTGGCATCACAGGACCCCACACTAATTTCTCTATGATGCTGGCCCAACATCCAGACAATCTGAACCTCCTGGCTGACCCAGGGAGCCTCCTGAGGCTGTTTAGGTTTGACTGTATGAATTATTGATATCTAAAGAGGGCCCCCCTCTGGCAACCTGCCCCTTAGCGATCTGCCAATCAGATCAGATTTGTTTTACTTGACTGATCCCCCAAAATAAAGCAGGAACACCCCCTAACCCTTGATGCCCTCCCCAGTCATGCTTCCACCACAGCAATGCCTGTGTCCCAACCTTGTGGTTTCTGACCCTCAGAAATCCTGTGAACTGTGTAGTAAAGATACTTGCACAAAGGTAACAAGCTACAAAGAAGGGCGAAGACTATTAAATTCTGTGACAGAGCCAGCTCTGCAGCTGCTCTCTGGTAAGATCTCCATCTCCTACTCTGGTGTTAAGGGTGGTGGTGCATATGCACTGGAGTGGAGCACACTCTCAGCCAAGGTCACTAGCAATGTGGCGTTACTTTGCGGCTGTAAAGATAATGATATCAGTTCATCTCAACAAGTGGAATCAACTGGAGTTCAGAAAGCCTCACTCTTGCTCCAGATGTAGTCGTCATGATCTACAATTCATGAGTAGAACTGGCATTCACGAAAGAACTTTGTGCAACGCATAAACTCATAAATTCATACTGGAAAGGTTGTTTAAAATTGGAAAATATGTATTTTCCTTTATTGAAATACACGTGTAATTTATACACATACACACACACACACATATATACTGTGTATGTATATATATATATATATATAAATTGAAAGAAGAAGGTAATTGCATGTATGTATTTCAACAAAAGGGTATATGAACACTTTATTGTTTATCAAAAGATCAGTTGAACAACTGATTGCCCTATGTTTTAAAAGAAATCCAATTTACAAATAAGACTATGGACCATCAAGTTACAGGTTGACTGGTAAGGCAAGGTCAGACTTAACCAGCAAGGTTCACGACAAACAAAGTTACAACAAATACACAAACACATAAACTAACAAAGGTAGACTTGTTGAGTTTGTTCATGTGTGTGTTGGGGTGCAGGATGTACTTACCACAGGTCCTATAACCAGATTCCCATAGGACCTACTCACCAGCCAGGGGGTCTGACACCACTGACAGTACTATGGATGCACTGCAGGGGTCACTGTTTTATCACCGCCTACATTCATTCCAACATGTCATATGTACTTGTGGTGACAACTACTTACTGTGTGCTGAGGCGAAGGTCCCACAGCCGGATGAAGGTGTCATAGCCGCAGGTAAAGAGCTGGAAGGGTGACTCAAACACCATGTCCAACACCCCGGCCCCTCGACGGAACTTTGAGCCGAGACTGCACACACACTCCACACTGGCAGCAGCAGGTGCAACAAGACAAACGGGCAGAAGGAGACAAAGGGCATGTGAGATGTCAAACCACATGTGCAGACAAATGCATGACATATGAATCTATAGCTATAGAAATGAAGGGAAATAACAAAGTGATGTAGATTATTGCCCTTTAAGCCTACAGCTCCACCTGCAAGAAATGAAGTTCAAGCACCTTCCAAACTTTGAGCAAAGACTGAAGAATGGAAGGAATATAATCAAGAATAATCAAGGTCTTACCTTTGCCCAGTTAATTCAGATCATTTTCACGTACCATCATACTGTATCAAATTCGGTTGGTAGCAAACTATAAAATATTAATTGTTATGTTAGGGGAAATAAACTTCCTTGTCACTGTTTCTCTCTCCTAGGGCGAGAGTTAATGCTGAATGAGAGAAACAGTGCAGCCAGTCCCTGACTGTTTCTGACATCACATTGTTATGTCACGTAATGTAATTTTGAATAATTTAATTGGAAAAAATACTATTTCAAAGAGCACTATTGATCCAGTCATTTCTTTAGCCAAACTAGCCTTGTGCTGTTATTTTATACAACTCCAGAGGATATAAAATAAACAGTCTGTCTGTCAGTCATGCTGAGTCTTGGCTCCTCAGCATCAATGTTGCTATACAACAAGTTCTATCACAACTTGAGAGTATTTCTTCTCTATAAGAAGAGCAGAGAATGCACAGAAGACTTTTCACCATGGAAACAATGTTTACACTCTTCTACCAAATGGCTGGTCTAAGTTTGAAGGTAATAGATTTTGATAGTAAGATACTCATCAACACCTGCTGAGCATTTCTTGAAAGTGTCAGCCTTTGCCAAACAGTTTCAATAGCGGACTTCCCAGATGCTTCTGTATGACAAATTATCAGGAGTTAAAGGTTATTTTTGCACTCAATATTTTTGCCTCAATAGAGGTAGATGGCCTAACTGTGTCATCAGATGTTTGAGGATATTGGTTATTTTTTACCTCTGGGTATATGTCAGCTAGTTTTGCTGTATTTGTGGGGTCATGAAACTAGGACACCACTGTATTTGTGTGAACCAACTGCTTTGTGGGGACCAAAATATTGGACTGCACAAGATAGAAAGGCTGTTTGTGGGTCAGAATGATGTCAAGGTTAGACATCCAGATGCTGCAGGTACAGTTTGTGTAACAGGCTAAGGATAACATTGTCTCAATGACGGATGTGTTGGGAATAAAACTAGGGCGAGTTTGTGTGATATTCAGCAGTCTGAGTTCATTCATGTTTGGGATAAAAGTAAGCACCTCAATGGATGGAGTGGAGGTGTCACTCAGAGCCACGTGACTTGTTTAGTTCAACATGGTGAGTGTGTCTGGCATAGCTGGGGGGTTACAGAGGAAGCCAAATGGCCATCAGTGATGCTTTTCAATTACAATAGCTCACAAGAGACACACACTTGGTGACAATTACAGTTGCTGACCTCTGTACATGTCAGTGTGAGACTACGAATGAGCAAGGAGCTACAGCTCAAGGGGCAACATGTAAACAAAAGAACAACAAATAATAATTTTTCACAGTAGAGTGGAGCCAGTCTTTTATAGGCCATTATAAACACTGTCATCCCACCTGATGGGGAGAATAAACATATTACTATTATGAACAGTCTGGATGAGTAAACGCTGCTGAGAGTGAATCAGTGAGGTGTGCTGTGTGCAAATGATAAATGAGTTTCAAAGTTGATGTGGTGTGACCTGTGTGTGTGTGTGTGTGTGTGTGTGTGTGTGTGTGTGTGTGTGTGTGTGTGTGTGTGTAGCACCATGCTCTTGTGATCACAGCTCAGCCCCGCTTGCTCCAGGCCTCTTGATTATTGGAGAATAACCTGCACTCAGCAGGGCGGATTATTGCAGAATAACTGTCTCTTTGTTGCCATTTAATACCCTTCATGACCGTGACTGTGTGCGACTCTCGCACGTTTGATACCTGCCCCGTAGCAACCATTTAAAGGAGGCCACTGGCCTTGGCGACCGGGCAGCCCTGCACCTCGCCTCGTGCCCCCCTCCCTTGCCCTGGAGCCCAATCCACAGGCTCAGGCTGGTAATCCCCCTACCTTACCCCAGGGGGCCTTCTTATTGGACTAGGACTTTCCCACCAGGGCGCCTTATTGGGTGAGAGCTTTCTCATTGGCAGGGTCTCATGGCTAAGCCTGAGCCAATAGGGAGTCCGTGATGAGGCTGAGTTTGTCTGTGTGGGGTGGTGACCCCTCATTTTACCCTAACCACTAAAACCAAGGAGCTTAACACAAGCCACACAAAAAGAAACTCACTGTGGCCAAAGAGATGTGAGTTTGTTCATTTGCAACTAAATAATGATGGCTTCATCAGAGTCCAAGCTCCTCAAATGAAAACAGGTCATCGATTCATAATGCTGAAATCAGGATAACTATCTCACTGTTTGAATTTGAGTAGAAAATCAAGAAATGGATTCTGTAAAAGGAACTTGACATTTGTACAGGGATCTTTAATACAGTTAAATCATTACTGTGCGCTGAGCTGGTATGTAGATAAAAACAGAAAAGTGGTAGCACTCTGGCTTTGCTGGGCTTGCATGTGATTACAGGATGGAGGCATGAGCATATAATCTGACCATAGGACTGCAGAGGCACCATGTTCTAATTTTGCCAGTCTTGCTACACCTCATCTGCTCCATCACATGAAAAACCTGGGTCTATACTCAAGGATGCCTGACTGAAACATGTCACATGGTTGTTATTGATATTGCCCTGGAACACACAATCTCACCTACACTCTTAAAGCCATTAGTCTCAAATCAGTGGTTCTAGTAACCTATAAAGTGTGAATTTGGTTTTAGTGGACGCCAAAAAATAGTTAAACAGCACACTGCTACATTTCTCATAAGCTGCTGCATAAAATGCCTGGACATGTGACAAGAGCATTGGAATGGAACAGTCATTCTCACCTCACCCTTGAACGCATGTCAGGCACAGACGTGTTCCTTACTTACAGCGACTGATGTCCCCATAATGTATCATTTTTTCCTTCCTGATACTGAGTCTGATATTTGATCTGGGAACTGACCAATACAAGGATTGATCCCATACTGTACCTGTATGTTACAAACATACATATACACATGGACCTTTTTTTCCTTAATAACTTTATACACTACAATAGTAAGTCTACATGGATGGAATTTTTTTTTTTTAGCTAGTTTTTTACTATGTTGTGCTTGTCATCGTTGTTAGGTATGACTGTTGGGAGTGTGACGCTGCTGCAGACCAAATTACCCCTCAGGGATAATATAGATTCCTTGAACCTTGAAGGATGTGATATGTCATTACTGTTGAACAAATCTATCCATACTGAGGATATATTCTCTTCTATGTATGAAGCCCCATAAATGTTTGAAGTGAAATGTAACAGAAGCTGAGGTGTATCAACAGGAGAAACTGAAGCAGAATTTTGAGCAGTATTTTCAAAGATTTGGATCAAGACAGAAGTAAACTAGACTTTTGTTGCTCCTCCATGTCTTGTCATCCCTTTCTTTACTTCAGTCAGGATTGTGGATTCGGTCACTTTCTGTCTGACATAAAAAATAATAAATTTTCTTAATTTTTTTCTACATTTGTTTGTGGGTCTTGTGGGCTCAGGTCAAGTGTCCACTCTCTGGATCAACCATTTGAGGAGTTACAGCTGATGAATTGATGAATTCTAACATAAAAGCCAAATGACTCCAACTATAAAACAGATGCAGTTTAAAGACTACATACATAAACTGTAATTTAACAGTTGTTGAGACAAATTGAGATACGTATGGCCTCGACAATGAAGAGGTTAGACTGGTGACCCTAGGGGTGGGGAGTGGGGAATGGGGGTGCGCAGACCCTGTCATTGTTATGGCAAGCTACTGGTTGTGTGACACAGGGTCTGTGTCCTGATTTAAGCCTGTCTGGTCTCACTGCAGGAGCCAGGTTGGTATTAGGGGCCACCCACCCACACACCCACACACACTTTTAAAGGAATCAATAATGAATTGAATGTTGAGAGAAAACTAGCAGCTAAAGGTGTTATCCCTTAGTGTGGGGACAGCTAAATAAAGGCAGTGAGTGTGTGTTTTGTTACAGAAGTGGCTGGAGGCTAAGTTAAGTCTCAGCTCTAGGAGCCTGGGGATACACTGGGAAACAAGTGCACTCGTCAAAAGCAGTCAGACAGGTAGTGAAAAGAAGCCCCTGCTGAGGTTTTGACTCCCTAAAACAAACAGAGGGGAGTCCTGCAACCTGCTGCATGTCCACCAATTTAGGCTGCAGCCTCACTGATGCAGGACTGGGAATATTCTGTCAGCCACCATCAATGGCCAGCCTTAAAATGTCACACACCCACAAGCATGGCAAAGACAATGTTGCTGCAAATCATAGAACAGAGAATCCAGCATGCTGCAGACATTGAAGGCTACTCTTTTCAGGGTTAGGAATGCCAGGAATGCTTGCAGGACATTTGGTTGTAAGAGAAACAGAGGGGCATCTTGGGAGTGATGGTCAGGAATCTTTCTCTTTGATGCTTCCTCCCCCTCTGTGGTTAGCCATGAGCGAAGACAGTGTGAAAAGTCGGGGTGCTGCTTGACAGCGCCACTTGTGTGGGATTCCCCTCTATATGGCTGATCAGAAGACCTCTTTGTGTTGCCACAATGACAAAAACAGAGATAGAATTAATTGCAATGTGTTAAATGAAATCAAAGCCTCGTGAGCTGAATGGCAGCTGGGGACACGGCCCTTCATGCATTTTCTTTTCATAAAAGAAAATGCACAAATGACAAATAGTCATGGGAAGTACTGCAGGCTAACTGTCATTTATATAGTTGTGAGAACAGCTAAGGCAGAAAAGCACAATATAAACAGGGTCCACGTCCTTGGAAAAAAAAATTCTCATACTCCTCAGGTGTGCCACCAAAATAGCAATGTACCAAGGTGCAAGGTGCACCTGGCAGTTAAACAAAGATGGACTTTGCCTTCCGAATATTAATTGTCAAAGGGATGTGAAATGATTGGACACAACCCGAAGGCATGTACGGCGTGTGCCTCACATACTGTTCTTTAGATCGATTTACTAAGAGCCAACACACTACACTCAATTTCTCTTTATAATTTTTCAATGTGCACGTGAGCGAAAGCTTAATGCGCAGGACTGGATATGGATCAATGCATGCCACTACTTTAATAACCTGGGTTCAAGGGTATAATTATAGAGATAGTACAGTCGGCTCTTTTAACTCCTCTCAATCTAATGTATCATCAAATAGTTTTCTGACCATTTTTGAACATATTGTTCAATTAATAACAGGTTCCACTACACTTGCACACTTGCTGGACCTTGTAATCGTGCCACATCCAGAATAACCTCTCTACCTTCACTCTTGCTGGGGGTCTGCTCTCCCCTCCTCAGATTTCTAGGCCTTGGGAACAGGAAGTTGAGTTGGCCTGATCTAACTGACCCAGGTAAAAGGAATTAAAGCAGCATTGTCAGGGATGGATCAGATTTAAGCCATGCCTTTCAAAGACAGGAATTTGCAGATGTGCCTCATCTTTGACTGCTTCTTTCTCAGGATGAGTGTGTTTTTCGCTGTTATTGCTGCATTCATGCACAGATTCACACCCACACAGTCATGTGGGAACCTGTTTTGACACATTTTACAGATGGAAGGAAACTCTTTGAGGGGTATCATCATAGACTGTTTGACTGTGTATGAAACATTAGAAAGAGCCACAGGTGTTACCCTTCATTGGTGGAATCACATTGTAGTACCTCCCATTTGGCATTTTGGCAGTTGTCATTAACTTTTTGCAAAGCTAATCATTTGGATGAGTGGGGGGAGCTGGAGAGGGGGGAGGGGAGAATCTAACTAAGACTCAGACAGGTTGCCATGGCACCCACCTGTAAATTACAGGTAGACACACTCTAAAGCAGAATTTTTTAGCAATGTTGCTCAGGGGGCCACATTGCATCTCTGGTATTAGGATCTGTCCTACACAGTCTGATCACAAGTGGCCAGCCTCAACATCAGGTGTGAAATATCAATGCGTCCTGAATGCATCCTGAGATTCTGTTACTGAAATCACATACAGAGGCGGTTTGAGCCATACAGGAATCAGCACCTCCAAGTCTGAGTCAATGGTTCTCGCCTGGAAACGGGTGGAGGGCCATCTTTGGGTCAGGGATGAGATCCTGCCCCAAGTGGAGGTGTTTAAGTTCCTTGGGGTCTTGTTCATGAGTGAGGGAAAGCTGGATCGTGAGATCGACAGGCGGATTGGTGCACTGTATACTGTACAGTGATGTAGACTCTGCATTGGTCTGTCTGGGTGAAGAGGGAGCTGAGCCAAAACTCAAAGCTTTCAATTTACCGGTCAATCCATGTTCCCACCTTCATCGCAGGTACAAGAGGCCGAAATGAGTTTCCTTCGGAGGGTGGCTGGGCTCTTCCTTGGAGACAGGGAAAGAAGCTCCGTCATCCAGGAGGAGCTAAGAGTAGAGCTGCTGCTCCTCCACATTGAGAGGAGTCAGATAAGGTTGCTCAAGCATCTGGTTGGGATGCCTGCAAGACGCCTCCCTGGGGTGGTGTTGAGGGCACGTCCAAACGGCAGGAGGCCTTGGGAAAGACCCAGGACACGTTGGAGAGATTATGTCTCTCAACTGGCCTGGGAACTATTCAGGATCCCCTGTGAGGACCTGGACGATATAGCCGGGGAGAGGGAAGTCTGGGTTCCTCTACTTACGTTGCTGCCCCCACAACCTGACCATGGATAAGGGGAAGAAGATGGATGGATCTATTCTGTTGTATGTGCAGGTTTTGCAAGGGGTTATAAATTGAGTGATAATACACATGAACCTACCACCACTGCAAGGCTATCATATAGTTTCTTGTAATCTAGTAATAGCGGTGCATACCTTTCCAAAAACAAAGATGAGAATTATCCCTACAAGATGGTATTGGTGGCCATTAGTGCTGAAAATTCGTCAGCTCCAGTGAGTCACATGATCATGGTTACCAGTGCTACAATTTTAAACACAATCGTGGTAGCTGCAGTGGCAGAAGGCTGCAAAGGCTTGTAATTAGGGATGTCCCAATCACGATTTTTTAATGATGAGTAATTGCCGATCCCGATTTTTTACTGACCCGATCTTTTTTCTATCCTTGAATAAACTGAATCCATTGGATTCAGATTTTCTCTTGGTGCACTGCAATAATGCATAAATAAATAAAATAAATTAACTGGATTGTTTGCTTCAATACTCAATTCATGCTTTCCTTTTCCTCACCATTTTGTTTATTTTACAAATTGAAGAACACAGAAGATCTCGTATTTAAGTCCGAACTTTGTTGTAAAGTTTTGGTATTGCTGTGCTCGTTATGAAGTGCCTAGACGGTAGCTCGTAACGTGGCTCCAAGAATTCCAAAAGCTGATGAAAGCTGGTGGTCTCTACCACGGAAATGGGCTGGTCGTCTATAGCAATAGAATGTGAGCCTTTGGTTAATCATCCTGGCCTTCTCTCCACAGCGAGGAAACTTGTCTTTTCTTAAAACTAGTGAGCAGCATCTGCTGCTTCAAACCAGCTTTTGATTCGGTAGCAGCGCTGTATTCCTTATATTCTGCTTCGTTTTCCTTGAGATGCCAAATTAAATTAGTTGTGTTATAGGAAGCTCTGTTGCTGCCACCACGTGAAACAGTTAGCTTGCAGACTTTGCATTTTGCTGCAGGTCTACATCCGTCTTCCAACCCGTATAGTCGCCACCCGGCCGACATAGTTGTTTTGTTTACAAATGTGGAGACGTGCTGCCGGCGGAAACCTTCAACCTAAATATGTCACGTCCGATCGGAGCACGGCAGTGATGACTAGTAGAGGGCAGAAATGCGCCTTTTATTTATACACTGTGGGCTACAAATGCATGATGTTATTGATATTTTTCAAGATCGGATCGGGAATTTTGTATGCAAATAGGCGGATCACTGATCTAATAAAATATGCTAAATCGACATGCCAGGCCGATCCAAATGATCACATCGGGACATCCCTAGTTGTAATGTAAAAAAGTTTTCAAAGACTTGCATCACAGCCCAAACCTCAAAGGTGGTTCTTATGCTGCTGAGTTTTGATGGCATTCTGGATAATGGACAAGGCCAAATATTTATAAGTGTTGTGTGCTCATGTTCATTAAATTACAATCAGTCAGAAGAGTATTTATTATTTCATAGGTGCCCATGTAACTTACAACTCAGACTCAGGTCTGAGGAACATTTTCTGGCTATTTATTGTGTAAAACTTTTACATTGTGGTTACATTTTGTTTCGATTGCAATACTTAAGCGAGACACCATTGTCTCTCTGTACAGTATCCAGACCTCACTTTTTCAATTCAGGTTATTGATGGGATTCATAGAATTTAGGAGCTTGGAGTTACACAAATCGTCGTCGTCCTCCGCTTTATCCGGTTGGTCTGGGTCGCGGGGGCAGCAGCCTCAGCAAGGAAGCCCAGACTGCCCTCTCCCCAGCCACTTCAACCAGCTCTTCCGGGGGAATCCCAAGGCGTTCCCAGGCCAGCCGAGAGATATAATCCCTCCAGCGTGTCCTGGGTCGGCCTCGGGGCCTCCTCCCGGTTGGGCATGCCTGGAAAACCTCCCGAGGGAGGCGTCTAGGAGGCATCCTCACCAGATGCCCGAATCACCCCAACTGACTCCTCTCAACATGGAGGAGCAGCGGCTCTACTCTGAGCCCCTCCCAAATGACTGAGCTTCTCACCCTATCTCTAAGGAAGAGCCCAGCCACCCGTGGAGGAAACTCATTTCGGCCGCTTGTATTCGTGATCTTGTTCTTTCGGTCATTACCCAAAGCTCATGACCATAGGTGAGGGTTGGAACATAGATTGACCAGTAAATCGAGAGCTTCACCTTTTGGCCCTCTTCACAACAACGGACTGGTTTAGCACCTGCATCACTGTGGATGCCGCCCCAATCCGCCTGTCAATCTCCCGCTCCATCTTACCCTCACTCGTGAACAAGACCCCGAGATACTTAAACTCCTCCACCTGAGGTAAGACCTCCCCCACACATTGCACAAATAGAAAACATAGATAATAATAGACTGCAGAGGAGTATATTGTTGAGTTAGACATCTACAAAGTAAATTCAACAAGTCTATTTCATAAAGTGTTTTCAAGACACATTGATTCCCAATTTCAAGATGAAAGACAACTTACTTTGTTCTCAGTCTGACAGAAATTTAGACACATAACAGGTGTCTTTTCACTCTCTTACTGGCCTTATTACCTCAGAGAGCAAACAATCACTGAACAGCTTATGTCATTGTTCCCTGGACACACTCATACACTAAGCTACTAGCTATTTTGAAATAAAATATGAGGCACACATAGGTCACAGACAGCAATGAGCCCAGTATAACTAAAACATGGACAGCACTGATGCTGTAGTTTCATGTTAGTGAACCAAAGACTGTGAGAAAGTGAGGTCATGTTCATGTTGTTTGACTTTGATTATACTGTAGTACATTACAAAACCACAGTCATTTGTCATGCCTCATTTTTTTGGATACCCAGAGGTCTGAAAGTAGGATTATTATTAAGAGGAGAAACACATCAGTACTTAAAAGGAAAAAACATGATTTGTGCTTATTGCAGCTTCCCAGTGCTAAAATAATGCAAAGGGTTTTGCAAATCCATAGGGAAGCATCTGAAGTCCACATGCCACTTTGGCTTCTATGTAGGATTGTCAAAAAAATTACAACTCCAGGTGCAAACAAGAGTTTGGATTGCATCCAACAGTATTTAGAATTGCACAGCTTTTCAGCAAGATAGAGGATGAAAGGGAATAAAAAAGAAAGAGAATAAGGCCGTCAATTAGCTTAGTAATAATAATCATTATAATAATCATAAAAGTAATCGTCATATGATGAATTATCAAAGTATATGTCTAACTGCAGGACAATCATACTGATAGTCCTCTGAACATCCACATCTGTGTGGCCTGACACCACTTTCAAAACTCAGCAGGTGAATAAAATGTTAATTGTGGTAATTGAGGTGAGTGAGTCGTTACAGTGGAAGGAGTGGAATCTTTGCCTTACCGTTCGACATCCCACAGGCGGAGAGGGGAGAAGTTCTCACAGCAGGCCGTACCTGTTACAAAGGAGCTGCACACAGAGAAAGACAAAAAGCGTTTAAACCACTGAAGGCCAGGACATTAATGACAATAAATATGCAGATATAACCCTATTGTTCACATAGGCTTCAGGTACAAAATAATGACACAAACCCCTAATTGCTCCTGATGGCCCTGCGATGGACTGGCGACCTGTCCAGGGTATACCCCACCTCTCGCCCCTTGTCAGATGGGATAGGCTCCAGCCTCAACGTGAACATAACGGATAAGTGGTATAAAAAATGGATCGATAGGTGGATGAATGGATGGCCCATGTAGAAGCCAAAGGAGGGCTTGGTCTCATCAGGAGAGATGATGTTCATTCAAACCAGAGAAACATGAGTTGTCCCATACAAAAGTCCACAAAAACACCTGCCATTGCCTGTGGGAATTGAAATATTTTTTCTATCTATCTATCTGTCTGTCTGTCTGTCTGTCTCTCTCTCTCTCTCTATATATATATATACACACAGATCAGAAACGCCTAGCCGAAATTGATAAAGACTTTTGGTCTCATATTTCGGTGTATTGTATATTATTCATGATTTGTAGAGTGGAAATTACCTTCAGGTTTTTTTTTTTTTTTGAATAGTCATCTAGTAATTACAGTAATTACTTACACTTAATTTCCAATGCCAAACATCTTTTTGACCACAAATGGCAACCCCCAATTTCCAGGCTTCTCCTTTTTCCCATAGGGTCAAGGTGATGTTAACAACAATCTTGATGTATACCTTGAACGCTGCAATACTCTTTTGGCTTGTCAAACATACTGCTTTTGTACTAAAACCTGTAGCAATACCTTTAGATGTTCACTCTTCTCTTTAAGTCAACTCTTCCATTTTTTGAGGTTTCATTTGATGTCTGATACTTCATCGTCATACTTCATCAACAGTTAACGTGATGAGTCCGTCACTTAAATTTAGGCCTTTGGCTGGATCAAATGTAGACAGTTCCCTCTGTTGGAGTCAAGTTGAATAGCAATGCAGTCTGTTGGCTTTGTGTGCTGCAGGGAAATACCTGGGCACGAGCTACTGAATTTGAACAAGCAACTCTTGTGTAAAAGATCTAGTCCAGTCTGCCCTCCTCATGCTCTAGTGACACAAACTGTGATACAATGATATATATATATATATACATATAAATATATATATATATATATATATATACACACATATATATATGTTTTTCACAAACACCAAATGCCATGCAACTGTTTGGAGTCAACAAGGTATAAATCATGCTCATACCTTCAGTATACAAACACAGATGCATACACACATAACCAATAAGTCACAGTTCAGGCTAAAATAGTATTTTGTTTGATTTTGTTATTACAAGATCAACATTTTCACTAAACTCCTTTTTTGATTGACAGACTTTGTGATCACTGAGGTTATTATCACTGAGGGCACCGGGAATGAACTTGGTTGAATGTTAGCAAACAACAACGATAAAAAACTGATTTTGATGTAGATAAATTACTTTTGCTCCAGTGGGATAATGTTTCATTTATAGAATTCTAACTCATAGTTTAGCTTGCTTTAATTTTTTTCAAAAACTTCATCCTGAGGAAGTAGAAATATTCAACAGATTTAAGAGTAACGTGAGCTTGAGAAAGGAGTTATGGTGTCCTGAGGAAAGAAGAACGTTCATCCAAGCCACAATCCCCTTCTCAACTTTAACAGAAAACATATTCTACATTTTTCAAGATTTGATTCTTTTGTTTGGATGTTCCTCGGTGATGCGAAAAGATCAGATTTCTGGCACCCTGGATGGTTCTCCATCTGATCCAATCCAATTCTACTGTTTACAAAAGATAATGGCCATCTGATGAAGCGATTGCAGACCAACTCATTAAAAAAGTTAGCTCAAATACATATTTCACTTTCTGTCATACACACGCAGTCAAACACACATCATGATGATCCATGCCTTCATAACACAAGGTCTTCTTGTGGAGGTGAGGGAGATCCTGCGATTGGAGTGGCAGGTAGGATTAGCAGCTTGGCATGCACGGTGAATGACAAGCATGCAGAGAGGTGGGGGGTCGCTGAAAGGAGAGCATTGATGGGGTGTGTTTGGGTGTTAGAAGTTATGTAGAGGGTGGGGTGGTGACCAGGAGTGCTGCAGGTAGGGGGTTTCTGTTGGGGTGGGTCTGGTTCTCAGGGCTTAGGGCCCTCCTACAGGGTTGACAGACAGGTGGGAGGGCCAGCCTTTTACACACACACACACACACACACACACACACACACACACACACACACACACACACACACACACACACACACATACTCTCTCTCTACTACTCTCACACATTAACTGAATTGAATTGATACTGAGATGAATTGGGATAGTCTTAATTGATTAATAGCTGCCCTGTTATTTTAAAATTATATTCCATCAAAATAATACAAAAAAAGATTAATGACTAATATTAGTCAAACTAATTTCAACTAGATATTTATAAAAAAAAAAGTTAACTTCCCAATCGAAACTATAATTGCATCAGCCATGGTTTAGCATTTGAATGAAAATGCATCAAAAAACATTTGGAATTTCTCATTGATTTGTCCTCATTAGGGTTAATTTGGTTGATATTTTCACATATTTACAGGACATAGTTGTTAGAGAACTAATAGGACAGTGGCACGACATAAAATAATTGTTCATTTATTGTTTTCAAGGCAGACGTTTGAAAATAATGACACTGATTTAAAGCCCTTCTTTAAGGCTTCACATTACAATCTACAAGGACTGATACATACAAGGCCACTAGGCTAGCCTGACAATAATTTACAGATCAGGGATTGAGGGCTGCTGCAGGCATTAGCACATACATGTACTACCAGGGGAGGCAGGGAAGAGTAGATGAGTGTAAGGAGTGACGACTAAGTGAGGCACAGAAGCAGCTGTCAGGCCTGTTAAGCAGTGTGTCCCATTGGAAGGTCCTCAGTAATTAGTGTTGGGTAAACTAATTTATGGCCCAAATGGGTCGGGCAGAGCCCGGACCAGTATGCACGATGAGTGACCTCTGACCCCACTGACACAGGATACAATAGGGTTATGGTCACACTCACTATCTGGACCCTATTACTCTCCATTACTCAAATTACTCACCCCTCAATGGGCTGTGGCACTGGTGAAAGCAGGGCGGGGGACCCCAGCCATACAATGAAAGAATGACTCCCCCTCCTCCCCTGCTCAACCCTCTGAAGCACCAAGCAGGCCTGAGCTGGGGTCAGAGTAAGCACTGATATTATAGCTGCTAAGGTCAGAGCCTCTCGCCTAATGTGGAGCAGGTATCCCCTCTAAACACACACACACAAACACAGTCATATCTCTGGCCAACATGGTCCCCCCTCCTCTGAGCCTATCTGGGCCTCACCGCCTCACTGCTTCTCTCATCATTAGCAGCTCGCTGGGCCTCCTCTGCCGTTTGGGTGACCTCATCAGCTGACTGGATTATCTCAGGAACACAGACACGTGGAGGGACACAAAACATAGATATTCAGATGTCCTTTAAAAATGGCAAAACAGCAGCATGCATGGACACAGTAGTTTAGCTCTCCTTCAAGAGCTTTTTCATGTTTGTCTTGTCAGCTTGTCTGAAAGTTAGCGACTCAACATTTAACAAGCAGGATCATCTAAAGATTTGGATATCATACAGTGAGCTAGATTTCATAAGGAACTTCCATAACAAACACATCCAGAAGGAGATAGTTTGTCCAGCAGGGTCTCAGTGGACTGCTATATGAGACAGAATACACAGGAGATGGTAGAGAGAATAGAGACATGAGAAGGGCTGCCACACTGTTGCATGAGCCAGGCGAAAGTGATCTCCCCTGCGCTGCCCAACGCTTTTCTGACTAATGTTGGAACTCTTGGCAACAAGATCCTAGTAGCACAGGGACCTGTGTGGGACTGCTCGGTCATGGTAATAACCATGTAATAACCATGTAATAACATGGTGTATATATGGTGTGTATATATATATATATATATATATATATATATATATATATATATATATATATATATACACATATACAGATATATTTGTGTGTATATATATATATATATATATATATATATATATATATATATATATATATATATACATATATGTATGTTTATGTATTCATAAGTATATATGTTTTTTCTTCATTTATAAATCATATGCATCAATTTGTGTGTTTTTATCACAATTGTATGGGCCTTGACATTGTTGTACCACTTGTTCAATGACGATAAAGACACTCCAATCTATTGCACACACCTATTACACACAACTGATTCTCTGTCTCTCCCTCTGTCTATCTGTCTCTCTCTCATGCACATAAATGCACGCACACACACAAATGGCATTATGGGAACTGCTAAAGGTTTCTCTGGAGGATCAGATGGTCTGCTGGCAAAAGTAAATGTCTACCTACCACTTTTTAATACACTTATGTGCAATCCAATAAAGCTGCAGCCAGCTTTTGCCTGTTCAAATAGTTCTAGGTCTCTCAAATTAAAACAAACCCAACAACCAGGGAAATAGTTTACTCCACGCCTTTAGTGTCAACTTTGCGGTTTAGCTCTAAGTAGGGAAAGATCATGGTTTGTTTCAAACAAGGCTACGGGACCATCATGTTTTTTAAACTGGTTTTGACTTGTGGCTGAAAACAGGAAACAACAGTGGTCTCATCGTTTGCAGCAGTAGAGGAGTCTGGTGTTTGTGGGAACCATCCATCCCAACCTGCATCCCTACAAAGGTTTTCTGTCTATATTTGGCAAAGTCTGATATCCCTCATTTTTAGTGGTCATAATCACTAAGGACACTAGAGGATCTCTTTAAATTGAACATCCACACATTTCATTTAAAACCTATGTGGTGTTAGAACATCAAATGTGTACCCATTCAAATGTGTAAATAAAAAATAAAATGATACAAATGATAAAATGATAACATACTTTTGTATTGAGTATGGATACAGCTATTTCATATGGGCATTGTAAACTACTATATTAAACATTTACTAGCTCTTTTATGAGAGTCAGCTGTCACTTTGTTTGATTTAGAGAATCAAATTTGCAGTCATTCCCGCTCTTTACTGATAAAACAGAGAATTTTGGAATAGCACTAGGGTTTAAAAGTTTTTGTATCACATCAAAAAGTCTGATAACATGCTCCCTCTTGCTTCCCCATACTTACAGACACTGAAAATGATGGACAGTGAGTGTACTTCCTTTTTACTGGAACTTATTTATAGAGATATGCTGCTCTCATAATAAAGGTTTTGACCATAACAAAATTAATTTATGGCTAATTTTTATGCCTTTATAATAAAAATCATAAAAATAAAAATCACTCATTTTGAGTTGACTCACTAAATTCTTCACGATAAAACAAATCTAATTTTTGGGAGATGTTTTATGCCATCCAATAAAAATCCTGAGAGTACCTGAACCAATTTCCCGTATTTGACCTTCAAAAAATAAAAGTTTCAAAACTAATCTGGAGTATATTTATTTGATTTAGGGCTTTATAAAAACTCCTTTGGAACCACTTACAACAACTATTTTATTTATGTTACAAATACTTTGTAAATGACATTTTTCATATACTTTGTCACATTGACAGAAAGCAAATGTAAGAATGGTATGCAAAGAATGGTATTATGTCTCATGTACCTTTAAAAGGGTGAAAGTGTTTACAGTGTAAATGAATGGAGAGGAATTTAATATAACTTGGCTTGAAAATAGAAACTGTAATCTGAACATGGTCATTCCCATTAAAAGCGATTCATATTGCAACCTGTAAAATTAACTGCAATTCAATTTATCACCATATCATACTTTTAAGTTTAAATCCAGTATTTCATGCATCTTAATTATGTCATAGGGCACCTCGACAAAAAACTGAGTTCATGAAAATGTTAAAATTTACATTATTTTAAGGGAAACTTGATAACCATGTATTCTCTGAATGTCTGTTTACACATAAAAAATAAATCAAGACATCCATGTAAAAATTTACCATCACACATTTAACAAAAATTACTAACAAGCTACTCGGTTAGACGCAATGTAATAAAGCAAATATTCAAGACTTTTCCAATTATTTTTATTTTTTAAAAACTTTTCCAAGCCAGGAAAATTGGGATTTTCAAATTGTATGACTTTTCCAGGTTTTTCATGACCATATGAACTCTGGGAAAAAAATGGAGGCACAAGTTTAACCAGTGTAAAAGTTTGTTGGGAGCTGAGAAGAAATTTAATAAAAGGACACTTCAAAATACATAAGTCTCACGTGAAACATTCGTGAAAATATCAAGATCTGCCACAAGATTTTACAAACATACAGACAGACCTGCCAGGCAGACAGACAAGGAAATGCCTAATGTGAAATCCCTCGACAGAACTGACTGTTAATTTTAATTGCTTTTCTTTTATCAATTATTCATTTGTTTAGTCTGTAAAGTAGTAAACCTGAATTTGAGAAATTGAGAAGTGGAATATAAGTGCAAGCGCTGAACTGAAAAGCCTAAGCAGCAGTAAAAAACAAACAAACAAACAAAAACCTAAAGATATTTAGTTGAAATGAAGAAAAACAGCAAGCTCTTACTGGAGAGAACTGAACGGAACAACATTTCAGTGTGTGGAACAACTTCACAACCATCCCTCCTGTCCAATGCTACAAATTAGTTGAATTTGAATAGCTGAACATCTATGGCTGTCTTGACTCTGGTTTGAATCAGGGAATTCCCAGCATGTCCCAGATGAGCAGGACAGAATAAAAACACAGAAAGTAAGTCAGTATGTATCTCATACTCTTCCCTGAGAACCAATTACAGGACAACAGCCTACATCCCCACGCTGGGAATGTGAAGGCATTTGGCTCAGGATCCACCCGCCCCCCATCCAATCATCACCCGTCAGAGGAGGCTTGTTAATTTGTTGCGCTTGACCCCGGACTTTGTGCCCAACGTGTATCTAGTTTGTAAAAAGTGCTTTTATCTGATTTCTAAATGTCACAGCTCAAAGGGTTATGATGCTTTTATATTGGTCAGGGAGGGAGACAATGGCCAGAGGGTGCAAGTGCTGACCCCCGCTGACACACGCGCACACACACACACACACAAACGCACGCACGCACACACGCGCACGCATGCACACACACACACACACACACACACACACACACACACACACTGGCCCTTTTGGCTTCTGTTTGTGTCGCCTGTGCATAGGGTCACCAAGACATTCCTCAGTCGGCCCCTCAGCTCTGTTCAGCCGCCTGGAACACACCACACATAAGCAGCATCCCCAACAACATGCGCACACAGAAACACAGGCACACGAGCACACACTACTGGCCTCAATAATGGTTTCACAGCAAGAGAGATAGATGGTATAAAAAGTCTCTCTAAATGACTGAAAAACACAATCTGGATGAGAGAAACACATTAGAACACACAAGATGTTTGAGTACAGCTGAAGTGTAGCACAAGCAAGAAAAGGCTCGGGAGAGGTTTAATCATAACTTGAGGTTTAAACACACTAGATACATTGATATCCATCCACTCAGACCACATTGAAGGTGGTCTGGGCTGCATGCAGCCACACTGCAGGACTGCACGCTCAACTTTTGTGTAAGCAGATGGCATTATATTATCATTACACAATGCCTGAAAATATAGGAGCCTGAAAAAAAAAAGCTCAGTCCCTTCATTCAAGTGTCACTTATCTGAATTAATGGTGAGATGAACACATGACATGGACCAACTACTGGGTTTCATTTTTATGTGCACCTCCTCTAAGAAATATAAACTACAGTGTGTAAAGAATGAGCTATTTCAGTCAGCATGTAAAACGTTTGCGATGAAATTCTGGAAGTGCCATAATCAACCAAACAAACCCCAGTTATTTATCTGGGTCTAGTCAGACTACCACTGAACTGTCAAAAGAAGGCAGACAGTCAAAATTCACAAAACCAAAGGTCAGAAAACCCTAAACCTCCCTCTCAGTATAAAGAAAAGAAAATAGGATTCTATTTTTCATTATGCATTAGCATACAAAAAATAAACTACATGATGTGCTTTCCAGGCCATACTAGTACAGCAAAAACAAAACAACAACAACAAAAAACCCCACTGGTACAAATCTGAACAGTTAAAATGCATGTTACAGGAATTATGAGACAATGCTCCTCTGCCAAAGATGACATTTTTAGGCAATCTGTGTTTTCACTGTCCCATGATAGAGGGTGCTATTGTGAACATTGTAAACAAATACTGCCCATCAAAATCCCCAAAACAGGCAAAGAACCAGTTTCATAAACCGGTAAAGGCAGCAAACTGATTGACGTTGTGGTTCTATTGGGCTGCACCTGGCCAACTTAGGAGTACTCAAGTTGGGCAGAGGAGGTAGATGGATGCACTGGCTGACCAGAGAGTTTTGCAGCCCCACCAGGCCGATTGTGATCATTTATTCCTTATCGTCAGTAGTGGGGAGAGAACAGAAAATGTCTATTCACGTAAAGGTACAATTTACTCCCGCAAACAAAACTACTGGAGTGAAGATTTCCATTTGAGTAATCACCTAAACTAGAGTAAAAATAACCCCTCAGATGTGTGGTGATGGCAGCTTTTCTCCATGTTGATTGGACAGGAGTGAGGAGAGCAGGTGAAAGCGCATTAGCGCGTATGTCTGTGAATAAGTGAGAGTCAATCAATCAGTCAGACGTGAGCAGGGCGACTGCATACATAAAATGTAATTATCACAGTGGTGTTGCATCTGTCAGAAAATTAAAAAAAAAAAAAACAACTTTAATTTTATTTTGTAATTTTCCTCAATTGGAGAAAAAAGTCCGAGAGAGCCATCCAGGCAGGCAGCTGATATCAGTGTCTGGAGAGATGATCCTTGGCTGCAACTTCTGCCAAAACTCAATCCCTGCATTTAGTAGACTAGACTATTTATAACAAGATCCATCCATTTTCTACCGCTTATCCTGTTAAGGGTTGCGGAGGGGCTGGAGCCTATCCAAGCAGCCTTCGGGCAAGAGATGGGGTACACCCTGGATGGGTCGCCAGTCCATCGCAGGGCCAACAACCATTCACACTCACAGCCACCCCTACGGTCAATTTAGAGTATCCAATTAACCTAGTCCCCTCTTGCATGTCTTTGGAATTTGGGAGGAAGCCGGAGTACCCAGAGAGAACCCACGCAGGCACGGGGAGATCATGCAAACTCCACACAGAAAGATCCCATGTCTGAGCCGGGGATCAAACCCGGAACCTTCTTGCTGTGAGGCCACAGTGCTAACCACTGCACCACCGTGCCGCCGATTAAAAAGTCACTTCCTTTAATTTTTGACAATTAGTTTTTACCAAACTGACAGTTTTTGATAAAAGCAACCCTAATTCAAGTGTTGATAAAAAAGAATGAATAAAATTTCTGTTGTTTTTTTTTTTTAAATAGAGATTTTTTCTTCCTTTTTTTGTGTTCAGTTCTTCAGTTTTGTTTTTTTTTTTTTTAATAATTATAGCACAAACTATTCTGGGGTTCTTGAAAGATAGCCTACTAATGTCAATTGTTCACTGTTCGACTTCCGGTGTAAACAAATAGTACAACTGAGTACAATGTTTTAAATGTTGTACAATGTTATTAAAAGTCTAATTTTAGTTGGATGAACACAATATTCAGACTTTTTAAATGTATTTAAAAATCCTGTGTTTAAACCTTCCTCATGGTCAGACTATGATTAACATGAACATTTCACCATTCTGAGAATGAAAAATTGAGAATGAAAAATTCCAAGGATGAGAAGTCAGACGGCTCACACAGCAGTTGAAGAGCATTTTAAACGATGAAATAATAAATGATCACACGCGTTGTCTCACTACACTCCTGTACCACAGCTCGTGCAGTCATTGGTACGTGTTTCTTTGGCCAGGTGCTCTGGAAATCTTGGGTGATTTTTCCCTTGGCACTACAAATCTGATTTGGGGGTTCAGAATCAGAATCTGTTCATCACTCTCTGAACTCTGACCGCAAGTACCCCCAAAAGGATCACTACTTGCCACTTGTCAAAAACTCAGTGTACGCCTGTACTTTCTGTATATGCTGCAATTATGTATATATTTTCTATTTATGCTACGATTCATTCTGTACATACCACAATACATGTTAAAATACTTCTCTGTGCAATAATGTAAATATACCACTTATCTATTGTCCACTACTATTCCTATTATGCTCGCTAACTCTGGGATGTACTGCACTTCCTCACCTAATGAATGTTGTTGTGTTGCTGTTGTGTCACTTATGTAACCAACTGTGACACTCTCTGCTCCCTTAAATGCCCCCCACTGGAATAAATAAAGTTTTCTGAATCTGAATCTGAGAATGAATACATTGTGGGTTCAAACATACAGAACGATTAAAAATAAGTTTCGCACATGGGTCCCTGTTCTCTGTCAGTGGGAAAGGCCAGTTAGAGAAAGACTGTCAGCAGGGGCCATCAATACCATGACATAGTGTGGAAAGAATCCCCAGTCATACTTTAAAAACTATAAATGTAGGAGTAGAAATCAAACTCACTACTGGGAGGATGCAAAGCCATGCTATGAATATATTGGAGCTCCTCAAATATATTGATGCTATGTATGTTAAAGCTAATGATAATTGATATTCATGCACTTTGCAGTTACATCATTTAGGCTGAATTTTTTGACCGCTTATATTGTATGCAAAAGAATATTTAATGTTTGAAATATGATTATGATTATGATAAAGGTAAAAATGTTACAATTAGTTCTTTCATTATTCAAATCATTCTCGTGTAAAAACTGTAATTGCCTTTTTTGACATTTGTAAAGTTACACATTTTATTTTTTATAATGTTAAAGATGGTGACTATTTCATTTTCATATAGTTGTACCTTGATGTGTTTACTGTGCTTAAGAATCAAGGGAAAAAAAGGATAGAGCAGTAAGATTGAAGGAATGCTGCACATTTTACGACATTAAACGTACAAATCTTTTTAGCAATTATTTGTTGAAATGTTTGAATAGATCAAGCTTTCAACCATTCTCAACCCTCTCTCCTGGCTAAAGCATTCCATCGGCAGCAAATACTTATTCCTGTTCAGCGAACGTCAGCTTTAGAAAGACAATGAGTACACGCTTATATGGCAAGACTTTTGGCGCGAGTCAGTGGAAGGAGGTTGATGTGATTGTTTATCAGGTTGGGGTCGGTGAGGAGCGCGACTGACAAGTTTTAAATTGGGATTCACTGGACACAGGGCTTCAGTGATCACAGAGAAGTGGTGATGGTGGTGGTGAGGGGGTGACGCTCATTAGGATAATGTGCTGTATGAATCACTGCTGCCACTACACATCACACTCTCCCACGCTGTTCAGAAGACACACCCACACCCACACACACACTTTCAGCAAATAATTGTATTTCATCCAGTAATGTATCTTAAATTTATGTCCAGTGAAGGTCTGGACAAATAGAAGGTAAGGAGGAGATGTAAATATGAGGAAAATATCTCCCAAATAATAGTTCAGGATCACGCAACTCCACTGGCAATAGCTACGTTCTGTAAAAGCCCTTCACAATCTTGCCCAAACTTACATCATCCTTCAACTGTTGTCCCGTGTGTTACTATTATTTCATCCCTCCTCCTTACTCCTCTATCAAATTGAAATTTGATAGATTAGATAGAAAATAGGTATTAATCATGAGAAAATACCTTGTAATTATAAGGAAAATATCTCACAATTATAAGATCAGGATTTTACCACAAAAATATCATGAACAAGGCTACGGGATGACAGAGCGATGACACAATCTGTTGTATCTTTAGCTACTTCTTTCACCACTTGTACAACAATCATAGAGAATCTCCTCTCCAAGAAAATGACCCAAAAGGTTATTTGGTCAAGCAGCTTATCATGACTTGTACTTACGTTTTGAATTTATGGGACCTCTAGTGGCTGCCTGAGTAACAACAGTCAGCGCTTCATTTTGCGATGAAAGGTCACTGAAAGTAGAACTCGCATATATCATTTTGCTGCATGATGAGGCATTTTTACTAGATGGTGTTACATTTTCAGCTCTGTTTCATGTTGTAATTTAACCTCAAACATGATCATGAGGTGCTAATTTAGGAAATGCTCCACTTAGTCATATTTGAGAGTAAGAACAAAGAACCTGTCAGGTCATATAAATCTGGAGAATTTGTTGCCATCACACAGTATCAGGGAATACAAAATAAAATAAATAGTTAATTCAGCAACAATATTCCTCTCTACAGGAGTCAAACTAGGCTAAAATACATAATTGCATTTAATCTGCTTTCATGTCAATCAATTTATTAGACACTCAGGAATATTGTTGGTCGACTTAAAAATGAGGATGGTGTTAATATTTGGAGCCATCTCAAGTCGTTTACACTGATAAGGTATAAATCCCAATTTAATCCCCATTGTCAAAATACTGTCCTCATGATGATAGAAAGAAACAACAGAGAAAACACACACACACACACACACACACACACACACACACACACACACACACATACACACACACACACACAGTTTTACACATTAGGATGTTCTATTTACTCCCATTCAACCTAACCCAACCCTAATCTTAACCCAAACCAATTGATGCCTGACCCTAACCTTAATTCAGAAACTTAACCTCAATTCTAATAACTAGAGTAACCAAATAAAGCCCTTCACCTGAAGCTCTTACAATAGTATGCGGTATGTTGTTGAGCTAATGTGAGAACAGCATTGATATACACAACAGTTTCAACTGGAAGAGAAGAACAAGGTGGAGATGGCACCCAGACAGCTGAAGATCAGGGAGCAAATCACATGAGCAGCGACTGTTCCCCACCTCTCTTAACCAAATTTAGATTCATATAGTTGATTCGGTGAGGAGAATGATTCACATTTCCTGTCTCTCTCTAATAAAAGCAGGCGACAGTACACCACAGCAGTTATTACAGGGGGAGTTTTGTCCTTCCTCAGACAATTAAAGAGTAGGAGATATGGGAATATTCATAAATAAAGAAAGAAAGGAAACAGGAAATACAGTAGGGTCTGAAAGCTGGGCTACCTGGGCCCCAATTAATATATAGCAGTTTTAAGAACAGTGAGTGAGATCAGAATACTATGGGCATCTATATACCATTCAACTGATAGCAATACACTTGACATTTCCATGCAAATGTAGGAGTTGTTATATCTATATACCAACATAGCTTTGGCATGGTTTCTAGAATAGTTGGTATCATCTTTCATATGTAGACACAGGCCCTCCATGTGTTGCCAAATGAATAGTGTTGCCGGTAAACCTGAGAGCAGCAAACACCTGTATGAGGCCAGCACTTAATGAGAGGTCATTATATGGTGAGAGTGTGTGAGTGTGTGTGTGTGTGTACTTGTGTAGGTCGTCTGCAAGGTGTGTTGCTCTTCAAGTCAATGTCTACACATGAAGCTATCTGTGTGTGTCAGGAATGCAAGGTGCGTGTGTGTGTGTGTGTGTGTGTGTGTGTGTGTGTGTGTCTGTCTGTGTCTGTGTGTGTGTGTGTAATGAGGGGGTTCCAAGGGAGCTGTGATTATTCTCGCCTCCTGTGGTGTGCGTCCTCTGGCTCTGTGGGCCCCAGGGAAGGCGCCCTGTATTTAGCGTGTGGGAACGCACATTCTGCCCCTTATCGCTGCATTGTTGCAGCCTCGCTCTTTTCTTCCCTTTTTTAACTAATTGAATTCTTGACTCCTGAGCCGCAGGGACGGCTTGGGAGGGACCGAAGAGAGAGACATGAATTTCAGGCTTTTTCTTGTGGTTGAGTGGGGCAGAGCAGTGGGGGTGAAATTGGAGTGTGTGAGGTTGGGTGGTGGTAGTGGTGGTGGGGGCACTCAGAGAGGGACGGCTCTAGCTGGATGGGTGGCTGCTGTGGCGTCAGCCTGTACTTTGATACTGGAGGTCAGAGGTCATCCCCCCGGTGGTGGTGAGAAAGTGGCGAATTGGGGATGGTTTATCCAACAATCATTTCCTCTATTTAAAAACTTTCAAAAGCGCTTTTGGCCCCTGCAAGATCTTTGTAGTTGTGCTTGAGGAATTCTAGACAAAACAATTGTAGCCCCTCCCACTTCAAAACTCTCTTCAGGCAAGCTTCTCCCTTCACTGGCTTCTGCCCTGGCCCCCTTTCTCCTGCACTAATGGTCAGTGTAGCATGCACCCCACACCAAACTCACCCATCTCCAAAGCAGGATACCAACCTGGTTTGGCACAAAAAAAGATACCTACATGACTGTCTCTCTGCTACTCCACATGAGCAAAAATCAGACTTTCACCCTCTCTTGTTATTTTGTTCTTTCAATAATTTGACACCAGGTGTGTGTACCACATTGCCAGTTCAGAATGTGCCAGGTATCCTAGTTAAGTGAGTTAACAAAATCAAACAATCACAATCGGGGATCAGCAAGCAACACATCATTTCCTCTGCACTCAATGACCAATCAGCAACAGGGAGGTTGAGAGCCTTACATCTAACTCAAGAACATCAAATGATAATCCCTCACAAATACAAGGGATATAAATCCATAATACTGCAGCAATGGGGGGTAGCCTGGTAGCTAACAGAAGCAGCAGAGGAGACGAGCTCACAGTTACCAGCTCAATGGAGCCTGGGTTTATTTGCCTTGTCATAGCATGGCTAACCTGAGGTTGAGGTGTCCCTCAACAGGGTGGCTAACCCTCTGAACTATAGGACTATCTTCAGTCTATCCACACAAATGGGTTTTCGTGGTCCCACTAAAATTCCGCCAGACAAACTCCTTTCCCTCCCGTCCTACTCTCCTGTCATAAACACTGTCGTAAACACAAAATCCCCTCCCTTCCCTGAACACTAATAAAGTCGTTACCCACAAGGTGGAAATCTCCCTCCAAAAACACACGATTAGTCAATCCCCCCAGCATTACAATACAAAGCTGCTACAACCAAGTCAACCAGCTTCATGGTGTAGAAAATCCAATGTTCAACCTAAAACGACCTTAATAACCCTATAAAACTGCCTCATGGGACACACCTCGGGTGTTGACATGATGAGTTGAGAACACATAGAACACTCAAGTTTGGGTCTTGGCCACAATGCCATCATGTGTTAGTGGAGCGAATGCTAGCTGGAGGACAGTTCATGAGCTCAGGCACTAGTACAGAAATGACATGATCAGTGTTCTGTGGTCACCCTCTGATCTCAGGCTCACTAATGCAGATTTACCTTTTTACCTGACATCTGGTCTCACTTGTTACATGATTAACTACATTGTGCACATTCCAGACAAAAGCAAGTACTAAAACCATTTAAAATAAAAGTCCTGTTTGGCTAGTGATCTTACACCAGGAGGCCTATGGTGACTCTTGACAAACTGCAGAGATCCACAGCTCAGGTGAGGGAATCTTGCCACAGGACAACTATTGGTCATGCACTGTACAAATCTAGCCTTTATTGAAGAGCAGCAAGAAGAAAGCCATTGTTAAAAGAAAACCATAAGAAATCCCATTTTTAGTTTGCCAGAAGCCATGTGGGGGACACAGCAAACGTGGAAGAAGGTGCTCGGGTCAGATGAGACCAACACTGAACTTTTTGGCCTGAATGCAATATGCTATGTGTGGCGGAAAACTAACACAGCACATCACTCTGAACACAAATCCTCAGTGTCAAACATGGTGGTGACAGCTTCATACTCTGAGGGCGCTTCTCTTCAGCAGCGACAGGGAAGATGGTCAGAGATGGATGGAGCCAAATACAAGGCAATCTTGTAAAGAAAAACTGTTGGAATCTGAAAAAGACTTGAGACTGGAGTGGAGGTTCACCTTCCAGCAGGACAACGATCCTAAATATAAAGCCAGGGCTACAATGGAATGGTTTAAAACAAAACATATTCAGGTGCTGGAATGGCCCAGTCAAAGTCCACACCTAAATCCAATTGAGAATCTGTGGTAGGATCTGACTGCCATTCACAAATGGCAAAAATTTCAGTCTCTAGATGTGCAAAGCTGGTAGAGACATACTTGAAGGACTTGCAGCTATAATTGCAGCAAAAGGTGGTTCCACAAAGTATCGACTGGGGGGGCTGAATACTTTTGAACTTTTCAGGTTTTTATTTGTGCAAACCACTGTAAGAGGGTTTATTCTTTAAATCTGAAATCACTCTTTTCAGCATTCAATGTAATTTCATATGCTATGCCAAACTATGAGCAAATTTTCAGTGCTGCAGCCCGATACTACATGGACTAAGTAATATTCAGTCATCTGGCAAGAAAATTGATAACAAGTATTCCTATTCGACAGACGGTGTTGCACTGATTCAGTTTTGTGGAGAAATCCTCCATGTACACAATAAACAAACAATAAATAAAGATCAGCTCTGGAAACCCACTGTCAACATACAACAGTGCTGATGGGACACTGCCCCAATTAATCTGCATTATATGATAGGCATACCAGTAGAGTTCATTTCAAAGTATTTACTTCCAACTACCAAAATTTCTGAAATAATTTTTTTTGTGAATTACTCTTTTTAAAGTCTTAGATCAATTGACAAAACACATGACCATAGTGGAATTTTAAATGCTATACTTCAGCCCCAAGGTGGATCCAAGAATCATTAGGCTCAATGGCTATAGGACATTCCAAAGGGGCAGGAGAGAATTGCATACAGAAAAGAAGTAAGAAGAAATCAACCTGATCTGTTACAGTTTCATAACAAACCAAAAATAACTTCAGACTGAAATAATAACAGTATAAAGACATTTGTAGGGAGCAGTAAGGATTAACCAGCTGAGTTACAGACAAAGAAGAGCTTCAGTGAGCCCACTATTAATGGAGGTGATGCCTCCCTGAGCACGTCATATTTCCATGCACCTGTCCAATAGGAGTTGAAAAGGTAATGAGTGAGCAAACCAATCTAAGTAATGAAAAAATGCCAAGGTCAGTGATGGGATCAGTGTCTTTTTCGAGGGGGCGTGTGTGTGTGCGAGTGTGTAAAGGAGGGCACTGGCCTTGGCATTTCACCTAGCCATGATAATCCTAGCTAGAGACCTTGAGATGATATCAAGGAAGAAAACAGAAACAAAAGGATGGAAAAAAGGGCTGGGATGAAAGTGTGTATATGTCTGTGTTTAAGTGTGTATCTGTGTGTGTTTGCACTTGCTGCATAGTGAAGACTGGAACAGTTTAGGGAGGTTTTCTATGTTTACATATTGAACAATATTTGAAGTATTGTGAAAAAGATATTGATGTGACAGTTTTGCAGTCGTGTGATCAAAAGTATTCCTGTTTGTTTGTTTTCAACTCTGTGTTGTAAGAATATGACGGAATAAACAAGACAAGGATTACATTGGAAGATGCGCTGGAAAGGGTTTTAAAAAGATGTTTTTGGACAGTTTCCTGCTGTTAGCTATGAGTCACCATTAGATTCAAGCTAAGTATACACAGCTGGTTCTTTCTGTATTCTGGAGTCAAAAAGAAGTACCACAATACAGAACAATGTATTTGTTGACTCAAGAAATCCCTTTGTGAGTACTTGAATGGCAAAATATACGTACAGTATGGGTGGAGCATTCCTTTAAAACACATAGAATCAGTGAAGACCAATAATACAAACATAATGCTAATCAAACGAATCTCACGTATTTTAATTTGATCTATTTTTGTCCCTATTTTTCCCTTTTCATTGTTAGCTTGGCTATTTACAACAAGTTAGTGAATGACTTGTGGTCAGAATTTTTCAGAATAAGGCTCTCAAAGTTGCTGACAGAACCAGAGTTGGAATGTGGTTGGGATGGAGTATTACTACTTACATTTTGAGGGCAAGGTCATTGAAGTAATTATTGCAGGTAACTGATCCAGCATCATAATTGAGAAGACAACCAAAAATAAAAGAATCAAAGATCAAGTTTCCAAATGAACCCCTTGAGTTACCTCACACAATTACAAAATCAAAGATTTGCTTACAATCATTCCAATATGACAGCGTTGAACTCCCCACAACTATTCATCAAATGCATCATATTGTTGCAGATACATCCAAAAGCATCTCTGACTGACACATAGCTCACCTTCCTTTAGTCATCACATCACGGCTGCCCCACTTACAACCTCTGAGATTCATTCATCTCTGTCAGCTCGTTGGAGGTTTCATTTTTATTTACAACTGAGAAATGCTATTTTAGCTTATGAAGATCCATGTAATGCTTTTCTTCCTGAACATCTGCTTTTCAAGCTTTTATGTATTAAGTCTAAATAAAGAGGTATGGTATCTATATCAAAAACTGCAAGAAGCTATAAGTTATACAGTATATTGGGGAGACCAATGAATGGAATGTTGACTTGAAGAAGTGGAAGCAAGTTATTGACAGGGAGATAGTAATATTCAAGTTACATCGTGAAATTTTCATCATTAAATGATAAATTACAAATTTATTCACAGACTTTATTTCACCCCCAGGAAACACTGTCAACATCATCTTTGTTCTACTCCCATCTGCTCTTTGTGTAATAGCAGACTAGTAGGAACTTATTTACATACGATGTGGCAATGCCCGCATGTGGAGCTTTTCTGGTCACAAGTAGTATCCCTGGTGGGAGATATAATTGGGGTCAGTATACCATGTAACCCGTTTTTTTTGTTAAATGATGATTTACAATTACTGCTGAAGTTTTTTTCAGAGAAGACTGCTGTTTTTAGGCTTGTCAGCAACAAAGAAAATGTTAATACAGAGGTGGAAACTGCCACATGCACTCAAAGTATCTTAGTGGTTTGCCCTATTGCATGACATTATTACTTTAGAAGTCTATTGCTAGATCAAACAGGGCTATAGCAGATAATATTGAAGCCTTGTCCAGGGCAATTGAGAAGGTTAAGTTAAATTTATATAGGTGAAACTGGCTGGTCAACAAGGTTAATATTTTATTATTATTTAAAGAGGAGAGAGAGGGATACAACATTCTTGTATTAATTAATCAAACTATTTGCTTATTTATTCTCTTTTTTATGTTTAGATATGACTGAATCCAGCAAGGGGAGGGAGAGGAAGTAAGCCAGAGGGGCAAAATCACTGTGGGAGTAACAGGTGCTGGACCAAGGTTTGAAAGCCTAGCTGAAGCTTCGCTCACCTCTAGCAACGCTTTTGTATGCAGCCACCCTCCAGCATCCTGAGAGACGAGATGTTTGGTGGTGTGGGGAGAAGGGGGTTTAATAGGTTTATTGGTGAGTTGACACCTGGTTTCCAGAGGAGTTGAAATTACCCAGGCCGTTGATCAGTGAGAGCTGGCGAGCAGGTTTCCATTATGAGGGGGCGGCAGGCTGAAGCATGGTTTGCTATTTCAGCCAGCAAATTGGAGAATTAATGATGTGGATAATCTGCTTGTTCCCCTCAGATCTGAGAGACGCTTGGCAGCCCGGACCAGACAGGCAGGCCACCGTGCCTGATATACTGGACTTCTCATTTCCTTGGGTGTAAACAGTTTCAGGTTGAAATTGAAAATGAGGTGACTTTGTATGCCCCTCACCTGTTTACAGAGCATGAGCAGTCTCTGACCTATTAATTATTAATCATCATACTAGCAGGCCTGAATTATTACAGACAAAATGACAATCACAAATATTTTGATTAATATTGAGATTACAATTTGTCATTGTATAAGTAAAAACTGCTTGTATTGCACTTTCACCAGCACTAGATTTGTATTATTATGGCCTGACATGAAGTTCTCAATGCTAACAAAACTGTAAAACATGAAAAAAAACATCACAAAGATGCCTCGAGTGTGGTAAAAGAATCATCTGCTTGCCAACAATTTGATTGGCATAATTTAACAGATTTTTGGTGATTGGAATTTATATTGTTTATATTGCAGGATGGCAGGGTGATGGCCAAAATCATCCACATTTGGCTGGTGGCAGGTGCCGCCACTCAACCTCATTTAACATGGCCCGTGTTGGATTTTGAAATACTGGACAATAAGAAGGTGTCATATCTTTAAGAAAGCAGGTCCATGTTGATTGCATTAGTGACATCTACACTCAGCTTCTGTATCTGATCATCCTCCTGGGGGCCACTTTGTAGTTCATCTAACTGTCACAGCCACATTTGTTGACACACAAGCTCCTTGTGGAAAGTGTTAGCAAATGTGTGTGCGTCTGACCAGAGCTTACCTGAGTTCTGGGCTGATAGCAACGGACCACACTCTATCATACATCGCAATGGTGTCTCTGGGCGTACTGGAAGCAAATGTCCAAATCTACACAGAGTGACATCAGAAACAATGTAGCATGTGCGCGAAACACAGATTTTACTACATAAACATCAATGAAAATGATAACTGACGGTGAAGAATGGAACACTCATAGCATGGATGTACTCACCCGGGTTGTCTGGTCTCTTGACCCACTGATGATCAGACCACCTTTGGAGTCAAGACAGTTGACTTCCTGATTGTGACCTGTTAACCCCACAGACATGTCCCCCATCTTACTGTGGACCAGGATCTTGCCGTCACTGACAGAGAAAGGGGACTTATTATCAGAGCCAGCCGGCTATCTGACCTGGAGAAAACATCAGGAGGGATGAACTCTTATTGACAAGCATATTTGCAATTCCCATGATCCGAAGCTCACCTGTTGATCCGCTTAACGCAAAACTGCTCTCACTGCTCTTATCCCAAAGCACAACAAAAGTCAGACAATGACCTAAAAATGCAGCTCTAAGTAGCAACTAGATCTGATGCAGAATTGTAAGAGAGTCTTTATACTAAAACCAGGAATGAGATCCCTCATCATAGTCAAGCCATCTTGTCTCTTCCATGCTTTCACCACACTTTTGATTTCAATCTTGCTGATTTCCACGTTACTCCTCTTGTCTGTAGTATCTGTGCACTTTGTTTGTTTACTGTTTCTTTTTTTTGTTAATTTTTGCCATTTCTGTTCCATAACGTAAACTAACTTCTAAGTGCTGCAGAACAGGATGCTGCTGCAACCTATTCAAGTTGTTTGAATTATAATGGTTCCCTGTTACTTTTATCTTTTCCTATATGAAATCAAGAAACATAATGAATGTATGAAAATTTTAAAGCTCAAAGAGAATATTTTCACATCATGGTGATAGAAGGAAATCAGTAACTATGGTAAAAGCACTCCCACTGCCTGTCAGTGGTGAGGGGAGCAGCCATGGGTACCTGTCTTGATTGTTCTTGTCTTCCATTTAGTTGTTCTCTACTGCTGTTTCTCGGTTGACTTTTCATTTCAAGTTAATCTCACTTTTTATACGAAGGAGTTGGTGGGTGGGCTTTTTATTCAAAGACAGTCAGAAATAAACTGTTAAAATTCCTAAAAATTATTCAGCTTCATATTTTGTCACTTTATCAAAAACAATCACAAAACTGCAACTTCAAAAATGTGTACTTAACCCTGATTTGGTGTAGAGTGACACCCATAGTAGTGGTCAGAACGTACCTTCCACCACTGATCAGGTGAGAGTCCGTAACAACAAATCGACACACATCCCCCTTGTGGCCTGAGTAGATTTTCGAAGGGTTGCGTGAGATCCTCCTGCAATCTTGGCGAAGATGGTAGACTCCAATGTCTGCAGCCTGAGACAAAAACAGTACGTCCCCATCCAGCTGCAACCATGGCAACAGTCTAAAGACAAGATATGTGATTCAACACAAGCGTAAGCGATTTCAACGAGACATTCATCCTATCTCACAAAACCATTATGTTTGAAAAATTCAATGCGTTTTCAAATACTTTTGAAACAAGACCCCCCCTATCCACAGTGTAAAAATCCATTGTTTGGTAGTTTTGTTTTGAGTCAAGTCAAGTCAGTTTTATTTGTCTAGCGCCAAATCACAACAAAAGTTACCTCATGACACTTTACAGGTAGAGCAGGTCTAGTACCACGCTCCTTCAATGAATTTACACCCAACAATTCTCCATGAGCAAGCACATCCTGCAACAGTGGCGACGAAAACCTTCCTTTTAACAGGCAGGAACGTCAAGCAGACACAGGCTCAATGGGGACGGCCTTCTGCTTTGACCGGTTGGGGGGAAAGAGAGCAGGAGAGCAGGGCAGAGACAAAGACAGATAATGGAGGCAGACAGATATGCAGAAGGAAAGAGGGGGACAGCGATAAAGAGAGAGAGAAGGGAAGAGACTGATGGACAGACAGGGACGTGAGCAGGTGGAGCTACAGGAGGAGGACATTGGGGAAAAAAAAAAGTTATTTTTCAGATTCATTGTCAGCCCAAGAAGCCTTGTCTGGACTGACATCGAAACAAAGGAAACAAGATTTACGCTTATTGGCTTTCTCTCCCACAGTAAGATGAAGAGATGTATATCAATCTTCGTCACGACACTTATATGATGGTAGAAAATCGTGCTTTTCAAAGGCAGACCAATACAACAAGATGAAGGTGTTAGGAATCCATTCACTGTGTGTGTAACATCTTTACGCTTCTGGCTTGGCAGTCTGCACGTTTCATGTTTAACCTGGAAGTTGAACTGTACACAAAAAGGAAGGTATCATCATGGCGGCAAAAAATACAGCAAGTTCTGCAAAACGCACTCCAAATTCTGTTATAAACACTATGCAAACCAAGTCAGCTCTGTTTTGTGTGTTGTGGACGAACATTACTAAAATATATGACTCATTTGATATGCATTACTTACCATGAAGTAATTCATATCTAATTCATAGTTTCTGGGGACACAAATGTGGTTTTTGGCTGGCCAGATCCAAAAATGTCACTGTCAGTGACAAATCTGGCATTAAAATCATGTTGTGTAAATGAAACTTCAGTATGGAAGATTGGGATTCCCTTTTTCCTCATATTCCACCGCAATGAGGCTGAGTATCACTTACTTTGTTTTCCATTTGAGAGGAATCTCCCTTTTACACACACCTTCACACCAGTTTTGAGCAACCTTGACTCTCTCCTTCAGTGGGATATGAGGGTATCTGCAAGGACAGAGACAGTAGAATGTCACTGTGTGTGTGTGTGTGTGTGTGTGTGTGTGTGTGTGTGTGTGTGTGTGTGTGTGTGTGTGTGTGTATCTCAATGCTCATCATTTGACACTCGCTAACAAACAAAATGGTGTATTCAGTCCTAGTATGGATGGGAGTCTATGACCTTTTAAAAATAGCAACACACACCTGCAGCAGACCAATAGGCCTCCATCAAAATATTTAACCTCATTCAGGAGGAAGATCATGCCAGACTGGTTAGATTACGCACCATGACAAAGGTTGTCTCCCAGATTAGTCCAGAAGAGGACATGTGCTTTGACATATGAGGTTAGGGAGAGTGCCTCTTCACGCCCAAACAAGGGATACATTGTGTTTGGTAGAGGAATCAACTCCACTTTTAATGACCTTTTTTATTCCAGTCTCAGGGGTGTTTTGAATCAGTCTAAGTACACATGTACTATACAGAAATGGTGTTTAACAGCACTTCACATCAGCTAACCTCTGGCTTTTGGAAGGGTCAAGGGTTAGATGAAGCGTTTGGTATTTAACTCGTCAGATTAGAATCATTAATCAGAACAAGGCAGAAAGTAAATCCACAGATATAGTGTCATGATTGTGAGACTGAGAGATTTCACAGTTGTGCTGACTGGAGTTTTTCACATACAAACACAGGATGAGAATGAACAGAAGTCAAAGTGCTTGGTGACATTAGTGAACAACGAATCCAAACTACCTCAAACTCAGCACTGCTATTACTTGAGGCGCAAGCAACCTGAACACCAAATCTGACACGAATCAAAGCACCAAAGGATAGACAGATATTAAGACACTTTAAGGATGGGAATGTGATAAATACTGAGCATAGTCTGATGACAAAATTGTGCATTTGTGTGTGGATGTGTCAAGGGAAGGGGGGCTCTGAAGCTGATGTGGATGTCTGAATGTCACTTTCCCCCATTAGTCAAACATAAGATCCTTGCTGCTGCAGTGTTTGGGGCGAAATAACGACACAAGATTACTGTGACTTCTGTCACCGCATCACTAAAATCCAGTAACGCCCCGACAGTGTCGTCCTGCTGTTATCTACTGTGACAGTACTAAGGTCCACTAGCATCCCATCAGTGTCTCAGAGTTATATGCGGTTGTAGTACGACTTCCATAATGCACTCAGCAGTCTCTGTGATTAACGTTGTCCATCCTCCTCCTCCTCCTCCTCCTCCTCCTCCTCCTCCACAACAAGCTCATTCAATCTAGCACCATGTTAGTTGTTAGCCGCTACGCTACTAGCCTCGCCGTCCGCTGTGGTGGTCAATGAACAGTCGGGGCTAAAGCTAAAGCTAAGCTAAAAACACACAGCAGCAGCCTCTCCCTTACATGTCCGTCCCATTCCGGGTAATTCCCGTGTTTAAAAATTCTCGAGCAATCTTCCTCCACACGGCGTCTCGGCTCACAAAGTGATAAATACTTTTACAAACTTGAGAGAGTCGACTCAAAGATCTGTAGTCCAGATAGGACGATATTTGATAGAGGACATCGTCCGGCAGCTGGGATAGCAGCATGCTGACAGCTTTCATTGACGCCCGATGACGCGAACCACACGTAATGGACGCTTTGACGTCAGTCTTCCGTTTTCACGTTGACTTTTTTTTAATTGAAAACGAATCATTTACAATTATTAGGACAAAGGAATGTCTAAATAACCCTTCTGAACATAAATTTTGTTCATAAATTATGATGTGATAAGTAACAACAAATACAAATAATTAATAAAGTAAAACTAATACATTCTTGATGAAGCAAATTAATAAAAAAATAATTTAAAATTATCATAAGTGTGATTCTCTACTCTTTACAGTTGTTAGGAGGACTTGCTGGTCACCAGTCCATCACAAGGCCATCAGGAGCAATTTGAGTCTCAGTATCTTGCTCAAGGATACTTTGACATGGCCACCGGGAAGTGACAATTGAACCAGCAACCCTTTGGTTGCTAGACGGCCATGCCCCCCTAACTTAAGAATATCAAGCTAAAATAATTATTAATGACAGTTTTTACAATGCATTTCAAAAATTAGAGCAGCACGGTGGTGCAGTGGTTAGCACTGTCGCCTCACAGCATGAAGGTTCTGGGTTCAAGCCCCGGCTCCAGCATGGGGTCTTTCTGTGTGGAATTTGCATGTTCTCCCTGTGCCTGCATAGGTTCTCTCTGGGTACTCCGGCTTCCTCCCACACCTAGGCTAAATGAATACTCTAAATTGACTGTTGACATGGTTGTCTGTCTGCATGTGTTGGCCCTGCAATGGACTGGTGACCCGCTCAGGGTGTACACCACCTCTTGTCTGAAGGCTGCTAGGATAGGCAAATTTAGATATCTGCATGCACTGATGAAAGGGCTAGTTGCACTGTTTGGCTGTTATTTAGAGTAGTACTGACAAATATTACTGATGATTTGTTGATGTTTGTTCCATCAGGCGTATTATCTGTAACCACGTGGTGGCTCTGTGGTTTTGACTTAAGCTCAGCTTGTAGATATCTTCATACCAGGACTCTCAACAAAAATATGAATTTTGCAAACGTTTTGACCATGTGGAGTCAAGTTACTTAAGCTTTGTGTGTCATGGCTTAATGGTAACAATTACAGCCTCACCTAAGTGTCATCATGAAATGAGAACTCACAGTCTTCTCACTAATCACCAAGGTGTTGGGTGTTTCATGAAAAAAAAAACTTCAGAAAGATTTGGTCTACCAGTAAGGTACAATTTATCAAAATGTCATTTTGCTGTCATTTCCTCCTGTCATTAGGCACACAGGTTTCAGAAAGTTGCAGACCTGTTGCAGATCAAAGATTTTATGTTTTGTGCAAGGGCTCTCAAGTCTTTTGTTTTTGGTCTGAATAGAGCCAGAAACACCACGTTATCTAAAGGTAGTTTGAAAGTTCTCAGTGGATGTTTCCTCTCAGATTCCCGAATAGACCTCCTTCTGAGATTCTTGTGGCTGAATTTAAAGATATTCTGTGATTAATGATTGTGAATATTATGAAGGGTTTCCAGGGAACACTACAATATTAAACTCAGAAGAGAGAGAGACAATTTTGTCATTTGTTTTTTGAAGAGCCCAGATATCTTAAAAGCGAAGATCTAAAAGTCAGTCATTTCTTTGGTCTTCACAACATAATCAGGGCACCTACAGTGCTAATCCAGGCTCTTTAAATGCTCAAATGAAAAATGTGTATAAAACAGGTGGATGGGAGTGCAACTGCCATCATTCTCTTGACAAGGCACAATGATTAATCAGTTAGTGAGTCAGTCAGTTTGAGGATACCATGAGATGGAAAATAAATTGTTGGACCCTGAAAGGAACAGTGTTCGAAACACTAGGTAGTGATAAGCATAAATCTCCTGTCTTTGCCGGCCTCGTCGTTTGATCTGGTGTGACATTGTGAAGTTGAATCAAAGTGGGGAGCAGCCCAGTGCAGCCACTAAAACTGCTAAGGTTGTGTCACAGTCAAATAACTACCAAAAGTTGACTGACCTTATGACATTTTGTGAGGCGCTTAACCATTTAGAATCAGTAGCATCAATTTGTGCTCATTCACATGATGAGGGCCCTGCCTGGAACCTTCAGTCACAAGGGGCATCCCTGCAGGTCTTTGATCAGCTGAGCATATCTGCACATCATTGAAATATGCAGATCGTTTGTCCGTCTTTTTTTTAGAAGACATTGTTGAAAGCCCCTTGCTCAAAAAGGCCATGTCCCAAACACTGGGCCGTCGGAAAACATCATTTATGGTTGGCTTTCCAGCTGAACTGCCATTGCTAAAAGTAAATGAAGAGGTTGGGAGGAGGGACACAGAGAGTGAAGGGGGGCGTTTGGGGGTTGGGGGGGTGTCCTCCCTTTTGATCTTTTTAGGGCAGCGAAGAGGGAGGGGCTCTCCCTGAGCTGGCAAACACATTTAGCCAGTAATTGTTCAGATCAGACTGACAATCAGTCTTGGAAATGCATGGACAAACAAAAGTTTACAGCTCCAATTGGAAAAGTCAACAGGTCTCGCATAAGGCCCATACATAAACAAAGAAACTGTCATGCTGGAGCTTCACTTTGATCCGTTGTTTGCGTTTCAATTATCCAGCCTGCTTGGACTGCTGGCTTTTGTTAACACTGCTCAATGGGGACTGGAATTTAATGGGCTGCCTGTCATTTTTGATCGAGAATCATCCACCTTACTAGTTCTGGACTGAACATGTTGAGACGTGCAGCTTAGTACAGTGTGACATCACTCTTTTTATTACATGCTCTTATTTGTACAGTTGATTGATTATTTAATGTCCATTACAGTTACCCATGACCTTTGACATAAACCTAGAGGAAGACATGAAATTTTATGACTAATACCATAACTTACTCTTGAGACCCTTGAAATAGAGAGTGAATAATTCGGAAGAAATGAATGAATGCACTCATCAGCCAAGGCTCATATTATCCAACAAAGGTGTTAAAACAAGTGACTACTTTAATTATGCCACTTGGGGGCAGTGGGAGGAAGCTGTGAAAAACCTCTGACATTCCGTCACCAGCAGGAAATGCAACCAGGTTGTTCATCCACCTGGTGAAAATAAAACATCCCGGTCCTCTCTTCACTTCAGGAAGCCATATTGGGCTTTTTAGTTGCTCGAATATATTCAACATTCACAGTCACTGACTGTATCTGTTTAAGCTTTTCACGATGAGTAGGTTGAGCATCATGGACTTCTAGAGCTTTTCACTAGAGTTCACGAGAGTCGAGCTGCCAAGAATCTTAAGCAATGAAAAATCGAGATGAGCTGGTTCATCACCATAATATTGCAAAAATAATGATTATAGCTGCTTCAAATGAAAACGCACAATCGCATAAAAAATATTCTGTGTTTAAATACTTGAATTAAAATTGCAGCCCTTCAAGTTCACGATATTGAATAAACTTAAGCATACACTTCAAATATATCAACGAAGTACACTGAAGTCAATACAAATATTTTTCTAAGCACTCTTTAGTGTTTAAAAACAGGGAAAACTACACACAAGAACACAATTTGTTTACCTTTAAGTCTGATTTTGTGCTGCAACTAAACTGTGAATGACACAACAAATTAAGCGATAAACTGTAAATGTAAAGCTGAAATGGCTGAAAATATAGTGTTTCATTTATAGAGTACAACATGTATAATAAGTTTATTCAAGATCTCTATGAGGCCAGAATACATTTATTTATGTCAGCATATTTCTGTACATGTTTCAGTATGACCAAATAAAAATGAAACATAACGTTGCTCAGTGACTCAGTAAAAGTCTTAAGGTCTTGTTTACTCTTGCACTTTTTCAACTTGGGTTAAAATAATTTTGAGTGTGACTTCAACAAGTTTACCAAGAGATTGTAAATACCTGAAAAGTGCAGATGCAAGCCTTCCCCTATTTATCCAACATATATGTGCTTAAAGGAATTAAATGAATTCTGCTGCTCTCTTGCTAGGAAATTGTTATCTTGACTAAGGGCTTAGTAATAATGTCACTGTGTAGCGAACCCTCCACTCTATGACACAACACGGAGGGGCAACAAAAGTTGTTTGCTCCCTGGGAAACTCCTCATTTCAGAGTGTGTGGTGGGATTTTGTAAGTGCTTTTTGATGGGAGCAGCTTCTGTGTCAGCTTGAGGTATTCGGAGCTGCTTAGGGAGGCAGGGTCACGTTCCCTGGTCACCCCTGCTATTCTACGGCCTCCACAGGGGGGTCGTGGCAGGGGTTAAATTGCTCCCTAAGCAAATGAAAAAGGTAGCTCTGTTTGTTTATCCGGGGTTAAGGATGATGGTTGCGGCTCAATAAAATGGATGAAAGCGATTTTACCCCCTTTTTTCAGCGTAATTGCTCCACATTTGCATGGCAGCTCTGGTGACACAGAAGGTGTGATTTTTCCCACAAACTAGCCCTATGAAGTGGTTAGATCACGGCCATCATTCAGCCCATTTACACAAATCTGGTGGCTCTCCAGCACCTCCAAATACTGCATTATAAAGTCATCATTCACCTGCAAAAATATTCGTGTCATACTAACAACTGCAGTGTATCAGAGGAGTGTTTATTGCTGTTGGACTTGCAGTGATCTGCTGTCTGGGAGCCTTGGAGAGAAAAACCCTCACTTAATCCAATGTGGAAGGACTTAAGCAGATTAACGTCAACTGTTGTCAAGAGCATTTAATTCAATGCTTGGGGTTAGATAGACTTTCATTGGCCTGGATTAACTAGTGAAGGAACTAAGGAAGCATGTGTCGTCTGACTTGTGTCCCCACAACAAAAAAGGGGAGAGTTAAGATTCCTTTCGTGTTTTATCCCTTGTGGCCCTGACATAGCAGCAACTGTAGCAATAGAATAATAGTCACACAGAAATAGCAGTCAAAATATTGTAGAATGCAACTAATAAAAAGTGTTAATATTGAATAGTATAGTTTGTGTATTCTGGCAGGATTCTGACTAATGTACATGAGTGTAAAGTTATATCAGCAATATATTAGCAGGGGAAAATGCATCATTTATGAAATAAATAAATTATTCAGTTTTCTTCTGGACAGAATAGTTTCATCTCTTATGACAATTTCTCAAGTTGGTTTTACTTATACACTGCAAAATCACAATCACATAATAGTTTTTTAATTAGAGCAGGTGTAGAATCACAGTCTTTAATAATTCAGTTTAAAGGGACTCAACAATTCCCCATAAACAAACACCAGGGTCTTTTAATGGGCAGAAACATGGAGCATACATAGTGGGCAGCCATCTGCCTTGACGGTTTGGGGAACTATGGGAAAGAGTGAGGGAGGGGCAGAAACAGACAGAAAGATAGAATCAGAAAGGGAGAGAGAGATTGGAATACAGATAGAAACACAGATAGGATAGCAGTTTGTCAGTTAACAAGAGTGCAATGTTAGCAGCAAGCTGAAAGTTCAAGAGCAATGGCCGCTCCAATCTAAGCTAAACTTTGAAATAGCTTGCAAAGAACATTAGATCACGTTCATTATTCCCACCATGGGATTATAGGAAGACTGTCTAGGTAGTGTTTCTCCACTACTAACTTGAGTCGTTACCCCTATATATATATATATATATATATATATATATATATATATATATATATATATATATATATATATATATATATATATATATATATATATATATATATATATATATATATATATATATATATATATAAAAAGGTCATATTTAGGTATGAGGTACATATACACCATTTATTTAGTGCTTTCCTTTTGCAGCTCAACATGAGAGTGGTTATTTGCAGAAATTTACAGTCATTCTACTTTCTCTTCTCTGCTTCTCCCTCTGTGTGGGCAAGTGGGTGGGGCTAGTTCCACCACAGCAGAGGAGGAGAGACAGGTGAAGTGAACATTAGTGAGTTGTGTCTCCCGAGCAATGACCACACCATCAATAGATAGATACTCATGATTAATTTCTGTAAAAGTGGAATGTAAATGAGACGTGATGAAAATAAATCAATAAAAGTCTGTGGTGTTAGAAAGGCTTCTTGAGTGATCAGTAGCAGTCCAGGGCTGGCGGACCCCAATCTATAAAAAGGAAAAGAGAAACATAAGAAGAAGGCAAGGGGGCACAAAACACGAGAACAGACAGATATGGAAGGTGGTGAGACCTCATGATGAGACAGAGCATGAATGAGGTACAGTCCTTCTCCTGAACTTCAGCTGAATCACTTTATCTCCTCTATGGCTGGTAGCTGATAATTTTCCATTCATTTGCCACAGAATTGATCTGTTTATTGAGTTTGAAAGTGGAGTCAAAAATCATATCAAAGTTTTCTTGTAGGGTTTTACAAAGGGTGATATCGGGACAAGTTTCTCATGCAGACAGTGGATAAGGAGGGCTGAAGGGAATCACTGTTGTTTTGAGTTCTTTCAGCATGGGACCTCCATAGTGAAGCGTTGCTTTACAGTGGGAGTCAGAAATGGTATTTAGATGCCATGTTTTCTGATGCGGGAACCCAGTGGAAGAATTTACTGTACCTTTTATCGTGAAACTCCTAAATGACCATCAAAAGAGATCAACCCATTCTCAACAACTGTATTTACAGATCAACAGATCGTAAGCATCTTTATACAGGAGGGTTGATTACAGAGCAGCTTTATTAATTTCATCCAGGCAATATCTATCTATCTATCTATATATATATATATATATATATATATATATATATATATATATATATATATATATATATATATATAGATAGATAGATAGATAGATAGATAGATATAGATATATAGATAGATAGATAGATATAGATATAGATATAGATATAGATATAGATATAGATATATCTAGATAGATAGATAGATAGATAGATAGATAGATAGATAGATAGATAGATAGATAGATAGATAGATAGATAGATAGATAGATATATCGGACCAAATTGTAAAAAAAACCCAATAGAATTGCCTTCTGTTCATGTCATGTCTACTCTTCAAAGGAGAAGGGCCAGGGAAGAGGGGGAAAAATGAGAGGAAGATGTTTTCCTTCACTCTGCACTGTTAGAAAAAAGTCAAACTGGTGACAAAAATTTGAAAGGTGAAGTGCTGATGTGTTCACTGACAGTACAAAAATCAATTGACTAATTCAGCACTGTTATATTGTAGTGCATTTGTCATGCACATTTATTCCTATGTCTGAACATCAACTTGTTAGCTCAGCACAATGACTGTTAGGAAGGTTGGAAAATGGGAAAAAAAAACAATTTGATGTATTTTGTTTCCCTTTAGAAGTTATTAATTTGGGCAAAGATTACTTCAAATTAATTTAAAGAGGTATTACAGGATTTGGACCAAAGTCTCCTATGTGGAAGAGCTTGGCTCTAACCTATTCATCTGCTGTAAGTAAGAGTAAGAAGGGCATTGAATTAGTGTTTTATAGTTGTTGTTGTTTTTTTTCTACTGTGAGTGCACGTATCCATGCTTTAACTTCAGTCTTGATTTTTTTTTTCTTGAACTAGATGATGGAAATTTTTTTCGCAATTCCAAATCATTCTTAAAATTTCAGAACATTTTTTCCTCCATCCATCCATTTTCTTCTGCTTATTCTACTAAGGGTCGTGAGGGGGCTGGAGCCTACCCAGCAGCTTTTGGATGGAGGTGGGGTAAACCCAGGAAAAGGTCGCCAGTCCATCACAGGGCCAACACATATAGACAGACAACCATTCACTCTCACATTCATACCTATGGTCAATTTAGAGTATGAATCAGCCTCGTCCCCAATTGCATGTCTTTGGACTGTGGGAGGAAGCCGGAGTACCTGGAGAGAAGCCACGCACGCACAGGGAGAACATGCAGACTCCACACGGAAAGATCCCAACCCGGGACTCAAACCCAGAACATTTTTTCCTCTAAGTTCCTAATTCATAAAAACAACATGTGAAAAGGTATTTCGTTTTTGGTTTGTAGGGTTTGTGGAGGATTTAAGTGGTATTTGCTGTTCAAGTTTTGATTTTACTTGGGTGTGTTTTTGTTTTTGTTCTTGGATTACATGTAGATACTGATGGCGTCTAGTGTTTTTGGATTTGCTTTCTGGTATATTCTATTTGTTTTGGGGTTTGATATAAATAATGAGAACATATACTGTAGATATTTTTGACAAAATAATAGGATGTGCTCCAGTCGAGTTTGTATGTTCGAGAAGAATGGCTGGTCAACAACAAATGTCCCCTGAAGGGACTTTATGACCAACTTTGAGTCAGTGCTGGTGGAACTATTTGCTCTCCTGCTGGCAAACAAACACACCAACCAACAGAGATCCACCCAGACACAAATCAGACCCCACCACACAGGAATGTAGCAGAGCCCAACTGTTAATCTGCTCAGTGGAGGACAGCAGTAGCTAGATTAACATCATGCTGTTTTTGTGCACATTTCGAAATATCGCATCAGGAAATGGGGATGTAAATGCCAAAATTTCAAAAAAAAAACGTAAACAACCTAATTTTCAAAAAAGTTTATACTTGCTTGAGGTAGTTTAAGACAGTGTAAAAGAGTTCATGCACAAATTTGGCAATGGAAACACATTGCAATATATGTTCTAATTGAACTCACAACATGGTTGTTTACACTGATGGTGTCTTGCTGGTTTTCCCCTAATGCTTGACAACATGGCTGGTAACAACAACCACAGATGTGTTTGGACTGATGAGAAGACTAAAATATTCCAGGGCCTAAATCATAAAGAAATTGCACATTTATGCATAAATTGCCAGGCCAACTACTTGTTTTATTTCTAGGTTGTAACCTTTACTTCTTAGACATTTTATCACAGCCATGTTAGGGTACAATAGCTATAGTTTATCTACTCCGGCCACTTGACAGAAATGTTCCAATTAGCATTTTTTTCTTTTCTTTTCTATAAATTCTTTCAAAAGACTTTCTTCACATTGACATGTGCATTCCAGCAAAGATGCAGAATATATTAATGTGTCAACACATGTCCAAGTGCATGCAGGGATTAGCCAATCAGATCAATCCCTGGGATGTTAAAAGGTGAGGATGAAAGAAAAACAGTGGTGATACAGAACGTGGAGGAGTCTAAAGCCTAAAAACAAACATGGTGGTATCTCCACAACAGCAGAGCACCCTGACATGATGCTATCTGCTAAAAAGGAAGGGGGTGTGGGGGATCTTTATGACTTCAAATGACCTTGTTATCCCTGTTGGGATCAGACTAAGAATACCCTCCCTGTTAGCTTTCCCTGGTCAGGTTACTTGTGGGGAGAAATGGAAGGCAACAGTGTTTCCTTTCAGATCACTGAAGAGGTGCCAGTGCAGGACTGACACCACACACCAAATTATCTCTGACTAGAGAGCATGTCAACTCTGTCCAAAGCTCCTCATGTCGGAGGACTGATGGAGGAGTTGGACAGGACACTGGATTGGAGCACCAAAAGTCACTCTGAATAACACCTGCTCCCGGTATAGCAAAATGCAACAAATTAGGATTTTATTATGGAGGCAGCTTTGCTCCCTGCTGAGTTCAAAATGAATTAGACACACTTCAAGGTTCGCAGTCGCTCTAAAACTGAACAGGGGCAGCACTACATCAGAACTCATGTCAGGAATAAGTTCAGGGCTTGATTCTGTTTTCAGCTACTGTATATTTAAGAACATTAGAAATAGGCTAAATAAACCTGACTTTTTCCATATATATACTAGTAACAACAAAGTAATTACCAGACAATGACTGAATAGGAATGTCTGAAAACCTCTAAGTGATAAAATTGCTTCAGGGATAATTCACCCAAACATAAAAATGTAATCATTATCTACTCACCCTCACGCAAATGGAAGGTTTAGTCCACAAAGCAGTGCATCTAATAAGGTATTGTAGTAATCTCCCAAACAATTGGACTGAATGGGGACCAATTTCCAATGTGAAAAAACAACAACAACAACAACAAAAAAGACATGAAATGTTTCTATTATGCTGGTGTGAGTATTCGGGGTGTCCTGAAACCCAGACATTCCAAGTTGTTTTGAAATAAACAGAAAATGGCTTAACGATGACAAAACCTAACCCCCCCCCCCCCAAAAAAAAAAACACAGTTGAAATTCAACAACAACCAAATATAATGTATTAAAGGCTGAAGTAGATGAGAGATATACCAGAGAAGAGCAAAGTTAGGATATGGCTGTATGTTTTAGACTCCCAGCACATTCGATGTCCAGGTTTTCAGAAGATCAGTTTGGATGTGTGACACTGAGTGTGTGGAGGAACCTCTGGTGTCTGGTGACATTCCAATGATTTTGGAAGCCCATTATGATCCAGTCTGCAACTTCAGCATAAGCTTGAAAATGCAAAAATGCTGACAGTGGACTTTTCATGTGCAGTTACTGTGAAGCAGCAAAAAGATTGGCACATTCACACATTCTGGAGTTGTCAGTAAGGAATAGATGTCATTTATTAAGTTAAATTTGTAAAACCCAAAGTATTCTTATCATCTTGACTTTCTTTTCTACTGTCAGGACAGCATTACCAAACAATCAATAAGTCCTCAAACCCAAACAACCACACATTTTGTCATTTGTTCCTAACGTTTGATTTGACTCTTTAGTGCTGTTCATACGTTAGCATGCCTGCTGGTGGCAGGAGATGGTGCCCTCCAAAACTGTTACAAATAACTGTCACAAATAACTGTCAAAAGTAATGATGTTTATGATGTTAATGTATGATTAGGTTCAAATCAGCCTGTTCCACCCCAATTAACAAGCACAGAATTTGCGATTATGTGAATAAGATATTATAAGATAAATATGAATAAGAGTTGAAAACAACGCTCAATTGGGTAGTGTGACTGATGCCACCTACTGGCTGTAGTAATTATGACTACTGCAGGAAACTAAGACGTTATATGATATCAATAAAAGGAGAAAATAATCAGTATGTGAAGGCAGACAGAGCCATGGATGAATTGATACATAGGCAGATAGGCAGCTGGGAGACTTCAGCACAATACCACCCTAGCTTCTGAGGGGAGAAAGCACCTTTGACAGTAGCTATCATTTGAGGGATATTTCAACAGCCCCAATAATCCAAACCATGATGTTTTCAAAGCCTAAGAATTTTTGTGGAGAAAGCAAACCAGACCTTACTAAAAAATCTGCAGTATCAGAGGGTCAGAACAAATGAATTCTATAGCTTCTATATATTGTAGTATAGTAGCTGAGTGTAACAACAACCCTCTGGTTGTTTTTGACCTCCTACCTGAACACAAGAAAAGGTTTTTCAATGATTCTTATGATGATATATATGTCTATTTCTGATTGGACCTGCAGCTGTGTTTCTTGATGTTAGTGTCTTCCTGGGCTATGGACTGAAAACCATGGCTTGGTTTTCATTGTTGCAATAACATACAGAAATGGACTGTGGGAACAGATTATGTGTAGGTAGATGGATGTTAACATGTGAAGACAGTCTGTGTTTAGGTGCACGGGATGATTGGGTTTAAGTGTGTGAGATGTTTAGTTTTAGATGTATCTGACATTAGGGGGTAGATGTATGGGATATTTGTGTTTAGATATAAGAGACACGGGGCATTGTGTTCAGGTGTATGGGGCGTTTGTGTTTAGGTGTATGGGACGTTTTTGTTTAGGTGTATGGGATGTTTTTGTTTGTGTATCAAATGTTTTTGTTTATGTGTATGGGACATTTGTGTTTAGATATAAGAGACATGGGGCATTTGTGTTCAGGTGTATGGGACGTTTGTGTTCAGGTGTATGGGATGTTTGTGTTTAGGTGTATGGGACGTTTGTGTTTAGGTGTATGGGACGTTTGTGTTTAGGTGTATGGGACGTTTTTGTTTAGGTGTATGGGATTTTTTTTTTAAGTGTATCAAATGTTTTTGTTTATGTGTATGGGACATTTGTGTTTAGATATAAGAGACATGGGGAATTAGTGTTCAGGTGTACGGGACGTTTGTGTTTAGGTGTATCAAATGTTTTTGTTTATGTGTATGGGACATTTGTGTTTAGATATGAGAGACATATGGGGAATTTGTGTTCAGGTGTATTGGACGTTTGTGTTTAGGTGTATTAAATGTTTTTGTTTATGTGTATGGGGCATTTGTGTTTAGATATTACAGACTTAAGAAACATTTCTGTTAAGGTGTATGGGACATTTGTGGACATTTACCTGTCTGAACGGAAACTCAAAAAGAACAGCCTTAAAGAATAGATTAAGTCTGCAGCACATATTAATGTGATGACATACCAAAGGTTATCCACCTTTGTAATAGCTCCAGGTTAACCGTCAAACCCCTCTTCCGAAGATACATCCTTGGTGTTGGTAGATGCATTTGAAAACTAGTTATTTATGCTTAGCTCCTTATTCTAAACTAAGCTGACCAAGTTCTGCTCTGTGTTTGGATCATCTTCGTACTCTACTGTTGGGGAGCAGGATGTGAAACTCTTCCTATCAGCAATAACAATAAGCTGCCAGTCAATGTCCAGATAATAATAACACTGTAATGTTAACAAATGACGCTGAATCCAGCAGGTACCAAACAAGAGTTTAATATCAGTATTCTCATGTACAATTATTACACATTTAAATAAATATTTCATCCGTAAAATTATTTTACACATCCTCAAATAAAAATAAATTTATATATGTATAAAACAGACATACATGGGGCAACAAGAACATGAGGGTGAGGGGTGGTGGGCTCATTTTCTATACTTCAACTCTACAGTCAAAAGAGGAAAGCTGCCACATTGTTGATCAACTGTGTGATCCAGTCATGATTTCGACCCTGCACACCCACCACCACATGCATTACAATATGCAACATGTATTGAACTCTTTGACACACTGTGTGACAGTTTGAGTGTGAACGCAGGGTTCCCAGGCAGTGCGGTAATCAGGGCCCTTCAAGTCTCCTTGAGCAGCAGGATAGAATCCAGAGAAACTCCACAGGGACAACTAAGCAATGTCCTCCCATAAGTCAATGAGTTATGTGCATCTATGAACACAGGTCAGTACTAAAGGTCTGGCGTACAAAAATAGATTTCTCATGTTTTTGTCTATTTACATATTTTTTCTGTTGATAGAAATAAAAAAAAAAACTACACATGAAGATATAGTAGTGTTCAGTATACAAATGTGGAGCAGGGGAGATGAGTTTATCATGGAAATTACTCCAGTCTGTCAGCTTCTCCCCTTCATCTTTTCTATGTCCCACCTGTCCTCAGCGCTCTGATGAGTATTGTGTACGTTTAGTCCTTTGACTGAAAGGGTAGTGGATGAAGTCAAATGGCCGGTGGTGGCTCGGGTGGGTTGGCTGCTGACCCCTCGGAAGCCTCTTCATGAAATGGACCTCACGTTGGTGCTGCCGTGTCCGTGAGCCTTTCCGTGGCCGCCCACGTCGGGTGAAGGCCATGTACCAGCCCTCGTAGCGAGCATTCCTCAGTGCTGTGTAATTGTTCTCCAACACAATCTCTGTGAATATACAGTCACGGCCTTGTCCATTCTTCTGCAGAAACACACACACATGCACACACACAGTTTATTGGAATGTTAAGAGAGAACAACTCAATGTACAACTTCTCTTTATAGAAGATAAATGTCAGATGTATAAAAGCAGCCTGTCGCCTGGCCACACACACATGTACACACACACACATGCACACACACATGCACACAAGGAGCCCTCCCCTCATCATGTACATGCAGCATATGCTACAGTCATTACAGATCAGAGCAAGGAGGTTGCTGCTGCTGGGGGGGACAGTATGCGTGGACCCCCCCCCCCCCCCCCCCCCCCCCCCCCCTTAGCAAACATCCACTAAAAACACAGCAGCATAAAGTCTTCGTCAGCCAACAGTGTCTCCTCAGTCCTGCTCTTATATTCTGTTGCACTGTGGGTCAATCTGAACTTAACAGGGCCTCCAAAGAATATTAATCGATAGGTCTGAATATGTCTCATCAGCTCTGGGCTGTGTGCAGAAAGCACCACGTTGCATCAGGTTGTTGACGTGGAACAACACAGCAGATGAAAGGAGGGGCTCAATCTAAAGCTTGCTTATATTGTTACACAAATACAGTGAGATCAGCCTACTGTAACAAGCTCTCACCTTTCTGGACAAAATGGTGTGTTAAAAATAGTCGTGATGCATTCATCTATGCAATGTGTGCGTGCGAACACACACACGCATACACACTGGGGCTGGGACAGGCTGTGATGGGGCAGATGGTATACGAAGCAGGGTGCTGGGTGGGCGGGGAGTGTGTGTGTGTGTGTGTGTGTGTGTGTGTGTGTGTGTGTGTGTGTGTGTGTGTGTGTGTGTGTGCGTGTGTGTGTGTGTGCGTGTGTGTGCGTGTGTGTGCAGAGAGAGTTGGGGGTGCAAGGACGGCGGCAGTTCTGTTTATTAGCCATCACAGTAAGACACAGTAGCTTCAGCCCAAAACATACACCTACACACTCACATACCAGTGATGAATACATTTCCAAGACCTAAAGCTGAGCCCTGACCTGGAACTTCCTGCTTCCTCTAAAGCCTGAAATGATCATAGATACACTGAACACTGAATATATCTAAATACATATATATATATATATATATATATATATATATATATATATATATGAGGTCAAAATATTGTCGAAGGTGTTATGCATGATTTTAGGTTGTTAAGCCACTATCAAAGCAGAGGGTCTTCTCACCTTGCCGATGAGCTTCCCCCTCTTGTTCATGCAGATGTAGAGGCCAGTCTCAGCTCCCTTGAGGCGCACACGGCTCCCAAATGTGTCAGTCTCCACAATGAGTTTAGCTGCAGAAATACAAAAAGCCACATGCATGAGCTTCAATGGTGAGCACAGAGAGTAAGCAGAACCAGTCTACACTTCCATCTGAGACTACTGATGATACATGGGCAACATACAGACACACAAACACACGCGCACACACACAAACACACACACACACACAACCGATATTTCCAAGCATGCACTGTCCCCTCTGCTCTCACTCTCTTGCCCTCTCTCTCTCTCTTTCTCACACACACACACACACACACACACACACACACACACACACACACACACACACACACACACACACACACACACTAGAACCTGAAGAATGATTCCTGGGGATTTATGAAATCTTTGCAAAATGATAAAAGCATGTGTGTTTGGCTTGTGTGAAAGCTGAAGAGGTGACACTGGGAGGCCTGTCCAGACATTCAGCTCTATCTTTATCTCTGCATTCTGACAAGTATTATGAGACAGTGTGTGTGTGTGTGTGTGTGTGTGTGTGTGTGTGTGTGTGCATGTGTGCGCATGCACAGGTCGTTTCCATTCTTATGCTTCAAACAGAGATTTGAGCGAAGATATTGATTCCGAATGTTGAAAGCAAATAGCAGATGATGTATATAAATTCCAGTTTAATCCACATGGTGTCATAAAATGGTTCCATGGCATTAGCTGCAGGGCTACACACGTGCACTCTCTCTCTCGCTCTCTTTCTATCCTCTTGCTGCATTCTCGTTTTCTGAAGTTCCAACATACTAACCAGAATCTGTAAACGAGTCATTGTTTACAACCCCATGGACCTGAAGGCCAGGGTGGCTGCAAAGCTCGAGGCCAATTTAGGTTCTTAAGCCGGTTGGAGTGGAACTATGCAGGAAATGTTCAGCTAGTAAGATGACTTTTAATGGCTCTTCCAGACCCGCAAGGTCTCTGGAGGATCTCCAGCACCAGCTTCCTCTCCACGAGCACAAACCCAGGCCGGAGCAGCACCACCTCATAATATACTCCATCAAAATATATAAAATTACAGAGGATTTATCTCCCCTTCATGAAAATGAAGAAATAAATATCGACACTAAATACTGACTCTCCTGGTAAATATCACTGCCTGTCTCTGCTCTTAAATAGCTTCAATCATAATTAACTGCTCCACTTGATACTGGCCTTGAGCCATGGTTAAAAAAAATGCAGTAACATGTTTCCTCCCCGCTACAAATAAATCGTTCAATTTAAGTTCCATGACAAAAAAAAAATGTCGACGAGAAATAAAATATTTATCATGAATAAATACATACGTATTATTTGTAACGACACATTTGAACGGATTAACCAGAGGCGCGCATCACCAAGTAAAATTCCGATCAGCAGAACAATAATAACAAAAAAGAGTCGTTACCGTGTACATCTCCGTCCTCGGCCATGGCGTTGATCCTCTTGCTGGGTAGGACCTGCACATGCTTGCCGCTGGTGCGACTGTAGAGCTGGTAGATCCGGATCAACCTGCGGCTCACACGGTCCGTCACTTTGCTCTGCTCGCTTACATGCTGCGTGAAATTAGGCGGGGACTGATTGGTTACCTGTCAGAAATTAGATGTCATCACAATCAGTTTGTGTACATGTCTACTGTTTGATTTTTCTGCTTATATACATCCTGACGCTACAGCTACTTCAGCTCTCCTTTTTTCTCGAGTGACAAGTGTAACAAGTGAGACGTGTTGCCAGATCAAATTAACAGCTCATAAAAGAGATGATAGGTTGTGTGTGCGGGAGACAGACGCAGTGGAATGTTTATCATTTTACTGTACACTAACATGCGCGTCCTCTTCCTGAGATCGGGGTGGCTACGGTGGCTAAAATTTGTAAAATTTAACCCACTACATTTTTCTCAAGGACCAGTCCCTGCTGCATTGATGCCCCGTTGGCCCAGTGACCGCACGTCTGAACCAGAGGCCGGGGTGCTGCTGCTGCGCAAAGGCCGCGGGAGCTTCCCTCCTCTGGCTGATATTCTGTTGAGCATCAAAAGCTCTGGCTATTATATTTACAAATTATTATTCCGACTTAATTGCCCAACTAAAATAACTATTCTAGCATATTATGTGGCAATAATGACAAGCTGTGACTTACCTGAGCATAGTAGCAAAAGGCGAATACGTGTAGAAACCTGCGAAACAGAAAGAGAATTGGAATAAATTATGAGGATTCCGAGCTTTGGTGTTTTCAGTGTGCGTTACAGAGAAAAGAGGCACTCACAGATAGCTGAGTTTGGATGGGAAGGGTCGCATGTTGGATAGAGGTGAAAGGTTTTCAAGTAAATTTAGACAGGGTCCTCGCAGAACTGCCGAGGGTCTAACTGGAAATCAAAGTCCAACGATATCATCAAAATCCACAAAAAAGGTCAGAGGTCCTGACGAGAGGATGAGCGCTTATTTTTCACCATCCCAGGAGGCTCCCTCTGCTGCTCTTCTCAGCAAAGGTGATGAATGACTTGAAGTGAAGAATCAAATAAACTGTGTATGTCTGTCTCTGACACGAGGCTGCGCAAAAGTCCAAGTGCACTTTCAGAAGCGTTAAAGTTTCTAAGTTTCAATTTTCAGGATGAAACAGTCTTCGCGCTGTCAGGCTGCTTTGTAATACTCCAGGTGTGTGTGGTCCGGTGCAGAAGAACGTCGTCGGGGCTCGGGATCCAACCTCGGACTGTTCCTACTCCTGGCTGTGGAGGGCTTGGGTGGCTCGGTGCTGCTGCTCCGCTCGACTGTGGCAGGACTGACTGACTCTCTGCTCCCATCACACACAGCTGTCAAGCCTCTCACTCGCGCTCACACTCTCCTGGTTAAAATGGCAGGCTGATTTGCTAAGAACAAGCCCCCTTTTTCTACAGAACAAAAGCGGACACCCCCACACCCCCACACTCAGCCCTCCCTCTCCCTTTGATTTAAAACATCTCTTCACCTGAGGAGCTCCACGCGTGACAGGAGGGAGAGCCGAGGAGGAGTCTTAGCTCCTCAGACATCAGCAGCCTGAAGACCCACTAGAACCCGACCTTAGCCCGTCAGGATGATGATGATGATGATGATGATGAGGAGGAGGAGGATGATGATGATGATGAGAGCCCCTTGCTTCAGAGCAGCCATGCGCAAATTTGTGTATTGACACAGCTACGTGTGAGACAAATTAAAAGGATTACAGACGATTAGCGTTTCTAAAACACTCCCCTTCAATGAACATAGAGAGAGAGAGAGAGAGAGAGAGAGAGAGAGAGAGAGAGAGAGAGAGAGAGAGCAGCCACAAACTCACTTCTTAAGACTTATTCATGAATCTCTCTGCACACAGTTCGTTCAAGAGTAGCTGGACATTCACACCTCTCCGCCTGGCTACTGACATGACAGCAACCCAAGACACATTCATTATCTGCTTCATTAACGTGCCATTATTAGTTTGACTTTATTGATTGGCTGGACCATTAATTAGTCCTCTCTCAGTATCGGCTAAACAAGAGTATAGAAACTGTCTGATACACAAACACTGAAGGAGTCATTCAATTAGTCCAAGAGGCTACAGAGGACCGTTCAGACACCAATCTGCAACAAAGGCGTGTCAATAGACTCGTTTAACCACCAATAAACATTGTTCTGCGATTCACCTTGATGAGATGTAACGCAGCCCAGATTTGGCCGCAGGACCCATTGACACCACGAGGGGGCGATCCAGAGAAGAGGGGAGCTCTGCTGCTGTCCAGGCAGCCAGACTATCTGCTGCAGGTTGGATGGTTGCATTTTCTGTTTCCTTCCCTTACTCTTATTAGCACTTCCTGGACACTCTCTCTCTCTCTCTCTCTCTCTCTCTCTCTCTCTCTCTCTCTCTCTCTCTCTCTCTCCCTCTCTCTCTCACTCTCTCTCTCTCTCTCTGTGTGATGAGCGGCAGGTAGCTGCCACTCGGGACCCTGTTCAGGGCCTGGCTGCCCTCCCCTTAACCCCAGGAGCCCTGCATCCATCAGCAGCCCAGCAGGGGGCAAACACCCTTCCCCCTCTGTTCCTGCTTGCCCTTTCCTTGCTTTTCTCCACTCAGGACAGGCTCAACCAGTGTGGCGTTTAAGAAATCAAGCATGTATAATTTCAAGTGTGACAAAATTTTTGCAGAAAAAAAAACAGAAGGAAGACCTGGCTTAAGGTTTCATATTTGTTGTTTCTATGAAAACGTTCCAGCTTCGATGGGCTAGAGGAAGTGGAATCACTTTACTTGAGCGGTATCTATTTTCATTCCTTCATTTCTGGAAACAGACAACAGCATGCAAGAGTTGTTAACATGTTTTTGTTTGGGGTGGATTTGAAAATATATTTAGTCAAAATTATGTAGTCACTAGTAATGACAACTGCCCCATAGTTTAGCGAGAATTCCCATGGGTTAAAAAACATGGGTGATGTGATGATTGAGAACACATATCTGGGCCTGTCCTACCTGCAGAGAGGACAAACAGTAAAAGTGGGACAATGGTTTTCGAGTTTCAGGTGTGTTCCGACTCATTTGTCGCTCCTGATGAAGTGATGTTTATCATGTGTTTGTTAACATTAAGCATGTCTTCGGCCATTGCATTCGTCACGGGTCAGGGGTGTTCAATTTGAAAGACTTGTTGCTTTATGAAGTACAGTAGGTGTAGATTAGGAAGTGTGTGGGGGCGTTCCTTCCCTTTTTCAGTCTCTACCTTGGTTGCACCTCTCTCCCTTCATAGCTACCATCTGCCACCTCCCCTCCTCCCTCTCTATACTGAGTGGACATGAGCTTTACACAACCTGCACGTCCACAAATGTTGAAGCACACCTCTGCTAATGAGCAGTTAGTATTTGTGTCCAGGTGGATCTGATGCAATGCAATAGATTGTAAATTCAAGGGAGGAGTGAGAATATGATCTTTTAGACTCCATTCAATCAACCAACATGAATGTGTTAATGGATTATGTTCCAACTGCTGCCTACATATGACAGAAAATTCAACTCACTGGGCCAACAAGTTGCGGGGCAGAAAATTCATTCATATAAATTTGATTGTTGAGGTTCTCCCTCATTTTTAAAGATGCGGAGATGATTTTAGTAGGAAACAACAATGAAATACAATCCAAAGACATCAAACGAGACAGTTGCAACTAGAGGCTGGGGCCAAAATTAAAGACTGACTCTTTAAATTCTAATTCCAAATTCTAAGATAGATGCATGCATACAAAATACATGCCTGTTCAAAACTGCAAGATGTACATTTGATGGGGGGGGGGGGTGAAGACCACCACAGTGACTGTCTGACACACACACTCATCTAATTACACACCCAGACCTGCACACTGGCCTCAAATGGACGCTGTCCTTTGACATGCGCATTGGGCACACGGGGTTGAGCTGATGTCATGGGGTCATGTCGATGCAGAGGTCAGCTTCACATGTGTTTCATGACTTGAGTTGTTACTTGGAGATGACCTTAGAGGCTGGAGACAAAGATGCATCTGCCATCACTGTCCCGTTTGTGACATGACATGCACCATTTCTGCATCATACATAAAATCACATGAGATGAGTTGTTGCAGTGGTAACTTCTTGTCCATGCTTCTGCCAGGGCTAAACAGACACTAATGTCAGTGGCTTAGAGTAGATGGACCCATAATCTGCAGCTGGCGGCTCAGTGTTCCTGTGAACACTCCTAGAACCTGTAGAATAAATTCCCACAGCTCACCTCAATCAAAAAAATCCTTGCTTGTTTCACGTTTACTTTAGCTGCATCACAGATGGAGCAAGATTCACCGCATCTCAAAATCATGACGTACATTGTTTAAATTTCCCAGTTGGCCTCCTGCATCATCACATTTTTATATTTGGTTGAACATAGGTTGTGATGACATGTGACAGAAATTCACTGTCAAGCCAATATTTAATGCCAACAGCAAACATCAGTCATTATGACAATCATATTTGGTTGGTTTCAGTCCAATGTTGGAGTTTGAAATCACACCAGTAGTATTTTTTTTATGTTAAATGAGCATAAAAATCAGGCTGACAAAAATTATTGGACTGAAACCGACCAAATATGATTATCGTGATGACTGATAATCATATTTGGTCGGTTTCAGTCCAATGCTGGAGTTTAAAATCACACTCGCAATAATTTTTTGTCAGCCTGATTTTTATGTTCATTTAACATCTTTCTGACATAATATTGATGTGCAGCTGGACCTTAGAACATCTCACACTCAACAGGACTTCAACATATCATGTTCTTACATACAACAGGATTTTTTTTTAACCCTGCATTTTGTCTTACGGACAGAAAGCAAAGTCTGAAATCTCCTGACCTGCATGGTATTTCTCTTGTAACTGTCAGTTATCCAGACTTGCTAAGACTTTAATATCACAAGTGGCACAGTAGATGTCAGGGGAGAAGAAGTTGCAAATAACCATTAGGTTTGGCTTCCAAAAACAGGTTATCATCTATCAAACTGTCTGAAAGATGATCTTTGTTTTAAGCACACATGTGACACTGTCCTGTTCTTTGTCCATTGTAGATAGTGCAAAGTGAAACACCATGGTGGGAGCTATACAGTATTTTCTGCCTCAGCCCTCTGGATGTTACTGGGCTGCTTTTCACAGAGAGAGAGAGCGAGAGAGACAGAGAGAGAGAGAGAGAGAGAGAGAGAGAGAGAGAGAGAGAGAGAGAGAGAGAGTAAAAAAGCCTGGCCACATATGGTACTGAGAATGAGCTGAACTGAATGAATGTGTCCCAGTGCTGCATTGACTAGACTGGTCCTATTCACACACCGACATACACGATCACATGACCACTATGTGGTACACACACACTGTGACAGTGACGTGGACAAGGACAAGTGTGAACCAGGGTCAGAAACTGTTCCCATTGCTGACCAGTTGAGCCTTATGGGTGTAGGGTGGAAAGTGCTCAGTTTACATTGATGAACTCATATATTGTGTTTGTGTGTGTGTGTGTGTGTGTGTGTGTGTGTGTGTGTGTGTGTGTGTGTGTGTGTGTGTGTGTGTGTGTGTTTGAGTGTGTAGTGAGAGAATGACATGATCAACACGCACATCTAAAGCGAATGGATTCAGTGCATCTTTGATCAGGGCGCTGCTGCCGATGAGCCAATACCTCTTTGTCTGTTTTTGTTGTATGAAATCAGATTACAGCAAACTTGGGATGTTTTGCATGGAGGCACCACATCACCTATTCTGTTAAATGGGTTCTTACACAGAATGATGGCAGCATCCATACCAAAACAAGGAATCACATACATGCCAATTCTTGCACATAAGCTGTATTTAAGAGACCAGTGGGCATGTGTGTGGGCTGTAGGTGTAGCCTTGTTTTAGTCAGAAATGTGCTTTTTTCTGGTAAAAGTCTAACAAACATTGAAAGGCAATTTTTTTGGGTACATCCCAAGGCCCCTCTATGATGCAGCTGCTCAATATCATTAGAGGAACAGAAAAACAAAAGCAGATTTCTCTTCAGCTAACATTCATGTCAATAATTTCCAAAATCTCTCATTGTAATCTAATAATGTAATACAAATGTCTGATCTTTCACACGTCTATGTGTGAACACACCCAATAAATCATCTGTGTGCCCAAAAATCAAACCTCTTCCAGCTAGACTTGCACACCTTTTCAAGAAATCTAAATATATATATATATATATATATATATATATATATATATATGTATATATATATATGTATATATATATATATATATATATATATAAATGCATCACTCATCTTCCATTGAGACTTGTATTTCAATAAATACATAAACCATTTTAAGATTGATAGAATGTACACAAATGCATTCACTTTTGTCACAATGCAATAATGAGCATACCTTTGTTATCTTATTTCCTCTAAAAGGCCATTTTCTATGCTCGCATGATTCTTCACCTTTGTGGGATGTGTTAGTTCGGTTGGAACATGCTACAGCTGTGACTTGAAGGCTGAATGTAGTTCCCAGGTAATTTTTGGATTCTGCAAACCACAGATATGAGCAAAGATGGCATATGCTGTATGTACTTTATATACAGTGCAGGCTGACAATTTTTGGTTAAATCCCCAACTCATCAGGTGATTGATGAAGCACCACTGCTCGTGTGTCTGATTATGTCATTCTGCTGCAGTTCAAATTAAATGTTTCATCAAGCATCCAATTGTTTTTAGCTTACAGTGTGTATGTGTAGATTAAATAGGCAAAGTATTGCACACATACTGTACCGTACCAGCAAGCAATTACAACTGGGTGAAGGGGATATCCCATTTAGGAGGGCATTGATAGCAGCACAGTCAAGAAATATCATAATCATGCTTTGATAGTAGAGCTGCAGTGTGGAGTACAATTTGATAAAAGAGTTAAGAATTAAGTTAAATAAATGTTTTTCTCCATTTTTCTCCAGTGTCTTTCATTTTAGTTGTTTATGGTCCTGAGGAAACAAATGCACTGGAGCAGTGATTCTGACATGTCACCTATGACAATGACATTAGAGAGAGCAGGGTTCTCACATTCCTGAGAAGAGGAGCACCAAATGGGCCTGATGCTGAGTGGAGCAGCATGTGTGCACCACACACACAGGCATACAGACACACAGATACACACACACACACACACACACACACACACACACACACACACACACACACAAACACATTTTAGTGTTCTGTGACGTTGACAGTCTTGGGGTTTTGACCCCAAAGAGGTCTTAAGAGAAGGCAGAGGGGCAGCATACCATCTAAGGAATTTGTCAGAAATGCATTCCTGTTATAAAAAGTCATTTTGTTTAATTTTTGGTATTATCTTGTGTAGTTCTCCCCATAATTTCCCCTCTTTTAGTCGTGAAACATGCTTAAAATGAGAAAATGGTCTTTGGCTGAATTGCTCACATCCAAACATGTCACCAACCACAAAGTACTGGTAACTGCTCAGCTGAGATCATAATCACTGACAGTAGTGTGTATTTAAGTAGAGAGAAGCTGCATGTTTGGAAATGAACAGTTGGGGTTAGGAAACTGTTCAGTGTGAGAAAAGGAAATGAAGAGATTTGCTGTGATCACCAAACACCATATATGTGTCACCCCTGAGGGAAAGAGTCAAAACTTTGAGTTTTAGGGTGAATCTTTAAAAATGTGAGGGAAGTGAGGAGAAGATCAGGAGAGTTGAGGGTTAAGTGGAGTGAGTAAAAGATTGAGAGGGAGGGAGGCCATGAAGGGAAATAAATTGAAAAAGCAGAGAAGTGAGGAGGAAAAGAAAAAAAGGTCTGGTTGAAAAGAGAGACACGGCATCGTGTTCAGAGCTGTTGTGTTTCTCTCGGCCCCCCTCTTCAAAGGGATGCTGGCGCTGATGGCTTCACCATCTGCTGCTCTGGGGGTTAGAGCTGGAGCTCGGTACCTGCAGGCCTGGAGCTGCAGGGAGCGGCTTCATGACGGCTGCCGCCGACTCAGGTGAATGCTGAGGACACAGAGACTGAGGGGCGGAGTGTGTTCTAAGGGGAGAGGTGATACAACATTTCTGTAGACTTCATTCACTTCATGGTTCCGACGGCGGTTAACTGTCCCTGCTGGAATTGGATGCAAGTAGATATTTAATGGAGTGTGAACCATCCATGGGATAAGTTATATCACAATAACTGCACTGATTATTTCTTACCTATCTGGTCTACCATTCAATGTCATTATGAGCTTCCAAATGTGCATACATCTGAACTCATTACAAAGCCATTTGTAGAAAGTCAAACTGACTTGCTCACTGTCTGGAGATGAGTACAACACTGATACTAGGGTTGAGGAGAAGAAGAGAATTAAAAAAAAAAACCTTTGTTAATGTACAGAGACACACTGTCAACAAATATTAAGTTGAAATGACTACAGAGCTGGGCTGCACAGTGGTGCAGTGGTTAGCACTGTGGCCTCACAGCAAGAAGGTTCCGGGTTCGAGTCCCGGCTCGGGCACGGGATCTTTCTGTGTGGAGTTTGCATGTTCTCCCCGTGTCTGCGTGGGTTCTCTCCGGGTACTCCGGCTTCCTCCCACAGTCCAAAAACATGTAATTTGGGGACTAGGCTGATTGAATACTCTAAATTGACTGTAGGTATGAATGTGAGTGTGAATGGTTGTTCGTCTCTATGTTGGCCCTGCAATGGACTGGCGACCTGTCCAGGGTGAACCCCGCCTCTCGCCCGTTGACGCTGGGATAGGCTCCAGCCCCCCCGCGACCCTTAATGTGTAGGAATAAGCGGAAGATGACGATGGATGGATGGACTATAGAGCTGTCACATAGAATCCAGTCCCATCATACTTTCCAGGTAGTACTCAGAGCCCTTGCCAACACATTTAAGTGGGTTAGATGGATTTCATTTCATTATCCATTCAGACGATTGATGTTTGGGCCCACATCAAAGTCCTTCATGGGTCTGTTGTCAAACATACAATCCATTCAGTCAAAAACTTGATCATAACCCCCAAAATAAGAGCTCCAGCCCAATGTGAGTCAATCAGTATAATACAATATCAATTTATGGGAGTAGGAATATCCTGTAGTCTCATAATTATTGTGCCTCACTGTAACACATCTGACTGAAGGAGCTCTCATAAAAAGTCTGACTTGGGACATTTCAGTCTGCCCTCTGGGTTTTCTCAGTGATTTCACTGCCACTCTGCTTTAAATAATGTCTCTTTAATACACTGAGCTAGGGGGCCGTGAATATATATTCCTTTGCTGCATCTCAGCTGCTCCAAATTAAAAGAGGAAGAAGAAGAAGAAGAAGAAGAAGAAGAAGAAGAAGAAGAAGAAGAAGAAGAAGAAGAAGAAGAAGAAGAAGAAGAAGAAGAAGAAGAAGAAGAAGAAGAAGAAGAAGAAGAAGAAGAAGAAGAAGAAGAAGAAGAAGAAGAAGAAGAAGAAGAAGAAGAAGAAGACACCAAACATGAGATGAGCTTGCTCAGTGGTTTTGTAAAACAATGATGGAAGTAGATACAACAAAGTTGTTACACCCAGTTGTGGGTAGAGCCTCATATTTGTCTGTTGTTTTTCTGTTGACACAGCAAAAAAACAAAACAAAACAAAAACAAATAAAACAAGTGCACTGTATGATAAAAACTACAACAATTTTCATCTCCAAAGTTTAACTTGTCATTTAATTTTATTATTAATTCAAAATCTCCCATCAACAGGTCATCTCTTAACAACACATGAGGAAATTGTCTTCTGTTTCCTTTACACAGATGAGTCATATTGCTTGTCAACTTCCTGTTGCCCTTTGACTCTTGTTGGGTCACCAACCCACATTTAGACAGCAGAAGAGCTGCAGAGGAATGCTCGGCTGAGGAGGTATGCCTAAATGATTTGGGACGTTAGCAGGACGGTAGAATGACAGTTTAGTGGGGGAAGATGAGGCTGTCAGTCAGATGCATTATCTCTGCTCCGCCCTGGTGGCGGTTCTATCACCCTAGGTGGCGACAGAAGAGGCTGATAACCCTGAGAACCCACAGAGCCCAGCAGAGTGCTTTACTGTCCAGCTAGACAGTCACACCTTCTCGTTTGTAGCGTCTTTCGATGTAACAGCCCCCTGAATGGGTGTCTGGCTTATATAAAGCTCTGCAATGTTTTGAGTGCAGTATTAACGTCTCAGGTAAAGAAGGTGTTATAACATGACCGTGACTATCAAACTTCCATTCAAACACAGAGAAATTTATAGGGTGAGGTGCTGCATCAAATATTTACTCTTTCTCTGACTCATACATTTGTGATATTCACTGTAGCATACAGAGGATCTCATCATCATCATCATCATCATCATCATCATCATCATCATCATCTCCCTTGTGGTAATCCTCCATAAATATTACAGTTCTGTTTTGTGAATAATTGTGTTTTATGTGAGGTGAGTGGTTTCCCTCTGTCTTCCTATATCCTCAACTTTGTCTTCCTTTTGAATCTTGCCGGTCAGTCTGGTCACTTCACAATGTCAATTTAGCAGCCTGTTTGCCTCCTACTTTGCTCTACTTTTATTTCATGTACTAACTCTTCCTTCCTCCTCTTAACACAATAGAGGGATGAGCAACTTGCTGAATCAAATCACACAGAGAGTTGTTCTTGCTCCTACCTGATGCTACAATTTGTTGTCTATCACTGGGCTTGCTAGAGAGGGTTACTGAAGATACTAGTCTGGGTTTGGTGTATCATATTAAGAAGGAACTTTATGACAGAGATAATAGGACAATATCCAACAGGCAACAGCTGATTTGGGTGACAGACGACCCAAAAAACTCAAGGGGAGACTTGGTCTCCAAGACGCACTACTGATTAGAGAGGCAGGGTTTCACACTCATCAGATGAAGTGCAGGATGGCCCAAGAATGTGATCCACCCAAAGATGATGTTACTTATTACATTAGATTGATTGTCTTGATGTTCCTGACCTGACTCTGGAACATTGCTAGTTTTTCGAGAAATAACTAACACCATCACGTTGAAGCAAAGTGGGAAGTTGAACCAGATGGTGTCTCTGTAGATGTTTTCTGAACAGTTAGCTCCTGTTTATGTTTGAGACTGATTTGACTCTGATTTGTATTATCACTAGGAATGGGAATTGAAAAGATTTTTACGATTCTGATTCCATTTCCGATTCTGCTTAACAATTTGGTTCTTTATTGATTCTCTTATCCATTCTCATTTGGTTAGTTATCTGCAGTATTAACAGCAGAGGATGCGCTAACGTTGACTCTGCTGTTGGGTTGAGAGCAGATTGAAAACATGACATTCATTCAAAGTTATCACATGCTGTGTGTGCAAATGTTTCTGCATATTGGTAGTATTTTCGCCCTTTGATGAAATATCTACTTTGCAAGTATTGCAAATTGCCCTGTTGTCATCCTTTCTCATGAAATGTAATCAAACTTTCAAACGGTGGTGCTGCTTGGGTGCCCTGTCTCCTTCTGGCTGCACTGGTGAATAACGTCGCCATTCCACCCACTGGAATCAATATGGAAATTGTTGGCAAAATTGGCAAATGATTCCAAAGAATTGAAACTCTGGGAACCAGTTCTCAACAAAAACTGGTTTTTGATTCCCATCCCTGACTGTCACTGATCCTAAATGATGCATGTGGACCCTTTCCCCGCCTAAAGGAGGAACTACGACTGTGCTACTTGATAAAATTCTTGCAGGTAGAATTGAACCTTCTTGACCATGTTAGCTTTGCTCACCATTCTGGTTTGCTTAGGTATCTTCACATCATAACATTGCTCAATCCAAAACCTTGGTCAATTTATCAAATCAATTAAAAAGTTTGGGCACTGATAATCATCAACAGTTGCTAACCTGTCAAAAAGCTCAATACAGTCTTCGCCAGCAGCAACAGCAGCAGTGGTTCCCTGTGCTCTGCATGTACTTAAGACAAGTTGAAGTGATATCAACTTGGAGTGAATGGTGCACTCGTAACTGTGGTAGAGGCTGCTGCAGGATCCATTGGAATCAAGCCTACTCATCTTTGATCATCTATATGATCATGCATGCATGGAACTGCATCCCCTCATTTCTTTGGGAAGTTTGTAATGATTTGAGGATATGAGGGTTTAAAGACTAATTTGAATCTGCAGTACTGCTTGGACTGTTGCGGAAGTGGAAGTGGAAGGATCAGAGCAGGCAAGCGCTTAAGGTTGAATGTTTTCGGAACATTGATTCATTGCCAGGGATTCAGTTTGATGGCAAGCAGAGACACTAACAATCTTCCTTCCATGTTTGACACTGCTTCCTTCTGAATTAAGATAATTTCGTCAGCGCCTCAGCCTCCAGCACTGCTCCACCAGTTCACTCTCATTTGACTGAAAGCACTGATCTCTGGAGTCCTGTTCTCATAGTGGGCTGACTGGTGTGAACACCAGTGTGCTATGAGTGATGGATGGAGCCAAATAAATGTGTATATCCAGTGATGCAGTAGACTAGGCAGAAGTGCAGTCCTCCAATGCAGCTCATAAACACATTAACCACAGGACTTTATTGATATACACTCAGTTGCCCAATAGTACAACACTCATTTAATATGATCTGTTATCAAGCTGCTTCTTTTTTTTCATGGAACTGTGCTGGTTTATAATGAGAGATGTGATATACAGATTGGTGGCATGGTGGTGCAGTGGTTAGCACTGTCGCCTCACAGCAAGAAGGTTCCGGGTTTGAGCTCCAGTTGAACACGGGGTCTTTCTGTGTTGAGTTTGCATGTTCTCCCTGTGCCTGTGTGGGTTCTCTCCGGGTACTCCGGCTTCCTCCCACAGTCCAACATGCAAGAGGGGACTAGGCTGATGAGTGTGAGTGTGAATGGTTGTCTGTCTATATGTGTTGGCCCTGCGATGGACGGGCGAACCATCCAGGGTGAACCCCACCTCTCACTCGAAAGCCGCTGGGATAGGCTTCAGCTCCCCCACGACCCTTAACATGATAAGCGGTAGAAAATGGATGGATGGATGGATGTTGAAAAAAGATGATGATGATTATTATTATTGTTATTAATTTTATAACTCAGAAAATCTTACTTGTAGGGAATGTTAGCCATTTTTTAGAAACTTTCCCTGCTTGCTTTCTGTACCCTTTCATCTAGCTTGCTCCTGATCTGCAGGTGCAAAGTGTCTTTTCTGTTGCAAGACCTGATGCATGTGTTCCTGCTTATCAGCAGACTGAAATAGCTACTAGCATTAACAAGGAGCTGCAGCCAACACCTGTCCTGTCTGACCTCATAGCTACTTTTTTTTTTTTGGAAAGCAAAACATATTGGGCATCACTTACCTGATGTGTTACAGCCTAGTGCAACCGTTTGCGATCTGATCCACAGTAATGGTGGTCCAGAAATGCTTTAATGAACTTAAATGAGCATTTCAACAATGACAGGGAGAATGGGGACAGTGACAGCTGAGGTTTTCGAGTGCAGTATGTCCACCTACAGGACAATTTAGCACAACTTATATGCTAGATTTACATCTTATACAGAAGATCTTACACATCACACCTGCTCACATTGAGAAGATTTAGTGGGTTTGTTTGTTGCCTCATCTATTGTGGTCACCATCATCCACCATTGTGTTGCAGTCATTCCTGAAGCAGAAGTGACTGAGTTGGCAAGGGGTGGTTAGCTAAATGTTTTTTCTTTTCATTTAAGCGTGTGTGTGTGTGTGTGTGTGTGTGTGTGTGTGTGTGTGTGTGTGTGTGTGTGTGTGTGTGTGTGTGTGTGTGTGTGTGAGTGTGTGTGGGTTGGGGGTTGGGGGTGGGAGAGGGCTGTACCAGTTGATACTTCTAATGTGACATGAGGTGGCTCTCTGACAGGAGCTGTCACTGGAATAGCAGGGGGGTCCTTATCAATCAACCCCCCTCTCTGGCCGCCAATCAAAACCCCTGACTATGGTAACCAGGAGCCTGTTATCTACACAGCTGTCAGCTCTCTCCCTCTCTCTCTCACTGACTCTGGTCTGCAGGATGACATGCTTATCACTCTTGCACTGGTTCATTGGCAGAAATAGTCAATGAATTTGTAAAATGAGGAATGACCTTTTTGACACACACCACTGTGTGAATACACAACACGGTTTATTTCAAGCACTGTAAGATGTGATAGGTGATCTTAAACAATTTGAGAGTGTTGATGCTTTTAATTTTCACGCATTTACGCTGAACATATTCCAAACATAAGGTTTACATAATTTAAAATTTCATACATGGTCCCTGTAACAGACTGGCGACCCGTCCAGGGTTTACACTGCCTCTCGCCCAATGTCAGCAGATACAGAGATAAGCAGTATAGAAAATGGATGGATGGGTAGATCAATGATCCCTTAATTTGAGTAGATCTCAATTTACCCATGCATACACTGATGGTATGGCAATAAGCAATAAAGAAATTAAGGGTTCACTTTATTGTTTGAAGACATATTTGAATGGTCTCTGGAGGAAGTGGGAATCGAAGCAGTTTACCCTCTGATTACTCGTTAGTCACTCTACCTCCAGAGCCATTCTGCTTGTGCTACAAAATACCATCACTGCACAACAACAACTGCACTGCACAGTGAGCCCAAATCCAACCCATTCACTACAAACCTGAACACATCAAAACATTAACCAGAGGGAATATAAGCGACAACACAATGTTTGAATTAGTCAGAGCCATTTGGGTAGACTTAACTCTCTCTAGTACAAAGTCTAAGTGAATAGGGCTGAGCACAGGTATATATTGGTGCAAAAGTGTGGTCAGGCATTTCTTTTATTCTACAAATGATAACAAAACAAGATGAAGTAGAAGGGTTATTCATTTATCTTAAGAAGCCGATGAAAACGTTAACTGATGAAATGAGAGATTCGGGAATTTCTACCAGCAGCAGCTGATGGCAAACTGGTCAGACTAATTCAAGGATTGGCAAAAGACCAATTTAAAAACTGGTTATGTTACTGCAATGTAGTATTTGTGTCAGGCCCCGCCTCCTGCACCAGGTGCCACCCCTCACCTAACCTTGATGGAAGATTTCTGGTGGGTAACAACCCATGCCAGCTGGAGCCGGTCCTAGCTGCCTTGGGCGAGAGGTGGGGTTCACCCTGGACAGGTCGCCAGTCCATTGCAGGGCCAACACATATAGAAAGACAACCATTCACTCTCACAGCCACTCCTATGGTCAATTTAGAGCATCTGGGAGAACATGCAAACGCCACACAGAAAGACCCCATGCTTGAGCCAGGGCTTCAACTGGGAACCTTCTTGCTGTGTGGCGACAGTGCTAACCACTGCACCATCGTGCATCCCACCTTAAATACAACCTTACCAAAACAGATCTTCCTATCTAGCCTCAGTCCTAGCACTAACCAAACATGAAGACTGAGCCGCTTCCCTTCTGGATGTGACCTCTAGAGCTTCCATGGATTTCCAGGCCACATTGGCTGCAAGGGTCACTGTTGACCTCTGTAGAACCATAAACTGGTAGAAAGGATAAAAAATTCTATGAGGACAATATACCTCAATAATGTGGGAGATGACAACATTATACAGACCTCTTGTACCTGTGTCTAACCTCAGTCTCACACCCACACTCAATTTATTTCATCTAATGATTTATGATACTGAATCTGTTTTCTGTCCCTGCAATTTAGAGCTCACACACACACACACACACACACACACACACACACACACACACACACACACACACACACTCGTGTCATGGAGGGAGAAAGGCAACCTGTGGCCTTTGTTAACAGTAGCAGAATGAATATGCAAAAGAAGAGCTCATAAATAGAGAGTTGAAAGACCCCCAGCTGGTGCTTCTTTGCCCCCCCAGCACACACACACACACACACTGGTCCTTTCAAGAGGACACAAGCAAGCACTCAATCAAAGGTCTGTAAGGGAAATAGTTGTTAACAGATCAATCACCTGCAGGATGAGACCCAGAGAGGAACAATCCATCTACTCCCAAAGCTGTATGCTAATATCACTTCATCTCTCTGTCTTTCTCTTTCTCTCTCTCTCTCTCTCTCTCTCACACTCACACTCACACACACACACACACACACACACACACACACACACACACACACACACACACACATACACACACAGACTAACACACCAAATATGAACTTGAACATATTTGACTTCTGTCTTTTGAATGCAGCTTGACAGTTCCTTCTCACATGAACACATCACATCTCCTCATCTGATGGCTCCTTTGCTCATTAAATGTATTCCCACCAGAGGATACTGCTGACTAAATGGTAAGTTCGAGTGGTCAGCTGAACAGTGTTCTGTGGTAGCTGAGCTACAGCTAAGGAGTGACTCTTCATCAACCAGCTCACTGGGACAGCTCCCTCATCTTCCAGTGATCCCTATTGATGGTCTACATTTAGAATATGATGAGTGCCTTCTTCTTGTTCTGTCAATGTATTTTGATAATGATGATGATGATGATGATGATGAGGATGAGGATGATAGTGGCAGTGATAATAATATAAGCTCAGTGATAAACACTTCTGTTTGGTGGCCCTTATGTAGTGTTGGATGGGTAGATATTTATTTCAGTGAGGGTCTTGAGGAGGATGAGATGGCATTTCACATGGTTCTCCATCCCAAACCCCCAAGAGCTAGGTCACCATTCCACCATTCCCCTTTTCCAGATGGATGAGGAGGCTTTCTATTGAGACTGTAATTTAACGACTGTCTTTTTACTGAAGAGGATAAAGTATTAGTTATCTATTGATTTGACCTAAAGCAGTGACAGCACAACAATATCTTGATGCCATAAATGTAACTATTATTATAATAAAATGTGACTTGGTAATGATATATCTCCCCTGACATGTGATGTCAAACCATAACATGTTCATTTATGTCTCCGTGACTCATTTAAGCATAATGAGTTGTGATGAGTTACAAGATGGACCAACTTTGTGCTCCACAGAATTGAATGTGTTCAATCCATGCCATCCCCCAAAAAATACGTTGTAAGATGACAACACAGCTGAGTGCATCACTCCAAAAAGTATTTCAGCTCAGCTACTGTCTATTTTGGTAGATATCAAATTGCAACCTACTATGAAAATGCTTATGATAATGCAACATCCTCACTGTGGTTTGTGCTTCAACATGTACAGTAAAAGTATGAATATCTGACATCAGTTTGAGCTCTGCAGCATCCTCAAATCTCACCAAAAATGGCACATGATGGTACAAGCAGACAATAGGATCAGTAGTTAGCATAAACAAATGAGTTTCCTCAGCTGAGGATGCTAGTCGCCTAATAGACTAATAGAAACTTGACAAACATACTAAATGGACTCAATTTATATACAGTAACACTTTTCTACCTTAGTGGCACTCAAAGCACTGTAAAGTGTCATCTCAGTCACCCATTCACACTGATGGTGAAGACTGCTATGCAAGGGGCCAACCTACTCATCAGGAGCAATTATGGGTTCAGAATCTTGCTCAAGGACACCTCAACATGGTCACCAGGGTTGAGGATCGAACCAACAACCCTTCGGTTGCTAGGAGGCCACGCTACCCCTGAGCCATGGCACTAACATGGCAGCATGGTGCTGGTTTAGCACAAATATCTGAATACAAATAATAATTTTATTGATAACTCATTACTGACAATCTTAACATCCATGAAAAATGGAGGATTTCACTCTAACTCCTTGAACATCAGTGTGCCTCCAGATGCTGATGTAGTCTTTAGTCTTCATGGCGGCCACGTGGGCGGCATGGCTCAGGGGTAGAGTGGCCATCTAACAACCGAAGGGTCGCTGGTTCGATCGTCGACCCCGATGACCATGTCGAAGTGTTTTTGAGCAAGATAATGAACCCATAATTGCTCCTGATGAGTAGGTTGGCACCTTGCATGGCAGCCTTCACCATCAGTGTGTGAGTGTGTGTGTGAATGGGTGAATGAGATGACATTGTAAAGAGCTTTGAGTGCCGCTAAGGTAGAAAAGCGCAATATAAAATTGAGTCCATTTACCATTTACCATGGCACATTCATACCCCTGAGAAGTTGACTCCTGCTTCAAGCATGTGAATCAGGAAGACTTGGGTGGATGTTACCTTCTCCTGATGTGTACAAACTTTGTGTGTGTGTGTGTGTGTTGTGGGGAGGTCAAATATTTGTCAAGGCCATCATTTCATGCTGAGGTATTGTAAATATTTCACTTCAAAGCAGTCACGTTTTTTGGATCCTGTCAGCTTTCGTCATTGTTTTCCTTCCTTTTCCATTGTTTTCATGTGGGAGGTTTGATGAAATTGATTGGATGTGGCACAGCCTTGCCATGAAAATGTTCCAGCAGCCACCGGTGGTAGCCCTGCTGTAATGGAGATGAACACCCCACTGTGCTGGGCTGACAGGCAGAGTCAAAGTGAGTCAAGCCCAGCCAGCACATGTGGATGGAAAAGGCCTTCAGAGTTCCGTTGTTATGGAGATGGTTCCATCACCATCTGCCAGTAGGTTCGATGACATATCGGAGTGTTCTCTTCGCTCTTTGAGATGTTTGAGTTTGGTGGCTTGGCTTCATGCACAGTCCCTCCTGAAGGCTCCTGAGTTTTTGTGATTTAATCTATTTGGAATGTTAAAGGTGTAATCTCCAGCCTTAACAAACAGCTCATGTTTACATCCATTCTTGCAGGGCCCATCTTTCTTGATCCACAGTGTCTTCTATAGATTCTTTTTTCAAGCACTTTGACATGGATCAAAATGACCTGACCAAACAAAGGAAGAGTATTGCCACCCTAGCATGTTGCTGTTCAGTACTCTGAACCATGATGTGTAACACATCAGCGTCTGCATCTAATGCCACATCAGTCACTTTTCTGGGGGATTGGGTTATATGACCTCCTCCACTGCTTGATGTTGGAATGTTCTGTTTCTTTATTTTGTCTCTATGTGTTTTATGCAGAATGACAAGGTGTAACAACGGTCCCGCATTTTCTTTTCAGGGTGACATACTGGTGAGTATTCCTCCTTGATGGCTGTGTGCTGAATGTTTTCAAACACCCAAACCTCTTAAAAATGGAGGTATGAGACAAGAATATTTTTGTACTTACAGGTACACTTTTGAAGAATATTTCCTCACAGGTACTTTTGTTACATCAGAAGAACAGTATTGGTCTTCGATAGGCTGGAGATAATATTTGTCTAAAAGAAAGTGAACACAGATGTACCAAATTGCCCTCTCTTCTATTTCATGTATTTTTGGGTGTGCAGAAGCACAGTCAGCTCATCATATTTGAACTATGCAAGTATGATTTTGACATTTGGAATTAACAGTGTTCTATTCCTTATGACTTTTGTAAGAGCGGCATCAGGATTTATGAATGAGGGCTTCTGAGCGTAAAAGAGCATATGAGGGAGGAGGGAAAGGCAGCATAGCTGAAATAGCTGAAATAGCTGCTGTTAACTTCATTGTGTGTAGTCATAATGTGTGTGTGTGGTCATGTGTTTGTGTTGGAGTAAAGCCATTTTCAGTTGTTTGTTTCCAGTCTGTGGAGTTCTGCCAGCCGCCGAGGATGAGCTTTCTTCCCAGTCTGTGTAGCGTGGTGTATCCCTCCATCTCCTTCCACGCCCACTCTGTCAGTCTCTCTTTCCTCCTCACCCCTTCTCTCCTTTTCTCTTCAGCCATTCAAAGCCCTTTTCTCCCAACTCCATCTGAATCCCAATGTATATGAATTTCATTTAACACTCATAACAAATTAATAGGCTCAGAGTGGCTGGGTTTGAGGGTCCTGAAGCATCCACGTCTATGCAAGGCCCCTCACCCCCACTCACAACTCCTACTGTATAGCATGTGCTCACAAACAGTTAAAGAGTATGTACCTCATTTCCCTTCAGGGATTCATGAAGTGTCTTGAAATGAAATGGAGACAGCCATTAGTGTGTGATAGTGGTAGTCCTGGACTGCCTGGCAGCACCCATAGAGAACACTGGATCACCTGCTTAATTTCTTCAGTTGCTTATATCTCCAATTTGCAGGAGGTTTTGCAATAATTACACAACAGGGGAACACAGGTGATTTAGTAGCGCAAGCTTACAGCAGTGGAAGATTCATGAGAGACAGACCAGCTTCTGGTACAGGTCGAAAAGAACACAACCTTGCTACCTGCCAGCCTAAAACAACAATATATCACTGTCCAATCAAGGCATCTTCTAACATGCTCCTTGCCAGCTTCGTTGTTTAAGAGACAGAAACATATCAAACTAAATTTTTTTGGTGACAGTAACAAGGCTAAAAGATAGTGCATTTTTTATTTCTTAGCAACAAAGATAAAACAAAAAAGCCTCTGATTTTTGAACAAATGTGAACGCTTTTGTTTGTTCAACCATCTTTGATCGAAGGGTTGCTGGTTTGATCTCTGCATCACCCAAAGACAGAATGTACCTGAGCAAAATACGCACGTCATTGGTCCTCAATTGGTGGTTCAAGTCCCAAATGTTAGACACATGGAGGTATGCGGGAAATTGTCAACACAGAATTTCTGATCCTGTGCTTTCATCATGGAAGACATGTATTTCCCATGATGGAGTGTGCATCCAGTTGTAGAGTTGTGTTGTTAGACCACATTAATTTGAGCATACGTTCCCATCGCAAAACACTAATAAATCATGACTTCGGGTTTTCTTACATGGAATAAAAAACATTTACTCTGAAGTGCATGAAGGGTTTTATGTTAAAAAAGTAGTGCTTAGTCTGTTGATGAGAGGTTGAGAAAGAACCATTGGTACAATAATGCTGCATCAGTGATACATTCAACCACAAGTAAATTCATATTTAAACTTGAGAAGCATGACAGTAGTTCGTTAATTTTTTGTGTGAATAAGGCTGCTAATTGAATGGAGAGGGCATATTTTCCACCTGGACTGCCACCTAAGAGTCACTTTGGTTCACTTTATACTGTTGTGTTTTAAGAAGGTGAAATACTGTGACTTTTTTTTTGTCTCAGGCCCACGCTGCATTATTGTTTATCAAATAAATATGAATGGTTGAACATTTATCAAAATTTGGGGGAAAAGGGTTGATTCTAAATCTAGTCCTGTGAAATGAGACCCGATGAGCTGTTTGGCACTTTGCATGGCAGTGTGTGTGTGTGTGTGTGTGTGTGTGTGTCTGTCTGTCTGGTCTGTGTGTCTGTCTGTCTGTCTGGTCTGTCTGTCTGTGAATGAGGTAAGACTGGGGAGAGTTATTGCCTGTTTGCCATTTGCTGTCATGATATCGAGCCTACGTAGCTTTACCTACAGTATTTTAGATGCACCCTGTCAGTCCTTAAATAGTTCCAAAACACTACATCCTGCATTTCCCACAATGCAATCAATTGTATCTTTTCCCAAATCTTTCATTACAGTAGAAATGCCCTCATAATAGAATACAATTGAAAACATAAATCATGTGTGGCGTTTGTAACTTGTTCGGTAGAAATCCCCAACAGTTGGTTTACAGCAGGGGAAGCAAGTGAAGCTCCTCCCACAGCATATTTTCTCTCCTCTGTTCTTCTGTCCATTCAGACTCTCCTGCTGCCAGCTCCCCCCAGTTATTATTGGCTCACCAGCTGTAATCAACATAACTGTGGTGGCTCACTCGTCACACAAGAGCTGTGCTGTGATTTCGACAAATTGTGATGAGATATCTTTGTGTGAAAAACACTGGTTGGGACACATGAAGCTGGAGCAGGAAAAAAGACCAGGAAGTGAAAAATTCCCTCTGTCAGTCACAGATGGAGAATGTGAGATCCTTTGAGTTATTTTGGTTGCACAAGAACCACAAGTCTCTATAGGACTCAAAGTTTCTGCCCAGAAGTCTTTAGGGCTTGTTACTGCAATGAGAATATGTTAAAAGTCAGTCCATCCTAATTGAGTGCTAACCTACTTCATTTGGATCAGGGTTAGTAGTCGTAGCATGCCTAAATTATACACACACTTGTCTGTGTATGAGTAAGGGGTCACTTATTCAGACTGCTGCTGAAAGCATCTGTACTGGATAAAGTGTGGCTTGCATGGATGCTAACAGACAACTTGATCAATGTAAGGTCTCAGCTGCTGAACAACTATATTATCCAGAAAACAAGGCTCTTGAGAAATGCAGTTTCACTTGTAACAACGCTTCTAAGAGCAATACTACTGCTCAGCACTCCTAAACACACACATTGCATGGCCATGTTCTCAGCCATTACACTAACAGTGTAAAGCAGTTCTATATTTTTATAATGCATTTTAGTTGAGAAAACATTAAAATACATTTAAAAACATCACATGATGGGCTGAGTTCCATTCAGCAGGCTGGGGACACTCAATTGTTCCCAGGAGACATGAGTCAAGCAAGCGCTCTGGGGCCAAGTGTTAATATGTGATTTAATTTCCTGCATTCTGGTGATTTCTTATCACCTAAGAGTGATGAAAACATGACTGGAAAGGATCTAAATTCAAACACTGGAGTAGCATCACATTAGCTTCATGGTAAATGGGCAAAGCAGCATAGGTGCCATAATAACAACCCTTACCCTGGCTGTCCCTCTGATTTTGTGTTTTTCCAACATTTTTGTGTTTCACATGTCATTGCGAGCTTGTGATAGTGTGGAGCACATCTGTTTTGATTCAGTAGAGAAGGATACCTGCTGGCAGAGTTCAAGCAGGTGTGATGACCAAAAATGTGTTGTCCCAGCATATATGCTACATAATATATAGTTAATATTTTATATTTACGTTTTATCATTTTGATGGTAGAATTCTTATCATTTGACACCATTTAGTTCCCTTCCTGTGGAAACCATCTGCCAGAACCTAACATACTTGTGTTTAAATTACAATGACTCTGGTCTCTGAACTGGCTCTGATTCTGGGTGTTGTTCCAATGAAATCAAAGGGGCTTTGGTTCATTTGTAGAAGCATAATTGAGCACACATAACAACATTTGCATTGATGAAATGTCTGCATGTCTGCTCTTGTCTGGTTTTGTTTATTGCTTAGACCAGACCAGCAGGACTTTGACTCTCAGCCTGAATACATCAGACATCTGTAGGTGCAAACATACTCACCAGTCTGCTGAATGATCCTGAAACAAGACTTGGTCTGTAAATCCATACCCTTCCCTGCATGTTTCACCTGGTTTTTACACTTATTCTGAGGCCAAATTTCAGTGTTGCTTCACTGTATATAATCAAGTCTGATGTCCTTAGTGTTTTTTCTGTCCCCATCTGACGCCAGCTCCTTGGTTGGATTGAGCTCCGACAGAGAGCAACACAAGTACTGGGTTTGATGACAGAGGTTACCTGGGTCAGTCTCAAGAGCCAGGTCCAGAATGCTGCCGCTACTCAAATCACAGGTTACAGATGGTCACTTTCTGCTGGGTTCAACGTGGACTGACCTCCAGGGGTGTGTCCAAACCTAGTGGCTGGACACACCTCAGACCACAGCTCAGTCAAATGAAGGCGTTATCACTTGGCTGTGATCCTGTACAGACCAACACTACTGCTGTAAGACCTAGTTCTCCTGAATAAGCTGTTATTGAGCTGATTGATCATTCATTTGGAACAAGTTCTATGCTTTCACTCGACTGATCTGCATGAGTTTCACTGCTTGTTGGTTGTTTACATGCAGCTGCAAATGGTTGTATCACTGACTTTGTTTCACATAGGTTTTGAAAAAATTGTGAAATGGGCTACTGGAAAAAACAATTAGTTTGTTGATAAGAGAGAAATGACAGTTCTGATTGGTTTGACCAGAAATTCAACAGATGATACATCAGTTAGAGTGTTTACATCAAGAGTTAGAGTCAGCTAACGCCCAGTTGGACTACTGTCGTTTCCCCAGTATACAAGAACAGAAGAATCGATTTATTGACAAAATTATGTCTGCTGAATGACGGTGTGCCCCTTTGCAGCTGGTTGCAATCAGACTGTCTGCTGCTTGACCTTTTGCGTCACATACCAAACAAGTTAAGGTTGGTTAGCGTTTGTTGCTCCCTGCTCGTTCTCATAGCTGACAAGCTGGTGACATCTGTCCTCAGTGTCTCAGGGTCACTCGCTGAATATAGAACACCACGTTATTTAATCTGGAACTAAAGCACATCAAACAACTGAGTTTCCTTGTAAAAAGAAGTTCACATTTCACCAGTATTCATTATGAATCCAGTGTCTGAAAGTATACATTTAAAGACATGTTTAGAATAAGTGTAGTAAACTTTAAGTACATCTGAAGTTTTATTTTGTATTATAAATAAGCTCTAGTCATTCTACTAGATGAAGTAAAGGTAGAAGGAGTAATTATTAATACTGCAGCATTGTAATACAATTGTCAAAGAATAATGGCATCATCTGTGTTTAGTGTGGTTCCCTAAAAACCTTTCTTTATGCAACTGTGTGGAAAAGGCTTGATTGGCACTATACCATACATATACTTTCTGTATAAGAGAAATATTAATAGTGTTTTCTAAAAAGTGTATGTGCAAACAAACTTTTTGAAGTATATAGAAGTGAGGGTGAAGTAGCTGAAGTGTTGTTTCACATCAATTTAAGGTGTAAATAAGGATAATTGTAAAAGCGTAGCTGAAGTCCTGGTTTTACTGAGGCTTTAGGTGTGTCTCGACTACGATTCTACAATTGCATTTGGCAGACGCTTTTGTCCAAAGCGACGTACAGCACAAGCAATGATTTAGACAAAAGGAAAAAAAAGCTTAATTAAGTACGACAAAGTGCTTCAAGGACAATGACTGATGCTTTGATTCTGAGATGTAGAGTTTCGTTTCTGACACTGTCAAACAGCAATCAGAAAAGGCTCTTAAGCATCATGTTGTTACCACAATTAAATAAAAAAAATACAAGTAAACAAGCAAGTTCTGCTGCTGGATTCCTTGGATTTGACACCCTGGCTCAAGTCACAGCTCAGCCAATCATCAAGCTGCTATTGTTGTCTTTCGTGTATTAGTGACCGTAAAGGGCCTTCATAGGGCCCAATAGAAACACGGTGGGATCACAGGGACAAAACACAGGGGCCACAACTGGGAAATGGTTGTATTGTTATTCATCGAGACAGACTCTCAGGTTTCTGTTTGAGTGCTGTTGGGGGATCCTCTATTTCAGGTAGTTGTGAACTGTCGGTACAATGACTTCAAATAAGTTTCAAGGTAAACTCCCTCTGAAGGGCCTGGGCCCCATTAAGATACAGACGCTGAGGGCCAGCTTGCGTATTGAGCTGTGTATTGGTGATATGTTGTTTTCTGGGTTTGGAGGGTTGTAAATGACCAGTCATAACAAGTCTGTGTCATTTTGCTGGTGAAGGGAGAGTGAGGGGAGGAGGGCTGGGTGATGTTGTGATGTTGTGGAGCGATAATGGGATCAAACAAGGCAGGGGGGTCTGATGACAACATTGTCCTCCCCCCACCTGCAAAACACATGTAGTGTAAAGCATCTTTGTATGCTATGTTGCTGCCCTCTAGTGGCAGAGATAAGAAATGTGCTGATTAATTTATATTTATGTGTACATGTGGGTATGCAGGTATCAACAATAATCAATCAAAGCAATAACCCATAGCTTTATCACCTATAATGCTTATATTGTTATTTGAAATACAGAGCCAGCAAAGATCTATGCAGCATCAATGATATGAAAAAAAATCACCAATAAACGCACACGCACACACACACACACACAAGTATGCCACAAGCGCACACACACACACACACACACACACACACACACACACACACACACACACACACACACACAAGTATGCCACAAGCACACACAAGCATGCCACAGGCACACACACATTCAGGCACACACCTGAACATGCCCTCAGTTCTTTATTCATAATGTTAAAATTACCAGACATGCTTAATACCAAAAATAAATTTGTTGTTGGTCTGAAATTTAGTTTGACTAATTAATTTTGAAGATACACAGTCAATGGCTAATTCATTAGGTAAACTCAATCAAATGAAAGCAGAGTAATCAAACAGCCATCCATTTTATATTTTAGGATTGGTACTTAAACTAAACACTTGAACTAAACAAATTAGGTCATACAGAAACGAAGCACCAGATAACGACATAGTTATGAGGTAGTGGCGAATGGCTGCCTCGACTGTAAAATATAACTCACAACACACACATATAATACACTTCTCTTAGCAGCTTCTCCTCCTTTTCAGAGTGGAATAATTACAGCATTTCTCTTATTTTCATGTATTTAATTGAAATCAAAATTACATATCTAGGAAATGACAAATGAAAGCACAAGGCAAAGGGTTAAGGAATCATTAACCTTTGACCCTGACATTTGCACTTAAACACACACACACACACACACACACACACACACACACACACACATTTTCACACACACTCATTCTCTCTCTCTCTCTCAGACACACACACACACACACACACACACACACACACACCCTTGTACTTATACCTTTGTGAGGACTTTTATTGACGTAATACATTCCCGAGCCCCTCACCCTAAACCTTACAACCTCAGCTGACTACCTGACCCTAACCCTAACCAGAACCTAATTCTAACCTCAACCCTAAAATCAAATCTTGACCTTCAAATGGCCCTTTGAAGATGTGAGGACCAGCAAAAATGGCCTCACATTCCAAAAATGTCCTCACCGTGTTGGTTAAATACGTATTCTAGTCCACACACACACACACATACACACACACACACACACACACACACACACACACACACACACACACACACACACACACACACACATACACACACACACACACACACACACACACACACACACACACACACACACACACACACACACACACTCATTCACATCAAAGCTAGCAGGTGGAACCCTCCATACATACACATGGAAAAAAAAGGTGGCAATCAACATTTGAGTGTTTTTTAATGACGTGGCAGAATAAACATGTAGCTGTCAGTGGAGAAACCCTGCCTCGAAATCACCCCTGATGCTTATTGCCCCCCACGTTAGCATACTAGCATCTGGGCTCATGTCTGTAACCTTAGGGAAAGAAAGCAGATTAGCATGGAAGAAGGCCCCAAAAAAAGGAACGATGAAACCCTTAACTTCTCTCATCCATATAAACACATCATCATATCAATCCACAGTTTTCCAAACCTACAAATAAACCAAACAGATATTACTGGAAATGCAATAAAATTCATAATGTCTAAGCTTGAATTTTGCAAAATTACTAAACTACAAAAAAATTAAAGATTTGAAAAATATTTGTAGCCCATTTAATTTTCTTATTAATGAATATTTCTAAGTGTCAGATGAGTGATGCTGTGAAACCAAACTATCTCTAGATATTAGGGTCCCCCATCTCTTCAGATGCTCCAGGACACAAAGGCCTCACAGCACTAGTAAAATTTCACGACTGGTTGATCATTTTCATTGTATATGTGCATCCTGCATGTTGGGCCACAGGTGGTCTTAAAAATCTTTCTCTGCATCTGTGCTGCAGTAGCAGGTTTAGCAATGAGAAATTGTTTAAACATGTATGATTGCTTGAGACATTGTTGAGATGCCTTGATGGGACAGAGGAAAAGAGGTGTGGCCACAATGCCAGGCTGGATTGTGTTAAAGCATAAAGAATAGACCGTTGTAGTTATAAGACCCTCGGTCATAAAACACGTAGAAGCTGTAGCAGGACAGTGCCACATTCACCATCTACCTGCCAGAGGAGACCCTCTCTTTTCAGACAGATAGGAACACACACAAACACCCCCCCCCCCCCCACACACACACACACACACACTATCAAACTTACATAGTCAAAACTGCGCATGGTTACTGTGTCCTCTGTTGCATGACTGTGAGCATAGATAGGTGCATGCTCTGTGTATGGGACAACCAGTCAATGAGCAAGGATGAAGTGACTCAGTCTTTGGGGTGACAACAAACACTGAAATCTGAGGGAGGCAACTGAGATCATATGATAAATACAACCTTTGAACAACAGGACATTAAAAAGAATGACAAATACTTGTATTCAGTCTGTAACATCTCGCTGAGCATACACAGCACACCAACATAGAAGTAGGAGAATCAGTTTAGTAGGGTTAGGGTTTTACCATCAACAGAAATATTTTGAAAAAAAATCTCTAAGTCTCTAAGTGTGAAAGGTCCAAAGAGTTCTATATAAAATCAAACAGTCAGATATCAAATTTTTTTATCAATAACTTTCCCCTGAGAGGAGGCCCAACAGTATAAGAAGTGTGATACAATATTTGAATACATTTGAGTGACCCACAGTTATTTAGGCTTTCAGTGGGTCAATCAAGGGGACTAAGATCCCTACAGACCCCTGGATTTCATCCTCTGACCTCCAGCAGCCAGGAGTTGTATTTGTAACAGATATTGGTCTGTTTTGTGCCTCCCTAATGTAACATCATCAGCAAAGTTGATGCTGCCACTTGGCAAGCGACACTTGTACACAGGCTTGTGATGTTACAGTGGGAAGGGGGGTTATAGATAACAAGAATGCCTTCCAGGGATAATGGAGCTGTCATAAATCATAGTGCATTAATAGTGAGGGTGATTCTCTGGTTTCAGTTGTGGGATTGTGGCTATAGCTGGGGTCTGACTCAGGCTGGTTAAAGCCAGCTATACAGGGGCTGGTATAGTGATGGTATAAACTATGTAAAGGGTTCAGCTCAAGTTCAGAGACTGGGAAACTCTGGGTATTTATCAGCTTTACCTCTGATCAGCTGTGATGAAAACACGATGCACAGATTCCTGCCCAGCATCAGAGACACCGCAACTACAATCCTTGTGCTAAATTCAGCATGGCAGTCATTAATAATCATGGCTTAACATTGGCCAAATGTGGCAGAACTTCAGCAGTACATATGCGGTAAGTCAGAGTGGGAGAAGGGTTAGAGTTTCCAATTCTAAAAAGTTTAAATTTGACAAGGCCCAGTCACAATTACATAGGGCACTATAAAACACCCTAACAGTGACAAGCAGCATAGCCAACTGGCCAAGTGAGAGATGGCCAGAGCACCTGACTAAACTGTGGACTACACCAACCAGATGTGACTTTCAGAGCAGTGGACATACAAAGGCATGGAGGTAAAGATTGCAGGTCCCTGTTGATGGTTAGGAGATGGAAGATGAAGGAGCTCTCCAAGCCCTTGCTAGTGTTACATGACCAACAGTAAGCCACTTTGAAATTGATGCTGTTAGGATCTGTGTCTCTGCGCTGACAGAGTTTGGGGTCAGAAATTCTTGGTTCTGGCCAACTCTGAGTATAAGTTGTCCAATAATAATAATTGGTTGGTTCGACATTGTAAATTTCTGGGTCTCAATTTACAGTGATCGTGCAGATGTAATTTCTTTAAATTGCTCAAAAGCTCAAAAAGCATCATAACATGTTTTGACACCATTCATCTTATGTAATGAAACAACAATCATACTGACACAATTTTTATGCAACACATTTTATCACACTTCATACAGCTCACATATATTCAATTACAAAAGAAAAACATGGACAAGTAGTACAACTTTGCTTAAAAAAAACAACACAACAGTCAAAAACATGCATAAATATGGTAATTCTTACCCCAATATACAAAAGTATATATAGAAAATATATATGTGTGTGTGTCTCTATGTGTGTGTATGTATGTAAAGTTTAACCTCATTCGAATTGCATACACCCAGTTTCACACACTCTCATATATACAGCTAAAGCACAGTTAGTTTGCAGCAAATATATTATATAACAGACGCTATCACAACAAAAAGTGCACCTGATGTTTAAGGATGCGACAAATTCAATGATGTGTATTACACGGTTTTATAACAATGGCTGATAAACTTTAGATTCCTTTAATCAGCTGCTCCATGGTTAACTTCAACAGTGGATATTGTTGTTGTTAGGGGGCATTAATATGCAACCAATGTCATCTGCTGCAAATTTATCCACTACAAAAGCCCAGCTGTCTGTACTGTACATCCAAGTGGCCTAGGACAACTAATTTTAACCGTGTTTGGACATCATATTGACCAAACAGTTAATTGATTTATCAAGAAAATTCCTCACAGACAATGACAGCACCTAACATGTAGCTGCTTTTCTGCCTCTGTAAACTCTGACAGTCTTCAGAGGATGTGGCTGTTACTGTACTGCTAGTTTACTGTTTCTTTTTTATGTATCCAGATCTTAACAGTAACACACCACCACACCATGAATTACAGCTGAAAAAGGAAGCCAAACCTGTGAGTCTCAGTGTTACATGTCTTGATTGACTTAAAAAGTTAAACTGATTGGAAGTTATGCATCCCAGGACTGCATCTGTCCGGTGTATTCAGCAATGTTTAGAACCTGAGTGTGATCTAAATGAAACATCCAGCTTAAGGAGAATTAAAAGTTTTTTTTTTTCTGTTTTTGTTTTAATGACACTATCAGTACCTGAAAGACAAAACCTTCATTAAGGTACAGACAAAGAGCTGTCGAACTCCAGAGAAGCATGTTCCAGGACTCCGTAGCCGTTCATCTTCCTAAGCTTCAGCTGGTCCACGTGAAGCAGGCCTTGGGTCTCTAAAACCGCCTCTTTTTTGGAGAACATGTGACTGATTTCCATGAAAGTCTTGTTCTTTGTCTCAGGGATGACAATGTAGACATAGACGGCCACAGACAGACAAATGCTGGCAAACACCAAGTAGCAGTAAGACCCAGCAGACATCTGGTGGATGGATGAAATAAAAAAACAAAATTTGAGAGTGTGTTTATAGAATTGCTGAAAAATGCATTTCTTTACTAGTGCATATAAACACAAGATGAAGGGAACTACAAAACATTTCCATTTGAACAGGACACAAAGCTGCAGAAGTAGCAATAAAGACCATAGCTGGAGGAAGACATGATGAAGGAAGATCTTCGGAAAACTTCAGGGTGACTGAGATTGCTCCTGTCTAATATGTCAAATGGCATGGCACAGATTATGTTCCCAGAAACTGCAAGTATACAACTGTTTTTTTTGGATACATTTGGTGACAAGAAAGATTTGTGTTACATTTAGTCTTACTTAATAACAACCGATTATGATTAAAGACACTGGTGCACACAACCTGTACATCCCAACATCCTGCATCAGAGTTTACCCTGGAATTTGACCTGACACGTTTCTGTCATATTGCTACTGTGGTATAGTTTGATTATTTACAGACTGTACGAAACTTTGTCCTTTGAGCTGGGCTAAGAGAGCTGAGTCATCATGGAGTTAAACTACCAACTTGAGGAGGACTTCAGAGCGCAGTTAAGGACATGTCTCGGAAGTTTAAAATACTCCACTCTTAAATTTTATTATTGCTTCTTCCAACAACGTCCTTATGGTTGAGGTCATCAGAAATTGCTTTTGTGATCAGAGTATTGTGAACATGAAAGATGACAAGCGCAAGGTGTGCTGGCACCAGGCATCGGTCCTCAGGCTCCACTCTGGTATCATGGCAGCTTTGACTCTAACTGATGTGCATTAATTTGACTCGCCTATATCAATACAGTGATAAAACAGAACAATTTAAACAGTATTTTCCCAGCCTGGTTCCCTTTGTCCCTGACACAGAGGTCTGGGTCATTCCTTTTTATAGAACTAGATTGTGCTGCTGGACCCTGTCAGTAAGCTTTAAGCGAAGACATGTTGGTCCAACCCACGAGAACATGAAACTTGGGCAGAACCAAAAGTTGATCTAACATCTGACTGTTCTGTTATTTTGTCATGTAACAACTTTTTCTTCACATCATGGTTGGTCGCTGGTGTGAGGTTCAGGCTTTAGACACTTTAGACAGATATTATAATCTGTCTGTGTTATTGCATCATCTTGAAGAGCCATTCAAACTTGTTCAGACCCACGTTAACATGCCTCCTGTGATACCTGATCACAATTGAGTGGATGGAGGTGTATCAGTTCACACATTATTAGAATATGTCCCAACATGTATTTCAAGTAACTCAAGTGAATGGCTCTCACTTTTTTATGTGTAAATAAACATGTGCATTGTTTCTGTTTGCAAAGGTAGACTGTGGGGTCCATCACCCACCCATGCTCTTTGCTAATATCACATGTGAATAGGCAGCTTCAGCTGGCAAGCATCAATAGATAATTTGGAATGATACGGTATAAAGTCTGCACAGTCCAGGCTAATAGTCAGCTGTTGGTAAGAGAAATCATTTTAAGTGGCTGGTCAGATTCAGTCAATTGGTGCATGATGAAAGGCAGAAGTGGGCGAAGCAAAAAATGATTGTTGTTAAGGCGGAACAGACAAAAATGCTTTCATCTTTATGTGATTGTCTGGATTTAAGTTGAGCATCTCTGTTACCTAACATGAGTGAACGAGTGTCAACATGGTCATTAAATTCATCCATTTTTTTATCGCTTATCCTGTTAAGGTGCACGGGGAGCTGGAGCCTGTCCAAGCTACCTTCAGGTGAGAGGCGGGGTTCACACTGGACAGGTCGCCAGTCCATCACAGGACCAACACATATAGACAGATAACCATTTGCTCTCACAGCCATGCCTACAGCCAATTTAGAGTATTCAATTAGCCTAGTCCCCTCGAACATGTCTTTTGACTGTGGGAGGAAGCCGGAGAGAACCCATGCAGGCACAGGGAGAACATGTAAACTCCATATAGAAAGACCCCAAGCTGGAGCTGGGGGTTATACTATGGGGAAGACCATAAAAAGTACATTTTTTGTTCTGATTTTGTTATTTCAAAATAACCCAAAACAGAAGTCTACTCTTGGATGATGTCCATGTGCATGTGTGTTTTAAAGTTGTTGTTTTTTTTAGGGACTGTGTGCCAAAAAAATCCTTTAGCTTTAAAACGTGAATTCGTATGCAACCATACAGAAATATCATATATTCACATATACTGTATGTGAATATACAGTATTGTTACTATATTGAACTTAATTTGGGAAATGGCCTTTGAAAATTCACAAATATTAGTTGTTTGAAATATATGAAAAAATATGTACATACACAAGACAGTGTATGTCATGCCTGACGTAATACATCTATTTTAATCAAGTCAGTTGCTACAATATGTCCCTTTTTTGTTTGAAGTCAGACAACACCCGACATCACAGTGAAATCATAAGAGAGCAGGGTATTTTTACGGCTGATAATTATTAATGTTGGTAATGTGTTGGCATTATGTCATAGTAAAAGACTATGTAACTTCTTCACTCTTCACACATTCAAGACAAGACCACCTCAAAGTCACATTCAAGGTGCATTAACTTTTTCATCGATTAAGCTCTGTAATATCTGAAACATTTTCTTCTAAAATTATTACTATATTCAGTATTTAAGTGGAAACCTGAGGCCAGCTGTGAAGAAGCAAGAGGTCCTCAAGTCTGAGCAACAATGAATAAGTTTACTCAGTGTTGGGGTGTTTGTTGTGCTTTGATGTATGACTTGAAATGGCTTTGTTACAATGTTGTGAAAGGATGTAAGCTACAGTCAAGAAATATTCCCTGTTGACTGAGAACAAACATGAACAATATAGACACATTACACAATTACTTTGACACTGGTTTGCCATGCAGTAAAGTGGCGCTGTGTCTTTTCCTTATCCAGGGGTGCCAAATATGGTCAGTTGACAGTCTGCTCGTGGCTAAAGGTTGATGGAAAAGATTTCATCTTTCATTGGTGAGCTTTTCTTCATGAAGATTTTATTCAACACAATCATTTGCTACAAAATGTGTCAGATATTAATGTAGTTTTGACCAATCACCATAAAATATAGGAAAGCCTTAATTCTTGGCTTCCTAACGATACCAGTGCTGTGTCTCTGAGAACTTATTATGGTTTGCAGATTCTCATCATCAACAAGAAGAGATGTCAAAGGTATTAATATTTGGGGTTTAAGGTGATACCTCATCAATTGACGTCCAGCTTTAAAAAAAATTTTTATATCAAAATAGGCTATCTGAATATATGTAGTATTATAATAAATGCATCTGCAAATAGATCATATATGCAGCAATAACACTGACCATTTCCATCCACCAATAGCACAAAGTGCAGTTGTAGAGCTATGATTCGTGGAAGTATGCATAGAGTTACACAGCAGTAGACCTTTGCCATCATTATAAATACAACTTTAAGTTCACACAGCAAACTGTTTCACCTGTAAGAATGGAAAGACGAAGCCCACAGTGAAGTTGGACAGCCAGTTTAGGGATCCTCCCACAATGTAGGCGGCAGGCCGGTGGGACTGTTTAAACAGCTCTGCTGTGATCAGGAAGGGAACCCCAGCTAGAAGAGGTACAAAACAAAAGAACTGTAAACCTGAAATCACACACTGGTCATTAGCATTATGCTGTCATAAAAAAAAACCTCACAAGATGGAATGATTCAAATCAGAACAAGTCACTCTGGTCCTGGCATATTCAAAGCCAACAATTCCATTAGAAGGTTAGTGAAGCAGCTTGTCTGCAGCTATCACATCTACTTTATGACTGGTTGTATAAACGGAGTGACAATAACAACAGCAGCCCCCCCTTTTTAAAAGTTCTGACAATTTAGAAGCACTGGGAGTGGCTGCACAAAAAAAGGAAGAGCACACATGCTGAAGCCGGTCATATACATGTACACTTGCTCCTCACCAGGAATATTTGAGAAAAGACCCTGGTGTTCAGAAGAAATGTCATGTGGACACATGCATCAGTGTTGCAACAGAGGTACTAATGTGATGAAACTGGTATAGATGTGAGTGCAGGGGACAGGATGGAATCACAAGTTCCACATTTCAAACTCAGTTCTAAATGTTACCAAAGTCACATAACTTGTAAATAGATGATTCCCAAGGCAACCTTACAGGGGATCTAATTATTTTGGAGTTTGATGTGAGATGACTGCAATAATCATAGAATACAACTGAAAGCAGCATGAGAAGCAGGTGTCTTCAATGAGGAATAACACACTTGTGAGATGTGTTTAGAATGAACTATTAGTGTGTTATGTTGCCTTTTCATGTCCATTCATCAACCTAAGACATCCAGCCATCCATTTTCTTCCACTTATTCCTATTAAGGGTTGCGGGGGGCTGGAGCCTATCCCAGCAGCTATGGGCGTGAAATGGGGTTCACCCTGGACAGGTACCAAGTCCATTGCAGGGCCACCATATATAGACAGACAACCATTCATTCTCACATTCATACCTATAGTCAATTTAGTGTATCAGTCAGCCTTGTCCCCAATTGTATGTCTTTGGACTGTAGGAGGAAGCTGGAGTACCTGGAGAGAACCCACGCAGGCATGGGGAGAACACGCAAACTCCACACAGAAAGATCCCGTGCCCGAGCCAGGATTCGAATCCGGAACCTTCTTGCTGTGAGGCGACAGTGCTAACCACTGCACCACCGTGTATCAGAAGGTACCCACTACTCTTATGATATGATTCTGTCCTTCTGTTAAAGCTGCATGATTTGTCTCTCTCTTACATACACACAGAGTCATTGAAACAGCTTTCTCAGCCTGTATAATTACATACAGGAAAGTAAATACGGAAGTTTAACACTCAGTCAAGATACTCGAGAGAAGTGTCAGTCAGTTATAGTTACACTTTTACAATATGTTGATTATGTAATTCAAGTCACAGATCTGACAATGACATACTAAATGACAATAAGCAAAAGTAGAATTCTTATCTTTTTCAAATTAGAGCTCCCTCAAGAAAGTCTCGGCCATGACAACAAGAGGGAGCTGTTTCACCACAATCAAGTAGAAGTAACCCAGCAAGAGCTGCAGGGTGAAGACTCACATGCACATGCGTGTCACATAGAAATATAAAATATTCTTTTTTTTTTTTTAAAAAAAGGCAAATTTGGACAAGGATGTGTCATTTTGAGCTTTGCAAAATTACTAAATATTTTGTCTTTACTTTTAGAGATTTTGTGAACCAACTGAATTCCAGTTAAATTCACTATAATTAAAACATAATGAGGTAAACTGGAACTGAAATGAAATTGGTTCTCATCAAGCAAAACCTCATATCCTGTAGAATCAGCGGTAATACAGTCTCAACCAAATATGTGGCAAGGTCACACGACATGTGGCAGGGTTTCATGACAGAAAGTGCTTTTGGTGAACTAGCTTTTAACATGCAGCACAGAGTAACTTGCCTGGACCGATACAGAAGCCAGCGATGATGCCTACCACACAGCACACGCTGATGTAGCGCATGAATGACAAGTGAACCTGTAGAAGAGAGAGCGAGTATAAGTCAGATATTTTCCTTATTCTTCTGCAGCACTGCTTCAGTGCCTCATTACAGTCTCACCATGCAGATGCATATGCTGAATATTTGTGATAAACCCTAAGTTACGTTCTATATCATGCTCCTGCAATATCTGGTCAGCATAACACATTCACTATTGTTGGGTTGGCTGTGGTTCTGCATTTTAATGACAGTTTAGTTCTTCTAGATGGTGTTTAAAGGCCGAGCAGGCTCAGTCAACTTAAGCTAGGACATCTCGACCTGTAGTTTATCTGTAGACACTAGCCCTTTTTAAACACAGAATGCGCAAAATTTTGCAAGGTAAAGGCAGGAATTTGCTGTCTTCTGTGTGAAACGGAGGCGTAATGTTCCTCTTTTTAAAAAAGCTGCCATTTGTGTGGGCGTAAACGTGACGTAACGTGCAGCATGAAGTTGCACGTGAACAGTGATGCACAACATATGCGTCAGAAGAATGTTTTGTCCCGTGACAAGTCTTTAAGTTTCAAAACAGCAATTTGCCGCTCTGGCTAACAGCAGTGTTGGTGCCAACATTCTCAGAGGTGTCTGATGTGGGAAAACCAGCGAGCGTTATGTTTGCGAGTTTGCGTCATCATCAACACCTTCCCCCACCTCACAACTAGCTGGCACATTGATGGCTTAGATTTACATAGCAATGGAGTCGGCAATAAGTGTACCCATGGAGGAGGAATATTGCCGGGCAAAAACTGACCCCCAATTTTCTGCACTGCAGTCTAAAACTTCGCACCGAGCTGCAAAAAAGACAGGCAAATTATTGGCTTGCTGTCCAGTACAAAAGCGACGCATGATGGCAGTCAAGCTAATTGTTCCTCAGTATTAGTAACAGCCATACTGAGGTAAACAACTACAGGGGGTTCAAAAGTATGAAATATTTTAGCACTATTTTTTCTCTGCAAGGATATGTGATAATTACTTAAACACCACCTGATACTGATGTCTGCATGATGATAAGCCCTTACATACCTGTAAAATGAGTGCTAATGTTATTCCAGCACTGCAGATACCCATCATGGCAAAGCCCCCAATCATGAGAGGCCTCCTGCCCAGCTTCTCAATGGTGAAACACTGCAAGAGGCCATCGGAGATCGAATAAGACACACACTTTTCATATTGGGACACATTTTATCATTCAAAAGCTTTTGAAGACAATCAAGTGCAGATGGGCTAAAACTGTGTAATTTATTAGCATACCCCAATAAGTCCTGCAATGATTTCGATGATCCCTGTGCCTGCTGTGGTGTACTGGATCTCTGGAGGAGGGATACCTGCATTCTCAAATATGTCATTGGTGTAGAACCAGATCTACAGAAGGGAAACAACCAGTGCTTAGAAAAATGGTTGATGTTCAGATATCATATGGTATAATATCAAAAGGTATTATGTGTCACATGACGTACAGTTACAAACCTCATTGTATATTACATTGTATATTATGCTTTATATACATACTTTGCATACATCCTTATTTAAATATATGTCTAATGTTTGTTATACAACATGACCAAAGTATGAATGACCAAAAACAGACTTCAAGACCACACAACACTCATAATCTCATCTATTCATCATGCAACCTGGCCCTGAAAATGCTACTGCTGGTACAGACTTGTGTAAAAACCAACAAAAACAATGACAACAAAAACTAAAATGCTACTTCAGAAGACTGAACATGTTCTTCCAGGCCCCTAAAGGCACAGTAAGCAATAAACCCACATCAGAAATGATAAATAACCAACTCAGACAGGGTAGTGTCGTCAGCAGATCATGCATTTCATTCATTTTATATTATTTGACGAGGAGGGCCATCCTCCTATCTCTGATGGTGGCCAAGTTGTAAAGAAACAAAGACATATAGAATTGTGGACTTCTTTTCTAGCCAGACGTTTAGTCCAAAAATCAAGATCTGAACTTACATGAAAAGCTTTTTTACTTGCCTTTATATAATCTCTGAGCCCAAATATATTATGAATACAACTTTCTTGGATGAATTAAAGTACCGGTAACTGTTTCTCTGCCAGTACCCTTTGCAAACACCAGATTCAATGAGTCGCGGAGTATTACCACCTTCTATGTGATAACGCAATCTTAGCAAAATGGCATCTATTCATGTTACCAAACTAATTTTGCCTCTCTTTCTAATTTCATAGCCAGGTGAAAGCACATGTGACAGACAAAGGAACATTCACAGAGCAAGGTCAGGAATGCAGGAAAATGGTTGCTCTATTGTTAGCAACACACTCAACTGGGTCTTAGTCACACACTCTCACACCATGCTGTCACTTTGCTGTCAACTCTGTTGCCATGATGTTCCTCACATTCCTGAGTACCAAAAAATAAAATATCTGATTTACTTACCTGTTTCTCATATCAGGTTCCTTCTATCCCACACCAGCCCCAATGACATTCAGCCCTTGCATTCAGCTATCTACCCAAGACTTTTCAGCTGATTCAAAAGAAGATGCCCATAGCATTGTCTAAGCTTCACGAGCTTAACATCATGCACTTTTTCTTGGAATGTGATTTCCATCCTGAAAACTATCTACATCTCCATGGCAGGAATTACCTTTTTCATTTAATTACTTGTTTGCATTATTTTCTATCACCAGGGTTTGTGTTAACAGGAGCCAAGAATTCAAAATGATCTTTCAGAGATGAAATATCCTAAAAAAATCTCAGCAACCCCAGCTGCCCTCTTAAAGCACTTGAATACACTCTGAGCTGGAGATGCCTAATGGATGTATTGAAGCACCAACGTTCTAGTTTCCTGTAAGACTGACCAGCAACAAACAGAGAGCCCAGAGAGTGGTCTCCAAAATTGAGCAGAGAGGTTGTGAATATAAATGGTTAAACGACCCATGATCATATCTGTAACTAATGCCATCTATTGTCAAGAAAAATTATGACCACTAGAAACTACAGTAGGGAGTCACATAACCTCAATAAAAGGGGAGAGAAATCTATCAGAGGAAGAAGGATAATTGTTCGATAGATTGTGCAGTACAGCAGATTCCATTTTCATATACTCCCTACTCCCTAATGAAATATAAACTTTGATTTTAAAGGAAAACATATAGACAATATTGTGGTATTGTGCATGTTAAAGGTTGATTATAAAGACATGGTCACATTCCAGGTATATATTACTCAGTGTTCAAAGCATCCGTACAGCGTCAATGCCGGAGAGCTGCATGCCGATGTTGATGACCACCACAGTAAGGACCTGCCAGCGGACGGTATCATCCAGCAGCAGATTCCACACTGACAGCGTCTCCACTGATGACAGGGAGCGCTGCTCCTCCTGCATCTCCTCAATCTCAGCCTGGATGTTACACTTGGCCCTGTACCACTTCAGAGCTGAGGGACAAAATAAATTGTGTGATAGATCAAGACAGTGCCACATCTGGGTGCTCCTTTGCTTTGCTATTGTAGCATATTTTTTTGCTATTGTAGCTGACTACATTCAAAGAGAAATATCCAAAATATTTTAGGGATTGTTTCATGAAAGTGAGGATCAATATAATATTTTAAACAAATTCATGCACCTAAAAGGACATCCACATTGGACTCAGTCAATCTGATCCCTGTGGTCATGTCAAGCAGAGTGAACCTACTGACCTGTGATGGTGGCGTGGACATTGTGCTTCTCAATCAGCAGGTACCTGGGGCTCTCTGGAAACCATGGCAACAGCATCAGCTGGATGAATGTGGGTACCACCACCACAGAAAGGAACAGGGGCCAGTATTCCTCCTGAGAGCAGTTCAACATATTATTACCAGAAACTTAACTTGTCAGGTCATTCTGAGTTGTAACAGGTTAAATACCTGAAGTTATGACAATGTTACGACAATGAATCCATTCTATTCAAAATCAGCAGTAAGCCAGTCACTGCAGCTAGCATGCCAGCTACTCCCTTTACTATCAGGGCCATGTTGCTCGCCAGGTTCACTCATATGATGGGTATATGGAGAGTATATATTAGGTTGAAAACCACATACTGTATTTTGACTTTTCATTGACAAATGTCTTAAGCCCGGTTCCTGCTCCTGAATCTAATTTTTTGAATATTTGAAAAATTATTCTGGATCTGGAAAGGCCCTTGTCCAGAGCATTTGCCCTGGCTGGAATTCCACATAGCCAGTCCGCATCCTTGAATGCCTTGAATTAGCTTAAAGCAAGAGAGTCAAAACAATAGTGGTAACAGAACAGTGGTGTAACAAATGTATCGAACAAATATGAAACATTTATGAAAAGATCTTACAAATTTCCATTGTGAAATGGAGGTCTCAATGACAGGGAAGGAAATGGAAAGGAATTTGGTTACTGGCACTATCACAGCCAGTAGCTCACTGGCAGCAAGACATGCCAATGAGAGCAGAACCTGCCAGTGGGGAGTGCTAGCCAAAGTATCATGTGTTTTATCATTGCAGGAGACATCAATGCTGGTGGTGAGTTTCTGTAAAATTTGTTGACATGCAGCGGTTTTTGAAGCAAGTTGCTAGCATGCCAGCTACTTGCTTTGCTATCTGGGCCATGCTGCTCGCCTGCAAGTTGAATATTGACACTCAAGGTCCAGGGCCGAGAATAACCTTATTTTAGTAAACCATGTTAAGGTTTGTCACTGGTTTGAATGTCTATAGTGGTTAAAAATGTGAGGTCCTGTGAGCAGGATATAGCTCATATATTGTTTACTTCTGAGTCGCTCAACTTTCTCCCCTCTCTGGACTGGCTGACCAGTATAACTATTTGACAATGACATCACATGCTGTCAGCAATGAGGACTATTTGGCATCCCCCATCTTGAAAAACAGCTGCAATTGGAGCCTGGTCTGTCAGAATAATGACGTGAAACAAAATGAACTCCGGTCAAAAACGTCAGGTTAAGACGCAAAAGCTACGGCACTGATGACTACAGGAAAGAGGGATTAACCGGCTCTCCGCTCAATTTTGCTGCAAATTACCTTTTTGAAAAGCTGCTACAGCAAATTCCAATTGATGCAATTTTACATCCACAACGAATATTGTGAGTGTACATTGGGACAGATGATAATCATCTTTCTTCCCTCCATCTTACAGAGCCACACACTTTTCCATCTCTTCTTTCATTCATTCTATCAAAGCATACTATTAATGTAGATTTACTCCTAGAATTTTGATTGGTATTACTTTACAATCCAAAGTAAGTTAGTTCTCAAATCTCTGCCAGTCCATATCAAAATGAATTTCAAGACCTGTTGCCATCTTCCATTAAAATAAGATAAGATCAACTTTATTGTCTTTCACAAAACATCATAAATTCTTTGACAGTGCTCATCATTAAACAATGAACCCAACTGGAGAGTTGCTGGTTCAATCCTCACAATCTTCAAACCCCACCCATTGACCATTTCATTTGGGAATGTGATGTGTCAAACTCATACTTATTCCTGATGAGCAGGTTAGCACCTTGCACAGCATCAGACAAAGTGCTTTGAGTAACGCAGTCAAACCAACAGAAACGTCTCCTCATGTGTCTCCTCTCTCTCACTCCTCCTCGTGGGCCATAATCTGAATTCTTTGGACATTGATAACGGCAGTCTGGGGACTACATTTTTCTCTGTTTAAGACTCCATTGGTTTCCATGAACCCACTCACTGTCATAACCACACCCTCAAACTCATCCTGATGTATGGAATTGAAGTTGAACATTTAGTTGCATTTCTACACAATTCCCTCTTATCAGACCATCAAGCAATCACTTTTGAATGTGATCTACTTGTCTACACACCACTAAGAAAAAATGTATTTTCCAGATATCTGTCTTATCACGGCATACCTAGATTTAATGAAGCAATCCCACTGCCGTTAATTTCAGTGTCATGTCCTGTTATAACAGAGGACCCTGTTGTCAACTTTACTCATTTTATCAATAGTGAAACAGGCACCATACAAATGACTTTGGACTCTATTGCCCCATTACAAAAGAAAATGATCAAACAAAGAAAACAGGCACTGTTACACAATTCTGAAACCTGACAGCTTAGACAAACAACTCAGAAACACAAGAGGATATGGCATGCCTCCAGACTGGAAGAGTCACATGCAATCAGGCAAGATAGCCTTAAAACTTATAGGGAAGCCCTTCATAAAAGTAAAGGAGCCTAACACTCAGCATTAATAGAGGACCATATGAACAACCTCAGGTCTCTCCTCAGCTCTGTAGCCAGACTGACAGAAAGTCACAGCTCTTTTGAGTTAAGTATTCCTGTTTCCCTGAGTAACAATGACTTTATCAGCTTTTTAAATGATAAAATTCTACTTATTGGAGATAAAACTCTTCTCCTCTTGCCATCAGCTGACTCTATATTATCTTTGAACTGAGAAACCTCAAAGGCCCAGACATATACTTAGATAGCTTCTCTCCCACTGACCTTCACAAACTTAGGACAACAATTTCTTTTCTAAACCATCTACCTGTCTTCTAAACCCCCTCCCAGCTTAGCTGCTTAAAGACAATTTACCCCGAGTTACCACCTCTCTCTTAGATATGATTGATGTGTCACTGTATTCTGGTTAAGTTCCACAGTCAAATTCAGAATGGAATTCAAAATTCACCTTCCACTATACAAAACCCTCAACAATTAGGCACCTTTATATCTGACCTAGCTCATCATCACCTACTATTCAGCTAGAACCCGACACTCCAAGGCAAACTCTACGTTTAAGAGTAGACTTAAGATCTGCTTTTTTTTTTTTTTTAATAAAACTTATAGTTAGGGCTGGCTTAGGCTAGCCCTTAAATATGGTGCTATAGGCATAGACTGCCAGGGATCTCCCCCCCCCCCCCCCTCCTTTTCTGTCCTACTGTGCTCATTCTTGTTATTAACTTGACCTCCTCTATGGCGCCTTTGTGCTTCCCCACTTTCCAGTTCTGACTGAGGCTGCTGCTGGAGGAGGCTAAAGATCTGAAGTAACGCAAGCTGCCACTCTTAATATTATCTTAATATTAGTAGTAGTAGTATTCATATAAGTCTCAATACTCAATAATTATCAATACTTAAGTTGCATTAACATCACCATTGTGTTTATGATAATTTAACTGCTAGCAAATACATTACAATGATCATATTATGCTGAAATTGATTGCTTGAGTAACCTATAGTATTATGTCCGAGAAATGGTCCAAAGAAGATGTTGCACAACGTTGTAGCGCTCACACGCTTTTACTCTCGCGTGACAACCACACCCAACAGGTTCAACTAATCCATCACGGAGCTCTCAGCCGGGCGCAAAACAACAACAGCAGAACCACCGAAAAGCGGCAACTTAAAACACAACATCTACAACATTTCACATAACTATGTTATGCCCAGTGTATGGACATAACATGTAGATATTGTTATTATTGGTAGCTAGTTATTATTGTTTGCTGTGTGCCCCCGTCTGTCTGTAATTCTCCATCATTTCTCTCTATCTATGTCCCTCTCTTTCCTTCTCTATATCTGTCTTTTTGCATTTTTCCCTTGTCTGTGCTCTTAATTCCCTGATTGCTACCTCCCTTCTTCGCAACTGTTGCAGTATGTGCTTGCTCATGCATAGTAGTAGAGTGTAAATTAATTGAAGGAGTGTGGTGCTAGGACGAATCTACATGTAAAGTGTCATGAGATAACTTTTTTTTTTATTTGGCACTACACAAATAAAATTGATCTGACATGTCATTAAAAAGTAGTATTTTTACCTTTCCCAATAGTTCATGCAGACCAAGAATTTGGGCAGCAAAGACTCCTGTCCCGATGAAGATGCTCGGGACGAGACCCAGGAAGCCTCGTAGGTTCTTAGGGGCTATCTCACCCAGGTACATTGGTACCACACTTAGAGAGATTCCTGCAGGAACAAAGAAGAGAAACAACTATAATGACACTGACATCAACAGGAACACCATAGAACTAGAATTAAAGGAATTAATATTTATGAGTGAAGGTGGAAAATCTAAGGTGAGAGACTTACATTTTATGGCCAAAGACTTGTGAACCCTTGAACTAAAGATATTTTCTTACCAACTGATAAAAAGGTGAGAGCGTTATGAAAGTGATCCTCTGGAGAAGGGAGCTGGACTCAAGGGGTTCATTTTACTGTGGAGCTTTACAGTTCCCCTCCTGGAGCCCCTCCTCCCCCTACTGAGATATGTTTATCAGAATCTCTTTAAGGCAGACCAAGAGTCTTATGTCTGGGTTTTTGCTTGTGTGATGGAAGTTGCAGTCATTTTGTCCTCCCAAGTCTTCAGTACCCCCTTGACCAAAAAGCACAATGAACTCCTTCAGCTTCATGGTATCTTTCATAGCTTGTGTCAGCCAGTACTTTCTTTAGTTACAGTTTTTAATAAGCATGAAAATTTTGTTGACATATCTCTGAGTAGCATGAGGCAGTGAAAAATGCTTCAATGACCAGAATCTAGCAGAATGAAAGAAAGCTTCTTCTGAGGGAGAGACTTGGAGGGCTGGCAGACGTCCATCCATATCAGTCTGTTCAGCACCAGCTGCACCACATTATCCTGACATACTTATTCCATATCAGAGCATTTAAATGTCAGTGTTGTAAGGGGGGCTAATGTTTAATCTAATATGAATATGTATGTTGAGGGGGTTCCCACATACATTTGACCAAATACCGTTCATCCCATCTAAAGAAGTTGAGTCAAGGTGTTTAGAGTGGATGTGGAGTGCTCACCTGAGTGAATCCCTGTGATAAAACGGCCAACAATGACCATCTCAGGTGAACCGCAAATCCTGCTGAAGCCCATGAGGGAACCAGCTATAAACACCAGCAAAGTTGTGTTCACCACCGTGCCCTTCCTACAAACACACACACACACACACATATACAGTATATGTTCAGATTGATTCAATGACATCAAAATTCATGGTCTCTCTCTCTCTCTCTCTCTCTGTATATATTCCATGTCAATGCCCACTGAAGGTCTATAAAATTGCGGAGAAAAAGAGGTCTCTTGGTTTTGAAAAATAATAGAACACAGACAAATTAGCTTTGCACAATGAATGGTAGAGAATGGAAATTGTCAGCATTCCTCTATCTAATTATAGGTGTGTTTAAATCAATACCTTTCTGTGCAACTTTGTGTGTATTTTGTACATAAAGATGCAAATATCTCACCTGCCATAGCGGGTGACCAGCATACCGACAATGAGGGAGCCCAGAAGACCACCAATAGCAAATACGGACACGGTGAGAGAATACATGAGGGTAAGGGTCTCACCACTGAGTCCTGTTCCATTACGACTCAACACTGTCTTGTTGTAGAAGTCCTTTATATACTGGGACAGGAAGGAAAGAATAGCAGAGAAGGCGATCACAATAAGAACGTAAAGTCCCTGACAAAAGTCTCGTCACTTATCCATTTTGTAGAAACAACATCTTATAATCTAACTTTTAATTAATCCATTGGTTTTAGAAATAGCTCATATGAAAGCTAAAACACTCCCAACTTATGTTTAATAGACTAAAATAAATTTGCTTCACTGAAGAAAGACTGATCATTTAATGAACACAGAAAGGTCAGCTTTTGGCATGACAAAAGTTTTGTCGCCTACAGAGAGTCATGTGAAAATTGAACAAATAATTTACTTCAAATACAAAGATATGTTGCATAACATCAGTGAATTAAGTAGTGGGGCTGTGAGATCCAGATTTGATATCTTGTATGACTTCCATGAGCTTGAAGGACTGCATCCATGTGGTTCAACAATGATTCATACAAATTATTGATGAATTCATCGGGAATAGCAAAGCAAGCAGTCTTACATGCCTTCCAGAGTTCAGCAAGATTCTTTGGTTTTGTCTTCCATGCTTCCTCTTTGATTCTACCTCAGGCATGCTCAGTGATGTTCATGTCTGTTGACTGGGCTGGCCAGTCCTGGAGCACCTTGATCTTCATCGCCTTGAGGAACTTTGATGTAGAGATGGAAGTATGAGATGGATCACCATCCTGCTGCAAAATTTGACCCCTTTTATGGTTGGGAATGTAAGAGGTAGCTAATAATTCTTGATGTTTTAGGCTATTGATATTGCTTTCCACCCTGCAAATCTCCTCCCCATACTGGATGTAACCCCAAACCATGATTTTCCACCACCAAACTTAACTGTTTTCTGGGTGAATCTCAGATCCATGCAGGCTCCAGTAGGTCTCCTGCAATATTTGCAGTGGCTATGATGTAATTCAGCTGAGGATTCATCCAAGCAATCCACCTTCAGCCACTTTTCCAGCGTCCCTCCTTTTAGCAGGCTGTGGGCCTTGGCAAATGCCACATGATTTTTTTAACTGCCTTTTGTTTAGTGCTGGTTTCTGGGCACTGATTGAACCATGGAGGACATTTCGAGACAGAATTCTACAAACTGTCCTGGTTGACACGGGGACTTGAGGTGACCAGGCCTGGTGGAGCTCTGCTGCAGTGGAAAAGGGGCTGGCTTTGGATTTTCGAGCCAACAAACGGTCCTCCTGAGCAGTTATCTTGCGGGGTCTGTCTGGGCTTGACAATTGAAGGCTCTTCAGATCTTTTTCTTATTCTTTGTACTTGACCCTGAGACACATCGAAGGTGTCAGCCACCTCAGCAGCGGATCTGGTCTTCAGCCTCTTGATAATCAATGCTTTGGTCTCAGAGTGAATCTTAGGCATGTTGTCAGAGGTCAAGTTGCAGTTGATGTGAAGCTCTGGTGTGCTGGGATTCTATTTGTATGCACCCACTAATTGATTGATCAATTATTAATCACAGGTGAGGCTGTAATCTAGGATTGAGTGCATCATATGACAAGGCGACAAGACTTTTGCCTTTTGTCTTTGCAAAAACTGACTCAGTGGGTTTTACCAAGCTGTGATTGGTGTAATGCTTTTCAGCAGTTTTTTGGCACCAAAACATTATTTCAAAAGCTGTTGGGATTGAAAGCCATTTCTTGTAAAAAAAAAAAAAAAAAAAAAAAAATTGATTACAAATATATTTGAGGGGCACTTAAGGTCAACTTTTACCAAAGCGAATTGGACTGTACATTTTGAAAACATAACTATAATCATATCTCAACCTTAAGATATTTTTACATCAAATAATCTTTTGCTTGACCTGCTACAGCTTCCTGAGCAATCCAATCACAAGCATAAAGCTCTGAGTTCAGGTGTGAGATGTGGTCACTGCAGCCTCATCCAGAGGTGTTTACAGCCACATGTGGCCAGTCTTTTAACAGTGTGAATGTCAATGTGTCACTGTTTTAACAGTGTGAATGTCAATGCGTCCTGTTGTAAAGGACTACATAGTTATCTGATGAAGTAACAACACCACTATCTCTACATGATGTATGAAAATGTCTCGAATGACATAGAGACGGATTCCAAGCACGTCAAACATCGTGGTAGATTTGGTTTGTTTTATTTTATGTTGTTTTTCCATCTTTTTCATTATGCTTTCATCAATATTCAGCTCCTCTCTATTTTCTGCCAAGATTGACTCAATGATATCAAAATTCATGTAGATTTTTTTTTTATATTATCTAATTTGAGTATTGTATTTTTCTTAAACATCCATAATACTCTTGTAGGTACATCACTAATGATAACATAATTACAACTAAAGCATGTAAACACATTTTGCACTCCAGTGAGACCTACTAACTGATGCATAATCTGACATTTTAGACCCAGATGATAAATTCAACCTGCACACTCTACATTTCTCTTGGAACATTGTTCCTCCTTATGATTGAATATCCTGCTCAGTCCCTTCACAGAACCTCCAAGGCAGTATTCTTTGTTTTTTCTTGTCATAACAGGCAGATGGGGTACAGCCATTGTATTGCTGTACTGCATTGGTGGTGTGAGGGAGAAGGTCAGATCCAATCACAAGTGTGAAGTTAGCTGCCTACTTGTGATGAAGGTAATAACAAGGCATTTGTCAAATAATTCACCTAAATAGAAATCTTCTGTTGGTCGCCAAATTAGATCAGCAGTCTTGTTTGTTTTGTCAATCTGTGATGCTGTTTAGCTTCTTGTTTTGTTGGTCAGACCATGCATGGGCAAACTAATCACACAGCATTCCTTCAGGATTAAAGATGAAAACTTGGTTTGACATCATATGACCAAACCATCCTGAACTCAATGGGAAACACAATTTCTTTCTCTTGCTCTTCTTCTTACAAACACACTTTCAACTGTATTGTTAAACTCCAAAATATTTTCCCATGTCAGCATCCTGATTGATTTATCATGAGAGAGCACAAGTTGGTGGACTGGTTTCAGACCCCCCCCCCCAGCTTCAGGACAGTCAGACACTCACCAGCACTAGACTGAAGCTCAAAGAGCCCACAAGAAAACTGGATACATTTTCACACAATATTATGTTTGATGCTGTTTTTGCCATGAAGGAATTTTCCCTGTTTTTCTTAAAAAAAAAGAAAAAAACATGATGTGTAGCTAATCTGCCACATTTAGCATAGGTAGTGCGCCAACGCATCTATTTGTACCATGTCTTTGTCGTCCAACATTTCTGCCACATCTATAATGTCTACCATGTTTACCTCATCTACCGTGTCTAGAATGTCTGAAACATCTTTGCTGTATCAGCTACCTCTGCAAAGTCTAAAATTTCCATATCGAAAACGTCTACTACATCTACGTGATAACGGTGTCCATGGCTACCACAACTACCATATCTGCCACATCTGCACAGTACTATTCTTGGTTCATTTCAATCTTACTTATTGCTCTGCAACAGTCAGAAAAGTAGAGTACATTATTGTTTTATTGCTTCCAAGCTGTATTCTTCTTATTCCCACACTGAGCTGGAACCTGTTCCGTCTGCAATAATTTGCAGTATTCCCTGAATCACCGGGACCTGATTTCATTCAACACATTTAAATTGTGAATGACTTGGGGGCTGGCCCATGGCTGTAGAGGTTCTCCTTCATTCATATGAACTCTTTTAATCTCTGATGTTGATGACTTGTGAAAAATATTGATTTCATTTTTTAAGCAACCCATTTAATTGTGCTGCTGCCTGTCTAGGCCGGGATATTTTTGTAAAAGGAAGTTCTAATCTTGATGAGACTAATCTGGTTTGAATAAAGATTAAAGTACATAAAATACATAAGAAGCTTCACAATGCTATGAATTTCAACTGGTTTAGTGGATTTTAAAAGCTGTATGTATGAATATGTGGTAAATGTTGGAGTTGTGAGGGATGCATTCACTGTACAAACTTCCTTAACAGGCCATGCTACATTCCTCCTAATAAAGTCCAGTGTGCCAGGCAGGTCACATTCCTGACAACAAACAGGCCCTCACACAGACAGACAGACAGACAGACAGACAGACACACACACACACACACACACACACACAGGTTTGCGTAGCTATCCTTATAAGAACATTACATTGACTTCCATTCATGTGAATGTCCTAACCCAAGCCCTAATCTTAATCCTAACCCTAACCAATTGATGCCTAACCTCAACCTCAAACTAACTGCAATTTACACCTTCACTCTAACTTTGACCAGGTGTTCATAAATTAAGTTCTGCCACATTAGGACTGGTCTTTGGTCCCCATGAGGACTAGGGGTCCTGATAAGGTTAGTGTTTATATCAGAAAAAGTCTCCAAAAGATAATAAATACCAAGTATACACACACACACACACACACACACACACACACACACACACACACACACACACACACACACACACACAAATTTATTCTCCTTTAGTCAGGAACTCACTCTACACAACCCAGACCTGGAGCATCCCTGGTCTTACTGAGTTATTCTAATTCATGTGAAAAGTGTGTGACACGTCATGTTGGTTGGATGAACCAACGCCTGGTGAAAAACCAATAATATTTGGATTTAGGATAAAGGTTAGGATTTCAATTTATATTTAAATTCAGGGCTAGGATTAGATTAAGTATATAGGGTAAGGGGCCAAGGAATACGTTAAACCTTGGGGTTATGTCCTGCCCCCCATCCCTCTGTCTTTCTCTTCGCTTGTTTTTCTCTATTTGTTTTGTTCATATCCCCATCTGTCAGTCGTTCTCCCCCTTTTTTCACTCTCTCTTTGTCTGTTTCCCTCTTTTTCATTTATGTGCCTCTCTTTCTCATCTACGTCTCCTTCTGTGCCCCCATATTCCTGATCTCTTTCCCCCTGACTGGTCAAAGCTGATTGCCCTTCCCTAAGGAAAGCTTTTGTCATTGCTGTTGTAAGGTGTGCTTGCTCATGGAGAATTATTGGGTTTGAATTAATTGAAGGAGTGTGGTGCTGCTCCACTTTTAAAGTGTCATGAGATAAAATTTGTTGTGATTTGGTGCTACAATTAAAATGGATTTGACTTGACTTGACATACAGAGAAAAAAAAAAAATACAAGTGTGCATGTGTGTGTGTGTGTTACCACAGCAGGGGAGTTGACCACAGCCAGATTGTAGCCATAAAGCATCGAGCTCCCAAAGGAGGTAAGGAAGGCCACGGCCAGCAGTGAACTGGTCAGGTGCTACAGCAAGAGAAAACATACCACAGCGAGATGAGCAGACAGAACACAAAATCGCCTTTATCAACTTTTACGCCTTCACACACAACACATATGCTGTTAATACCTTGAATAGGGCTTGGGATGGAAGCCAATTTTCATAAACCAAAACTAAAGCAGGAGACCATAATTGATTTGCCCACTCTAAACTGTGGGTAAACATTGTGCATGAGTCATGTTTTCTATGGAACACAGTTTCGTTTCTGATGCAAATATGAAAGTGAGCTAACATTACAGTGATTAAGTATGCTAATGGAATGTTTGTGACATGACTTAGTATTTTGTTGTTGTTGTTGTTGTTTTTTTACATCACCACAGCCAATACTAAACTCATTTATGGGATTTATGTGTCTTTTCTTAAGTTTGGACCAGAAACACAACAAATGTTTTATGTGCCATGAATTAAAAATGCGGAATGGGATACACATCTGATGATAACAGATTAAAAGTTGATAATTAGCTATAATGAAACACAGAACCAATTTGATCCAAATGCAACACAGGGGTGGTCAGATGATGAGAGGTGAAATGGATCACTTCAACCGACAGCACCTCCAACAGGACACAACAAATCCCGCCCCCCAACCCTCCAACTTTTTATTTTAACTGTGTGAATCAAGCCACCAATTGTCTCCAACATTAATTTAGATATTTTTCTGTAGCCATAGAATTGTAACATTAGGAAGCACGACTATGAATGTATCACAGAATATATATATGATCCTTCTGTGACCCTGACAAAGAAATAATATAACTGCACACCATAACTGTTGCTCTTTCAGTGACTGTCATTCCAACAGCACCATGATCAGTCCAAACTCTAGTTGAGCTTTAAGTGAGGTACAAGCTGCCTCCAGAGATCAGTCTGTCCCACCGCATTTCATACTGAATCATCTATCCATCCATCCATCCACCTATCCATCCATTTTCTATACAGCTTACCCATTAAGAGTTTGGGGGGGGGGGGGGTTTGCTGGAGCCTATCTCAGCTGACATTGGGTGAGATGCAAGGTCACAGTCATACCTATTTAAAATATCCAATTAGCCTAGTCCCCAATTGCATGTCTTTGGACTGTGGGAAGAAGAAGCCGGAGTACCTGGAGAGAGCCCATGAAGGCACAGGGAGAACATGCAAACTCCACACAGAATGATACTGTGCTTAAGTTGGGACTCAAACCTGGAACCTTATTGCTGTGAGGCAACAGCGCTAACTACTGGACCACCGCGCCTCCCAATACTGAATCAGTTTACCTATTTTAGATATTATGATGTGTGTGCGTGTGTGTGGGGGGGTGATTCTGATATTAACTGTTGAAGGATTTTGTTGCAACCAAAAGCCGCAGTGTTTATCAGAAGGAAGATTGCATTTCCTATGAGCACTTCCACCTGGTGGTGGAGGCCAATTTGAGAGCATACCTATCTATGTTGATTGTTAGGGAAGACAGGACACTAAATATTTAGAGAGCAGGATGCACCAATGACATCTTATATCATGTTTTAATGATCAAAGTAAATGCCTATGATGATTTTGCAACATTAATATGACATGGATTGTAGCCAGGTGTTGTAGCCAGAAAACACTGTTTCAGTGCTGTTACTTACATGTAGTGTGAGCCGACCTGTAGCTTTGGTTCTGCTGGTCAATAATTGTAGTAATTTTTTTGGTATTTGTTTTATGTATCTATTTTGTGTGATTTTGAATCAGACCCAGGCAAATGCCTTTGCCCCATCACATTGAAGGCAAATCTTCAGTGATAGTTTTGTGTGTGTGCGTGTGTGTGTGTGTGTGTGTGTGTGTGTGTGTGTGTGTGTGTGTGTGTGTGTGTGTGTGTGTGTGTAAAACTTCAAGTATTGCAGTACTGCATTCTCATGTAGCATAAGTTCTTTTAGCCTTTTCAAGAGCATGTGCAGTTTCCCCTGAAACATTGGAGGTCTTGTTTTGGACTGAAGCTCTTAAGAGGTCTTGTTGGCAATGTTCAAATTCCTCACTGCTGCCAAGTAAAAGGCATGACTGGCTGCCAATTCAGAGAGAGCTGAAGGCCAAATACACTGTTGCACCAATATCTGGTGAAATGATCCAACTAAATATTGAAATATTGGAATAAACTGTGAGGGAGTGAACTGCAATGGTGAAATGGGATGAGGGTAAATCACACGAATGATTATTGAGTTTTCTCTTTCTGAGAGGTAGAAGCCAGGTTTCTGTCTCTCCTTCCCTTCCTCTGCCACAGTGACTCCATCTCATCGTTAAAGTTCCATGTGTATGTAAATGAAGGTTTCCTATCAGACTGGATATTGTTTTGTTTTTAAAGAACAATGTAAACAAAATATTATATTGGAGTGAATCCCCCGACTCTAAGAATGAAACCTGTGCATGCATTTTCACATTTCCGTCTCTCATTAAGTACATTTATTCTTTTTTGAAAAAGACAAATTTCCATCAGATGAGCATATAATATTCATTCAACCTTCTTCAGTGTGATGCTTCAAAATGCCTGTTTAAAAAAATGTTGGAGGTAAGATGTATATGTGAAGATGATGCGATGATTTGAAGGCCATTGAACCTGTCTCAAAGTGGTGTGTAAAGGGCAGTGGTGTCATCTAATTTGCAGAGGTTTGTATACAGTGCATATCGCACAGTCTGCATCACTGAAGGGAGAGGTGGTAGCAGTGCATGGATGCACACTGTGTTGAATGACAACTACAGTATACACAGGTTAACGCAGGTATGCACCATTATGGCGATGATTATGCACCATTACCTGAGTAGGTACATCCTCCAATTAGATGCAAACAGTTGCTGACCCCACAGATCTACAGTGTATCTAAACTGCTTGGTGAACAAACATCTGCACTGTGCCTGTGTATATATATCCTTATATACATCCAAAGGACACAAATATCTTACAGACCCTTGTATTCTTGTGGACATGGACAGTAAACCTGAGCTGAATTATCATAGTCATGTGTCCTCATTAATAAATGCCATACTAAACTTTGTTGTCCTCATGCTTACATTGTGACACTTCTTCACTTCCCACATTCACTCTGTAGCCGTGAAACTTGTTATATCAGCATCATTTAAGCACAATTATAACCGCTTCCTTTAAATTTGTGACTGGAGTTTCAGCCACACGCTGTTTATTTACAAGTTCAGAGCACCAAATCATAATGATTTGGTTTGAGCTCAGCCCAGAGGACCTGCTTGTATCATACAAAGAGGGCGTCCTTTACCATTCATCAAGTCAATTCAAAGATTTTGAAGGGAAGTGGGATCATGTGATGTAACAAGCATGACTGTTGTTATTATTGTTATAAAGAAAACAACCAACAAAAGAATCAGAACTGTCATTGTGAACTGTCTTTAGTCCATAAAAACAAAAGTATTACATGATCTGAATAAATAGTTTGGGAAAAAATTTGCCATCTTATAAAAATCTTCCAAGACTGACCAACTTTGTCCTGCATGTTAGACAGTTAGTAAATGCTATTAGCTGCAGAGACTTAACATCTAAAACAATCAGGGCTCAGTAAGCTGATGGCCCAAGCTCAGAATCTGACCCCACCATGCAGGTAGTATGAACTTACCGATGTGATTTTTCCTGACGATGGAATTAGAACCTCCTCAGCCATTTAAGAATCTGTCATATAGTCCCAAATGGTGAAGAGTAAAGGGATTTGTGTCTACTTGGCCGGAGCTGACATGGCTGCATTAGCAGGCGTGGTCAGCAGCCAGTAGCTGGTTGGCTCATGTGCAGCTGCTCAGGCCCCCTTAACAAGCCCACACTGTGTCATCACATGATGAAGACCAGCGTGATGGACTGAGAGAAAAGCCTGATGGAAGCAATTATATCTAAGTGAATTGATAAAGAAACGGGAGCTGAGGGGCCAAATCAAGAGAAGGAAAGAGGAAGAAAAGCGAGGAGAAACCAAAGAAGAAATAAATGGTGATGACAAAAGAGGCAGGGGATCGAGAGAAGAACAGAAATAGAGAGGCTTGAAGGAAAACAGATAAGACAAGGCAAGACAGAGTCATAAGAGGCAAACTCATGGATATCAGCTGAGGTAAGAAAGAACAACTGGCCTAAATATATCAAAAACTTAGTCTGTTTTGATGGAGACAAGGAATTACATCAACAACCCTCCAGCAGTGACCAGGAAGCCAATTTAATATGTAACTTTGTACACATCAACAATCCCAGTGTTCATGTGCTAATAATGGTGCAGGGCTGTAGTGTAGGCTGCCAGTGATCCCTCTGCAGCAATCACCCGCCTTGCATTACACATTTCCTAATCCTGTGACTTTGCTCCACTGCTGCTGCATGAAAGACTTGTTTGTTCTGAAAATCTAGCCCTTTGCCTCAAATGTTCTATTAACCTTAAATTCATCTGAATCACGACTACAGACCCCAGGTCATATGGCACGAGACCTGCAACACTAAACACTAGCTCATGGGTATATACGAGAACGGGTAATCAATTACATCAGTAGCTGATTTCTCAACACAAAATATAAAAGTCACTCTCCAACAACTGAATACTGAAGCTCCACTGTGGATCTGCAGGATTTCACATTGGAACACTGTTTTCACAATTGTTGTTAAAAGTGTTAGTTGTCTCTGAGTGAAGATCTGATTTTAAGTAATATATAGGAGATGGCAAGATCTTCAAGAGGAAAGCACCAAGTGTGCACAGGATATGGTGAATGCATAAAGATCCATCCATCCATCCATCATCATCTTCCGCTTATTCCTTACTAGTAAGGTTGCGGGGGGCTGGAGCCTATCCCAGCATCTACAGGAGAGAGGCAGGGTACACCCTGGACAGGTCGCCAGTCCATCGCAGGGCCAACATACAGAGACGAACAACCATTCACACTCACATTCATACCTACGGTCAATTTAGAGAATCCAATCAGCCTAGTCCCCAATTGCATGTCTTTGGACGGTGGGAGGAAGCTGGAGTACCCGGAGAGAACCCACGCGGGCACGGGGAGAACATGCAAACTCCACACAGAAATATATATATAAATATATATATATATATATATATATATATATATATATATATATATATATATATATATATATATATATATATATATATATTAGCACTGTGGCCTCACAGCAAGAAGGTTCTGGGTTTGAGTCCCGGCTCGGGCGTGGGATCTTTCTGTGTGGAGTTTGCATGTTCTCCCCATGCCTGCGTGGGTTCTCTCCAGGTACCCTGGCTTCCTCCCACCATCCAAAGACATGCAATTGGGGACTAGGTTAATTGGATTCTCTAAATTGACTGTAGGTATGAATGTGAGAGTGAATGGTTGTTTGTCTCTGTGTGTTGGCCCTGCGATGGACTGGCGACCTGTCCAGGGTGAACCCCACCTCTCGCCCATAGATGCTGGGATAGGCTCCAGCCCCCCCCCCCCCCCGCGACCCTTACTAGTAAGGAATAAGTGGAAGATGACGATGGATGGATATATACATATAATGAGAAAGTTGGTTTTCAAGTCAAAGCCACTATTCACCATGATCAAAGCTTGTGTTTTATAATGTAGTGAACTGTAATGGGTGAGGGAAAAGACAAAATACCAGTTTTATGCAGCTTTCTCACTGACATTCATTATTTATCTCAAGGTGTCTTCTGTCCTTCAATCAAATCCTGAAGTCACGTGTGTGTGGGTGTGTGAGTGTGTGTGGGGGGGTGTGAGTCTGCGTGTATGGAGTGACTGCACTTATCCTTCAGGCCGTGATACATCCAGCTCCTTGCCATGAGCATGTCCCTGGTCAATCATCAGTAGGAGACAGCTGAATTAGAAGCACTGTGGCTCTTGTTAGGATAACAGAAGCCTTGTTGGTAGCATCACTGAGACTAACCTCCTTTAGTCAGAGCAGAATATCATTTCGCACTGATGAAAAAAAGACAGAGGCTGCTACCTGTACATCATTTGTTTGAAAAGCAACTCTCTTAGATACTTATTATTTGCATATAATAAACTTACATATAATAATAATAAATGACTTTGTCAAAAAATGGTTTATTCTTTTTTGTTGGAAGTGAATACAAAAAAATTTAGATTAATTAATGTCATGAAAATGTGGTGCCTCTGTCATGGTCATCTACTCTGCATATTACAAGTACACCAGAAACCACAACAGTTCACTGAACATGAGTAGGAACTAGTTTTAACTAGTTGTTTAGCCTTCATGATATATTAAGGGTAAGTAATTACTCACTCTCTCTCTCTCTCTCTCTCTCTCTCTCTCTCATGTATATATATATATATATATATATATATATATATATATATATATATAATTTTTTTTTTATTTCTAGACAAATAATATCATGAGACACAAGACTACATGAAAGCCACTAGCCTGCAGTTTCAGTTAAGATAACATTACCGTAACATCATTTACTGTGGAAGATACGTGGTGTATGAAGGTAAATTATACCTGTACCCATCTGTGAATCTTTACTTTTGGTAGTTTCAGCTTGTTAAATTTTCACATATCATTACCACTAACCATAGCAGCAACAGGCAGGGTAGACGTCTAATTCTGTCTCATCTTTCCTTCCTGACAGACTTAAAAATGCGAGAGACAACAATTTTTAGGAATTTTAATAAAAAATAATACACCGGCAGAGGTGCAGCCTTAAAGTCTAGCAATATCTGAAATTTTTTTTTTAAGTGGTAGGGTTATTAACTTTTTCCTAAATTCCAGTGAGTTAGCTGACAAAAGTATCAATGAGCCAATACGTGCACATTTTTATCCATCCATCCATCCATTTTCTTCCACTTATCTGGTTAAGAGTCACGGGGTCACGGGGGGGGGGGGGGCAGGAGCCTATCCCAGCAGCTTTCGGGTGTGAGGCACACTGGATGGGGTCGCCAGTCCATTGCATTGCAAGGCCAACACATACTGTGTCGACAGTCAACCATTCACACCCACAGCCACTCCTACGGTCCTTTTAGAGTATCCAATTTGCCTAGTCCCCATGCATGCCTTTGAACTACGGGAGGAAGTCAGAATACCCAGAGAGAACTCACATAGGCAAAGGGAGAACATGCAGACTCCACACAGAAAGAGCCCATGCCCAAGCCAGGGCTCGAAGACGAACCTTTTTGCTGTGAGGCAACAGTGCTACTGTAACTGCACCACCGTGCAGCCCGCACATTGGAGCTTATCCCAGCAGCTACGGGCGTGAGGCAGGGTTCACCCTGGAAAGGTTGCCAGTCCATCTCAGGGCCAACACAAATAGACAGACAACCATTCACACCCACAGTCATACCTGCGGTCAATTTAGAGTATTTAGTTAGCCTAGTCCTCAATTGCATGTCTTTGGACTGTGGGAGGAAGCCGGAGTACCTGGAGAGAACCCACACAAGCACAGGGAGAACATGCAAACGCCACAAAGAAAGATTCCGTGCCCGAGGCAGGACTCGATCCCGGAACCTTCTTGGTGCATCATACAGCTGCTTAAATTATGGGCCCCTAACTATCCACTGCAGCTATACCCTATGTGCAAGCATGCAGCGAATGTGAACTTGGCCGTGATGTATGAAAAACTCCAGCAGTAGGTAAAAGTCTTCCTCCAGGTAACTGTCAGGATGACCTTACACCTACTGTCACTCTGACACAATGAGAATGTACCACCACCGTCATTACTATTCTGGACCTGTTCATGAACTTGGATGTGAAGAGAGACCTTGGACAACAGCCCAATGTGCATTCATTTGCTTTTTAAAATGGTTTTTAAAATCCCTGCACAGGGATGCTGCCAGGGATTTTTTGGCTCCATGAAAAGGTATCACATTGGGCCCCTATCACTCAACAAGCCACCTCAATTCTGTACAAGTACTGCACAGACATCTGTAGAGCCAAAGTGCCCCACTCAAAGCTTTATATAACAACATTTTTAGGTCTGAAATGCTTGTTGCTCCATATTAAATATAAAATATGTGCTGTCAGTGAACTGTGTAAATATAACACTGCAACTGTCTGCATCGCACACATGTTGCTTCTTGTTTCAAAACTGATACTGTGTGAACTTGTTGAAAGTACCGTGCATTTTCTTCAATGTTAAATGATTGTCAAATAAAAGCTTGACATAGTGCATGTTTCTTGAATATTCATCATCATCAGCCTGTTGCTCCATAATGTCATTCAGTAAGACTAGTTATCTTTAAGTATGTCTGCATGTATATCAGTTTACAGAGGGTCTGAAATAAACAGTAAAAACATTCTATAATGATAATATTAGGGGGCTAAAGTAAAGATAGTCTACACTGTAAATTTAGATAATTGTCACCACCACATTTGTAGACTGCACCACCAAACTTAAGATGAAAATTTTAAAAAAAAGGGTGACTTATTGTCATACTTGTTTTGATAACAGCAATAATTTGATATTGAACCAAATAAATGACTAACTATTTGATAATATGTCAGAGCCCCTATTGGTCATGGCCCTTCAGACACATCCTACCGCAGGATATGGAAACTCTAAATGCATTTAATACAAAGTTTACAAAGAGTTACACTAAACGCATACTAAAAATTAAAGAGGCAAAAACAGAGGTGAAGTGACAAAAGGATCTTACAAAGTCCAACAACCAAACTTAAATATTAAATTAGTAAACACAAGGAACCTGTGACTGACCAAGACTGCTGAACTGACTAGATACAGGTGGAAGACTCAAAACGTTGTAAAAAATAGACAAAGACAGGAAGTAACTTGGGTGTACACATAAGTTAAGTGTACTTATAAAAAAAAAAAAAAAAACAGGAACTGATAAAGGCTAAGGTCACATCACAAACAATACAAAATCTCATTTAAAGAGTCCATGATAATGAAAAACTCTCTGGACCATGAAAGGGCAAAGCAGGACACATGGCGTGGAAGGTTCTAAGGTTGTGATGCTGAAGGTCACATTTCATCTGGCAAGTTCTGGGAGTCTACACACAATTGCTTGTGCCACTAATTCTCAATGTTCCTCTGAAATGAGAGTATGATGAAAGCAATGAGTAGTTTTTTTTTTTTTTTAATTATCAGTAGCCTTATTTATTTTGTTCCAGCGCAATTAGCTTGTTAGAAGAAGGCAAAAAGAAGGGATATGCTTTAGTTACAGACACACACAACACACACACACACAACACACACACACACACACAACCAAACACAATGTTGAATCATGGACTCCCCCTGGTGGCCATATTGAGACCATCCACACATTCATCACTGAGGTCAGCTGTGCAAGAAAACTCCCACTGAAGTTTCCCTACAAGTAGAAAAGAGTACAAGTACACAACTACAACCTTTAGAAAAAGGAGCTTTGGTGTTGGTAGCAGTAGTGGAGTTTACAGATTGCGAACAGGCACTGATCAAAACTTAAGTCACATTTTCAAAACTCTTCATCTATTCTACATTGACACATTTATCTTTGAAAATCCAAAACTTGCTCAGACCACTAAAACACTTCATCAACGCGTCACACCAAGCTTGTTTGATCAGAACACTGGCAAAAATTCCCATCCAGACAACCCCCCCAACCCTCTTAACTCATTAACCTAAAAACAGGGAACATATCATCAATTATAGACCTTAATATTGAAGTTTAAATAATCTTCCCATATAAATTTGAGTATTTAAAGGGAACGCTTTTTCATTTTTATAATATTAATGTAACAAGAATGAAGATGCAACATTGTGTTTCACATTTTTATCTGTGAATTTACTGTAGCTACTCTTTTTTGTTGGGTCGGGGTCCAAAGGAAAAAAAAATGCCAGGGTTTCAGTAATAATAATAAAGAATACAAGTAAACTCGCCAACAACACAGTATAATCATATTTTCCAGCTCCATTTCTTATCCCCTCCCCGTCCATTTGGCAGTATTTTCATCGGCATAAAATCTTATGTGTTGGCATTGCATGTGGGAAAGTATGTTCTTGAATGTTTTATCCATTCCTGGCAGTTTTGAGAAGATGTGTGTCCACACCACACATTCACTGCATCGAGGAAAGACATCTGATCATGTAGTTTGTGGTCATAAACATCCAACTTCAACAGAGAAAATCCTTCTTGCATCCCAAACTGCCTGTAGGGTTTAGGAAGTGGGACATCCTAATATGAAACTAGGCTGTGGGGACAGCAGAAAGGTGGAATTCCACTTTATTACACATTCAAACAACAAAGGTAAGGGAGTTTCTCCTTGATCTCTCTCCTGTGATGCAACAGTTGATTATGTAACCAAAAAAAGAAAGGATCCTCTCTGTTCTATCTTGAAGGGGCAAAAGTGTGGTTTGTGTAAAAGTAAACATCATAGTGACGTTGTGATCTTACTTTCCCTCTGACCTGAGGCATCCATGGTTTGGCTTCATCCAATCACATTTTTCCACCTACAGTGTATTTTTGCCAGGTTTAAATCAGCTTCACCAACAAAGATGAATATATACACAGTTTTCATCTCCATTAATCCCAGAAATAACAACACATGCTATCTGAACTCACATTTTAAAAGTGACATTGTCTGCCAGCACTCTCTGCAAAATTTCCTGCATCTTTATTGAATTTTTAGCAATTACCATGTCTCTGTGCATATTTTCATTTGTCTAGGTCATAGGTATCTCAAGGAATGGAGGTTTCGCTCCTTATCCAAGTGGCTTCATCAGTTAATGTTGTTCCTATGGACTTGACTAGGCAGCTAGTCAATGGGAACAACATGAAGTGATGAGGCCACATAAATAAGGGGTGAATCGTATTCCAGACATATTACTAAATCCAGTTGACCTGATTCATTTCCTCAAAATTACCATGAAAGAAACTGCACTGTCTTTACTATCTGAAAATATTTTTAGATTCTATAAAACACAGAATGAATAGTTTGTCAGTACCGGTACATGCAGAAATTTTAAGGTGTACTGTATGGCAGTGTTTTAGGAGAATTATATTTGTAGGATGCAGATCCCATCTGTTGTTATGCGAGAAAATAAATGATGCAGCTGTCGAACACTGAAGATCTGGTTGCAGCGTTAAACCAGACCGACTAAAAGAGAGACCACAGTTCACAACATGATCAATAATGGTGGCCAAGATCTCATCAGAGACCACAGCTCTTGGTCTTTTTCTTCTTTTTTGTTTTCATACACCCCCCTTTGTGCCACTCTTCTTTCTTTCCACATTCTTCTCCTTGATCCATGTTTCTGTTTTAACATTTGAAAAAAGAGTTGCAAAGACATTGTCCTCCAGCGGGGAAGTATGAATGAGAAAAGAATTCTTGAATTTTGAAAATGTGATGAGTGTATTCATTTGTGTGAAAGCAATGAGAAATTGTATTCAGCTTGATCAATATAGACTTCTGTTCCACGAGCTATGTGAAGAATTTGGACAGTAGGACTTCAGTATTGACCGATGCATGTCAGCAAAAAGAAAACACAAAGTCATACTGCACCCTCACCCCTTCCTGAAACCAATCCCATCTTAAGCCTTGGTTCTGATGCTTCATTAACCCTAACTCTCCCCAGCTGGTTGCCAGCTAATCATCAGGAGGAGGGGCTGGAAGATGGATTACTCAGTGCCCTTAGGGCCAATCAGCCACCGGGCTGCAAATGGATGACTCTCATTTGTTCCCATTATTACCATAACAGCCATAAAGCTAAGACAGACACACACATGCAGCTTGCTGTCACCACAATGAAACATTCATTAGATGTGCCAGGAGACTATTAGAACAGATCACTGCCATATCTTAAAGCTGAATATATGCTTTGCAAAACTTGTAACTGTGTTTTTTAAAGCTTGAAAGGTAATATAAAAGTTTTTGGAACTGAAAAAAATCTTTTGAAGGCCTGAATAAAGTTTTGGTAAGCTAATTTTTTTCTGAAAATGTTATTTGTTTTTGGTTTTGCTTGTCACATCAACATTGTTTTTACAGTTTTTTCCAATAATTCCGAGTTTCAAAATAGTCAGTGTTTTCCCACTGTATTTTTTGGTGGTTTGTTTTTGTTTTAAATCTTGAAAACGGGATCTGAAAACAAGTGTTTTGTGGATGTACCCATTTGGGTAAAATGCTTTGAAACATTGAAACTTTAGTACCGAAAGGGTGAATCTCTGTTTTGAAACTTTTTCTATTTCTGTGTATGTCTGAGCTGAGTTTGCAACAACAACTTCTCAGAGATTTGCCCAAATGGTTGGAGCTTTTGAGTTTTAAGTATTGTCAGTGTTCTCTCACAGATTGGTTTAAAAACAGATGGTCTGAAAAAAAAAACCTTTCAGGCTGGCAGCAGTTGAGAATGAGGTTTTACCCTGATGCATTTGCATAAAAACCTTCTTATGACAAACTCCTACATGACTTTTTTTCTTTTAAAGAACTCTTTGTATAAGAAAGATTTCTTCGTGGAGGGTGGCACGGTGGTGCAGTGGTTAGCACTGTCGCCTCACACCAAGAAGGTTCCGGGTTTGAGCCCCAGCCCCAGCCCAAGCAGGGGATCTTTCTGTGCATGTTCTCCCTGTGCCTGCGTGGGTTCCCGCTGGGTACTCCGGCTTCCTCCCACAGTCCAAAGACATCAAGAGAGGACTAGGCTGATTGGATACTCTAAATCAGGGGTGTCCAAACTGGTCCAGTAAGGGCCGGTGTGGCTGCAGGTTTTCATTCCAACCGAGCAAAAGCAACACCTGATCCAACAAATGAGCTGTGTGGACACAGCTTAGTTGATTTAAGTAGAATCAGGTGTTGCTTTTGCTTGGGTGGAATGAAAACCTGCAGCCACACCGGCCCTTACTGGACCAGTTTGGACATCCCTGCTCTAAATTGATCGTAGGTGTGGCTGTGAGAGTGATTGGTTGTCTGTCTATATGTGTTGGACCTGCAATTGACTGGCAACCCATCCAAGGCAGCTGGGATAGGCTCCAGTTCACCCAAGACCCTTATCAGGGTAAGTGGTAGAAAATGGATGAAGTTTCAGTTTTTTGTTCATTTTAATAATACTTCTTTTTTTAGGTTGAAAAAAAACCTACGGACAAACTACTCTGCGAGGGAAGTGTTCACACTATGTCCTATTTGAAATTCAACAGCTTGATGGCAACAGTCTGCTCCACCTGCTCAGCAGACCTGCTGATATTTATAGATACCTGACACAAAGACAAGGACAAGCACAGTGGAGCAAAGGAGGGAGACCACCACATGGTCCCCTCGTGCTCCCCACCCCTCCAATAGCTTGCTCTACTTTATCACTGATATAACACACACACACATGCACAAGATGAATGCAATTCACTTCACAAAGGGTTAGCCAGATACAGCTCAGTGCACTTTGAACTGGGTTACAGCAGAAGACTCCTTGAATAGTGAGTCTAGAATGAGCATGTGGATAAGGTTGTCTTGACCTCCTCCATACCTCATCAATCGCTTTTCCCTGTTGAATACTTCTGATGATCAGTAGAAGAAGAAAAAAGCCCCAAGAAGAAAAAAAAACTACCATGATTGCAGTTATAGGATAAATAATTAAAATATACAAATTAACTCACCAACAACACAGTATAATCATATTTTACAGCATTATTTCTAATCCCCACCCCTCCCCGTCCATTTGGCAATCTTTTCATCAGCACTGAATCTTATTTTTTCTCTGGCATTGCATTTGGGAAAGTATGCTCTTGAATGTCTCATCCATTCCTGGCAGTCTGGAAGAGAAGTGTGTCCACACCTAACATTCACTGCATCCGGGAAAGAAATATGATCATGTGGATGGTGGTCATAAAAATCCCACCTCAACACGGAGAAAATCTCCTCTGTAGGGTTTAGGAAAAGGGACATTGTGAACTAGTGTGAAGATATGGTTTTCCTGAAGATCTGCTCCATAGCTCACCAATCACTGGTCTCTATTAAATACTTCTGTTCTGAACATCTGAAGAACTTAGAATCAATCTCAATCCACCAGGTGGAGCATATCCCGGTTTCAAAAAACAAAACAATAAAACAAAAAATGCATGAATCTGTGATCAATCTCTGCTGACTAGATGGCAAAATGATATCAATACCAACAGGGAACGATATAGATCGGATGCCTGTGCCTATGCTTCACCCAAATCACTATCTATGCTGCCCTCTAGTGGGTCAAATTTCCATTATCATTTTAATAACACGCAAAATCTGGACTAGCAGACCAGTGCCCCTTCTAAGTTTTAAACATATGGAGCAGAACATTCATCTTGATTTTATGGTAGAGACAATTGTAATAAACTATCATCATGTGCCTAGTATAAAAGTATAAAAAAGCCTTTTGAGGTTGAATTTGAATTGAATTTGAGGTATTAATTAATACCTACATTCAAGTTAGTGGAGGGCTAACTGGAAGTGGCCAGCTTGGAAAAGATAAATCTCAGCAGCCTTGTGGGGTTTTACAATAGCAACACATGTACTAATAAAAATATGGCAACGCGACAGTGATGATGAGCTGTATGTTGTCAGTTTAATCCTGTGAACAACACACACTCAAACTGTGGTGTTGTATATTCATATATTTAGAGCACATCCAATGGTGAAGCCTAGAGTTTCTATTCACATGAGTGTATGTGTGTGTGTGTGTGTGTGTGTGTGTGTGTGTGTGTGTGTGTGTGAGAGAGAGAGAGAGAGAGAGAGATGGTAACAGAAGTTTATTGAATCCTGCACCCTGCACCACTTGTGTGTGTGTGTGTGTGTGTGTGTGTGTGTGTGTGTATGGCTATTTGTGTTGTTTTGATAGACTCAGCTGCTCACCAGGGACAGCGCTGGCCAATGGCCGTATTGAACCACCAATAATGATTAAATCAAGCACACATTGGAGTTGTCTAGCTGCGACCAGACAAAAGCAGCACTCACATGTTCTGGATAGTAAACTACTGCATTAGCATAATGAGTGAATGCAGTAATGTACACCACACACACACACACATACACACACACACACACACACTCACACACGACTACTACCACTACGACTACTACCACTATTCTAAGGGCATTTTATAAAGTGATTCCATAATCATGTACCTCAATAATTTGAACCCTGAGCTAAATAATACAATACTTCAAGATATTTAATTTTTCTGGAATGTCCCATCACATTACTATTTACAATATATCGATCAAAGTCTGACAAATTAATGAAGACATGCTCACTTAACATCACTACATTCTTTCCTTCTGGAACTTGACCTGAAACAGTTTCTCTACTGTCATATTTGGAGTGTTCTCTTGCTACTAATGCAGAACCTTAAGTTTAAGAGTGAGTTTGAGAAGGCTTTTACCTGGGGACCAATCCAAAACAAGCCTAGCCCAATGTCAGGTTTGTTTGATAAGCTGTGTTCCATTGCTCATTGCCTGAGTCCATTTGAAAAGGTGGCTTGATGTGGAACTGTTCATGCATACCCGAGCTGGGCACATCAGGTTTGAAAGCAACTGACCCAAAGCCTGGAAGTTAATCAGAATATGACATAAATTGTAAAGAAATAAAATTTTGTTAACAACTGGTATGTTTCTCAGCTTATGGATGAATGCAAGTGACAGTCAGCAACAGCAGCAGCAGAGGTTTATCTCAACACAACTTGTCGCCTCTGGAACCTCTTTATTCAGGAAGCACAACCCCATCTCATAATTTGAACTATAAATTCATAAGGGAAGCTCAGGAAGGAGGGCAAAAGGGTCGCCATTGATGATGACTCTAACAGTAGCCAGCTTTTCCTGTCATTAACTGTTTATTTTTCATTCCCTAAATTTAAAAAAAAGATCAAGATAATAAAGGATGCTGACCACTGCTCTCACTCCATGCTCTTTTCTTTTTCTTTAACCAGCCAGTGATGCAAATGATCAACACAGCAGCTCAGAGATTGGCTGTTTTGAGTGTCACTGGTGGAGCTCCACTATCAAGGGATGCTTATTAGCACACTTGGGGTTTGTTCATGCAACCTAACTCAGCGTATCTGTTCTTTAATGGAGGTTTACTTTTAATGAATCAATAATTATTAATGAAACTATAAAGCTTACCGTGAATTATTTTCTTGCTGCATTCATATTTGTCCTCAAACACATCACTTTCATTTTATGCTATTTTAAATATGCCACGCCTTTCAGACCAACTGGTGGGATGATGATAAGGGTAGTGCTTGTTTAACTCAGATCCCGGATCACTTCCAAAGTGAGAGGAGGATGGAGGAGCCGCTGTAGTGTAAAAAGAAAAAAAACGGTGAAAGCTCCTTCACAGTCAAGAGCATTGGACTGTCATGATGGTCCATTGTTGGTCCATTGTTGTCATGAGGGAGAAGAATGAAAGACTTTTTGCCCCAGGCATCACACATCTGCCATCACAACTGATCCAATAAAATACAGGAGATGGAGGCTTCATAGATAATTAGACCGCCGCACTGTTTTATCATTAGGAGGATTTATCAGAAAAATTGTCATGTATTCTCAACAACTGCTAGTTGTGCTTGCACAGATTTTGTATTACTGGAAACAGTTTTTTTTCCCTTTGGTCCTTGGAGCTACATTTGTTTTTACCAGGCATCTAACCAGAAACTCTTTGACCAGCTGTCCACTCTGTTACTACAGAGTCTCTATTTCACTAAGACTTTTTACCCTGGATGAATCCAACAGCCAAACCATCTAGTTTAACAATTGTAATAATAATAATAATGATACTACTGCTACTACTACTACTACTACTACTAATAATAATGATAATAATAAATGTTAACAAATTAACTTTTTAGCTCAGCAGCCAAATGTATGATAGATTAAAAAAAATCTACCTGCCCCCTTTTTTTACAAGCAAATAAAAAAAAAAAAAAAATTGAAATATATCAAGTACATTCATAAAATAAAAACAAAAAATCAAACATAAAATGAGCACAGAGACTTTGCGGCTGAACCCTCTGAGTCATTAATTTGTTTTGAACATTTAACAACCCTCCAATTGTCCTCTAATATCGACATGCTTTTGGCAGGTGTTAATTATGGACCCTAATAAAATACTAATGAACAAACTTGTAGGCTAAAGTTTATCATAATTTGATATTTATTTAATTGTAGTGAAGACCATGCATCACCTGTGTGCTGGTAATTTGAGACAACACACTATACCTTTAAGGTTGGTTTGATCATTTCTCAGACAAACAAGAGTTTTTGATTTGTCCTTATCTTTAATTCACTGTGATGTTAAGGTTTTTACAAATGATCCAAGCCTAAACTCTACCCTCATCTGCAGTCAGCTGTGGTGGTGGTTGAAGTGTATCTCCACGTTAACATCATCAGAAGACACATGAGGGGTCACGGGAGGAGTGACAGAGGAGTTTCAGCTACTTTGGTCCTAACCGGTAAAGTTTGGCGTTGCAGCAAATAAAGCTCACAGTAATTATTGTTGAGTTTGTGGTGAATCACAGCAGCAGCGGGAGTGTTATAACCTCACTGCCCTCATCTCGTTCTTTTTCCCAGCTAGCATTGACATACCTCAGCACACAGGCACACAGGCGAGAAATTAAGACTGGGAAGAAGATGATAGCTCTCGTAAATGTTACAGGCCAACAGGTTACTGTCAACAAACACTGACATGCACTTTGCTGTACTTTGGAACATAGAACACTTGGAGATGGAAGATCCTTCAAACTTCTCAGTGTGACAACCAGTAGCACCACTTGACACACATATGGGCAGAAGGGGAGTGAGCCAGTTAGCAGAGACAATGAGTATCTGGTCTGGACAATCACTGTAATGGTCAGTTGTCCCTGGCCCATTGGCTTCTGTAGCCAGATTCAATTTCAGCTCCTACGACTGCGGGCTGCCCTGCCATTAACTGACAGATATGTCTCACCGCTGCAGACATCAGGGGTCTGGCCAAATTTTAAGGCCAATTGACTTTTAATATGAATCCCGCTGGGATGCCAAGGACTCATCTCAGTGCTGGAAATTAACACAGTGGAGCACACACTCACACCACCAACTGGCACATGAAATGCACACAAACATTCCGACAAAGCGTTATTAATGGCCT